>NW_017729030.1:55182195-55206284 GCF_001723915.1 Gavialis gangeticus
AAGCACCCATGTCATGAGTTTTGCCTGTCAGCAGCTAGGAGCGCATGGCCCCAGAACCCCTGCACTTATCTCCTTAACAAGCGGCAGGCTTTGTAGCTGCATCAGGGGCTAGCAGGCCTGCAGCTTTCACCCTGTTGAACCTTAACACACAAAATGTCATGGGTTTTGCTTGTCTGCAGTTTGAGGTACAGTTTCCCCCAAACCCCTGCACCTATCTCCTTAAAACTTGGCAGGCTTTGTGGCCTAAGCAGGGGCTATCAGCCAGGCCTGCAGTTGTTTCCCTTCCCCCTGCCCTCCCATGCTCCAAGAGAGATACAGTTGCACAAGTACCCATGTCATGAATTTTGTCCCTCAGCAGCTAGAGGTGCAGGGCCCCAGAACCCAGAAGCACCTGCACCTATCTCCTTGAAACTTGGCAGGCTTTGTGGCCTCACCAGGGGCTAGCATCTCGGCAGTTTTGACCCCACTGCACCTTAACACACACAGGGTCATCTATGTGCTCTCAGCAGAGGCTACCAACCCTACAAGTGTCATCCAAATTGGACAAAAAACAACAAAGTTATAGATACTTAATTGTTTCCCCATTATACCGTATAGCTGAATCTCTGAATTGGCTCTGAAGCTTCAGAGCTGATTTGGCCGAATTGAAGCAGGAAGCTGATTCGGAGCTCTAAATCAAATTGCTGGCATCCAAATCAGCAGCATCCAAAGCTGAATTGAATAGTTCCCTATTTTCAGAGGCCTACCAACTGTTTTTAAAGCTGGACCTTGAAAATGTGTACTATTTTTATAGCTGGTTGTAATCAAGCTTTAATTTGCATGTGTAACAGGGTCTGTCCTGAGGCTGGTAACCAACAGGGCTCCCAGCCACAGGGGTATACCTTGCGCAGCTGTGTGGCATATCAGGAGGCACAACTGTGTGGATTGTGCATTAGATCCTATTGTGCCTTTACCTGCATGTGTAGAGGGGGGCCTTAGGGAGAGACTGCAGCAGCATGGGCACCAGGCAGCTGAACAGGAATTAGCTGCAGGAAGGAAGGCAGCAAGGGAGTAACTGCAGTTTAGGTTCAGCAAGCTGCCCATCAAGCTGGAGAGCACATGACTGGAAGAGGAGGAGCTTGGGGGATAGAAGCCTGGGTTCCTGAGGTAGAGGGGCAGTGCAGCTTAGAGTTCAGCAGGAAAGAGCTTCTGCCAGCTCCGGCAGGCAAAGGGTGTAAGCTGCAGCCCCGATCAGGTGCCCCAAGGTCTTAGAGAGTGCCAAAGAGTGGGGAAGAAACTTCTGCAGTGATGTGGTGACCCAGGGGAAGCTTTGTATGTTTTATTTAAAGCAGTTGGCTTGCATTATTTGTTCAGGTTTCACTAGAGGACCAGAATATGGCTTGAGGGGAGACTAGGAGGCCACGCAAGGGTGCTAGGGAGGTGCTCCAGGTTCTGGGCTGTATCTGGGGTAGGCTCCATCTGAGAGGGTCAGGGCTTGAGCCTGAACAGTGAGAAAGGGGCAAGTTCAAGCTGAGAATGCCAAGGGTTGAAAAAAAGTGAGACAGCCCAAGGGGCAGACCAGGTTGAGATGTGGAAGCTGGGCCAGAGGAAGTGGGTTTAGGCTGGCAGTCTGCAGTGAGAGTAATCGGTGGGCTAAAGCCAAGAGGGACGAGGCTTGTGCAAGCTGGTGTGTGGACCTGGGGTGACATCTGTGAGGCATGGGCATGTCTATGGGGGTGGCAGGAAGCCACAATTAACACCCTGAAGCAGGGTGGCATCCCTAGGAATGGCTGCAAGCCCATGGAGGCCTAAAAATATTCCCTTTTTGCCCTACTCACTCTGGTAAGTCTTCCCTTTTCTCGCTTACCTTACCTTGATGTCTTTTATGGTTATAAAAGGGAGGCAGCCCCAGAGCTTCCCAGACCTGGTCTTGTTCTAAGAACCTCCTGGTGGCCATGATACTTTGTCTTATGGGCTAATTGCATGGCTCCATACCTTTCCTACACCTTCCCCATGCCTCGCAGATGGCATCATCATGGGCATTCTCTTTATTACAAGCCTGCCTTCCTCTGGGCCCTCGGTCTCTCACATAGTGCTCTTCTGGGCCCTCAGGGCACTCAGTCTCTTGCACAGCCCCACTCAAGCCTCTGGGCCCCTTGGTCCCTCATTCAGCTCCTCTCTAGGCTGCCAAACCACTCAGTCCCACACTCAACTCCTTTCTAGGCTGCCAGATCCCTTGGTGCCTCATTTGGCCCCTTCTTGGGTCCTTAGACCTCTCAGTCAGCCCTTCTCTGGACTGCTAGGCCCCTTGGTCTCACTCTTGACCCCTTTATGGGCTGCCAGACCCCATTGGTCTCTTCAGATGGCCCCTCTATAGGTCTCTGGTCTCTGCTGGCCCCTTGCTGGACTGCTGGACCCTCCTGGCCCCACTCTCTCTCAGCCCTTTTTGGCCTCTGGACCTTTCTGATCCTGGTCTTGTCTGGCCCCTACCTGGGCCTCTGTACCATCTGGTCCTGCTCTTCCTCAGCCTGTTACCTGGGCTTCTGGACCATCTGGTCTTGCCTTTGCTTTTATTTCAGGGTGTGCTCCCCTAGCCTTTCCCTGCCAAGGGGTGATCCACATGGCAGCAGGGGCTGGGGTTTTAGGGCACCCCAGACTTTCACCCTTCCCTGAGGTTTGGCCCTGGTGGCACTTTCTAGGGGCTTCCCTGCCATGAGCAGTCCCACCACAATGACTCCAAATCCCATTAGGGTGCAGTTTTCTGTCATACCTAGGACAGGTAGGCCCTGGACTCTGTCCCAGCCATGCTGTCCCTGGCCAACAACCCTGACTACAAGCTATTTGGCCTCTTACTGATGTCACCCTTTGGGGATCCCTTGGACCCAGGTCTCTCTCTCAATCTCTCTCTCTTTCCCAGCCCCTGGTCTCACTGGCTCTCGTTCTGCTCCCTGTGGGCTCAGCTTTCTCTCTTTCCTCCAAGCTACCTCTGGCCCTGACTCTCTTATCTTTGGGCTCTCTGGTCTTGGCACTGTCTTGGATCCTCCTCTACATCTGATGGCTCTGACCCAGCCGTCCTCATTCTGAGCCTCAGTTTCTCTGACCCCTTCTTCTCTGGCTGTGCTCCCACCTAGACCTTTGCCCCTGCTTTGGGCCAATTGAGAACTCTGGGCCCTGCTCTGGCAGTCTCTCACTGTGGCTACCTCCAGCCTTTGGATCTTCCCTGGGCCCTGGCCCCATGGCCAGGCCAGTGAGATTCCACAGGGATCAGTCCTCCAGCCTGCTAGTCAACACTCACTTAAGGGTCTACTCTCTCAGGCTCCTCTGCAGGTTGCTTAGGCTCTCAGTCCCTGCCTCTGAGCTGACCTGGCCCCACAATAGGTCTTATGCACCAAGTCCCGCTCTCTGGGCTTCATCTGGACCTCATAACAAGTCTGATCTGCTGAGTCCTTCAATCTGGACTCCCACTGGCTCAGTAGAGGGTCGAGTCTTCAAATGCTAGGCACTTAGCACTCATTGAAAGGCAACAATGGTTTTGAAAACTGCCCCTACAATGATGCAGAGGTCTGCAGCTGTAATAGCAACTGCTATGCAGTATCCTGAGCTGCCTCCTCAGTTTATCTGAAACTCAAAGGCTGCATCTACATGAGACACTGACTGTGTAGTAGGTCATTACTACTGTGCACTAACATCGCACGGTGCAAAGTGTGATGTGATGCTACCGTTCAGTAGTAATGAGCTACCATGCAGTCAGCACCACCAAAAAGCCATGTGGGGATACTACTGTGCAGTAACTCTGATTACTGCACAGCCATTTAGTACTTGTATATGCAAATACTAAATGACTGCCATAACAACTGCGCAGTCAGCATCTCATGTAGACACAACCAGTGATACAGTGTCTGTTATTTGGGTAACCACAGCACTAAGATGTTGGTACACCTCCCTTCTGAGATAAGACCTGTTAAAGAGGCAGCCCTTTAATTTGCATGGGAAGAAGTGCATCACAGCTTCCCTTATAAGGACAAGACAAACCTAATTACACAACTTGTATCCCCTTATTAATTCCTTGCCGTCATGGTTTCTAGTCTCAGACTGTTAAGAAGTTCCATACATAGCCTGCTCTGCTTCTTAGCTCCAATGATATAATGATGAACTATGCTGAAATAACAGGAAGTTCCACTTCATTACACCAATATTTGTCACTATTAATGTTCAGCAGAAAAAAAAATGTATTCACTGCATAACTTTCAGGAGGGAGGGGAGGTGGGAGCTATACATAATATCTGTATCTTTCTTCATCAGAGAATTTGTGTGATGGAGGGCTGGAGAAGGAGTAGATAACACTGATTTACTGTGGATTATTCTGTCTACATTTCCTGCCACAGTCATCAACATTCTGTATCTGGCCTATATCATCCTTCCTACAGAACAGGAATATAACCAAGGAACAGTGTCACTGGAATAGATGTTCTTCCCCCAGGATCATAATCCCCTGTTGCTCTGTGGACTGTTCATGGTCAAGGCTGAAGCCAGGGAAAACTTTACATGAGTTGCTATGCCACCACTTACGTCTTTTTGATGCAGAGTTTTGTTCATTGTGTTATTAACATATTACTATACCTTTACCCCTGGGGATGGACCCTCTTGTGCTAGGCATTGTGCTGTCAGTACAAGTTGGTGTGGACATTAGCCTGCTATAAATAAATAACATCAACCTATGACTGTTGTTGACAAATTTGCAAGACCTAATAGCTATCATCGCTTCCAACTGCCTGGACCGGGGTTTTCACAGTTAGACTAGTGCAGTAAGTGATGGGAAGAGGAGGGTGAGATGGGCCTGTAGAGTATGACTTTGTGAGACTCTTGAAGAGAGAAAAGCTTGTCTACTGGTACAGGTGTGGAGTGCGGACCCAGGAGTTCAGGGTTTAATTCCCAATGCAGATTTGTAAGGTGGAAATGGATAAAAGTCACTTACACCTCCTGTGCTTTGGTACCCATCTCTAAAACGGAGACAATAGTAATGCTCCCTTTTGTCTGCAACGTTCTGGGAGTTACAGAAGTTTCTGTGCCAAGCTTGTGCATCTCCAGCCTTGCCATCAGAGGCAGCAGGTGTAAGATGGGGACGGGAGTGCTGGAACATACCTGTGGGGGATCAGCTGGAAAGTAGCAGCGTTGGTTAGGCCTTAGGGACAAGGAGTCTGAGGAAACATTTTGGGGGAACGGTTTGAAAGAAAAGGCAGAAGAAAATGGTAATGAGTTGGGCTGCCTTGTCTATGCTATATTTGATCTATGGAGCTATTGGGAGGTTGAGATGTGGGGTCCTGTGAGCCGTAAGGGATTACATGGAGAAAAGGGGATAAAGGTGACTGAAAAAGGTGGGGGGTGGGAAACTTGTATGGTGAAGCAAAATCCCCCAAGCCAGGGCCAGTAAGGGTCTTCCCTCTCTCCTTTCTTAAAGCCACAGGAGTAGTGCCAGTGGAGGGGAGCTCTATCAGAACTGACGGTTTCCTGTTCTCCAGCTACACAAATGCTGAGGCAAAGCCCAGTTATTCTTGCTTGGGAAGTGTTTATAATTCTTTATGGGAAGATGTAATTTTTGAACCCGGGACCATTTTGTCACAGCATGCTGAGCCCTCTGAACTGGAGACGATGACTGAGGAATTACTGCAGGCATGAGGATCTCAAATCCTCCAGGATGCCAATTTGGAACATGCTTCTGTTGTAATTAAATTGCTCGCTGAGAGCAAATGATTGCTCGATTCCCAAGTAAATGTCACTAAATCTTAGAAATGAGGAAGAGGATAATGATGGGAACACATTTTTCTTCCTAGAAGCCTTCCTGTGAGGGGAAAGAGGAACAATAACACTTTCACAAGCTACCCTTTCTGCAATTATCAGCACAGCTGGGACACAGAACACAAGCAAAATTCCTATGATTTTTGGTGGAAGGCACAGAGGAGGAGGGTGGGCAATCTGAGACTTAAAGGGGCTGAGAATTTCCAGGTAACCTAAGGGAGTTAGACAGCTACCCTCATTGATCTCACAATGCTCTTGCACAATGCTTCAGGTACTGAAGGAGCCAAAAATCTTTAGGGAGGTGCTTAACAAAAATAACAGCAACAACAAATCCCACTTCAGTCTGAAAATCTCTGATCTTTGACAATTACAAATAATGTCCAAGATATTGGAAGCAAGGAATTGTTAAGGCAGTATCTTTTATTGGACCAACTACATAGTTGGGGTAAGTTTAGACAAGCTTTCAAATGCAAGGCATTCTTCTTTAGGTCTCTGATCACAGCTTTGATCAGAGACCTGATGAAGAATGCCTTGCATTTGAAAGCTTGTCTAATGTTATCCTAACTACAAAGTTGGTCCAATAAAAAATATTGCCCTAAAAAATCTTTGCCTCGCATAATATCTGGACCATCACAGCTACAATATCACTCTTACAATACAAAATACTAGAACAACGATTTGAGAAAGCATTCTTGTCTCTGTTTTTAAGTTATTTATTTTGTAAATTGGACCATTTTTTTGGTCTGCATTTTCAAAGGTAGGTGCCCTGCCAGCATTGACATACCTACATTCTTACTTATGGTCCTGGCTCTAAAATGTACTGACCTCCCATTGACTTTGGTGAGAGATGCTGGGTGTTCATAACTATGTGATATACTGCAATGCCATGTAATTTACCACAGAACTTATGATTGAGCAGACAGCATGGGAAACAATAATCCATCTCTGTTAGGACTCTCTGGGAATGTCTACATGTGCAATGAATGCACCTGAATTTTCTGCACAGAAAATTTTAGTGCATTAAACTGCACCACTTGCACACATCTGAATGTGTATCTTTGGGGCAAATTTACTTCCCATGGGTGCAGTTCAGTCTAGGGCAGGGGTGGGCAAAATTGTGGCCCAGGGGCCTGATGTGGCCCACCAGGCCATTCTATCCGGCCCATGGCCCCCCCCCCCAAAATTGAGAAAATTAATATTTATCTGCCCCTGGCTGCCTGTCATGCAGCCCTCGATGGCTTGCCAAAACTCAGTAAGCGGCCCTCCACCCAAAATAACTGCCTGCACCTGGTCTAGGGCTATTCCTGCCCTGCTCTGCCCCTCTGCAGCAGCTAGAGGGAGCTGTAGGCTTCTGGGTGTCAGCCCCAAGCTGTTCAGGGCGGGGGCGGTCCTGATCTCCACAGGGTGGGGGAGAGCTGCCTGGGCTGCCGAGCAGCAGCCTGCCAGCCATGTGGAGATTGGGACCTGTCACAATTTCCATGTGGCTGGGATGTGGTGTTCTGCCAAGCTAGGACAGCTTTCCCTGTCCCCTGTGGCCCCCTGCTGCCTAGGCTGACTGGGAGTAATTTGCTCCAGGTCAGCATCTACACAAAAGCTTTGGCGCATTAGTTTAATGCTCTGATTTCTGTGTTTGTACTGACCTGTAGATATTGGTACTGACCTGTATCAACTTGTACTGGCCTGTAGATACAGGTACTAGAAAACAGCACATTAGACTAATCTACTGCACAGTAATTGCTGCACACATGTAGATGGTGATGCTTTACTGCGCAGTAAAATGTCTTGTGTAGATGCACCCATTGTATCACTGCAAACTCCTAACTGACTTCCAACAGCTACCATTAAAAAAAAACAACAGTAAGTAACCAAAGTTCCAGAAAAAAAATATTTTCTTCTCTTTTGATGCAAATGAGAACTATGCCACAAGGATGGAGGCGTTTTCCTAGCTTTCCAATAAAACACATAGCACTTGATTCTGGCCTCTGAAAAACTTGACACAAAAGCACTTGATATTTAGCATTCAATTTTGATGGTGTTAGCAAAGGAAAATAGCTCGTAGAAGTGGGTTATTTTAAATGGTTTAAATGGCTCCCTGCTAGCCTTTCGCAGTTGGTCTCATTAGTAATTAAGGCACCTGGTTTTACAAGCTATACAAATATAATCCTGATTAGATGTTCTTTAAAAGCATATGTAAAAGAGGTTTATTTTGACATCTGCAGAATAAATAATAATGTGGTATTAGGATCTTATGAGCACTTATTTGGACAAGTTGCATAACTCAGAGCTTCAGCATGCATGAATAATGCACCCATATAAAGTTCATGCCATTAAAACCTTTGTACCACATCACTGTAATCTACCTATCTACCTGTCTACTGAGCTACCTATGCCAATTATTTTATTATTGCGAGTTTACCTTTGAGTATTTGAGAGGGTGTGGAAGAATGCAGTAAATTTCAGCCTAGGGCTAAAACAGTCAAGGGAAAATGTGGTCTGAAAAGAGGGAGAAGCTAATATGGATCCTAGCACTATCTTGCTCTTCCCTATTCATGGATACTGAGCCAGGCCCATGGAATTTGGAGGAAAAGCTTTGTAAAATGTATGCAAAAATTCCAGGGGAGGTAAAGGAAGAATAAAGATAAGAAGCCAGATTTTCAGCAGGTTTAAATCTGCTTTGCTCCACTGAGATAAATGGGCCAGATCTCTATCCAGTTTAATTGGTGTTGCTCCATGGAAATTAATAGCGCTAATGCTAAGTTATACAAGATGAGAGCCTGACCCAATAGGCGACATATTGGCCTTAGACATGAGGGTGCACAGAAATTCCCAAGAAGTTTTTCTAGATTGGGGTAAAGTTAGCTAATCCCAGCTGAATGGAGGTAACATTTCCTAAGCTGCATGCAAATGACAGAAAAGGTAACAGTTAAGATCAAAGTTAGCTAATGTCTGTGGGTGTATCTTCACTGCACAGTTAACCTGGGCTGTTACCCAGGGCTTAGTCCTGTCCTTACTTCCACGTGCACTTTGACTTGCACTTAATTTCTTTAATTTATCTAGCTCAGGCTGTGAAGTGGCCTCCTCTTTTTGCAGGGAGGATACAGACAAAAAAGATTTGAGGGCTGATACTCTTCCAATGCTTTCTCACTATTCCCCCTATAAGATGGCCAATTTATCCCATAAATAACACAACTGACTAGGAAAGAGTCCTAGAGAATCCAGCAAGAATAGAGGGTCTTGCTTTTCTTCTCTGGGTCACACCAGTTTCTAGATTTGGTGTGTGGAAGAATGTTTCCCCCTGCACTGTAAAGCAGTGTGGCAAGCATTGTGGGGCGCTTTTGACTTCCCTTGTAGCCTGGGGCATAATTTTCTTCCTAGAATCCACTGACATATGTTAACCAATTACTTCCCTACCACTGAAGTGTCAGGGCACTAACAGTGCCTCCATCTCCCTTGTTTTTCACTCATGGCATGCAGCAAGGTGAGGTTGATGTCCGTAATATGGGACCTTGCAGTTAGGAGTGAGGGTCTAAGGCGGTGATTTTGGGGAATCCTTGAGTAAATGGTTGCTTGCAAACGCGTGGGACTGGACTTAATAGCCTAGGAGGCTCCTTTCAGTCCTTTGTTCCTATGTAGCGTACACACAGCATGGAAACAATAATGCAGGCAGGGCTTGGTTGTAGGGGATGTTCATATCTGCTCTAGGCTAACTCAGATGCTCAGACCAGATGCCAATCATCTGGGTTAACTGTGCAGTGCAGATATAGCCTGTGAGCTAACCCTGACCTAACTTTGACCCCTTTTTGGAATCTAGACAAATCAGTTGACACTGCTAGCTTGTTCTTTTAGATTTGCCTGAGGTTGATAATGTTGTTTAAGCACTCTCAGCTAGGTTTGGAAATTAACAGCTCATTGAGGCTAACTGAAGTGGATGGATTGCTGAGCGGTAGAATTAACACCTTTGTGACAGATTGGGTGGCTTGAGACAATTTTGCTGCAAGACCAAGAGAATAAAGCAGCCTGCACTAGCTGTACTCATGTTTGTGTTTGGGAGAGGGAGGGGTGATAATCCATGTATTCATATATTTAGGTACTGTTTTAGTGGAAGCTGTATTAGTAGTAGTTTACTTACATTTATTTGGGAAAGGAAAATTTGAGTCCCAAGTGGGCAGTGAAATTTAATGGAAGATTTTCAAAATCCCAGGATGAGTTTTCCAGTGGGTGTAATGACCAGTGATGATTGGCCTCTTAGCTCTGCCCCTCAAGGAATTCAAAATTTGTAGCCGATGCATTCTGACTTGGAAACTGAAAAGATAAAAAAACAATTTTTATTTTCAATTGTAAGGGAATGGAATATGATTTACTACATAGTTACATAATGCTAGGACAATTTTTTCCCCAGTAGCTCCCACAGAATAGGATTTCTACATAATGTCTGTAGGGTTTGCCTTTGTCCTCAGTTGTAGCCACTGGGGCAGGAGTCCTTTTGGAAAACCGGCTACTTTATCTAGGTTTCTTCCAGGCTGATGCATTCAAATTTTTTTCCTTTAACCATTTTTTGTAATGAGGGTCTCTTTAGATGGCTCATCTTGTTTTAAAATCATTTGTGGCATAATGCAAAATGACATGATTTAGGGAACATAACTTTAACCCCCCTTGCTGTTTTAAAGCTATGACATAATGCAAATTGTAATCAGGGTGGGGTGGAGTGGGGTATACCATTGACCTCTTTCCTCTCTGTGATACTGGCTTGTGGGATTATTTAATTTGAACAGAAATGCCATTATGCTTGATCTTTTGTCAACCAGATTTATAGGGCAGCTTGACCTGACTCCCAAGGATGCTTTACTTTCACCCGCAGCCCACCCCCTTGCAGTCAAACTCCAAAGTGCATCGATACATCAGATGTCTGTCTTTTTCTCTCACTGACTCATCTTTTTTTAAGGCAACATGATTGATCTTAAACCGGGGGTTGACTAATCATATTCATTTATTCATGCCCTGCCCTGCCACATGCTTCAAAGGAGCATATCTGCCTTTCCAAATGCATTTTTCAAAGCTCTTTAACAACTTAACAGCAGTGGTCTGCTTCAGGAAGCTGAGAGAAGGATGGAGAGCATTTGGAAGTCCTGAGGAGAGAGGGCTGATGTAATTTTCTTGCTGAGGGGTAAGTGGTATTGTGTACAGGTCAGGGGAAAATGGATGAACATAAAATGATATCTCTGCTAGTTAAACATGGAGACACTTCACATGAGGTGACATCATCATTTACATTTGGTCACGGTCCAAAAGGATATTGACATGCTACATTGATGCTTTGCTTGCTAAATGTCCCTGACACCAATCTGAGTTAAAATATTCTGGTGTGCAGTGGATTTTTTCACAGGAAGGGGGGTATTCATTCAGGAACAGGGGGCAAACACAGGGTTCAGGAACCTCAGAAGACCCATATGAGGTAAGCATATTTTCAAAAATCAAAAGCTGGGAGACTTGTGGTAGTACTCATTAGGACATGAAAATACTCTGACAACAGGGAAAATCACTGCTGTCTTTGCCGAACAAGTGGAAGTTTTGCAGTTGAGGGAGGTGCTCGTTCAGTGTCATCCTATGAGAATGATTTTTCTTTTGAAATCCCAAGTATTCACTGGAAGCAAAAACATTGTCTACATCCATTCAGGGTTTCCCTTCATCCCAAACATTTACTTTTGGCAATTGTTCCAGAAAATACCTGAGCATAGGGTAATCTCTGTTTGTTATAACAGCACAGGTGGAGCACATACTTCGAACTTTAAAAAAAGTCAGCATTTTGACTGATGGAATTGAAAAATAAAGAGATCTGGGGCATCCTGAAAGAAATTCCTGGATTACTCAAGAAAAACAGATAACATCCTGTTAAAACTGGGATACACAGAGTACAATTTGGGCCTCATTGAACTCAATGGCAAAACTTGCATTGACTTCAGTGAAGCCTGAATTTCACCCAGGGTCTTGTTGTCTCTGGATTTAGGACCCAGAGACCTTGTTGGGGGGGGGGCACCCTGGGGAGATGGACCTACCCTCAGATAGACCATAACCTTTCTATTTTATAGTAAGCTAATTTATTGATACACAGTGATAATAGAAAATAAACCATACAAACAGTCAAGCAATTCTATATATCTACCAAGTCCTAGGGCTGTCATTAGAGTTTGGCCAGGACACAGTGTTCACTTTGAGGCTCTGTCTTAGGTGTCAGATGTCAGCAGGCTAGAGGTGGGATGCCAAGGCCCACACCTCCCCAGTAGGGTAGATGAAATGGGCGGGTCGTGTGCCCTCTGTTCATGGTTGCTTCAGAGACCCTCCCAAGGACCGAGGAGGAGGGAGGGACCCAGGCAGAGGACCCTTTGTTTCTGTCAAAGTCTCTGCATCTGTATTTTCCTTCTCTCCTGATGACTCTTCACCCGTGGCTACCGCTGGTTGATCCCTCTGTGTGGTTGTCATACATCAACGTAGCTTATCATATGTGCACACACTAATTTGGTCTTTCTGGGCCTTCTCCTAATTTAGTCTGTTCCTCCAAAACCAGACTCAGGCCCTGCTGCTATGGGGCCTTGTTAGCTGGTGCCACTTTATCTCATGTTATGGAACAGTATGATACATGCTCCCTCTGTTTTCCAGACTGTCTTTGTTGTGTTAGACAGCCTGTCTGCTTCCAAGGCTGTGTGAAACTGCGACTGTGTGACCCAGACTCTTAGAAATCAGTTAACCCCTCCTGCCCATCCGGAACCGTTCTAATGCATATATCTATACCTATAAGCCAATTCCTAAAAATACAAACCTTTTAAATATGATTTTCTAAGCCATCAGGTCTCATTGTCCCAGGTCCTTGTTTTCCCTAACTGTGCACCTTTCACTAGCTGCTGGAAGGTATATGTGGCTTAGGATCTCTAGACTTCTCCCAGGAAGTTCTTCACTCCATTGTTAATGTAGTATGAGAGCTATATTACCCCTTGTTTGCAACTCTGACCATTTCCACTAGTATTTGCTGCAGGTATTTCTATCTCAAGCATCTGAACAGCTTCACAGAGCCAACATTTCAGAATAAAAGAATCACAAGATGTAGGTTTCCTTTTTTTCTTCCAAGTTCAGGATTTCCTTGTTGGCCCAAGATCATAAGACTAAGAAAACTCAGCCCAGGAACAGTGCCAGAATAAATCCTGTATCTCATGAGACATTCATGATGGAAAATGGTATGTTAGATCAGAAAAAAAAGTGGTTCATCTTCGAGTGGCATAATGCTTTTTGTTCCTGTGGTTATATTTGAAAAGTATAGAAATGCTGTAAAACATGGGGGAGGGGTTTAGAGGAAAAGGGGCATTTTATTGCTGCTGAGCTGGATTCCTGATGGGCAAATGGAGTATGGTTTTGGGTAAAAGAGCTGAGTGCACACATTTTCCTTGGCTTTTGTCCTTTCACTGCAACTGTGGATTAGAGCTAGATTGCCCACTGGGTAAGCATGATTAAAGGCATGCCCAAGAGCAGTGTGGAATTGGTGTCTGACTTTGACTCCCCAGCATAAAAGACCAGTGCTCACTTACAGCTACAGCCTCTGGAAACACAATAAGGGCTTGGGACAATGGGTGCCTATACACGGACTCTGACATGTTCCAATTAGAAGGCATTACAGCAGACTCAGTGAATCAGCATCCTGCATTTCAAAATGGTGGTGACGGTTCCTTAACTAAAACTCATTGAATGAGATTTAGTTAAAGCACCCTTGTGGCCATTTTGAAACATGAGATGTTAAATATACGTGGTGCTGCGGTGCTTTAATTAGAATGGTTATCTGGGAGCTGCTCCAATTAAAATGTCTCCCCTCTCTCTGCCCCCCCCAACCCCAGAGCACATGTATAGACACCTAAAGAGATCACGGGTGAAATTCAGGCTTTGGCACCAGTCTCAAGTGAGGCCTGAATTCATGACTCTGGAACTGTAGTGAGATGCTGTAACTGTTTTGCCAGTGGAAATAATGCAGGGCTTCTTTATTACCCCTATCCCTGACCAAAAAAACCAAAACAACCCCCCCCCCCCAACAATAATGAACAATTTACGTCATTCTTTTAGCAAGAAAATCAAGGGACTTGGTTCTCATATTTCATGCTAGTCATCTATTCCTATTTTAAAGCACTGTTTACCTGCCCAAGCAGAACAAAACATTTTAGACCTGGTCTGCACTGCAATCAAAGTTGTGACTGTGGTATGTGTGGATGTGCCTGAGCTAGCAGTAACCTGGTTAGTTTGGGCCCTGATAGCAGTGAAGTCACAGTGGCAATGTAGGTGCAGTATTGTGGCTATTAACTGCTGTTAACATTTGAACTACATGAAGGTTAGCTAAGGTATGTCTGTACATGCTACGGCCCTGTGTTCTGATTGCGATATAGACATACCTTTTTTTTCTAAGTGTAAAAACCTTTGTTACCCATGACTGTGATGAAATTTCATCTACCATGTTCTCAGCATCATCCAACCTTGGAAGTTGACTAGCATTTAGTCTTTGAATCTGTCATTTCCTGTATGATAATATAATCATAATAGAACCAGAACTGACAAGTGGTGTTTTGATGTAAACAATGACCAAACAGACAGATCAATAAATGCTGAGCAAGCCATGCTTCATCTCGTATTGTATTGACTTACTGCAAAAATAATGGAGCAACAAAATGAAAATGTGTTATGCTCTGTCTGAGTTATGGTCAGTTGTTATATATAATATAACACAATATATTAACTCAGATGGGACTGCTATTAAAAAACCCCACAAAAACTAAAAAGAATAGGCTTGCACAAAATGTACCATCTCCAGGAGAGCACAGCAACATTTCAAGATTAATTAGACAAAATATTTAAGGAAACAAAAGCAACAATAAATTTCTATTATTATGGCTATAAAGAGAATGTGAGAGATTTATGGCACCAGGAGTATAATTTCTGTGTCCTGTTAGTCCGGCTGTCTGATGTCCAATAGATTAATGGTGCCAATGAGTAATGGTCAAAAGTGTTTACAAAGTTTGCCATTTTTTTTTGCTTTTGTTTTTGCTGTCATTTAGACAATTTATGAGAAGTGGAAGTAGAAGTATGACATGCTGACCTGATGCTCATTGAAACTTGCACTGCATTTTGATTAGTCAACCAAATCTAGAAATGCATTTACTTATAAGGTTTTTACATCTAAAAGGCAGGTTATAATAAAAATATGGGGAAAGCAGAGGACTAGGTCAGGAGGGGACATAATGAGGTGAAAGAAAACTGGTATTGTAGAGGCTAATTTTATTTGTTTGTTTATTTATTTCTAAGGGTAAGGGATAGAATAGAAGGACCAGAAGGACCTGTAAGATCATCGAGCCGAGTCACCTGCCATGGGCAGGAGGTAATTGGGCTCAAATGTGCCCAATGAGGTGCTTGTCCAGCCTCTTCTTGAACAGCGTCAGGGATGGGGACTGCAGCTCCCCTGCTGGGAGTGTGTTCCAGATTCTAGTTCCCTGGATAGAAAAGAAGTTTTTTCTTATGTCTAGCCTAAACTTTTCCTTGACTAGCTTGTGCCCATTGGACCTCATGCTTCCAAGGGGTGTCTTTCTGAAGAGTTGCTCCCCTAGATCCTGGTGTTCACCTTGACATACTTGTAGGTGGCTATCAAGTCACCCCTCAGTCTTCTTTTACTCAGACTGAACAAGCCCAGATCCCAAAGTCTCTCTTTTTGGGGCATGACCCCCAGGCCATTGATCGTGTGGGTGGTTCTTCTCTGCACCCTTTTGGGCTTATCCACATCCTTCTTGAAGTGTGGTGCCCAGAACTGGACGCAGTACACCAGCTGTGGTCTTACCAGTGCCAAGTAGAAAGGGAGGATCACCTCTCTGGATCTACTGGCAACACATTGGCTGATGCATACCAGAGTTCTATTTGCTCTTTTGGCGGCTTCATCACACTGACTGCTCATATTCATCCTCTGGTCAATTGTCACCCCCGGGTCCATTTCGGATGCAGTGCCAGCCAGTGGACCACCACCCATTGTAGATATGGTGAAGGTTCTTCCTACCCAGATGAAGGACCTGGCACATCCACATTAAACCTCATCTGATTTGCGTTCAGCCCATAGGATCAGTCTGTCAAGGTCATCCTGGATCCTTGCCCTGTCCTCAGGTGTGCCCTCATGACCCTACAGCTTGGCATCATCCGTAAACTTAATCATTGTGCTTTTCACTCCATCATCCAAGTCATTGATAAAGCTGTTAAAGAGCACTGGCCCAAGCACTGAACTCTGGGGGACACCACTGGAGACAGCCCTCTGGGATGAGGCCGCCCCATTAATTACAACTCACTGGGATTGGCTACTGAGCCAGTTGCTAACCTGCCTCACTGTAGCCTGGTCTAGGCCAATACCCTCCAACGTGGTTGAGGGAATTTCATGGGAAACAGTTTCAAAGGCCTTAGTGAAGTCTGGGTAGATGACGTCCACCTTCTGTCCCACATCCAGCTAGTTAGTTACCCGGTCATAAAAGGACACCAGATCTGTCACCTGGGGAGGTGACAAGTTCTCACCTGATTTCAGAAATACTGATGCGAAGTAAATATTAAGGAGCTCTGCCTTTTCATGGGAATCAACTGTGGGCTTCTCCTCCATATTCAGTAGGGGTGCCACAGTGGAGCTTGATTTTTTTTTTTTTTTTCCCCTTGCTCCCTATATACCTATAGAAGGACTTTTTATTAGCTCTAATTTCAGTTGCCAGTTTGATTTCCATGCATGCCTTGGCTTTCCTTGTCTCATGTCTGCAGACCTTGGCTGTATGGGTGTACTCTTCTCTGGATGCTGAACCATTTTTCCATTGCATGTATGCTTCTTTCTTTCTTTTTGAGAAGTTCTCTAATGTCCCTGTTGAGCCAGGTGGGTATCTTGGCCCCTTTTCCTCTTTTTGACTGTAGGGGGTTAGCCTCTTTTTCAACAGTGAGAATTGCTTCAGGGAAGCATCACTGTTCCTGAACTCCCAAATCATCTAGTTGCTGGTAGTATAGGGCCTTTCTGATTAGACTCTTGAGTTTACCAAAGTCTGCCCTTCTGAAGTCTAGGACTTCTGTTCTGCAGGTAGAATTCCCAGCCTTTTGGTGGATGGTGAATCTAATCCAGGGGCAGGCAATTATTTAGGGCAGAGGGCCACTTACTGAGTTTTGGCAAGCCATCAAGGGCCGCACAACAGGCAGCCAGGGGCAGTTAAATAGTAATTTTCTAAATTTTTTAGGTCCCCCACAGGCCAGATAGAATGGCCTGGTGGACTGCATCTGGCCTGTGGGCCGCATTTTGCCCACCCCTAATCTAATCAAATCACGATCGCTATCACCCAGGGTACCTCTGATCTTTAGGTTGCCTACCACATCCTCCCCTTTGGTCAGCATCAAGTCCAGAGTGGCTTTACACCTAGTCAGCCCCTCCACAGCCAGTGTCAAGTACAGGTTATCTATAGCTGCCAAATGTTGATAGACCTGTGGGAGGTGGCTGAATGGTCTTCCCAAACAATGTCAGGGTAGTTGAAGTCACCCATGACAATCAAGTCTTTGGTGCTGGCTGCTTTGGTCAGTTCCCTGTAGAATGCCTGCTCACTCTTCTCTTCTTGGTAGGGAGGCCTATAGTAGATTCCCACCATCAGGTCCCCTTCTCCCAAACCGCCTTGTATCTTGACCCAGAGGGTCTCAAAGGACTTCCCCCTGCAATCAGATGTAACCTGCAGGGAGGGGTACTGCTTTTCCACAGAGGGTCACACCTCTACCCTTCTTCCCAACTGAATCCTTTCTATAGAACCTGTAGTCCTCAATATCCACTGACCAGTCATATGTATCATCCCACCAAGTCTCCATGGATTTTATGCTTGTGTAGTTTGACCTGCTGTATGTTATTGGTGCAATAAAATTCACCTACAAAAGTTTGTGTTCAGATACGACAGGCCTTTTGGCTTGCTCCTTGAGTTCAGGGCAGAGCCATTATTTCGTACCTATGAACAGGGCCTTGTTACATGTTGTACTTTGAACTGCTCAAATGTTGATCACTGTTAGCTCTAGCTTGAGTTTGGAGCAGTTGAACCTTAAGGCTAAAAACCTTTGACCATCCCCAACCTGCACAGCTGCGACTTGCCACTAAAGAGCTGGTGAGCAGGGGCTGGATTAGGAGGTATAGCTGTGAGTTGCCACTACAGGTCTGGTGAGCCAGAGTAGGCTTCTATTCCTGGTCTAGCTGAGGATGTGTGAGAGATGGGTTGGGAGGGAAAGCAAGAACATGAAGTTGGGAGATGGAGAGTTAGTGGGGTGGAAGTGGGTAATGAAATGGGAGGTGGAAAAGAACTGGGGGTGGGGGAAGGGTAGTGAAATGAAGGAAGTCAGCCATAGAAGGATAAAGTAAAAAGAAGTATAAAAAAAGAATTAAAAAAGAAATGAAGTAAATTAAAGAAAATCTCATAGTTTAATAAACTGGGATTGGGGTGTAGGGGGTGCTGGTCATGCTTCCTGGGGTGGCTGGGAGGTAGGAGTGGTGAGGGAAGGCACTTTGAGGGGAGCTACTGCTCCCTCCCTGGGGAGGAAGCCCCAACTCAAGGGTACCTGATCTAGCCTCCTACCTTCCTCCGTCCCCCTCCTCCACTTCCAGGGCCACTGATGAACAGTGACCTGGCTAGCTGGCATGTGCCCCTGCGGGCTGTTTTTTGCAAGGTTGTGCACCTGGGGGTGGGAAGGTCATAGGGAGAGGAAGGAGGAATTGGCTCAGTCCCAGAACCTGGGCAGTAGAGCTCAGGGGGTGGAAAGTTTGTCCACACAGAACAGGAAAATGGGGAAGGGGACACTGCATCCTGGGATGCTGAAGGACTGCAACTTGGGTAACTTGTCTGTGGGGAGTGGCTACACATCAGTGGAACATGAGTTGGGTAACATGGATAAGAGAGAAATCTGTCCTGGAGTAGTAAAACTGTAAACTGACTAAAGTGTTCTTAAAACAAGTTTCGGGTGTTAATATGTGGACAATCCAGGGGCTAAGAGCTCAAGGAGCTGCCTAAAATGAATGTGCAACAAAGCCTTATGTCAAATTTTCAAAACATCTCAATACTGAATAGCTCCTACTTAGCACCTAAATTAACATCCTGGATTTTCCGAAGTCTCAGCCCTTGCTGATATTAAAGGGAACAATTCTGAATTTGCAGTTGTGGGCACTGAACAATTTTGAAAATCTGGTCCTAACTGTAAATTGTGGCAGACATGTATACAAGGACATATAGTATATGTATGCCCGCATACATCTATCTCTATACTGTCCCCCACACATGCATTGCACAACAGCACATACATGCATTGATATTAATGAAAGTTCTTCACTAAAATCAATTTCTAAATGGTTAAAGATTCTTATTCTCCATCATTATTAACATGGAAGCTTCACTTTAAGTACTTAGGTTGATCCCTGAAGGTGTACAGCTTGCTATGTTAACCCAAAGGCAACTTCTGGGTGGCCAGTGAGGAAAACTTTTTATTTTAGGAGATAAAGACAACAGTTTTTGAAGTATGGTCCTCTGTTGAGTAGGCAGAAAATGTTCTGTGTCCATTCAGATGTGTGGAAGGGAGGAAAATTTCAGAAACAACTTAATAATTCACAGTGCCTTAACAGTTTATTGCCTTAAAATGGATTACATGTATCCAGAAAATTGGGCAGTTTTAGTTTTATGGACATGCATCTTATCTTCCTATGGCAAGTAACAGGAATGCCTACTCAGGACTTGGTATGATAAGGGATAATTATGGCTGCTTGGTTAATTGTGATATTACATGACATGGAATATAATTTACTTCAATAATAATTATAATTGATTAATGCAGTATTACAAAGCTCGTACAGAGTGCAAGCTGCTACTTTGATGGATAAGCTCATTGCAGGAAGAATCTTTTGCAGCTGCATAACTTTATGAAGGTCCTGTAGATGTGCCAAATTATTTTTCATAAATCCAAAGGCTCAGGCAGAATATGTCAGGAGAGCACATAAAAAATCCAGGGTAAAATTGTCCAAAGCGTCTTTACAAATCTGGCCGTAAGTCCTATTTGAGAGGGGTTTGTGGGCTCTCAAGTAACCTATGTTAAAAATAGACTTTGCCAAATGAAGTGCGTCAACGGTGCCAGGATGTGTCCTAGCACAGCCGATCTGTTTCACCGAGCAAAAAACGTCACCTGTTGCCCTGCCTTGTGATCATGTGGAACAATGGGTGACATGTTCCCCACTTACAGAGATGTCTCCTGAGAATTTCCAGGGGACATCTCTGTAACTGGGGAAACCTTGGCTTTCCCTGCTTGCAGAGGCAAGCCCCAGAGATTCCCAGTATGTTTCTGTAAGAGGAGAAAGCTGAGAAACCTGGTTCTGCCCCTGGTTCTTGAGGGGTGTATGTGCAGGCCCCAGGGTGCGCCTGTCCATGGTGTTTGGAGAGCATGGGCAGCTCTGCGCTGCCTGCACTCTTGCACTATAAAGCCAACAGATGTCTTCTGCAATAAAGAGGCACAAACTATTACTACTTTTTGTAGTACAAAATGTACAAATGTGGACATCGGTGGGATGATAAATGGTATAGACATTTGCTTGCTTTCCCTTTGTGCTGCCATTTAGAATTGTTATGGCAGCATGCAGGTGATACCTATTTGCAACCTTACAAGCTTTTTGAACTGGATAGGGCACTGGATTAAAATCAGGACACCTGGATTCTGCCACAAACTTGCTGTGTGACTTTTGGGAAAGCCTTTCCTTCCCTCTGCTGTTCAGGGAAGCAGCTACTTCTGTCTACCTTTATGTGCAATGCCCAGCACAAATACTTATCTTGGCTAAGCTTTCTAGTCAGTATTGTAGTAGTCATTTATGATCATTTTCAGGTGGCCCACTAGAAATTTGTCTCATCAATGTACACTGTGGGTCTTACTGTCTATACAGTGAAGTTAAATGTCACAAAATGGATGGTTATAGACTTAGGGAAATGCTGCTACCAGATTCAATGCCAAGCCAGTGTCAGGAAGATAAAGTTGTTATACTGGCAGAGGCTGTAATGAGCTTAGATCAAGACCCTGGGCCAAGAGCTTATGATATCGAGTTTCTTCCTGCTGGGTCTCTGACCTCCCAGGGTGGGCAGCATGTGTGGTGCCCCTCTGGAAGTGGCCCTGGGCTTCTGCCCTGATGTGCCTAGTCTTGCCCTGGCATTTGGCTGTCGTTGCAGGAACAAGCTGCAGTGCTTCTCAGTGATTTTTTTTCCTACTTGGCTGCCAAATACCTGAGCAAATGCAGCACTAAAGCCCCATGGGAAGCAGCCCAACACTGTGGCTTATTCCCATAGCAGTAGCCAAGAGCCCAAGATACTGGGCTGCTTCCTGCTGGGTCCCTGGCCTCTCAGGATGGGCACCACAGGTGGTGGTCCTCTGGGACCAGCACTGTACAACAGCAGACATGGCACAGCCTCAGACTGACAGGGGTGGGCACTGCCTGCACTGGATCTAGTATTCAGGGGTCTGTGGTTCTGCTCTGGCTTGCAGGGCTGGCACTCTTGCCATTTATCTGGCCTGCAGGGCCAGAGGAGTTTGACACCCCTGGTTTAAGCTAACAAATGAATGTCCCTCTTTAAAGGACAAGTACAACAACTGCTTTGTTTTATATAGCAGTAGATGCAATTGAGCTCACCTGGCCAATTAATATAATTACATTATAAACATACATTCAGGCTAAGTACAGATGTTCAAAAAGCCTGAGGCGGCAGCACTGTAAGTATCACACGTTACTCAAAATGCTCTAGATTAGGTTAGAACCAAATAGAGCAGATGTGCGCTGTTTGGTGGCAGGGCTCAGAGCCTACCTGTACTGGCCAAGGTCAGCAGTTTAGGGGTACTCTTGCATGCCTCCCAGTGTGCCCCATGGGCTCCCCCAGGTTGCTGGAGACAACCAAGCACAGCCGACAGGCAAGCCATCTCAGATTGGCTGGTTGGTGCATGGGAGAGCCCCCCCTTGCTGTTCTCTCCACAACAGGAATTAGAGAATCACAGAGAAGCGGGGCTAGAAGGGATCTCCAGGCCAGGCTAGGGATGTCTGGGGACTGGGATCTACGTGAGGGAGACTGTCAGCAGGGGAAGGCTGGGCATTGGCATCTCCCCAGAGCCATGATGGGGGCTGGGGGCTCCTGTCCCACCTGGATCTGCCATGGATCGGGGATGGGAAGGGGCAGGGCAGGATCACTTAGGGCCAGACATACCTCGCACTCGCATCCCCCCTCTCCCCAAGCCCTGCTCCCTGCAGAGAACCAGTGGCAGCATCAGCTTCGCCCTCCTTGTGCCATGGCTCTGCTCAGGGCCTGGCTGGAGGCGCATGCACATGTACTCCCCACTCAAGTATCGCTCCCAGCAGAGAGCCAGCAACAGCTGGATGTGGTACAGACATGTGATAAAATGTTCGAACCTAAAGTGCTTTAGTCTGATCCTACATCCATCCAAGGCTAATTTAGAAGGGAATTCACCATTTTTAAAGTGCTCTATGTCCTGCAAATGTCTGTTCAGTTATGGCTGTAAAGCGCTTTTGATGTGCTTAACGTGCAATAAACCTAACTTCTGTACAGGCCCTCAGTGTTGAGCTCTGTGGTACTTTTAAGCATCTTTCCTGACTGAAAGCACTTCTATTAGTGGCAGGTGCAGGTGTTGCCATTGAATAAGATTGATGATATTTATACTAGAGGCAGCAATTGCCAGTGAAAACACTCAGTGCTCAAGTTGAATGAACAACTGAGTTCTGGCTCATCTGCGCTGAGGGAGCAGCAGCCCCCGACTGCCTGCATGCCTCTCTGGAGAGTGCTCTGAAATATCACTTCATACTGTGCATCCAGGAGCCTGAAATTGATTTGAAAGGCCCTGCTGCTTCAGCACATGGAGAGGAACTAAATGCGTTCCCTACAGCTACAGGGTGTGGGTAACTGCTCAGAGGGCCTGAACCAGAGCCTGCTGACTTGGATTTGGATCTAGCTCAGAGCATCAGGGCTTCTTTTCTTGTTTGCTGCCAGACTGAAGGCACAGAGATGGAGTTTAAATTAATATTACATCCAGTAGGCTCAGTTCAACCTCGGTCCAGGATAGGGGGGCCTTCATAGGTCTTGCCAGGGTGCCGAGAAAAGATTGCAGTGGCTTTCAAGCAGCCAATTAGGGGCAGCTTTGCATCAGGCCTGGGGTTTGGTCATCCTTGGGAAGCCTATGATTGGCTGGATGAAGTAGTTCATAGGTTAGAAGCACCCAAAAATGTTTCATGGCACCTGAAAAAAGGAACCCCTTTCCCATTTCTTTTTTCCTCGTAGAAGGTGTTAAATCTATGCTTAATTTGGTCAGCTAGTTTAAAGCTGAGATGGTGGTGTAAGCTTCAGCCATTTAATAATATTCAAAGTACAGCTGGTCAAAAGCATTTTTAGAAACCTTGCCTAATATTCCAAGTTTTTAAGTAGTTTTTACTTCTCAGGGTTCTAAGTGTTAATCCCTTTTTGGTTCTCTCCCCCCAACATTTTCATGAAATTTTAAAAAATCAGTTTTAATGAATATTTAAATTCTAATATTAATAAAATATTAGAAAAAAATGCTCACTAAAATCCAGGTTTTTATCAAACAAAATAAAATTGATTACAGTTTTAATAAATATTTTTTCATAGAAACTATCACAAAAGAGAGCGAAAAATGTTGCTAACAATATGTAAAGTCAATAGTTTACCAATAAATGGAATGTTTCACGAAGAAACTTTTTGGATGAAAAAAAGACCTTGACTGTTTGGAAAAATGAGGTTGAACTTTTTTTCTAAAATACAAGGGATGGCCAGGTGATCACTGCAGTATAGGGATATCTAAGGCAGTGCTGCATGATGTAACTTGGGTATTGGAAGCAGTCTGGCTACCTCAACATGATGTTCTGCCTGGGCCCATATACCCTGCTTCGCAGGAGGGTAGGTCAGAAGTAACTCCAGTGTGTTCAGTTGTCCTTTGGTGCACTCGAGGGCAGAATGTGGTGATGTAAAAGGGCCCCAGCTACTGGTATTCCCTGCCCTGCTGAGCATGTCATAGAGGAATTGAGAGCTGGGGAGGAGAAAGCATCTGTATTGTGAATGTCATGTGTGGAGCAGCAGGAGGAACCAGGGGGCAGTCTGCAGAGCTGTGGCAACTGTTAATTTGGACTATAACCCCCAGAAGCTACCAGGGGCTGGGAGGAAAAGAAAAAAGGAAGAGGAAGCTTGAGGCTGGAGTAAGGTGAAGAAAGAGCAGTGTAC
>NW_017729030.1:55206707-55211024 GCF_001723915.1 Gavialis gangeticus
AAAGCCCCATGATTTTCTGTATAAAAGTGGGAACTCCCCTTTGCTTCTTGTGCCAGTTTCTGGGGTTGCAGGGTTGGCACGTACCTTTAAGTAAGGTTCCACACACATTTGCTATTGAAACAGATTATCAAGTCCTGCACCCAGTCGGCCACTGGGCAGCACCTGAAACTTCAGAGGAAAGAAAAACACTCTGACAGTCATAGGACATGCTGTATTCTTCTGTTCTGTCTGCATGATAAAATCCTTTCTTCCTGTTCTTTGTTGCAATCAGCTTATACTCTGAAGCAGTTTGATTACCTTCCCTTTATCCTGTCCATTTTCCTCTTTACCAAGTGTGTATAATCAGGATGTCAAGAGCCATAGAGCTAGTGCCACTTAATGAGATGTGCTTGCTTTCTGTTTGGAAAAGACATTTGAAAATCAAGCCCAAGATGGTCCTTTCCACAAGAGATTGAACCATCAATGCCTGATATCTTTCTATCTCCATTGCAACAGAAAAAAGTGACTGTCCTGGGAAAGGATAGGCCTTGTTTATTCTTCCTAGTTTGGAAAAAAAAAATTGTCCTCTGAACCCAGCCCATGAACTGTATCTTTGAACCCCTGCTCTAGTGAAGAGGCCTCTTACTGAGACATGAGGAAACAAAGGTGTTAACTTTGGGCCAGTTACTGACCTGCTACATGGGACACTGAATCAGTCACTTCCTTACTCTGCCTCTGTCCCTTCCCCTTCTCCGTTTTCCTTGTCTGATGAGACTGTAAGTTCTTTGGGGAAGATTGTCTTTCACTATATGTTTGTATGGAGGTTCAGCTGGGCCTTCCAGGTGTTACAGTGATACATGTAATGACAACTCGTTCAGATGCATTCCAATACTCCTGATATGTTTTCAAAAAAGCATGAGTCATTTGAAAGAAATATTAATTTTAAAGTCAAATTTAGTGCTTGTTTGGAATTTGGCATTTGCAAGCCGGGAATTTACACACCTTTAAATTGCTAAAACCTAATGGATAGTTTTGAGAGATTTCTGACTTCACCAGTTTAGAAAACCAGGAGAGAGAGACCTGTAATTAATGAGAATGGTGAATGCTTCTTCATTAGCACAATATGTTCTGCTGGAGCTGACCATGTGGAAAAGTTCTGCATGATAAAATAGCATGGAAGAAAGCACAGCACAATTTATATTAAATAAAAAAAATTAAATTGATGCCACCAAAGCAAAGGAATAAAGTTAGAAACATATTTCCCAGGCACCAACCAACAGCAGGAGTTTACAGATTTTCTGCACTGGCCAAATATAATAGAATGGATATGTTGACTAAACAGATCTGTAAAATATTTTACACAGAGTTAGAGTGATTGCCAGTGAGTTCAGAAAAGGAATTCATCCTAAAAATACTGGTCTTCTAAGTATTGTTTTTCCGTTACACGTCGTGGCAAGCAAGTAGTAAATGAGGGTCAGGTTTTGGGAGAATTCCTAACCTGATGTGCTGGCTTCTCTGGGTATAAATGTTGCTCTAAGAGAGCATTTACTAGCATCAGGGTGATGAAAAGAGCAGCAAAAGAGAATGAACTTGCATAAAAATATGAGCAGAACAAGGGAGAAGCTTCCAGTTATCAGCCTATTGGTACATGGGTCTGTGAGAGTACCGATTCTTAGAATTTGTTTTTTATTGTCTAGGGGTAAAGCTTCTATAAAGTCCCAAGTTCCTAAGGAGCCTAAGTGTTGTTTTCAAAAGCAACAAAGACAGTAGGGGCTAGGTTCTATTGCATATATAAGTAGACTTAGGCACCTAAGTGCAAGCCTATTCCACCCTGTTCTAGTCTCTGAACAATCATTAATATAAAAGCTGGGTAGAACCTCCTCCTCCTTCCTGTTTTTTTCTATGATTCAGCCTTACAGGGCAGCTGGCAGTTGCTACAAAAGTAGATGCTTGAACAGATTTTCAGGGACTTAGGCAAGGTAGAATGGAATCACGCTTAAATGTCTGAGTCCACTTACATGCCTAACAGGTGGAATAGGATCTGGCCTTTTAATAAGTGTTTGTCTAACAGTACAGTATAATTTGTGCAAGCATAGTGTTGTATTACCCAAGCGGACTATACCTGAACTAACTTGGACAGATGGTGACGGGGCAGGTCTGGTGGGGAGAGCAGTTGCATCCCTCTTCTGCCACTCTCTCTAGCTGAGCCCAGAAACCCACACAAACTCTCCCTGCAGCTGGAGCCCGCAGGCTGGACAGAGAGCAGGGACAGAAAGGGGAAGCTTGCCCACTGCTGCTGCTGTGCCGAACTGACCCAGGCACGGGGGGAGCCCCAGAGCTGCACCTGACATACTTCAGACAAGGGCTGCAGGGAGAAGCTGCATGGGGTGCCAGGCTTGCCCAGGAACAGTGGCAGAAGTGGGTGGGTTTCTTCTAGTGCTTGCCCCTTGGTGTCCCCTCTTGCTCTAGGGACTCCAGTCATGCTTTGCTCCCATGGTTTGAAGGGCAGCGTGTCCCACCTGACTTCAGGGCATCCTAGATCTGCCTGCAGATTGCAACATAACCACTGCAGCATTGGGCCCGGAGCAGGGTGGAACACTTGTCCAAGCAGCTGAGTAAATATTAGGGCAGTTAGCTTCAGGACCATGGACCGGTGATACTACTAGCAGCACTCCAACTGTTTCCAAGCTGTCTCTGGTATATCTGCATGAGCTGTAGTCCCACCTTTTTAACTGTAGTGAAGATACACCATAATAAACCCCACTGAGACTTAGACTTCTGAGAGCATAAACAAATATATAATTACACCAGGACAGCATGTCAGCCGAATCCAGTGCAACTGTTTCATCAATCTGCTCTTAACTTGTGGTAAGTGAAGCTACACCACAGAAATCTCACCCTGAAAAAAAGGGGGGAAATTGCTGCAAGTTAGCTAAACTTACTGCAGGGTAGGACAGGACAACTAAAAGTTACAACAGATACAAGCTACACCCTAGTAATTCCCCTCTAGTCCCTTTTACATTGATATAACCATTTTATCTGTCCATGCCCAAAGTCTGCTTGTATTAATAGGATGATAGGATCACAGGAAAGCACAGGAAGGAACTTCATGTGGTCATCTAATCCAGGGATGGGCAAAATATGGCCCATGGGCTGGATCTAGCCCATTAAGAGATTTTATCTGGCCTGGAGTGAGCCCTTCAGTTCTGCCCAGCACAGCTCCCGGGCACATAGTGGGGCTGGGGTGGTGCAGTGGCCAGACTCAGCTTCCCAGCAGCCCTGGAGATGGCAGCTCCTTCTGACTGCCCTTGCCAGTGTCACCACCATTGCTGGACCTAGCCGTGCTGACTGGGCAATCTGCAGCCCATACACCATGCACCCACAACCAAGAAAGCCTGATGCATGGGTGGATGTGGTGTCCAGGAAGACTGGCTTGAGACCCCACAGGCAGAGTATGTTCAGCTAGGTGGATGCAATGGGGCTGCAGGTGGATGGGGAGCAGTGTCTGGGAGCGGGTGGGTGACAGTGTGGGGCTGTGCTGGGAGCAGATTGCGGCTTTGCCCCAGGCCCCAGCCCCACTCTGTCACTGCCCTGCAATCCCGGCCCTGGCCCTGACCCTCTTTCTGCTCCTGGATGCCACTCCCTGCCTGCCTGCACCCCATCCCATCTGCCTGGCCGAGCATGCCTTGCCCATAGTGATCCCAGGCCAGTCTCCATGAAGACTCCACCTGCCTACCCTCCCACCCAGCTGGCTGCTCCTTCCAGCACCCTGGGACCACTCTAGTAATTTATCAGTTAAGGAGTTTTTGTGAGCTGTTGCAGGCAGGGGAGGAATGGTCCTCCAGTCCCAAATAATTGCCCACCCCTGATCTAGCAGTATTTCAACCCCTGCTCAAGGCAGAATCATCCCCAACCAAATCATCCCAGCCAAGTGTCTGTCGAAACTAATTTGAAGCTTTCTAGGAATAGAGATCCCATCTCTTCCCTAGATAGCCTGTTCCAGTGTTCGACCACCCTCAGAGTCAGGAAGTTCCTCCTAATCTCCAGTGTAAATTTCCTTTGCTGCAGTTTGAGGCCATTGCTCCTAGCCCTGTCCCCTACAGCTACAGGGAAAAGCCTGTCTCCATCCCCTTTGTAATCTTCCTTCAAATATTTAAATTCCTTTAGGTATCCATCTCTGGCTGTGATGCTGTTTCCTCCTCAGCAAAGTGGTATGCTGCAAACCATAATCAGACTAGGCTTTCAATATTATTATTCCATATAATCAAATTCCAGCCTATTATTAGGGACAAATTAATTATGTCTTTGCTCACTATAAACATGTCAAATCCACAGGCA
>NW_017729030.1:55216024-55221325 GCF_001723915.1 Gavialis gangeticus
AATCAACCAGCCAAGTGTCTGTCGAAACTAATTTGAAGCTTTCTAGGAATAGAGATCCCATCTCTTCCCTAGATAGCCTGTTCCAGTGTTCGACCACCCTCAGAGTCAGGAAGTTCCTCCTAATCTCCAGTGTAAATTTCCTTTGCTGCAGTTTGAGGCCATTGCTCCTAGCCCTGTCCCCTACAGCTACAGGGAAAAGCCTGTCTCCATCCCCTTTGTAATCTTCCTTCAAATATTTAAATTCCTTTAGGTATCCATCTCTGGCTGTGATGCTGTTTCCTCCTCAGCAAAGTGGTATGCTGCAAACCATAATCAGACTAGGCTTTCAATATTATTATTCCATATAATCAAATTCCAGCCTATTATTAGGGACAAATTAATTATGTCTTTGCTCACTATAAACATGTCAAATCCACAGGCATCTGGAAAGTTTATAATATATTTAATAGGGGCCAGATTTTCCAAAGAGCTCAACACCTACTAGCCCCTGTGCAGGCATCTAAATAATAACATGATCTTATGAAGGGCTCAGCTCCCAGCTTCAGCAGAGCTGCTAATGCTATTGAAAACCTGTTTCTGAATGCTGAGCAGAACTCTTAAAAAAATCTGGCCTTGGTATATAAAGGCTGGGACTTTCAAAAAGGTGCATGTAAATAGGCACTCAAATCCAATTGCAAGTTGGATGGCTAGTCCCCTCCTGCTCCTTTGAAAAGCCCAGCATGAAAGTCTAGTGTGATCAGGACCTTGATGGAAATGCAGTTTATAAAACTGATCAGGCAGTTGGCTTTTGGCAGGCCAACCCTAGAGCCAGCTTGTATGAATTCTTTCTGGCCCTAGGCTATGTTAAATAAAAGCAATGTAGGAACAATTAACACAAGGCAGAGGCTGTTTTTCTGGGCAGGTATGCAAAGTGTCAAGCTATAGCCTTACAGGAACACACTTCTTTCTACGTGTCTCTTGGGTTCACAGATATGCCCTAGCACAGTTTGGTATGAAGGCGTAATGGTTATCAACTCCATCAACACCTGCGTGTGGAACAAAGTACTTCCACCCCGCACTGTACAGATGGGTGTCTGAAGGCATGTTAACATGTCCCATCCAAGATGCTCCCAAACACAGTTTATCTACCCACTTCCACTTGTACACTCCAAATCCAGAAATGTGGCAGTGAAGTCACCAAACAGCCACTCTCATGAATGCTAGCAGCTGAGGTTTTGGAAGTAGCCACAGCTGGGGAGGATGCCTCCTGGCTGCATTTCCAGATTTGAA
Source organism: Gavialis gangeticus (assembly GCF_001723915.1). Classification (NCBI taxonomy): domain Eukaryota; kingdom Metazoa; phylum Chordata; order Crocodylia; family Gavialidae; genus Gavialis; species Gavialis gangeticus. Next base: position 55,217,294 of record NW_017729030.1, read on the forward strand.
GCCAAGTGCCTGGGAATAGGAGGACAGGGCATGGTTGGGAGCATCCCTTCTGCTGCTGCAGTGTGGGCACGCCTTGAAGTGCAGAGAAGTTAAGTGACTCTACCCAAGATTCTACCAGGAGCCTGTAACAGAGAAGAGCATTGAACCCTAATTTCCCAAATCTGAGATAATCCTAATCCAATGGTTTTAAATCTTTTTAGACTCAGGACACTCTCTGGAAGATGCTGGCTCTTAGTCATTCTTTTTTTTTTTGACTATGGAAAATAATAGAGCAACTTTTTCTGTTGCAAAGAACCCAAGAAAACCTTAACAGATCAGAATTTTAACACTATAGGTTCCTATCTGAAATCTCTGGGTTTATTTTATGAATCACCTTTGCACATTTATCAGTGCTAACACAGTGTGGCACTCCACAGCATCCTGGTTGAGAATTATTGCCTTAGTCACTGGGCCAGTCTTCTAACTGGTTCTTTTTCCTTCCATAATAATATATAGATAGATAATATTTGCAAAAATATATTATTCCTTAATGTAATGTACACAAAATAATCCTCCATGCACTGGTATTTAGCTTCAAATGTGCCAAGGTTAATAGCTATAATGTAAAACTGTTATCTGCTGTAGAGTATTAATTAGGGATGTCGCACAGAATGCATTAGCAATTTGCATACAGTGAGGGACACAATGTTCCTCAGCAGGAGTCATGGTATTAGAGACACAACTGACAGCTGGTGTTATAAGGTCTATGGGACAGATTGTGACCTGAAGTCCAGCTCTGAGTGTGTAAAACTATCCCTGAAACTGCAAGATATCAAAATTAGCTGCTTTGAAATGAAAACTTCATAATTTTTAATGAAGCAAAAATCCAACACCCAGAGGCCTGGAGAATTCCACCCTTGCTCCAGCCTTTTGTTTGAGCTGAATTTGCACAGCTGGAAAACAAGCTCCACACAACAGAACTGCGTCAGCCAGGAGACGCATCCCATCATCCTCTCTCCTGTGCAATAGAAAATATCTTACCAAGGCAGAAGAAAAAAATCAACACCCTGCTTGCCTTCAGACACCTTGAAGGTAAACAGACAGCTCCAACACTTATTTGAGCCCAATTTGCATAAATGAACTTCTGCACCCAGGGGAGCCTATAACTTCTTTCTATTCTCCTATGCAAAATGAAATTTCATTTCTACCTGGGAAAAATGTTATAACCTATGCATTCTCCTTTGCCTGTGGAAGGGCACATGAGCCAGAAAGCTTGCAAATAAGGACGTTTTTGGACAACTATTTAGTTTGTCTAATAAAAGATACCACCTCTACCAAGACTTCTGAATATATATGTGTAAACTGCACTGCCTGAGGGGGCACCACCAGGAGGCTGTGTGACTCACATGCATATGGTTGTATTTAAATCCTTCCTTGTTTCCAGAAGGCAGTGACTAGGGCCTTTTTTTCTTTTATCTGAGCAATTTGCACATAATGCAAGCTCTTGGCATCATCAATTCCCCCTACATGCCCCTGCATGCTATGTGCCGGCTCTCCTATTTCAGAAACTCCCCATGACCACTTGCTCCGTGCTAGGGGTTTTCTGTGCCCCCTATTTCATCACTTCTCATGTCCTTTGTGCACCCATCACATTCTGAACCTTGTAGTCCTTGGAATATTTTAAGGATTTTTTTCTGCAGCTTCTAGTAGTTTTCTACTGAAAATATTTGGTTTGCAACAACAAACTGAACTTTTCTACCAGAAAGAAATTCCAGGCAACTCTACACAGCTCCCACAACTTAAGGCAGTTTTTTCAGAAGAGCTCAGCTCCCAGTTAGGCACCTAACTGATCAGGCTAGATGCTCATAAAGGATGTTCATACTGATACAGAAAGACATAGAAATATAGACATTGTTCCACACTCACTACATATACTGTATATGCTAAAATGTATCTCATTCTTACACTGATAGAAATTTCAAAACTACCACCTTGGTCACACAGCCTTGCAGAAAAAAAGTCTCTTGATTATTAGTCTTGGAGAAGAAATCAAGATTCTTCACCTCACCATAGGAAAAACTTCATTTGAAGGGAAGACATAGACACTGAGAGAATTTACAGATATCCTTTTTCATTTTTTAGCTAAAAATCTAAAGCAGGAACAAATGTTTGTGATTTAGACGGGGTGAAAGTGGGACTCTTATTAATGATATCTGCCAACAAGTCAATTGTTAGTGCATCAGTTTTTTGGGGAAAACAGTTATCTCTCTGCGTAACTCTACAAATAAATGATGGTGGTATGATTTGTGAATTGCTGGTTACATCCATAGAGAAGAAATCAAGTGTCTCTAAAAAATTCCTCTTGCTAATTGGATAAAATGGTGTCCTCCTCATGCGTCTATGACAGTAGTGCTCAGTCTTTTGGTCCCATGGTCAGATGATGAGTGAGCCGGGCCTGCTTTGCAGGTCAGATCATATTCTGTGCTCCCCCAAGGCCCTGCTCCACCACCTCATGCCAGGATTGGGGCCCTGGAGCCCATGTACCACCTCCACCTGTTCTGCATGCCAGGATTGGGCTTTGGGGCCCCATGCCACCTCTGCACAGCTCTGCATGCTGGGATCAGGGGCCCTGGGGCCCTACACTGCCTCCATCCAGCCTATGAGTCCTGTGGGCTGGATCACACAGTGCTAGGAGCACCTTGTCCTTCCCATTCTTCTGGCCTGCCTCAGGTGTAACAGCAATGATCACAGGAGTAGAGGTTGCTCCCCGCATCAGCCCTTACTGTACTAGTTTGATCCCCTCTGTACCTCAAAGGAATGTGCTGTCTAATACCAGGCTGGGGATGTCTACATGTGGCATTAATGCAATGAACTCTAGTGGTGCTCACTCCAGAGTTTATTGCTCTTGGACGCAGGATTTATACATGCGCTTGGGACTGTAGCATGTTGAGCAAGGGTACAACAGCCTAGAGTGGCAGAGAGTCTTGGGGTTCAGCCTGCCAGCCCAGAGCTGCTTCAACATGGCTCAGTGTGCTGCAGAGGAGCTGGTTGGGGCACAATGATGGTACAATGCAGGGCTAGCCAGTGGGCAGCCCCTGCACTGTAGCACCCTCATGCCCCAGCCAACCCCAGTCACCGTCTACACGTGCACTGCCGCAGAGTAAATAACTCTGCCATAGAATAGTGCTTGTGTAGGGCAGTACTATCTTATGGCAGAGTTTATTATTTTACTCTGGCCTAATAGCACCACTCGTGTAGATGGTGATGCTTCATTGTGAAGCTAATTAGGCAACTCCACAGTAAACATCTCATGTAGATGCACCTACTGGGCGTGTCCACACATGCAAGCACGTGTGCTTGCAGCAGCTCAAATACAACCTGTTCAAATTTGAGCAGGGAGGTTGGTCCTCAGCCCACTTTCTTGGACATGCACTTTGGTGTGGAGCAAATTGTGCCACTTGGGGCAAAACAACCCTGCCTGACTCCTCCCGGGTCTGCAGCCAAGGGGAGCTAGAGCCTGGGCCCAGCACCTGTGCTGTCCCCAGCAATATAAAAAGCTGCCCTGTTCTGGCTCCATCCATACCAAAAGCTGCCCTGGCAAGCAGCTCCGGGCTACTCACTCTCTGGAGCTTCTGGGGCCCAGCCAATAGATACCTGGGGACACTGCTCCTTGTTCCAGCTGGACTGCTGCAGCAGAATCCCAAATCCATTTTTAGAAATACCCCAAAGTCCACATTCTTCCACATTTAAAACAAAAAACCACTCACACACACACACACACACACACACACACACATCTAGAGAGAGAGAGAAAATTTGGGTAATGATTTATTGGTATATTTACAATGTTAAAGCAATTTGGAAGCCTACCAGTGTCTCTATTATCACAAAAAAATAAATTCTAAATACCTATATATGTTGATGTGTGATTTTGGTTTTCTTCATACATGATGGGTGTGTGATGGAGGGATGTGGTGTTTGTAGAAAGGGGGTGAGAAGAGGTGTGGGGGAAGGTGGGTGGGTGGATGTGGAGGGATGTGGGTTGGTCTGTGG
>NW_017729030.1:55226325-55227018 GCF_001723915.1 Gavialis gangeticus
CTCTCCAAACCCCTCCACACCCACCTGCCACCCCTCACCCACCTATACCCATGAAACCACACCCCCCAACTTACCTTGGATAGTGCCAGGGGCAGCAGGAACACCAAAGAGACGCTTTGGCCAAAACCAGAGCATCTCTTTTGGAGGACTGACTCCGGGCATGCTCTTGAACCGTGCCTTGCTCCACTCTATTGCGGAGCAGTTTTTTTAGACACCTGGATATCCAGGGGTCTAATTTTCTCCCCATGCTTCACAATTGCAGTGCATGAAACATTTTTTCATTCCTGCACATTCCTGTTGCCCCGCCTCAAAGGGGTTTGAGGCAGGGCAACAGGCATGTGTGCGCTCATCTGGATGTGCCCACTGATATCAATTATAGTGCTAGGTGCTATGGTCTGTATCAGTGCTGGTCAGCAAAGGATGATTTAATCTTAAATCAACTGCACTAAAACTAGGCATTCATTTTAAAGCCCACGTCAGAACAACAGAGGCAAGCCACCAACCTTGTGGCAAAATGGAGATTGACAGATTTCTATGCTATGGTTGCCTGCTACAGCAGTGGCCTGTGAAGCAAGAGATCCCTTCCAGTCTCAGGCCCCTATTTTCAGGCAGGCTTCCATTTTGGCAGTTTTTGCCACTGAAAATTAACCCCCATGGCCAAAAGCTTCTAAAGTAAGAACCTGGGGCCACATG
>NW_017729030.1:55232018-55232327 GCF_001723915.1 Gavialis gangeticus
TTACTGGGGGCACTGTGTGTGCGGGGGACCTTGTGGGTGCGGGGGACCACGCGGAGCTGAACCGGGTCCTGCCTGCCTTGGGACTGCTCATGCCTCCTGGCTGCCTGGCGGCACGAGCAGCCCTAAGACCAGCAGGACCCAGATCAGCTCCATGTGGTCCCTGTGCGCCGGGCTGGACTGGGTCCTGCCGTTATAGGAAGGGTCCGGCCAGGCAGCAGGACCTGGCGCGGCACACAGGAACCGCGTGCCGCGCTGGGTCCTGTCAGCATGGGCCTGGCTGGCTCCTGCCTCTGCCCCCTGTGCCTGTGG
>NW_017729030.1:55237327-55249721 GCF_001723915.1 Gavialis gangeticus
TCACAATTGCAGTGCATGAAACATTTTTTCATTCCTGCACATTCCTGTTGCCCCGCCTCAAAGGGGTTTGAGGCAGGGCAACAGGCATGTGTGCGCTCATCTGGATGTGCCCACTGATATCAATTATAGTGCTAGGTGCTATGGTCTGTATCAGTGCTGGTCAGCAAAGGATGATTTAATCTTAAATCAACTGCACTAAAACTAGGCATTCATTTTAAAGCCCACGTCAGAACAACAGAGGCAAGCCACCAACCTTGTGGCAAAATGGAGATTGACAGATTTCTATGCTATGGTTGCCTGCTACAGCAGTGGCCTGTGAAGCAAGAGATCCCTTCCAGTCTCAGGCCCCTATTTTCAGGCAGGCTTCCATTTTGGCAGTTTTTGCCACTGAAAATTAACCCCCATGGCCAAAAGCTTCTAAAGTAAGAACCTGGGGCCACATGTCCAGAAGAACTCAGCAGCTCCCAGTAGGGCTCATGTCACTGAAATGGGATCCAAGCTTGATCGTTTTGCTTTGTTCTGTTTTTATGAAAAATATGGCCCTTGCCAAAGTGCACGTGTCTTGCCTCATTCACCATGCTTCCATTGGTGTTTGTTTCAACATCCACTGCTTCCTTTCCTCCCACTTCACTAATTTAGAGCCCAGACTCCTGCCCCCAAGCCCTATCCTTATCAACTCCCATCTTTTCTTGCTTTTCTCTTTTGTTACCCTGGTCTAGCTCCTTCCTCTGATTTTTTCCCTCATCTCCTACTCACGCAATCTATTCCCACTATCCACCTCCTTTTTTTTTTTCTTCAGACTCCAAGTAGAACTTCCAGGCAAAATAGAATCATAGAAAATTAGAGTTAGAAGGGATCTCAGGTTATCCAGTCCAGCCTCCTGCTCAGAGCAGGACCATCCACAACTAGATCATCCCAGCCAAAGCTTTGTCTAGCCAGGTCTTAAATACCTCCAAGGGTGGAGATTGTACTACATTTCTGGGCAACCTCATCCAGGGATTTACTACCCTCCTTGTGCGGACATTCTTTCTAATATCTAACCTAAACTTCCCTTGCTGCAACTTGAGACCATTGCTCCTTGTTCTGTTATTTGCCACCACTGAGAGCAGTTTAGTTCTATTATCTTTGGAACCACCCTTCAGGTAGCTGAAAGCTGCTGTTAAATCCCCTTTCAATCTTCTCTTCTCCAGACTAAAGCCCAGTTCCCTCAGCCTCTTCTCAGAAGTCATGTGCCCAGCCACCTAACCATTTTTTGTTGCCCTCCACGGGACTTTCTTCAATTTGTCTACATCCTTTTGTCCCAGCCTATAGTGGGAGGGTTTGGGATTGAGAAAGTGGTTGGAAGTGAAAAGGTAAGAAAGGTTTATTGACTTAACAAACACACAACTATGTGTAGTATAATAAGGCAACAATGACAGACAATAACAATTCATGTTGGCAACTTATCGGCAGTCCCCTCTGATGCCTGATGCATGACAAGTTCCTCTTCTATAAAGCTCAGTGAAGTCAGACGTCCCCAATCTGCACTGTCCAAGGGGTACCAGGAAGGACCCTCGTATTCAGTCCTTGGGCTCCTCGAGATCCACTGGCCCACTGAACACAGGTCAACAGCTAATCTTTAAATTAGTAGCTTCTCTCACAATGATGCATCTTTCTTCTGCTGATTTCCAGATATGCTAGCCAATTTATAACTTCTGAGCTATGCTGTTGAGTCACAGCCACTCACACTCTTACACTACGAACTTTCCTTATGACTGACCTACAGCAATACAAGCCTTTGCATTTTCCTGATAAGGTTAATTTTAACGGCCTCACTGCATATAAGGCCTCACTACTTACAAGGCCTCACTGATCTTTTACTTTAATTAAACTCTTAGTGGCAACATACAGCTCACAATGCATGAACAAACAACAAGAAACACCTGGTCTAATCCTCACACAGTGTTCAGCAAGCACCTTCACCACACAGACACAACTCTCAGCTGTCACACCTTTCTGTAGTGGGGGGCCCAAAACTGGACACAGTATTCCAGATGTGGCCTCACCCATGCTGAATAGAGGGGAAGAATCACTTCCCTTGGTCTGCTGGCAACACTAGAAGTATGCCATTAGCATTCTTGGCAAAAAGGGCACACTGCTGACTCATATCCATCTTATTATTTACTGTAACCCCCAGGTGTTTTTCTGCAGAGCTGCTGCTTAGCCAGTTGGTCCCCAGCCTGTACATGGGATTCTTTTGTCCTAATTGTAGGACTTGGCACGTGTCCTAATTGAGCCTCATGAGATTTCTTTTGGTCCAATCCTCCAGTTTGTCGAGATCTCTCTAAACCCTGGCTCACCCTCCAGTGCACCTACTACTTCCCCCAGATTGGTGTCATCTGCAAACTTGCTGAGGGTGCACTCCATCCCATCTTCCAAGTCATTAATGAAGATATTGAACAAAACCAGCCCTAGGACCAAAATCTGGGGCACTCCCCTTGATACCAGCTGCCAATTACACATTGTATCATTGACTGCTACCCTCTGAGCCCAATGATCCAGCCAGTTTTCCATCTACCTGTACTTCCTTAGCTTGCTTGTGAGAATGTTGTGGGAGACTGCATCAAAACCCTTGCTAAAGTCAAGGTATATCACATTCACTGCTCTTCATGCATCCATAGAACCAGTCATCTCATCATAGAAAGCAATCAGGTTGATTGCCTTCAAACACTGTTCGAGGGCATTATTCCCCTCCAAACAGTGATTCTATGCTATAAATAGCATGGCACATATTGGCATCACCCCAAACCTAACTAAACATGGCTAATTATCATCCTGATCACATTGTGTATCATAGCCTTCCCACTGGCCACAGGCTTTATTCAATTGTAAACTCCTAAGGGAAGGGACTATGTCTTATGGTAGGTATGTGAGGCACTTGGCAGCTTTGATTACTGCCACGGGGCCCCTAAAGTTAAAATCATCATGCTATACAAAGAGCTGTGCTGCAGAGGGATGAACTTAAGCACATATCAGACACTTCAGTACATTGGGGCTTCAGGCAAGAAGGGCAGAAATGGTTCTATTTCAGAATCTTGCAAATTCTTAACTTCTTTCAGGAAAACCCCTGAACCTGGAACTTGTGTCCTGGCAAGTAAATTGAAATGGAATTGGTTTTGAAATGGTTACTTTTATGCTTCTGGAGGGGCTTGATAGAGCATATCAGTAGTGTAACTGTGGGGGACAGTGGGAGAGTCCCAGAGCTGGGTCTTCAACTTAGAGTAAGTCCAAGATTGACAGCTATTGTCGGTGACCGGCCGGGCCACCACTGCTGCTGCTGCCATTTCCAGCCTGACTGCCATGCCTGCCCAGAGTGGAAAAAACTGCTCATATAACTCTGGGTCAGATTCTCAGTTGCTGTGAATCGTCAGAGCTCCGTTGACATCTAGGGTAACCATGCAGCTGTGAGGACCTGCGGCAGGGTATTTACCCACCTGCTGGTATGTCCTTTGTGCACTGGAAACTCTAACTTCTCTTTTGGAAAATGAAAGAGCCTTTGCATTCAGCTCTGCAAGAAGTCACATTCTTCTAGGTCTCACTCTGAGAACAAAAGTCCCCTGGTGTAAGTACAGTTCAGCCTCACCTGCCTCAAATGGTGAGAAATCTTTTTCAAATACCTTTTCCTTCCTCTAATCATCATCTGAACACTCTAGTCTGCTTTCAGCTTCTTTCCCCAACAATTAATTATCTGAGAACAATTATCAGCAAGGTTTAAGCGAATGCTCAGGCTGCTGTGGTCGGAAATTATAGCTCTATGAGTGCTGATGAGGAGTTAGGTAAGTAAATCTGCAGGCAGAGAAGCCCACATAGCTTGTCAGCTGCAGAGTGATGGCTCCCCTGGGGCTGCTTTGACTTTTTAAGGATTTGTTCTATTTTTTTTTTTTCAAAATGAATTTGCAGATGTTCCATGGCTCAGCCAGCTCTTGTGCCTCCTTTTCTGTCACGTAGGTCTAGGATGCTATAGCCATGTACACTACTCAAATGCCTTTCCAGACAAGGGATTCAATGGCTTAGCTCAGAAATGATTACACTTGGGAGAATCCCACATTAATGTGAGTGAGCACACCAAGGTGCTCAGTACCATTCATGTGTATGGTGGTGTGGTAGCACCCCCTTTCTTCTGCTGTCCCCAGCTGACCAAGTACAGAGGGAGCTCCAGAGCTGCTTTTGCCCAGCTCCAGCCACAGACTGTAGGGAGCAGCTGCACAGGGTTCTGGGCTTAGCTAGGGACAGTGATGGTGGCACAAAGATTCCTCCTTCTGTGTTGGCCACTGGGGGACATTGAAGGGGGTAGGGGACAGGGGAGGAAGCAGGTGTGGGAAGGAGGAACCTGCATGCTGCTGCCTCTGTCCCTGGCTCCCCACAGACTCTAGCTGGAGTGGGGCAGAGGCAGTTCTGGGGCTTCCCGCATGCCTGAGGCAGAGACAGGGATAGCAGCAGTGGCAGTAGGCAGGTCCCCACCCCTGGCCCTTCATGTACTTGCTCCCTGCCTAAGTCCCTCGTGTCCCTCACCAGTTCAGGGGGATCCAGCCATGTCTTGCCTGCACATACTGCCATAGTCTTAGGGGCAGTGTGCCACACCTCCCTTTGGAAAATCCTAGATCCATTCATGACTTGGGGCCTTCTTTGGAGAGATGCCAGCCCTTAGCTGGCACTCTTTTTTGATTACAGAAAAATAACAGAGCAAGTCTTCTGTTGCAAAGAGCTGAAGAAGACCACAATATGTCAGAATGCTTTTGACATAATGGATCCCTATTTGAAATCTCTGGGTGTGTCCCCATGAGCGGGAGCATGTATTTCCCTGGGGACAAGTAGGAGCAGCACACCTTGTATCACTGCTACCTTTCCCCGGGGACTGCCCATGTCACAGGTGCTCTGGTGCATGACAGGTTACTCCAGGTGGGGTAGGGGAGGCTGGAGCCAGCAATTGTGCTGGCTCCAGCAGCCTTACTTGAGGTCCTGGGGGCCTCTGGGAGCTGTAGCACTCCTGCAACAAGAAGCCTAGCCAGCGGGTGTAGCATGGTTCTGACCAGCCAGGCTCCAGTTTTGGATGGTGTGCACTGCTACCCCATGCGCCGTCCCACTTTTGTTGGTGGGGTTTTTTTTTGACCCTGGAAAATTCTAGGAACACCACAGGGAGAACCAGGCAGGGAGGAGGGACCTACCCACTGCTGTTACTGTCCCTGACTGCAGGACAGTAACAGCTGTCTGGAGCTCCCCCACCACCACCCCTGCCCCCACCAGAGGCCCTGACACTGGAGCAGAGGGAAGGGAAGGGGACGGGAGATGCTACTGAGCGTGGAGGGGAAGGGAGGATGAAATTCTTACTTGCTTCCTGGACTTAAAAATCTCAACTTCTTCTCCCACAGCATGGTCAATTGAAAAGGGAGGGCGGGGGCGGGGGCAGGGTATGTGTATGCCACTGTCCCTTTGCCCAACCCCTGGATCTGCCCCAGGCTAGAATGACAAAAACAGTGTGGAGGAGAAGCCACCACTGTCCTCAGGAGCTCAGTGGCTAGAGCACTTATACAGCATATGAGAGACCCAGATTCAGTTCCTTGGTCTGAGAAATCAATGCCCAGTGTGATTTCCCAGGAGACAACCTTGAGCAGCATGCTAGAGGAAATTTTGAGGTCAGTAATTCTCAGTATCTCCACTTAAAACAGCTCTACTTCATATAAAATATGTTGATACACATCAGAGCAGTGACTGGAGCACATGTATCTCAGCTTTCTTCTCCTAACCACTGAATTAAGGAGTCATCCTTATCCTCTGTGTCTGGAGCAAAGAATATTTATTTAAGTGGATTACAAATGCAGGACAGCTTCAACAGGAAAGTGATGTCTGCCTATGCAGAATACCCTATAACTTGATGGTAGACTATTCTCTTGGACACTCCAGACTGTGGGTTCAAGTCCCCATAATACTCTAGCTCAGGGGTCAGCAACCCCCGGCACGCATGCCGAGCATGGCACGCAAGGCCATTTTGCTCAGCACACCACTGCCAGCCCAGGCTCTAAGCAGCTGCTGCCAGCCATGGAGCCCAGGCTGCTCCCAGCAGGCAGCTGGGAGGCTGCAAGCAGACCGGGCTCCATGGGCCGGCTGCAGCCAGGAGGCTGCAAACAGCTGCTCCAGGCTCTGGCATGTCAGCACTCCAGCACCTTCCAAGGTAGACATTGTGGGTTTTTTGGCACTCCTGCCAAAAAACGTTGCCTACCGCTGCTCTAGCCTCTGAGTTACCCGATAAAAAGGAATCAACACTGTAGCAAATATTTTTCAGTTTTCCCTTTCAGCAAAAAAACCCTAAACATACTCATTTCAGCTTGATCGGATTTGACATTCCCTTTTCTTTTTTTAGTTCAGCCAATAACCAAACAATATATTCCACATATACCTAACCTTGAAGGACAACCCTTCACAAACCTAATCCTAGCCACTGAACCCTTACAGACATCACGCTATGAGAAACATCCTAAGACAACCCTTCTCTCAGCAATTTTGCCCTTCAGCTTCCCAAAACTCATCAAGCTTTATCCTCTTAGAGGTCAAATCCTTTTACCAAAACCCCTGGCCCAGCTTCTTCCTCACTCTGATTATGACCCTTTGTGTTGTGAAAAATCACTCGTTTGGCTCCTTGCATTAGTCAGCACTCACTGACTTCAAAGCCTCTGTAACATCTTTGATCATCACCCTCCTTCTGCCACTTCTTTCACTGTCTAAAATCAAGGCACAAGATGAAAGTGGTACAGATGAAATAGCATAAGAAAGAATCAGATCACCAAGCACAGGGTGGGATACTGAAAATCCATGAGCACCAGTGCAAACAATCAATGTAATTTGTTCAGAACAAGCAACCACTTTGCTGTGAGCATTTTGAAGATAGCAAGAAGGCGTACATAGCCTTGCAAGAACAAGAGGCCAGAGTCTAAGCTGGTGTAAAAGCAGCATCATGCCAATGAAGGCAAAGGGCCAGAAACTTATCTGGCATACATCAGCACATCTCCTGTAAGGTTGATAGGTTGACCTTCTGGGCTGTATGTCAACAAACCTCTATTTAAATTGATGGGCCAAACACTCATCAGTGTCACTCTGTGTAGCTTCATGAAAGCCAACAGACCTATCTGAGCTTCCAGCTAAAGGAGGCTCTAGTGTATGGTTAGGCAAAACCCTTTTCCTTTAAGAAGCCTATGGGTCTTGGACTGACCCTGTGCACTGCATGCAACTTGCTTTAGACCCAGCCTGCTAGGCTGGCACAGGGTCATACTGCACACTGGTTCTGGGGTCAGAATGGGCCCACAGACACACCCTGCTTCCTGGAGCCAGCACACAGGGCTGGTCTGGCATGGCCACTGCATGCAGCATGCACCCCATGCAGTGTGCGCCCCAGAGCTAGCACCTTTTATATGTAGTCCACAGGGCTGGACCCAGTAAGCATACTTTGCATTTAGCACAGGGGACTGATCTGACTCCCACTGGACTGGTCCTGTGTCGTGGCTCTACAACCAGTCCAGATCAGGCTCATAGACTGGCCTTATGCACCAGAGCCAGGGCACAGGCCCAGTCCATCATGGGTGCCGGATGCAGCACTCGCCATCTGCTGGCTCCCCATGCAAGCCCTGAACCGGTGCCAGCACGTGCTGCATGTAGGGCTTGTTTGTGGTGCGTGTTTCAGGAGTTGCCTCTGTCTGGCTGGCCCTATGCACTGGTTTTGGTGTGTGGGGCCAGTCTGTGGGTCCAGTGCAGTCTGTAGACTAGCTCTGCACCCTTCGTACAATCCTGGGGGCTGGATGATTTTGACGGCTCTACACTAAAACATCTAGAGCCATCTCCTACAAACGGATATACTGCATCTTGTGGCAAAGTGTGAGCAAGCAACCCATGGCAGCAGTCAAGTTCACACTGATCAAATAGGCTTTGAAAGAGAAATATGTTGAAGTCAGTGGGATAATTACTGTTGGCAAGAAGAAATCCATTTAATCAATATAATCATCAATAACCATCTGACATTAATCTGGCACCTTCCACACTGAAGCTAGGTTTGTTTTGTTTTTTGTGGACTTTGGGCAGATGCTGCAACCCAGATTCACCAGAATCTGATTAAGTGAAACACCAAGTTAAATACTGGTTGGTTGTGGCGCTCAAGTTTGTGCTGGCTGCAATTGTGATCTTTCTCCTCAGGTCTGTAGGAGCTACGACCAGGCCCTGCATAGTCTAAGAATCTTTGTGTTAGTATGACAGTGTGACCTAGGGCTCAATTATGCTTGATATACAAATCCATCATGAGAGACCTTCGCTATCTGAGACAATAGAGGGAAAGGACCAGAAATCCTCTAATACCCTAATTACTGGACCGCCATTCTTCTGGCTCTCTGGAGCTGTTCTCACATCCTTTCTTCTGCTCAGCCAGCAGATCTTGGGCTTCTCCCAGCTGACCCTGGGAGAAATACACTTGGTTCATCTGCTCCCAGCCCATGCACAAACAAATGGCAGCATAGGCAGCTTGCAAAGGTCCTGAATACGTCCCCCAGTGCCACTCTCAGGCTCTCAGAACCCCACTAAGTCACTTTTGCTGCCTGATTGCTAGCTTGTGCAGAGTGGGACTGGGGAGGCAGGGCTTGTTTCTTGACACAGTCCCTGACTTGCCAGACAGGCAGTGTATGGATATGGCCTTAGAGAGGGCAGTCAAATGGTCCCTGGGAAGGTTTCCAGTAATAGGAATTTCTAATTTTACACCCAGATAACAAGAGGAGGTGGGAAGATACTGCTGTCGCTGAGACCAAGACCAACAGCTTGCTTGCATCTCTGCTTTATTAGGCACCTAGCCCCATGGTGTAGGGATTTGATGTTTGGCAGACTCATGAAATGGTTATTTTTTCTTTAAATGAATACTTGACTCAACTATTTTTTCCTCTCTTGTCAATTACTGGGTGAATTATTCATGAGGAAAGGTTTGCCACTCTGATCGGTGCTCCTGATTTATTTATTTAGATTTTAACATATACTATAATATAAAGGAATAGCATCTTTCAGGTTCCATATGCTTGGGAGTGAGAATTAAAAATGCAATCCTACCAATGAATGAGGAGCAGCAGCAACCCAACTGCTTCCATCTGCAGAAGAGCAGCTCAGCCCAGAGACTAAAATGGCTGCACTTCATTCCAAGAAACCATCTCTCCTCACCAAATAAAAAGTCACATCCCTACTTGAATCTTGTCCAAACCTCAGTTCTCCCTTCCCACTCCCTTGCTGAAACCTCAGGTAACCAAATGATTGTTCCTAAAGGAATATATTTCAAAAACAAAATGCCTTTTCTGGCCTTGCCCATTTAATCTAGAAATCTGAAAGGAGTTTTTAGTGAACACGCTGGCTAGCATGTTCAATTACTACTTCTGTGTCACCACTTAACCTGATATAAACAAAAGCAATAGAGTTGTTTGAAAATACCAATTATTTTTTGCTTGGATTCTTTTTAGGTTTCAGTTTGGTTTTTCTGCAAATTTATGTGAGGACTTGAATGAAAACCCAAAGTAAAACTGAATTATATTGAAAATTGTTAAAAATTTAATTTTTTTAAAACAAAAGATCTGGAAAATATTACCTAAATCGCCTCCCCCCCACCCCCAACCTAACATTCTAGCTTTAAAACATAGTTTTCTGTTTTTGGTTCTTCATTTTGTTCATTTTGTCCTCAAGGCCATGTTTTCTTAAAAATGTTGGTGAAAATGTTTCAGCCACTTCTAAAAGACAGTTTGGAGTCTAAAAATATATTAGATAATTGCGGTCAGCCAAGGATTCACTTTCACGTTGACTTATATGGGATCAGGATTAGGCCAATACTGAGAATTTTTAGAAGAGCAGGAAACATGAATTTTCCTGCTTTCCCATATAGCATTTCAATTCACCACCCTGAAGCACCAAGCTGGTGGCTCAAGGGAGGGCTGCTAAAAGGATGATGACATTATGGTTAGATACAGAAAACTCTGCTTGCGGTCATCAAGTGATTTATTAGTAAGCAGTGGCTACTTCCTCTTGTTACCTTGCTTTGTGATTTGATTCACAATAGAATTCTAAATTGCCAGTAATTATTGCATGATTAGCAATGAGGTGAGTTATAGCTAGGAGAATTAATGATTTCCTAAACCCTTTTTAAAGTTTTCTGAGTTTAGGAACATGGAGATTTGCCAGACCTAACCTCCATATAGCTCAGTATCTTCTCTCCTGCAAAAGCCAACTCCAGGTGCTTCTGAGGGAGGTGTCAGACACACACCACTGACAGTGTACAATATTCCACCACTCCCACAGCACAGGTCTTATCCTGATCCCTAATGCTTATAGATCAGCTTATGTTTTGAAGCCTAAGGGTTAATTTTACTTCCAAAATATTTATCATTCCTTATTATAGCTCTGGATATGCTCAATATCTATGTAAACAAATCAATAGTTCCTGGTAAGACAAAAAGTACATTTCCTCTTTGAAAAGCATCTGTGCTCAAATGGCACCTCCTTACGCCAGAGATTTGCATCCTGTTTGTATTCAGACTCATCTTCTCAGACTTTTCAAGGACTAAAGTAATTTTTTTTTCTGCCCACCTTTCCTGTGCATCAGTATACCTGAGAGGCTGGAGCAGGATCTATTTTGGCTCTACATCATCATATTCAAGCTCAGGATTGTTTCTTTCTTTTTCTTATGGTTGATCAGGGTGAGTTGCAAAGGAGCTTGTTTGACTTTTAGTTCCTGAGCTGTGCTTGGAGGGTTATTATCAGCTAGGAGGAAATAAAACCTTTGGTAGGATGAGAGTCAGGAAGAAATGGTACATGTGGATATTCATTATGGTTTTTGATTTTTCTTTTATAAACAAAGTCACTTTCCAGAGGAGAATTGCACCTTAACTTTCGTTGTGATTCTAGGTAGCTGAATTATTGCATGCCAGCATTATGCCCTCAGGTTCTGTGCTTCCATATATCTAAGGTTAGGTTTTCATTAATGACAGTACTTTGCATTCCAAGAAGGTTGAGCCAGCAGGACATATGGCACCTATCCGCAGAACTTTAAAAATATCTCTGTACGTGACATATGCTGTTTGTCCCTGAACACTAGAGGGGTTAATTGTTAAAGAAACTTTAATAGCATAAACTGACAGTATGGTTTCTTGGGGAGCTTTCCACTGCCAGGAACTGAATGTGTTAGCACTTTTGCACTGGCAAATGGGTTAAAAATTATATCAGAAATAAATGTAGTTGCTGCGCAAGTAACTCAAAACTAGATAATTTAAGAATAGTTTGGATGATTACTAATTAGATCCACTAACACAAGGGAATTTGAATTATTCATGACAGGCTGAAAACAGTAGGTAATTCATTTGTGCACTTCTCTGCAACTAATTTGAAAGTTGTTTATTTTTTTCCCCTCCCAGATGATGTGCTAAAAATTATCCCTAATTTTAGTTGTAATAATTTTGTTTAAGAAGAATGCCAGGATTGCAAGATAAGGAGAACAAACTCAAAACTTATAAAGCATTCTGGGAAAACTTAGAAATGACACATACCAAAACAAGGATTTCATTATTTATTCATTGATTTTGAATAGTTCAGGCAAATATCTGAACAAGTGAGTGTTTACGTAAGCTATTATTAGAAGCAAATGAAAAATCTAATAAGATAGCATCTTGAGGCCCTAGTAATAGATCAGGGTCCTCTTGTATAAGGTGTTGTATACGTGTAGATATAAAAAATGCATGCGTATGTGTTTGTGTGTGTGTATGGAGACTCTTGCTCCAAAGAGGTCTTACCATCTAAGGGAAGAGACGTGCTTACAATCAAAGTAGTGTTGAATAGTTTCGAGGTTTATACCATCTTGGTGTTGATGGTTTCATCAGCAAATGGTGCCACATCACTTGTTTTTGTTGTATATGTTGCTGGGCCATATTAAGAAGCTGCCACGTGTTCCACGTTAAAAATCAACGCACTTTGGTGAAAGACAAAATGATTTTCGTGGTATACATATGCCTTAATATATGCTCCCATGTA
Organism: Gavialis gangeticus; assembly: GCF_001723915.1. Taxonomy (NCBI): domain Eukaryota; kingdom Metazoa; phylum Chordata; order Crocodylia; family Gavialidae; genus Gavialis; species Gavialis gangeticus. The sequence continues at coordinate 55,249,394 of NW_017729030.1, forward strand.
CACAAAGCCTGGGGATATCCTAGCTTCTCTTGCGAGTCTCCCATGGCTGCAGAAACGAGGACAATGTGCATTCCTCGACATCCTATGCATACTTTGGCCCCTGTTTCCCAGTCTTGCTCTGACCCCATTTATTCCTCTTTAAATATTTGGGGCCTCATGGATTGATCTCCACGGAGAGCAGAGTGGCATTTGTGATCCTCTTCTAAGACGAGGAGAAATCAGTGCACTTTTCACAAACTGATATAATGTCAGCAGCTTTGAGCTAATAAAGACAACCCCCCCAACAAAAGAAATACATTATTCATCACTGATTTGACCCAGTAACTGC
>NW_017729030.1:55254721-55258681 GCF_001723915.1 Gavialis gangeticus
CCCAACAAAAGAAATACAAATCCATGACAGCCCTTCCTAGCAGTCCTCAGAAGGCCTACTCCTTCAAACACTTACTGCTGAATAGAGAACTTTTTTCTATGAGTGGTCTCATTCATTTTCATGGGATTTACATGCTATGCTGTAGTGTGTTCAGGACTGAACCCTGAAATGGTCCTGTTAGTCTAAATAAAGGAAACAATTAAGGTATCAGAGTCAGAGGATAAATGACATCCCATACAGTTCATTCAATATCTGGCAATGTCTCTCCTATTAATTTATGAGTTGAATCATCTTGATTTTTCATTAAAAATACAATAAAATGATCTGGGTCATAAAATGGATAAACTGAAGCAGTATAGTTCATTTAACATTGATCCATATGTAAGTCATGCATAAAAAACTGTTGAGGTTGACACATGCAGAATGACCATATCTGACACAGAACCAACAGGAAATGCCATGTAATAGTTGAGAATTAAGCCAACTAACAGCAGATATCCTTTGCTCCTTAGTTTGCAGGCACAAATATTCATTACTGTTACTTTTACTATTACTATTATTCCCAGTATTGTATCATCTAGAGATCTTGAGTGTAATCAGGGCTTCACTGGGCTAGATGATGTACCTATATGTAATAAGAAATAGTCTCTATCCCAAAGAATTTGCAGTTGAAACAGGTCAGGTATGGTACAAAACAGAGGCACAGACATGAAATGGCTTGATTGCAGTCAGAGACAGAACCAGGAATAGCACAAAGGTCCCTTGACTCATGGTCTAATGTCCAAATCACTGAATCATGCTGTTCCCTCACTGCTAAGTGCTTAGTGCTTTCAGATGGTTTCCTCTTTAAGAAAACCACAGAGAACAGGATCCAAGTCTGCCAGAGAGAACATAGTATATGTCCCGCGGTAACATTTTGCATCTACTTGGCTTCACAAAATGGCAGCTGTTCCCACAAGCTGGTAGATCTCTCCTGAAATAAAAAGCTGTGACACAGATTGAAAAACAGTGTCACAAGCTTGGTGGTCTACAAGAACAATGAAGTCTCACTTGAATTGCTCACTTGATAGTTCTTTTAATGCAAGAGAGACAGAACAAGATGTAAATATGAATAGCACTTATTGATACACTACTAGGTTGTTGAATTAAGTACAACAGCTGGATTTTAAAAAATAGAATAAGGGGCCCAAAATGATCTTTTTCAGGGGAAGACCTGATTGCCTTAGGTGTCAGGAGGTGGTATTCATGTAAACTGTTACATCACAGTGTGCATGCTAAGGATTGACCATTCCTTCAGGCAAGATATGGGACTAGATGGACCAAGTTCTGAGTAAGCACAACTCATTCTGTATTTGTAGATATATATTTTGTATACATGATTGAAGAATTAGGATTCCCTTATAAGTACACAACTGAGATTCTGCCCAGGCCTCTCAAAAGCTGTGCAGGGCTTCCTGCTCCCTTCCTACTATTTCCTACCCTCAGCTGGGATCAAGAAGAGTTTGGCTTTTAGTAGTTCATGAATAGCCCACTGTGTACCATAGAAATATAAAGATGTTAAAGCCTTGATTCACCTTTCATCTCTGCTTTACCAAAGAGAACATCTCTGTGAAGGGCCCTAAAAGTGGCTCTAGCTAAATATTAGAATAAGACCTACCAGCAGTGCTTTCCTCCAAGAATCACTTCACTGAAATCAAGCAAGTAAGGTGATCCTAACTGTGAGTCATGCTGGCAAGATCTGGCCCACAAAAAAGATTAAAATGTAAAGGATTTAAACTGTGGGCCACACTTAATGCGCATTTATACTTACTCCTCCCTACAACCCAGCAAAGCTTAACTGGATATTTTACCCTGCTGTCCCTTTCTCCTTGACCTTAGAACTCCTTAGCTAACATGTTCGGCAGCACTCCATAAATGACAGTAAAAATACCTGATGTGGCAAGTGTGCGCTTTATGAAAAGTGATATGGCATCAATCATAATTAACCCAGATGTCTCTGTCACAGGCTGAGGCCTGACCCCATCACATCTGGTTTCCTGTTTGAAAATGCTTCAGTTTATGTAGGTTTACCTGATAACAACCATGAGACTGATCTCTAGGCAATAAGAGCTGGTAAAAGATGAATTATCTGTCACTCAGGAAGATGGCCTGGCTATGGAAACAATCAAGCACATCCATACGTTTTTATTGCTTTCTTTCCCTCTCTCCCCTCCTCCTCCCTTTGACTTCCTTTATTTCTTGGACTACTTTGCAGCTCAGCATCTGCTTTCAAAGCCTATTGGAAACTTCTATGGGAAATATGAAATGCATGAGACTCCCAGTGATATGATTTTTGAGTTGCCTGTAAATGTGGGGTCATTACTCTTGTTTTTCAAATAAAAATGCTCAATCTGAAGCATTTTTAGAGTTGCCTCCCCCCACACACACTTATATATATCATATTTTCTCATTTACCATATGACTTCAAATAAAAGATATACCTTGTTTTGTGGAAAACAGAGTGAAGACAAACATTTTATCAAGTTACAGCTGTGCAGACCAGGGACAAAACCTAATCTTAAACTTATCCATCCTCCATTTCTTGCTCTGGCAAAGCTATAGTTTTAACTTTTCCAAAGCTCAATTGGCATAAGCTCTGGGCTGCTCAGTCAAAAGCTGAAACTGTAGTTTTTGCTGAAGATAGTCTGCAGAGTTGTGAAATAGAAGAACGTCCAGAAGTAGCTAAGAGACAGCAAAATGGATGAAGAAAGGATAGCTTGATCAGTGAATATTGAGACTTAAACAGGAGAGTGGGTGACTAACAGCTGTGGAGTGAAGAGTAATTGGCAGGAATCAAATAGATTACAATGAGCCATTAAGTCAATTAAAACTCCATCAGCATTACCTGAATACAAATGCCGCTGCTGCTTCTGGGTAGTTGGTTTTACACTTTGAGTGGCACAGGAATCAGTGAGGTTCAGCTGCCTCCTGTTCCTCCCCAGATGTGCCCCAGCTGGATTTCACCCCTCTCTTTATGCAGCTGCTGGAGGAAAAGAAGCATTCATCTTACAACATTTCCATGCTTTTATTCTGGGCAGCAAATCAACTTCTCTGCTTAAAACAGATGCCACAATTTTGGAAGGCTTACTTTTCATAAAAAAGAATATGTGGAATGTGAGTAAACAGGTATATTATTCTTTTACCAATTTAAAGTGAATTGGCACAGCGTTGGCATAAGAGATTCCATGAATTCTGCACCACTGAGTGGCAAGGGTACTGAGACTAGGATGTAGACATTTTATCTGTGAACCCCAAACATAGAATTGATGCTACTGCAGGCTCATTCTGGAGCCCTGACCTGAGGTGTCTGTCTTTCAGTGATGATCAGGCTATTTTATTTCTAGGCTTGTCTAATCAGTAAATACTGCCTCATACATAGAGTATTGGTCTTGTGACCCACTGGGCAACAGTGTGCATCCTGCTGAAATGACCTATCATGCTGCCACATTGTTTCTGGCCATTTTCTCCCTCCTTCTTTTTCCTATTAAGTACAAACCATAGACATGGTTGTAAAATTACCATTTTAAGTGCAGTCATATAGCTGCCTCATGAAACAAGGCCTGTGTGACTGAGGTAAGCTACTCTGTTTATAGCTATTTGTCCTAAGGGCCAGACTGTAAGCTGCTAGCTCTCGTACAGGTAGCTGTGTTTGATCAGTGGACTTCAATGGGATGACATGGCTGAGTGATTCTTGCTCAGCGTGAGTCTGGGGAGCTCGCTCTGGTCCTTAGTGCTTATGTGTTGGTGCTTTTACCTCCTTCACCATTAAATCTCCTGTTTCACCTTCTAATGATTATTCACTACCTGTCTACAAAAAGAATATTTTCCTAACTGGTCTGTGGCCATGATAGCACCATGAAGTTGCTATGGAAATGCAATACCTAGTCACAGTATTGTCTGCAGCTGTAAGCTATATTAACA
>NW_017729030.1:55263681-55265423 GCF_001723915.1 Gavialis gangeticus
CCTCCTCCTTCACCATTAAATCTCCTGTTTCACCTTCTAATGATTATTCACTACCTGTCTACAAAAAGAATATTTTCCTAACTGGTCTGTGGCCATGATAGCACCATGAAGTTGCTATGGAAATGCAATACCTAGTCACAGTATTGTCTGCAGCTGTAAGCTATATTAACAAGCTGTTCGGGTAACACTCCCAATCTGGAATGTCAAATGCAATGGGATTTCATTGGAAACAAGTATTTACTATCCTGGTTTCTCTTCAGGCTGACGTGCTGCTCTTAGGACAGTGGAAAAGCCAAGGCACAGTTGTAAATATGGGATATGTTCAGTAATGTGGAGTAATATTTGCCTCCACAAGCAGTCCTTTGAAATCAACATGGTTGATTGTGGTGTAAGGTGCCACTCAGCATGAGGGAGAGAGAGAAGTCAGGCCTGATGGCACCAGGATATTAGTCACAGGGGTTTTGGAAACAGAAACACTTGGCACTGGCCCAATATACTCTCACAGAACTTAAGAGGAACTCTTTGGGAGCAGAACTAGGCCAATGCTGAAAGCTTTTGAAAAACCTCACTTGCCTGAGCATTCAGATTCATGGGTAGCTGAAAGCAATGGCATAGCAATATGGTTGGAGCCCAAGGCAGAGGGGCAGTGACAGAAGTGGAGCCATGACTTTACAAAGTGGGATGTGGGACCTGTGACTGGAGCTTCTGATGTGACTGCAACCTCACTCCCAGCCTCCTTCCCTTCCTGCACTCACTGGAATGGGCAGACTGCACCATGGGAGCAGCAGGGGGAGACTTTAAATCCCCAAAGCAGGTAAGAATTCTCCTTCCTTTCCCTTCCTGCTCAGAGGCATGTCTGCTCTACTTCCCTCCCCTTCCTGCCTCCTCCATCTGCTGCTGCTGATGTCCCTACTGCTCTAGGCTGAGGGAAATTCCAGAGCCTTTCCAGCCAGGCTTTGCAGGGCCTGGGCTCAACCCAGGACAGCTGCAGCGGCAGCAGGGAGTTAGTGGGTTTCCTCTCCCCATGTCTACTCCTGGCCTGACAGGGATCGGGAGGGAGGGGACTGCCTCTGTCATGTCTGAGACCAGCTCCTGCATAGCTCAGTTGACTGGGGCTGGAGCTCCCCATGCCTCCAGGATGGTGGGGACAGTGGCAGTGGCAGCAGGGCAAGGGAGGGGACAAATTCTTACCTTATTCAGGGACTTAAAAAAGTCCCCAACTGCTGCTCCTTCAGTGTGTTTAGAAAGAGTGATACAGCTATGCCATCAGCTTCCCCCCACCCCAGATCTGCTCCAGGGCAGCAGCTATTTCTGGTTGCCACTGTGCCAGTGGCAGCTATTTTTTGTGCTCCCTCTCCACCCCAAATCAGTGCCTAGGGTAGCTGCCCCAGTCATCCCACCCTAGTTATGACATTGACTGGAAGTACTTCAGAATCTTCATAATAAAGGTTGACTGATTTGCGACCATCTATTATAAAACCAAAAACCCTTGTGAAAACATATTTACATCAATTATACCAGCTGCAAGAAGGCACATCACATACAGGTATATTGCATGTGATGTTATATGCGAATTATATGACAAGGAATAACACTGTCTGCTTTCGTGAGCTTATTCTGAATTGTCAGGACAAGTTCATTTTTTCTTCTGCCTCCTACTGTATCAACTCACCTACAAGTGTTACCAAAACAAAAACATTTATCTACTGATAACCCTCCTGGCCTCTTCTCTCTGTAACACC
>NW_017729030.1:55265664-55269375 GCF_001723915.1 Gavialis gangeticus
CCCTTCCCCCCCCCCCCCCCCCCCACAAAAAACCCCCCCCGTCAAACAAACAAAGAAACCAAACTAACAACAACTTTGAATCTAAAAAGTTAAAATGTAGCTTGTGTGGGTTTGACCTTCCAACAAATCTAATAATGTGCCTCTATCTGAGCTAAACATCTCCTGTGAGAATATTTGAAGTAACATGTTTTTCATAGCTGTAAGTTATATATGGTGATTTCAGGGTTTTTTTTGTGCAGAATGTTTATGGTTGGCATAACCGGCACATAGTCCAGAACTATAAAAGTTGCCTTATATTTGATATCTTTGATTGTGTTATTGCCAGGTACCTGCTGAACACTCATCACTGCCTGTTTTTTTTTCCCCAGTATTGGCATGTGTGGTTTTTCCTTTTCCCAAAGAGAGAAGAAATCAGGTCCTATCTGGCATTCACTGATGACCTGTACAATTTAAATTAGCATTCAAGACGCAGTTATCTCTACCTGCAAAAGTTACCTGCACTGCTAATCCTTCATATTCCACCTTCCAACAACTCTTTTTTTTCTCTATGAACTATTTCTGTCACTTTCATGTGTATCTCTCAATCAGTCAGGGCCCAGTTGTGGAGATATTGGATTATATCATAGTCCACTTTGATGTGCAATAGGTAGAATGAGAATCACAGGAAAGTAGGTCTTGAACAGACTTCATAAGGTCATCTAGTCCAGCTCCCCTGCTCAAGTCAGGATCATCTCTGACTAAACCATCCTTCTCAAGCATCTGCCTAACCTGGTCTTGAAAATGTCTAGGGATGGAAATTCCACAATTTCTCTAGATAACCTTTAGGCCTGTAAGTCTGGTTCTACTCTACCCTGTTCATGTCCATGACAATCCATTAATACATCTACTTTTGTAATACATTGTCATCTGACTCTTAAGACTGAGTCACAAAAAGCCAGCAAGGGGAAGGACCCACCTTTTGGATTAACCCTGGCTGTGTCCCCCAACTGGAGCACTTCAAAACCACTGTGGCTGCTATGCAACAGTGTACTCTCCAGCCAGGGGTTGCAACAGGAGGCCGTAGTGATCTAGGGAACTGTCAGTTGCACGCATCTACATGTGCATTAACATACTTTAGTTAATGTGCATTAAATCTAGCACCTCTGGGTGCCTATACATGAGTGCGGAGCCTGCTCTGATGTGCTGTAATTACAGCGCATCAGAGTAGACTCAATTAATTGAGTCTGCATGGCAATTACTGCACTCCAGCAACCTCCTGCATCTTGCGTATCAGTGTCCCCACACATAAAAATGGCAGTGGGGATGCTTGAATTAAAGTTCATTGAATGAGCTTTAGTTCAAGTGCTCCCACTGCCATTGTTATGTGTGGGGGCAGTGCTATATGAGATGCGGTGCTGTTTTAATAGCAGGGGCTCTCATAGCTGCTCTAATTAAAGCACCGCCCACTCCTACCCCCAGAGCACATGTAAAAGTGTCCCCCATTGTGAGGTACTAGGAATATGTGCCTTAGCCTATCTGAATGTACATTAACTAAAGAGCATGATTTTTAAGTGATGCTTAATACACATTAGCCTAGTTTAATGCATGGGTTTTTTAGTGATGCTTTAATGCACATTAAAAGAGCCTAATGCATGTTAAAGTGCATGTGTAGACATACTCAGTGTCTTACAGACTGTTTTCCAGGGGCTGTACCTTTTTTTCCCAGGGAAGCAGAGCTCATGTCAGTGAATACTCTCCTGTCTACTCCACCTCCAGGCTCCCAGAGTGCCCCACACTAGGACCAGGAGACTGGAGGCCCTGCACCCCTCAACTGGAATTGAAAGACTCCTTCTTCCTTTGCCAGAATCAGGTGATCAGATGCAGAGAAGTCCGGGGCATTAGGGACTGAAGAGAAGGTATGCTGGCTTTGGCTGGTGAACATCAAGTCTCCCAGTTCCTGTTGGGGATGGGACAGGGGGCATGGGGCCTTCAGGACAACAGAGGCAGTATGGATAGGAAAACCCAGCAGTTTCCTGTCACAGTCCAGTAATGTGGAAGACAATAGAGTGTGCTGCCTTTTGAAGCGCTTCCTAATAGGACCTGCTTCCTTCAGGGTTCCCTTTGGAGGGTTTCTGCTATTTCAGAGTGCTTCAAAGAGTGTATACTGTTCAGCTTATCCTGTGAACACTTCAGTGGTATTTGAAGCTCTTTATGTGTTGTTAAATCTACACTTAGGTTTCTTATGCACTTAATATGTGGAATAGTATTTGGCCCACTATGTTATAAAGCTGCAAACGAAGGAACAAAAAATATTTGTAGAGAGGATTTAGGATACTGAGGGATTAATAACTTTTAGCATAAATAACTTTGTTAGAAGCTCTGGTCCATGATTCTGTCTTTTGGATGAATAACTTGACAACAAAATGTGGAGGGAAGATTTCTGGTCTCCAAGAAATTGGAGTGACTTTAAGGCTGTAGCAAAGAATGTTCCTCCAAATGAAGACAATTCAGAAACATACTTTCAGAACCCTTGCAACATAGGTTTCCAAGAAGTTTCACTTGCCTAAAATACAATAATGTGAACACAGTGATGTGCTTATTCTGCCTCCATCCAGAACATGAGGGTTTGTGATCTTTCAGGACTCTATCTGTTCTGAGCTGTACCAGGTACAATAAATCAAACTTGGTCTGATTTCTACTCCCTGGAAATTGATTGACTTCAGGAGTGTGGCAGAGAGTATGAGTTGAAACAGATTCAGCTAGTAAGTGTAAATATGTATATGACTTTTCTTCTATTGATTGTTTACGTCTGAATAGTTCTTGAAACTTGTACCCAATCTTCTTCACCTGGTAGATGTTTTATAGACCTATTTTTCTCCCTATTCTAGTTCACCTGTCCTGAGATTAGTAGCTCTTCATCCAAATCCTCCAAAATAGATTCCATTTCCATGTACCAAGCAGAATTTTCTTGCTTACACTGAAGGAACATTTACCTTTGGTTTAATGGTCAAAGGATCTTAGGTCCACTGCAAATGAAGAAATGCATTAATGTATGCATGCACATGTACAAACATAGATCCCTCAACATTTTCCTTGTCTAACTTTTCCACCACAAGGTACAGATAAAACTGTACAAGTGACTTTTATTCTTTGTTGTATATTGTTCTTTTCAGTTTTGTTCCTGTCATGAGATTTTGTTTACAATGCTTTCTTTGTCCATTACCAAGAAAGGGAAAATCAAATGGTGCACTTCTTTCTTTGTGTTTCTCTCTCTACATCTCTCATATTTGGCTAAATATGGATCTTTTAATAGATAATGGATGAGATGAGACCTGAAGGCCACAATCATTTTAAGCAATAGTTTATTTTAGCTTACACATCTGTAATAAAATATGCATTATGTTATGTCCTGAAATAAAAGAAGGAAGTAAATGTTAAGGACAAGATTTTGAAACCCTTACTCATTGTGAACAGCACCTCGTAGAATCAATAGGACTGCTAATTCAATTACTCACTTCTTCAAAGTGAGAAGATTGGAATCTCCAGTATGGAATCTAAGGGAAGATTCACCTTTTAATGGACCAGGTCTTTCATTAGTATAAATCCATGCAAATCCACTGCTGATTTTGTTAGAGTAGCACTGATTTGAACAAGCGGAGAAGTAACAAAGACACTGAGGTCCTTTTGTAATTCTTGGATATTGTGCTTTCAGACCCCCCCCCCCCCCCCCCC
>NW_017729030.1:55269385-55282144 GCF_001723915.1 Gavialis gangeticus
TTTTTTTTTTTTTTCCCCCCCCCCCCCCCCCCCATATGAGTGCTTTTGGTGTCTGTGGGATGTGATACTCTTATGTTTTTTGCCAGTGTGGTCGATAGTTGTGGGCTGTTTTTCCAGCAACATTTTTCCTTGTGGGTATACAAAATGTACACATATCATTAACCACTGATCCACTGGAAGGCAGTTGTCATGGGAGGTCATGATTGTGTTGAGGGAAGTAGTTTGATTGGACCAGTCCTGGAGAGGGCTTGTAATATCAGCACAACACCCCAAGAATTTGATTCCCTGCTCCATGCTGACAGTACAGAGAGTGAAGCACTGGGGTATGAAGCCCTAAGTAGCATGTGTTGCCAAGTTGGTGAGCTCCTATAGTGCACATTTCCAGTGCTGGTACCATCCTTGCAAATTAGAGTAGATTGCAATATGTAACCTTCAGAGTATCTATGTGGCCAGACTGGTCTGCTGAGGACGGAAGAGGCAAGTATTTACCATCCTATAGCAGTTGTACAGATGTATTTGAAGATAGTGAGAAGCTGAAAGAGGACCCCAGTGGTGCAGACTCTCTCAATGATAGGACAGCAGATGCTATGCACAGAGGGTGGTTTTATGGACTTGGCAAGTGTTTTTCTTTTTGGCTGCCAGTGCAGGTCTTTTTCCCAAGTGGTCACAGTTAATTTAGAAACCAACAACATATGTGAGTAGTTAATGCCTTCTAAAGTCCTATATGTTGCAGGCATGAATCAAGCATTTTATCTGCAGTCCATTTCTTTGAGGCACTTTAATATGTAGGTTCATTTCCTGCAAGAAACATCTACCACCACCAACTTCAAGCTGTGCTGTTACTAGGAATGATCCACATTAGTCCCTGTGTCTGAACCAACACCCACTCTCCTCATAGCTGAGCTGTGTTTGCTAGTGTGGGTTATGTAGCTATCCCCAGCTTTTATCAGAACTACCAGAGCCATCTGAGGACTTGAGACAAAGTCTACTGAAGTCAGTGGGGTTCTTTATAGTAACCTTAATGGGTTTTGGGCTGGGTCCTCAATGAATAAAACACACTGTGGTGTTAATTAAAATATTGCTGCACTTTATTATTCCCATATTTTACTCTTCACCCAGCAATGTTTACTGAAGAACACAACCTTTTAAATAGTTTATTTTTACCACGTTTTAATCCCACAGAGAATAAAATAATGAATTTTTACATTTTTTTTCACTGAAGTAGTCTCCATAATAAGGAAAAAAAAAAGCTTCTACTTTCCTCCTAGCACACAGTATTATTTACTGCTTAGTACTACCATTTTTATCACCCTGCAGTGATGAAAATGATGTTATAATGTTTGATAATTCCCACAGAGCATAAAATAAAAAATATACTGGTATGGACATTTTACAAATTTCTGAAGGAAAAGTACATACAACTCCAAAAGGGTTCTTGGTATTTTTAATTCCCAGGGAGCACAAAATAAATATATTATGCTGTTATGGATGTTTGACAATTTTCCATAAGACTGATTTTGCTAATAAAAAGTTGCCTAATTCTAACTTTTTTAACCAGCAGTCTTTATTTCAGAAGACATATGGATGATATTACAGTGACCCCAAATGTTGCTCAGAATTTATTCTTTCTATAATGATTAAAATAAAAAATATATACATTGAAATGTTACGGTTTCACATGAGACTTTTCTCAGGGATAACCCAACTAAATTTCCCTTTGTAACATAGCATTCTTTATTGAAGAGGAATTCTGGTTTCTAATCAAGAACTGTACATCTCTTTATCTGCTAACTGCTTCTTTTGCAGTGCCTTGGGCAGAGATGAAAAGTAATTGATTTGCCCAACCATATTATAAATTTAGAATGACTGCATATCAAATCTGAAACTCATACCTTCGGTTTTATTTCAGAGCATGCCTGATACATGACAACCCACCTCCTTGCTGTTTCCTGTAACAACCTAATCTTGTTCTCAGTGAAGTCAGCGACAGTCAAGCTGACTTTTTAAAGGACTGGATTGAACCTAGAGGTTTGTGGGGGTGTCTTACATGATTTCTTGAGTTTGTTTTACTGAGGTGACATATGGTAGTCTCTACATAAAGGTAATGTCAAGTTGTATTTAGCCTTATAATCCTTGTGTTTATACATCTTGTGGTATTGGATATAAAATGTATGTCTTATATGTTATAACAAGGCCAGAATTGTGCTATATGGTGATGACTTTCAAGCTGTAAACAATGAGTTTCTTTGACACCTACTTACGGTACTGTAAGAGTGACGTTATAGCTGGTCCAGAAGTTATGTGAGAAGCAAAGATTTCTTAGGGTAATATATTATATTGGACCAATTATGTATTTGGGTTAAAGTTAGACAAGCTTTTGAATACAAGGCCTGAGGAAGAATATCTTGCATTTCAAAGCTTCTCTAACGTCATCCCAGCTACATAGTTTTGGCCCCACAAGAATCCGAGAGGTGGCATATGTGAATAGCCAGAGAAGCAACTTAAGCCTGTCTTGAGAGCGTGGTTTTGTCTTCATTCTTCCTGGGTACAGGGGAGACTGTGGTCCCTCAGCCCAGAGGCTGAGTAAAGCAGCTGACAGGGAAACTTGGAGAAGGCCCTGACAGAAAGGTCAGAGGCATAGTCTGCTTTCTGACCTGTTGAGCAAAATGGGGACTGCATTCTTGGATTCAAGGTGCAGAGTAAGAACAGGTTGTACTCCTGATATTTCTTTCTGTTTATTCTTATATCTTTGTCTGTATCTCAACATACGGTTACAGATTTCCTATGCCTGTTCTTTCTAATAAATCTTTATGTTATCCTTTTTAACCCACTCAGTGTCAGCAATAACTGTGATTCCAGAGTACTTGACCATACAGGCTTGCCCATTCTACTGAAAGGGGGATGCATTTTTTCTGAGCACGTGGCTGGACAAGGGTGTGATTTTTCTAGCTAGCAGAATCCATTCTGCTAAGTGCTGGAAAGATGGGGTGAGACTTATAAAGCTGGGGTGCTGTAGGCCAAGGAGTTGGTCCCTGGAACATCCCAGTTGGTTCTCAGTGGCCAAGCAGAAGATGGCAAGGTGTTTGGCGCAAAAGGGCAACCCTAAAGGTGCGAGAGCAACCTGAGAGCATCTCTGAGGTGCATCCATTCACACTCAGACTCTACATACAGGCAATGCAGATCCAGCAAATAATAGGCATGACTGAGAGAGTATTTACAGCAGATTCTGCTCTACCATGGTCTTGTCTCTTGAGCCTAAAGGATAGTAACTGCTAGACACCTCATGTTGCAGTGTATTGGGATTTGCTAGGTGAGAGACACTGGCTCTGAATGAACTTCAGAGCATGCAGCTGCCCAAGTGCAGATGAAGAAAGCCCTCCAAAGCATGCCTGTAATTGTAGCACAACTGGGACTTCTGCACTGAAAGTATTTGGTGTCCATTAGGCATTGTGCATGCTCTATAAAGGCCTAAACAATTAGGGATGTAGGTATGTGCAACTCTAGGATTTTCAAAAGGGTGATGCAAGTAGTGTGGTACATCATCACATAATGCAATATAACAGGTCAGCTGGTAATGTTCCTCTTTCTTCCTTGCAAAAATCTGTTTTAAAGAGAGCTTGAACTAATGAGAGAGGCTTTTGTTTTCTTGATGGGCTAAACTTTGTGTTGTCAGCTCCCTACTGGCTTGCTTGCAGTTTGCTGCAGACAGTATGAAGAAGCAGGGAGAGGGAGATTGAAAAGCTATGCAAAGAATCATCCCCTTCATGTCCCAGCCTCCCCTACAACATCCCACTACTCCCTCACATCTCACTAAGTCCTCCCCTGACCCTCTGAGCACCAAAACCTGACTGCAGTCCCTTACACCCTGTGGTTCTTTCACCCAGAATCTCTCTTGCTTTCAACTCCCACACACCTTATTTCAGCCCTACAGCCCCCACCACTCCCCTTAGCCTGAATCCCATCTGCCTCCACCCCTTCAACTTCATAATGTCTCAGACCTTCCTCATTCTGTACCCCTGCACCCCCAAGTGCTCCCCCTCCTTGAGGTCCATGAATTCTCATCTAGCCTCTCAGTCACCAGGAGCCCCCTCCCCTAAGAATTCCTCCCAAATGCTTTTCCTTGCCTCTTATGACTTCCCAACCATGGGGACAAGGCCCCTCTGCTCCCAACATGACCATAGCTGGCCTCCACTGTCTTGCACCTGCAACATATAGAAACAAACAATTGGGGTCAAGGAGGATCCACTTCATCCATTTGTACTGTCCCTACCCAGAGGGATCAACCCCTCTGGGTCAACATATGGCTGGCTTTATGCCACCTGGTTGCACTGCTGGCTCAGCCTCCCACAGCCTCTGTCACCTGCAACAACAAGTAATCCAGGAAAGGGGCACTGCAGTGATTTATCTCTTAGCCTCACTTTTGCCACTCCCCCCTCCCTCTGATTGCTGTGCTGTACCACTGCTTTCCCCTTTGAGCCTTTCTACCCTGTCTCTGATTTGTTGCAGGTTTGAGTCCCCTGGAAAAAAGCCACCCAAAACAATTTCCTAGGTAATAACACCTTTACTGGCCATCCTTGGTGCAGGGAGGGTGAGCTGAGAAACCATTACCAGGATAACTGTAGAAGAAAGGCTAGCATTATTAGCGGAAGATCAAGGATTGTTAACGCCCATGGAATGAAGAGATTAGCATAAATCAAGTAGATGAGAATGAGCTGTGAAGTCAACTGACTCCCTCAGCCCCTCCACTCCCCCAGTAGAAATGCAGCTGTCCCTGACAGACAGTTTATTCTAAACTTCAAGCGCAGCTCGTGGGGCTGCGCTGCTTGGGGGATGGAGATGTGGAGCTGTTTATTTCTTCCCTTTAGTCTCTGGGGCATTAGCTGGCTGGATGCAGAATGGGTCCCTTCTGTCCCTGCCCACCAGGAGCTACCATGAAACTTGCAGTAACAGGCAGGTGCAGTAGGGCTACACAGGCAGGGACTCTCTGGCCCAGGACAAAGGGTGTTTGAATATGGCTTGCCAGCCCACTGGGTGATACAAAGTTCATGATCCGGCCCCACATTTAAAAAGGTTGGACACCCCTGACCTAGAGAATTCCCTAGGCCAAAATGGCATCTAAAATTTTTAGATGCCACCTCTGTGATTTTGCAGCTTTTGGAGCAGGGTGGGTTTTTTTTGTTTTGTTTTTGTTTTCCTTCATTAAGGCACCTAAATATCACCTATATCCTATTTAGGAGCCTACAGAAATGATTGCAGGGTTGTTGGCTGTAGCCATGTTGGTCTAAGGACATAGATAGGCAAGGTTCTTTGGGTATATGTAATATCTTTTATTAGACCAACTGAGTAGTTAGAACAAAGTTCTTTGTAAGCTTTCGAGCACAAGTACCCTTCTTCTATGTCTGAAGAAGGGCACTTTTGCCTGAAAGGGCACTTTTGCCCTGCCTTGTGCCTGACCAGCCTGACATGGCTAAGTACCTCTCTCTGTTAAGCTTGGCCAGAATTTTACAAAGCAAAGGCCAGAAAATAGAAAGCTCTAGCTTGCTAGTTTGGTGTTGTTTAGAGAAACCATTTTTATTCAAGAAACCAACCTATAATTTGCCTTGAAAGGCTATGACAGGACACAGTTTTCTCAATAACCAAGCATTCGGGCATCACAGATCATTTCTCCAAAACTGTAAGGTTGACATAAAAATTGTGAGATTTTTAAAAAACAACATGTTGGCAATTCTTTTTATTTGCCATAAGCATTTTTTGAGCCTTTGGGACTTGTTCATTTTGCATTCAAGCTTTTCTGTGTAACCATGAAAGCAAGATGAAAGACAGGATTCTCTCTGTAACATGAATCCAGGAACTGGGACTGAAAAAACACCAAGTATCCAGCGACTTACAATAAAATCTGAGGGGCCGGCAAGTGTGTGCGCACAGGAACACTTCTGAGTGCTACAAAGTGTTTTCATGCAAATATAGCATTGTTTGAATACAATTAGCAACGACAGCAACGCTTCTTGTTAATGTCTGTGTTGCACTCTCCGCAGATCACCCAAGTAAAGAGGATTAGAACAACACAAAGTGCCACCTACGTGCTCATATTAAACCATTGCAGCTACACCCTGCAGCACAATGGAGTATGACAGTATCTGTTTTTGTCTTATGGCTTCTGCTTGAGCTGACAGGGTGTAATTTAGGTTGATGTGCAATAATTTTGTCACCAAGTCCCCAGGTGACACAAAGTTATTTTTAAAAGTAATAAAAATCTTTACAAAATATATGAAAGTGTGATTTATAAAGTTTTACTATTGTGAGCAATTTCCTGAAATCTTGCTACTTCTCTCTCATACTGAGTGATTTGCTATTGTAGCTTCTTGACAGCAGTCAAACGACACGAGAGAAAATTTGCCATGTGGATTCCTTGTTTAGTGGGGTCCCAGCCTGGATGATACCAAAGACTCAAAACCTGTGAGTCATGGGATTAGCACAGAAATCTTGAGATGTTTCCAAATAAATTGCATGTGTTTTATATTTCTTTTTTTCTTATTATTTTTTTTAATTGCATTTGAGTTTTGACATATTGGGAGTCGTGTTTTCTTGTCTTCCTTCACAGCCCTGAGGGCTAAGAATTGACTTAAAAAAAAGTATAGCTGAGATTCTGATGTATTTTGTATGACTGCAGGAGTTGGTGCTTTGAGATAACACCAGATTCTGTAGTACAGTTGTGAGAGTTGACAATACTGGCATTTACCCTTCCTGCTGAGAGTTTAAATCTGAACTTTTCACACCTTGCCTTCTTGCCTTACTTACACTCACTATTAATATATTTCAAATATGATATATTATCTTTGCATTATTTATGTTGCACTTGCTGGTTTGCTTTGAGATAAAGCCCAATAAAAGGTCTGGGAAAACCTTTTCAAATAATTAATATTTCCAAGGATCCAATCCATGCCAATTAAGGAAGTGAAATTAAATGTTCAAACTGCTAATCTAGTTGTCCATCTTGGCAAAGTGCCCTTTGGTTTATAAAGGTGAGATTGTTAATATGCAGTGATTAAAAGGAGCAGTGAACATGGTACTGTTTGGTACAGCATCCTTTCTCTCTCTGGGCAGTGTTGTAGAATTATCGATGTCCGTTCATATAATTTCCTTAACTGGAGCTTTTAGTTTTTCCAGATTTGCTTAGAGACCAGTTTGTATGAAACCTGAAATGCCACAATATGTAGCACAAATTACCCTAATGGCTCTTTTTAAAATATATTTATTTTGCCCATATTTAAGTAAAATTTCCTCTTATTTTAAGCAGTTTGCTGTGCGTGTAGGTCTATGACCTTCTCCTTAATTGCACCAGCTGGTCCTTCAAGTCTATATTTTTCTGGGCAGACTTCATTGCCAGAAGCTTACATTTTCTAAAGATTTTTTTTCTGGATTCTGTGTCAAATGTTGCTTGGTTGGAAGACCCACTTTTGCCATAAAAAATGTTGCTTGGTTGGAAGAGCTACCTTTGCCATTGATCTAAAATAAATGACCATGCCAAAGACTGTGTCAGGCCCATCATCTCCAATGTGGTTTGTTCTCATGTACTGACCTGATTTTTCTCTGCACCGGGGAGACTGTACCTATGATGACAGGCAAGGATTTTTGGGCAACTGCTTTTATTGGACCAACTCTATGGTTGGACTAAAGTTAGACAAATAAAGTTGGACAAGCTTTCAGATGCAAGGCATTTTTCGTCAGGTTTGAGCAGGGAAGCAAGTACAGCTATACACTGACATTCAGCAACCACAGAGGAGGAGCAAGGGAACATGAAAGTCACTGCAAAGAAAGAGGGAATCTATGGACGCTGGCAATATGCACTTTACCTGGTGTTCCATGCAAGAAGAATCCTGCCAGTCACTGTCTTATTGAATCCAGCTCCTGAAAACCATTTGACCTCAGAGTGACAAGCTCGCAGTGTGCTGAACAGGTCAAAAGGGAGGGTTAAAATGTTTCTACTGATTCAGGAAGTTTAGTGGCTCATTACTGCCCCTCTAGGGGACATGTGATGTGGGCCTGAGTAGGGAGGCTATGAGCAGCCATGCCTGGGGAAGAGAGTGAAGCTGGATTTAGTTCTTGTTGAAGGTTAATTCTGCCAAAGTTTCTAATGCTGCACAGCTTGTGGGCTTCATTTGAGAGTGGGATGGGAGAGACACCTAGTCGATTACACAAGCTGAGCTGGGGGGGTATGGGAACATGCAGAAAGAGTGTGAGTGAAAAGGAGAAGGTTGGCTCCCATCCCCAGGAGCTAGCATCTGGCACACAAACAGGCCTAATGACACCTTGGCACTGGTGTCAGTCAGTGCATCAGATATTTTCTTTTTCTCTCAGATGTCTTTAGGGAGAGACCGTGTTGCATTTGATTAGACAGCAGTTGTATTCATATGTCTTTCTCATGCGTATAAGATCAGCAGATGGATAGGTGGAAGCAGCCTTATTTCCCACTTTACTAATGTACAGTCCGTTAGTTTATTATACCTGCTCTATTTTTGTCCACGTGAATCTGTAGCGGGAAGTGGCTGCATTCCCTTCATCGTCTACGGCATGCTATAGAATGTGAAAAATTCATCCACCTTAACAGGTATGCCAATTTGTGCTATGCCATAGACAAGCTGTGTAACCATGGGCAAGACACTTCACCCACCCCTGCACTTCTGTTTTCCATCTTGCCCCTTGTTTATCTTGTTGGTGTAGGCTGCAAGCTCCTCAGGGGAGGGACCGTCTTACCTTTGTCTGCACAATATGTAGCACAATGTGGCCTTGATCTCAGCTGAAGATTCAGGTTCTACTGTCATCTAAATTGTGAAATGTCCTCTGTGGGAAGGACTGTGGCAGCAACACTCACTGTATACTATGCTGCTGCTCTTACACAAGTTTTATTAGTAGCTCGGAGACTGGTTGCTGTAACTATGCTTTCTTCCTTCTACAGTGTTTGGTCCATGTGATGTTGCTTGTGTGAAGGCAAGTAGGAGTGAGTGTTCTATTCTTGCTGCTCGTAGAGAGTTGTCTCCATTTGTATAAGGGGAACTGGGAGAACATCTATTCACCAGGGCACCCCAAGGGACGACAAGGTCTAATGGTCACAAACTGCTGGAACACCATTTTAGACTGGACATAAGGAAAAACTTCTTTACTGTCCAAGTCTCCAGAGTCTGGAATAGACTCCCTTCAGAAGTGGTGCAAGCACCTACTTTGGACACCTTCAAGAAATGCCTGGATGCTTATCTTGCTGGGGTAATCTGACCCCAGCTGACATCCTGCCCTGTGGGCAGGGGGCTGGACCCGATGATCTCGTGAGGTCCCTTCCAGCCCTAATGTCTATGAAATCTACTGCCTGCCATACATGAAGGGCTGGGTATGAGGGTTTGTCTGGGACTCAGGCAGCCAGGGCTATGCATAGGCCCTGGAGGGCAACTAGAAGGTTAGCAGGGCTGGGGCACGGGTTACCAGACTGCTGGGTTGGGGTCTGGCTCAGCAGAGTGCAGAGTATGGGCCCATGTTCCAGGGGATCCAAGAGGAGAGATTCAAGAGACACAGTCCAAGATGTAAGCCAAGGTTTGGAGGTCAGAGAACCAGTGCCAAGTTCCAAGAAAATCTGAGATCAGGGTCAAGGAAGCAAAGCCAAGTCAGGATGCCAGGCATAGGCGGTGGAAGGCTAGGGCTAACAGGACTTAGCCTTTCCAAACTGGGCTGGCAACAGTGGCTCCAGTGCTACCACTGCCATAGCACCATGCCCGGTGCCCCTGGTGCATGCTTTTCCACCACTGTATGCACAGCACCAGTGCTCGCTGGCCCTGGAATGGCCCTGCAGGAGAGAGGGGCTGGGTCAGGTGGGGAACACTCAGCACAGCTCAGCCCTCCCAAATAATATTTTCTATTGTTGCTTATGGTGCCAGGGAAACCAGAGAGAGCAGAGCCAATGCTGAGTTTCAGGGGAGATCCAAGAGTAGGGTCAGGAAAAACCAAAGCTGGGTCAGAAGTCAGGAGAACCAGGGAGAGTTGTGAATGCAGGGCTTGCCAGAACAGCCTGAGGCTGTGTTGAGGCATTCCTGCACCCTGAGGATGAAGGTATGTTTAGAAGGGGTGAGTGGCACATTCAATAGCCAATCTGGCTGTAGAGAACTGTGGCAGTCACATTAGCCAGGGATCTGGGGCAGGTGCGGTAACTCACGTTATGTCAAGGCAAGAATTTTAGTAATGCTTAGTAATTCTAGTAATGCTTAGTAATTTAGTAAATTCTGTCTTAACAGCTGTTTTAGGATGGTTGTGTGAGTGCCTAAGGAATGTCAATAGTTCCAGTGGCTTTCAACATCACTTGTGCTCCTAAATCTCTTAGGTGCTTTTGCAAATCTTGCCATCGGTCTATGGAAAATCCCTACACCTATGCTTTATTATTTGTGGCCTTGATCCTCTAGGCCAATGGTTCCCAACCCCAGCTTGCAACCTAAATGAGGGTTGCAGGGGCAATGCCAGTGGCACCACAGAGAAAAGAGGAGCCACATCATGTGCTGGGAGCTCCCCAACCCCAGCCCCCAGGTTGCTGCTGCCACCTCCGCACTCCTCTCCCAGCAGTGGGGTGTGGAAAAAAAAATGTTAGGGACCACTGCTCTAGGCCTTTGTTCATCAGTGACTTTATTTGTATGGCCAATCAGTTGGATTTCTCAAGTGAGTCAAGCTATAACAGATCTCACTAAATGAAGCAGATCATCTATGTTGGGATGTGTCCCAGCACAACTGATCTGCTTCGATGGGTGAAACAGATGTAGCCTGTCGTCCTGCAGGGTTGGGCCCTTGCTGTTTCCGGGAGCTGCAGGGGCCCAGTCCTGTGGGAGAATGATTGGGGGACATCTTTGCAAATGGGGGAACCCTGTGTTCCTCTGTCTGCAGAGGCATGCTCTGGGAATCCCCAGCAGGGGGTTCCCCAGGCACACATCACACTGCTGCACCCCAACTTGGGACATGCCTTTGCAAGTGGGGAACCCTGGGCTTTTCCAGTCTGAAGAGGCACAGCTGGACACAGGGCACAGCAGTGCAACACATGCACCTCGGGAATTTCTTGCTGGGGGATTCCTGGGGCACACATCAGCAAATGGGGGTTTCCCTTATTTGCAGAGGTGCACCCCAAGTTGGGATGTAGCAGCACGATATGCATGTCTGAGGAATCCTTTGCTTTGGCATTCCCAGAGCATGCCTCTTAAAATGGCGGGGGAGGGGATCCAGACATGTATTCCCAGGGTTCAGGGACCTGATCCTGCATGCATGGGATTCTCAGCACATGCAAGGTTGAACCTGTGAAATCCTGGGACTGCTTGGCCAGTGTGGCTGGAGAGCATGGGCAGCTCTGGGCTGCTCATGCTCTCCTACCACAAAGCAAACAGGCAAGTGCCACAAAAAGTGGCAAAAATCTATACTACCTATTGTCACCGCCACAATTTTGGTATTTATTGGATGACAAGGGGCTGTGGATGTCTGTTTGCTTGGTCTTTGTAATGCCACAGACATTTTTACAGTGTCACAAAGGCAATGTCTGTTTCCAGCCTAAAGTTACTCAGGTGTGTTGATTTACATAACTGGGGCCTTTAGGGTCTCACTGAAAGGAATAGCAAACTGTCACTGATTTGAGAAGAAGCAGGAGCAGTCTGTTACTGTTGCAGCTATAATAATATTATCATTTTCTTAATCATGAATTGCACCCATCAGCTGCTAAAGAAGCCACTCCAGACAGGTTTTCATGAGGATTTCTGAAAGTAGCATGCACTGAGCTTCTCAGCACAGTAATTTGGATTAGCCAAAGTAGAGGGTACATATTGTCATTTTTGTGTCACACTTTTTCTTCATCTCCTGGTGGGAAACAAGACCAGTAGGATTAGAAGATGCTGAGACTCATCTCCTATTATTTTGCCTGCAGCAAAACTAACAGGGACTTTTGTGTTTGTTTTTAAACTGGGGCTTGGTTTCATTTCCAGCCCTTGATTTCAGTAACTTCTCTCAAAAAGTGCTGAAGAATAATCAATTGCTAAAAATGTATAGCCATGATAGATAATGCCAAAACAGATCCTGGAATACATCTGGGGCCTTGTAGTGGAAATATTTAATCAGGGGTTTACTTAAAGAAACATTTTAAAGCAGTAACAATGTGACGCAAATAGTGCTTTAACATAATGGATTGCGTCCTTTGAAATTCTAAAGAAGGCCGTAATGAGAGATTCCTCAGGAAATCAGTGCTCAGAGAAATCGATTAATTGAAATGATTGCATTGACATTCCAGAATAATTTTGTAATGCACCAGGGTAAAGTTAGCAGCAGTGTTTGCAAAAGGTGCTTGTATTTGTTATTAATACAAATAATTTATATTGTGCTAGTAGTATGCAAAATGATTTACAGATAAAGGCTCCTGTAATTAGATATGCCTGGGGAGCCCCATTGACTTCACTTAGACTCTGTGACAGTCTAAAGATTTTCATGCTGGATTGAAAAACTGTTTGGGATAGGGAACACATCTTGCTTTCTGGATTTGATCCAGGAAACAGAACCTTATTCTTGTAGGTAAGACCATCCATGAACGATGCGTGCCCCTGGAGGCTGGGGGGGTGGTGGGGAGGGGAGCAGAGCAGAGGCCTGGATCTGGGAAAGGATAGGGGTCTTGGTGGATGCTGTGGGTGGCAGAAGGGGTGCAGTGTAGCACTGTTAGCACAGATCAGGTCCCCATGCCAGTAGTCTCTAACTGGCAGC
>NW_017729030.1:55287144-55294918 GCF_001723915.1 Gavialis gangeticus
GGGGGCATGGGGGCAGTGAGTGAGGATTGTCTGCGGGCATCTGTGGTGATGTCGGCAGCAAGGGTGGGCCAAGCAGAGACCACCTGCAGGTGGCTGTGGTGGTGTCAGGGTGGGGAAAGGGGTGTTGAGTGGCAGGTGGCAAGTGGGGACCACCCACAGCTGCCATCCAGGCTGCTGGCAGTGGCAAGTGGGGACTGCCCAAAGCTGCTGGCGGCTGCGTCGGTGGTGGGGGGTGGCAACTGCCTGCAGAAGCTGGCAGTGGCTTTGGTGATGGCCAATCTCGGGGGGGGGGGATGTGCTCCCCTGTGCCCCCTCTACATGTCACCTATGAGACCAATGAATACATGGCATGGAGAGCAGTTCAGAGGAAGAGGGCAAGTGGTGAGGAGAAGGAAGTAGGAAGGATTGCTGAAAGACAAGTTTTAAGAGAGAGTGATCAAGTGGCAGATGAGATCTGATTGCACCTGTGAGGTGTCTGTCTAGGCAGGACTGCTTGCCATTAAGGCTTCCACCCATGTCCTGGTTTGGCACTGTGGGGACTGTGGCTTGCAGGTTCCTTCCAGTAACAGCCAGGTAGTGAAGGGCCTGCAGTGCAAATGGTGCCTTCTGATGGTGTCCCTCAGAGATGATGGCAAGAGAACTACAGGAGGAGGTGGTGAGTCTCCAAAGCATCCTCAGCCATGAGAAGTTCATTGATCCGATGCTGGAAGAGACCTCTAGGACTGTGGAGACAGGACTGGCAGAGGCAATGCTGAAGAAGGTAGAGGACATGGACTCCCAGGAAGGTGGAAGCTGGAAGTTTGTGACCTCTGGCAACAAGTAGTCTTCATCCCCACCTGCAGTTGTTTGCCTGGAGAACAGATATGGAGCTCTAGCAACAAAGGAGGAGGATCGTATTCCATCAGCAGAAGAGGCCAGGCCCAGCCTCTCTAAGGTTGGAAGGATTGATAGCACTGCAACAAAGAGGAAGCAACAGATGGTGGGGGTTGGTGACTCCCTTCTGTGGGGGATGGAAGTATCTATCAGCCAGCCTGATCTGTTATCTCGGGAAGTCTGCTGCATGCCCAGAGCCTGGATGCAAGATGTTCCAGAAGGATTACTGAGACTCATCAGACCCTCTGACTACTACCCCATGCTGCTTATCCATGGGGCCACCAATGATACTGCCAGGGGGAACCTGAGCTAATCAAAAGTGACAACAGGGCTCTGGATGCAAGGGTGACAGGGACAGGGTGGTGTTCTCCTCTATCCTTCCAGTGAAGGGGAACAGCCTGGGCAGGAACAGACGCATCCTGCAGCTCAATGCATGTCTGTACAGATGGTGTCACCAAACAGGGATTTGGTTTCTTTGACCACAGGATGTTGTTCCAAGAAGGATTGCTAGGAATAGATGGGATACACCTGATGAAGAGGGAGAAAAGCATCTCCACAGACAGGCTTGCTAATTTAGTGAGGAGGGCTTTACACTAGGTTCACTGGGGGATGGAGACCAAAGCCCTGAGGTAAGTGGGGAACTAGGTTACCTAGAGGAAGGCCCTGGTTCTCATGGGGGACTTTAATCACCCTGACATGCTGTGGGGGAGGAGTGGGGTCAATACAAAAGTCCATTGGCAATCCAGGAAGTTTTGGGAGAGTGTTTGGGACAACTTCCTGGTGCAAGCATTGAAGAGGTCAGCTAGGGGCTGTGCTCTTCTTGACCTCCTGCTTACAAACAGGGAAGAATTGGTGGGGAATATAGAAGTGGATGGCAGCTTGGGCAGCAGCAGCCATGAGGTGATTGATTACGGATCCAGAGGAGTGCAAGGAAGAAGAACAGAGTATGGACCTTGGACTTCAGAAAAGCAGACTTTGATTCACTCAGGGAGCTGATGGGCAGGATCCCCTGGGAGGCCAGCCTGAGGGGGAAAGGAGTCCAGAAGAGCTGGTTAGACTTTAAAGAAAACTTACTGAGGGCACAGGAAGGCTTTGAGAGCATGAGATAAGTGGTTCCTCTTACATGTTTAAACCAAGGGTGTCAAACATGCGGCCTGTGACCTGGACCTGGCCCATGGAGCCACTCCATCTAGCCTGCTGGAGGGCTATGGATGTTGGGGGTATGGCTGGTGGTGGGGAGTAGCCTCCCACAGAATCTGGAGCCCCTGTATCTGATGGACATGGCCCTTTGTGGCAGAAGGATGAGCAAGGGCTGTGTGACACAAGCCCACTTGCTCCATGGCTGCTTGGTTTGCCACCAATGCCACAGCAAGTGGTCACGTGCCCTACCACTGTCAGCCCAGCTGGTACCATTACAGCTGCACCTGGCCCAGGGCACAGGGACAGTTTGACATCCCGTGGTGAAACCAAAGCACCTGTCTAAGCACTTTGCTGAATCTGAATCAGGGGACTCAGTCCCATGAAGGATCAAACCCTCATTTTGTCCTTGTTCCTGCAATGGTATGGAGACAGGGAGACCCCAGCACTCCTACAAAGGCCAAGGGATTTCAGTGGGGCTTTGTGTGAGTTTGTCTGTAACAGAATACATGGTCAGGGTCTTTGTTATGTTCCTTCGTAGGTTTTCATTCGTTGCAGGTCTGAATGGAGGGAAGGCTACCCTCGTTCTTTTCACACATGCTGTTCTCTAGTCAAGGAAGTCCCTTTTAATATAGCATGCCAATCCCTTTTGACCTGTAACATGTGGATGAGAGCTTTCTGCACAGCACATCTTGTTTAATGCCACTAGTGTTTTGATAAATGCTGTGGGATGCAAAATTAGGTCTGCCAGGGATTGATATGACTTTTATCCCATTTTTTAAATACATGCAAAAATATATCTGCTATAAAGCTGCTTCCTCTGGCAGATTTATGGGCGCATTTGGGAATAATGGTGCCATATAATGATTATAAAACTATATAAAACATTCTTATTGTTCATTACCATTACTCTACATTAATTCACTATTATCTCTTAATGCATTGGCAGTTGGAAAAAGTGGGCCCCATTGCATAAGAATATGAGCAAATTGAAGTCCAATCTCATAGAAAATTCTTGGTAAGAAAACATTGTTCATCTTCATGTGGAGACAAAAGCCTACCTCCCTCCTTGAATTTTCTGGGTACAGAGATCTTTCAATACAGCAGGAAGTGTTACCATATGGAAGCAGGAGCTATGCAGACTGTGTGCACTCCAGGGGTAGCTCACAATATGGATCCAGAGGGTTTTCTTGTGTGCTGCTGCCTTTGGTAGGTTTGGGACAGCACAGGGTTGTTCAGGGGCCAGCGTACTTACAAATTCATGTATCCATTTATGTATCATTTTGCCCCTGTGCAGTAGAAGTGGAGGCCCATGCAAACTGCACTACACGAAGAGCTGCCATGGCCAAAGATGATTTTATTTTCAAGGAAGGACAGGGTAGGCCTATTTGTTGTGCCAAGGTATGGTGGGCCTAGGTCCACCAGGAAAACTTTAAGCCTCCCTTAATGAGGGAGGCTACTGGGGACACAGCTGATTCTGGGGAGTAACAAATGTGAAAACAGGGATGGGAGTGCAGGTCAAAGGTTAATAACAAAGGCTCCAAGAAGGGACACTGAGCAGAGCACACACACCGGCCACAGGGCAACACAGGCTGTGCACTCCTATGCTCAAAAGAGTTTATCATCAAAGCTAGTTCCTGGATTTTCAGAGGATCTCATCATTTCATATATTCTCACCAGGAATGTCCCGGTGGGTACCACTGGGTGCTGAGATGTTTTGAAAAGCTGCCAGCCCCAACAGAGAGTGCTAAGCACACAGAAATCCAGCCTCAGACTCCACAACAGTCCAGTCCTTAATCCCTAAACTGCCTCCCATTGAAATAAATGGAAACAATTCTTGATGCTTTCAGTGGGCTTTGAATCAGGCCAGCAGAGTCCAGACTCACTGCTCTTCCTTAGTTCGGTGAGGCTGTAGCCCCTCTGACTCCAGTAGTAACCACTACATCAGTGCCGTGAGTATGCCACGCCACACCTGGTTCATACCTGTGCTGCTCCTCCCTTGCCTTGCTGAACAAAAAATGGACCTGGGCTTTTACTTTAAAAGAGAACCAACTTCCGATTTCTGTCACAAAAAGCCTAATCCAAGATGCCTCCCTCTGAAGTCAGAAGTGCAATTTTTTCAAATGTATCCATGCATACAGTGGCTACCAGATAGGATTTCTCATGGACAGCCGATGATAACATTTTATTGAATTGGTGCATAGATTAAACCCTCTCAGCCATGACAATTAAATGGGGAAAAATGTGCATGCCATTTACAGGGATAATATTTAATCAGAAATAGACAAGAACATGAGTCATCAGCTCACAAACAAACTCAGTCTTGATACAAATCCAGCTGAACTGGTTCCAAATGTTCACAGCAAATTGTACTGTTTTTCATGCACAGGGCAAGAACAAATGAAAGTGGAACAGTTCAAACAAAAGCCCTGGTTTTCTAAAATGTTATGGTGTCATCTTGTTTTAAGTAACCCACGTTAACAGTTTATTGGAGATGAGTGTGGAAAATAATTTGCTAGTGATCTGGAAGATTAGCAGCCAAGGGCTAGGTTACTTGTTGTGGGCTAGGAAGGCACTGAGGAAGTGATGGGTTGTGAACACACCACAAAGTTGTTAAAATTTGCTGGGGCTACTGTTTAGAGGGATTGTTCCCAATAATAAATCAGAGCAGCTGGCATCTTTTTGTACCTTGCAGCAGCTGCTAACCATGCCACTGCTAGAGGCTGGTGCATAGGAGGGGTATTTTCACCTTGCCCACTTTTTTCCAGTTATATTCACTACTGCAACAGGAGGGAAGAGGTGAAGTGGTATTTTCTATACTGGAATACATCACACAGGAGGATCTGGCTTGTACTGGAGCAGGCTGTGCTTCCCTTGGCTAGGCATTGCAGATACAAACCAGCAATGGAGTGGTGCAAATTGGTTGCACAGTAACAGAAGACTTGGGTTTGAGTATATATTTGGCTGTCTTGCTCCCCCACCCCTGCTTGATTTTTAATGGATAGGGACAGAAGTTACACATAAACTGGTTTAAGTGAGCAGAAACTGGTTTAATCCTGTAACAGAATGTAAATTCAGTTCACATAAACCAGCTTCAAAATGGCTGAAGCAGCTTTGAGATAAATCTGGTTGAATGTAGTATCAGACTTAACTGATTGAGCTCAAACTGGTTTATGGAACTTCTGTCCCAGACTCCTTCCTGGTTTCAGTTAAACCAGAGTCCTCTAGCATCCCAGCATGCTCTGCAGCCCTGGGTGGGGCTGTGCTCTCTGCTCCAGTGGAGCAGGGCTGGCCCTGCCCCTCTGCTCCCTAGCCAGAGTAGGGGTTGGGGCATGGCTAGATGTTGGCCCCCCCTAAGGTGAAAGGGGCAAGGAAGAGGTTTATTCCCCCCTCCTTCCCCTGCCGCTATCAGGCATTTCTTTACTTGCTGCTCCAGTGATGGGGGGTGGCCAGCCCCAGCAGTAGCCTTAAGTGAACTGGTCAGAGAGGGGGTTTAATTCCCCCTTCCCTGTCCCACTGGCATGGACCCGGGCAGGGGCAGGGCCCTCTGAGGCAAAGGAGGCAGAAAGGGAGTTTATTTCCCCCTCTGCCCTGTGGGGGACCACAGCTGGGATCTGCCAGCCTTGACTGCCACTGCCACTCATCGCTCCCTGCACAGAATGAGTGGTAGAATAAGCTCCTTCCTTGCCCCCTCTGCCAGATGCTTGAGGGAGGCAAGAAATAACCCCTTTCCATGCCCCCTTAGGCAAAGGGGGCCGTGTCGGCTGGCCTTGGCCACGTCCCTGCCCCTGCCACTGGAGTGGCAAGCGGGGAGTGACCCTGTCAGGGCAACAACCCTATCATTATTTCCTGGGGACGCAAAGCTCATCCAAGCAGGGAGGCTGTACTGTGGGGAGGGAGTGGGGCAGGCAGAGTTGCTGCAGCCTGCATGGTGTAAGTGCCAGCAGCGTGCTAGGGTGGGCATGGGTGGCTATAGTTAACCCTCCAAGTCCCGGTGCCTCTGCTTGCCCCCCATTCTAGCTCATCCCGGCTTCTGGCCTGAGCCACTGAAGGCATGTGCCTGCATTTCCTGAATCAAGCGGGAATGTATGTTCACTTGCAAATTGGTTCAATCTAGGCAGGTTAGACTAACCTGCAAAGATTGAATCAATTCAAGTTCTGGCTTTTTAAATGTCTGTCCCTAGCCAAGATGAGCATGGAAGGTGTTTGGTTTTTCTCAGGACTCAGAGCCGCCTCTGGTGTAGTTTCCTAGAGGCAGAAGGAGGGAGTGGTTTCTGGGCTGTTGTGCATAGTCTTAGTCTGACCTTTTCTGTACAGAGAGATCCAAAATAGTTTGCAGTGGTTTCTTGTTTATACCTCCAAAGATTGTTTTATCCTTTTAGTTTAATTATCACACGGGGAGCTATCAGCTGAGCATGAGACTAATTTGATCCCTACATCTGTTTTTTCCAAAGTGACTGCTTTCCCAGGCTCAGTCCCCCATTTTACAAGTGTGGTTTGGATTCTTTGGGCCAAGCCATATTCCATCTGTTAAGTGAAGTGAATTTAGGACTTCTGTAAAGTACTTTCATTGTTGCTTTGAGCTTAAGTCACAAAAAGCATCAAAGAAGAGGTAGCCCCCCCCCCCAACTTTTTGCAATAGTAGTTTTTCAGGGATTTGGAATATGTTTTCACTTAGATGTCTAATTCCACTTAGGTCTGTAGTACAATAGGATCTAGCTCTTTGTTCCTGGATGCATGTACTTACCTTTGCTTATATTAATGGGTTATTAACTCGTTTTGTTACTTGGAGTCCTGTATCAGTTATTCCATTGTTTTGCCTAGGATTCATGTCAGGGTGTCAGGGACCCTGATCAGGTAGGACAGCCATACTTGCAGTAAGTCACGAGCTAACAGACTCTGCCCCAATTTTGGGACAGCAAACATCCTGATTAGCTGCTGGGAGTGCTGCCTGTCCATTTAGACTTAGCTGAGGCCATTGGACTCCAGGTCAGTCAACAGTTTTTGACTCAGTCTGCTGCTGCCAGCCTCTGCAGTCCTGCTCTCTCTGGTTTTCCTGGTTCCTGACCAGCCTCAACTATCCCCTGCAGATCTCTTTTCTGGTTCCTTGGCCCAGTGCTCATTGTGCCCCTGTGACTTACCCTTCAGACTTTGTACCTTTGCTGTTGATTTTTCTGGATCCTGACCCCTGGTGTGACTTGTTGCTCAGACTTCACCCTGTGGATTGCCCCTCAACTATGGTAACTTGATTGCTGGTGTTTTGGACTCTGACCCTGACCTGTCATAGACCTTACTCCAGTTTTTTCCTCCTGATCTGGTAATTAGCCTCTGGACCCTCAAACCTCCCTCAGAGACCTGATTCTTCCATCAGACCACCCATGATCTGGTCCCCAAACACAAGTTGAGAATCCTGTAGTTATCCAAGTTATTCATTTTGTCCTTCTTAAATATTGACACAGTGGGCACATCTACATTGTGTTAGATGGCTAGGGAGCCTGTTGCCCAGTTACTTTTGTTTTGCACATGCCAAATGCTGAAAAAATGTCCCATAAGCAGGACAGGGACTGAGGGTAGTTTCATAGTTTCTAGGGTCGGAAGGGACCTGAGCAGATCATCTAGTCCGACCCCCTGCCATGGCAGGAAAGAGTACTGGGGTCAAACGACCCCAGTAAGGTGGTCATCCAACCTCCTCTTAAAAACCCCCAGGGTGGGAGCCTGCACCACCTCACTTGGAAGCTGGTTCCAGACCCTAGCCACCCTGACC
>NW_017729030.1:55295781-55326909 GCF_001723915.1 Gavialis gangeticus
CGTTGAAATTTGCCCTCCTAAAATCTAGGGCCACCACCTGACTGCTTGCCTTTGCCACCTTGCGCTGAATGGTGAATTCTAGCAGGCAGTGGTCACTGTCGCCCAGGGGGTCAAGCAGGGTAGTGCAGGCATGCCTTTGATACATACCAAAAAGGCACTCCATGATATTTTTTTGGCATTCATTACTCACAGAGTTGGAATGATTGGATAGGGTGGGGTATGTTTTCATGGACACACTTCATAGCATGGTGTAAGGTGGCACAGAGATGCCCATTAATTTTCTTCTAGTTCTCTGGTATGTGTCTGTGTTGTGAGATGTGTTAAAAATCAACAGTAATGGCACCAAGAGTTCTTTGAGTGTCTCTTTGGAGATTGTGGGATGCAGTGTCTGGATTTGCTGAATTAAAAATGTCATAGTAACTGAATTGGTTCATCTAATTTGAGGAGAGGGAAACACTTGTTCAACCTTCCTAAAAATTGACATCTGGGGCAAGCTGTGTCTATCAGATTCCTGTGTGTATCAGATAATGAGACTAAAATCAGCAACTGTCCAAAAAAGGAAGATAAGATATATGAATTTGCACCATCAGAGAAGCTCCATATATAGACGATTTACACATCTGCTGCTTGGTGTATGAGAACAAGCTCAATGGCTATGTTATATAAGCAAAAGCACAGAAGGCAACTTATGAACAAGTAACTAATATGCT
Organism: Gavialis gangeticus; assembly: GCF_001723915.1. NCBI lineage: Eukaryota > Metazoa > Chordata > Crocodylia > Gavialidae > Gavialis > Gavialis gangeticus. Next base: position 55,296,492 of record NW_017729030.1, read on the forward strand.
TATAGTCAATACTCCATTACCATGCATGGCACTAGCTCCAGTATTCACAGAGCAGCAGCACTGCAGTATTATTTATAAGGTCCTACAGCATCCTACCTAGCAAGTGATGCATTTTTAAAAGTACAGTAGGTGAAATCTAGGGCAGTTTAATTTGGTGAATTTAATCTTGAATCAAAGACAGGGGAGGAAAAAAAAGCATTCCTCCAGGAGAGGAAACTATTTCCACATTGATTAATATCACTGTTAATGATTGTTTCCCACAGGCTCCCATAATGCAGGAAACCTCCTCTAATTTCCTGATGGCACATAAAAGGAGCTTTGTTCAAAGACTGAGAGTGCTGAACTCGAACCTCTATGCTTTTGGAGCCAGAGCACTGTGAGGAAATGGTAAGCAGAGCAGTCTCTAGCCAATGTGGGAGAAGCTCCCTTCTTTCAAAGTTCAGCTATAATTATCTGTGTAGCTCCAATGGAGCTATCCCAATTTATACCAGCTGAGAAACGGGTCAGGTTTGGAGCACTTCTCACCACTATATTAACATTTTAATGAGATACCAGTCAACTTGAAATGATGAAACTAGTCAAAATGCTACGTGGGTAAAGAAAACAATGAGACCAGTGGGGAAAAAATCCCCAAAGTGTGTGTTTTTAAATTACAGGAAAAATAGGTTGAGAACTTCAACTACTTTTCTGGAAAAAAAAAATTAGTTTGCAAAAGCTCCAAACTCATGTGGCTCTTACATTATTGCTGCCCTTCAGAATAGTGACAGTCAAGATGGAGGAAGGATCATTTCCTCAGTTGGCTTTTATTACCTTGCGCTGAATCATGAAACACCCTATGCCAGGGATTGGCAAAATATGGCCCATGGACCAGATTCAGCCCATGGAGGGGCTTTGTCCAGCCTGCAGCGGGTCCTTTGGTCCCGCCTGGCCCAGGCACCACCCAGCCGTGGCGCATCCTGCCACCCCCTGGGCACGCAGTGGGGCTGGGGACCTCCTTCCAGCTGCTGCCACTGATGGCACCAGCCCCACTGTGTGCCAGCAGGGACCCATGCATGTGACCCCAACCTGGCATGCCCCATGCCTGCTCTGAACTCACCCATCCAGGCTCAGCAGCGGCAGCAGTGGCAGGCAAAAAGTGTTGCTCAGCATAGGGGAAAAGTGGCCCTTCGCCACTGCCAGGCAGTTCTTGGTGCAGCTGCATGGAGCCCAATCCATGCCAGGCTGCTCTGCATCACTGCCACCTGGGCTGACCTGTGGCTGCTCTGCACTGTCACTGCTGCCGCGCTGGGCAGCCCAGAGGCAGTGGTGATGCAGGGTAGCCTGGCATGGTGCAGGCTCCAAGCAACTGAACCAAGAACTGCCTGGCAGAGGCGACGGTGAAGGGCTGTTTTTACCTCATGCCGAGCAACAGTTTCTGCCAGATGCTGCTGCTGCTGCTGCTGCTGCTGCTGAGCCTAGGTGGGCGAGTCTGGAGCAGGCATGGTGTGCACCGGGTTGGGGCTGCACAGCCCCCCACAACTCCCCTCCCCACACACCCTTGTGCCTCTGGGGGGGTCCCACTCACTGCTACATGCACACACCCCACCACAGGCATGCATCTCCCCAGCCACCCTCAGTGCATGGGATACTGTCTGCTTTCTTTATTGCATAGTAAGAAGCCTCATTCACAGTGAAGAACAGCAGATATGGGCCTAGAGTGCTGGATTAAGATATAGAAGTACTGAGTGCCAGTTCCTGTTTTGCCACGGACCTTGGCTGTGACCTTGGGCAACTCACTTCTTCTTTCTGTGTCTTGCTTCCTTGCCTGGATAATGGGGATAATAATACTTCCTGTGCAGTAGTGTAACAGTGGGGAGGGGGAGTGCAGGGGGTGCTATGTAAGGCACTTGGTCCAGGTGCTGATTTAGATGGAGCACCGGAATGCCCCAGGCATTTTTGCCATAGCAGGCTCAGCCCACCCATAGAGGCTGGGAGGTCCTGTGCCCAGTTATGTATGGGGTAGAGGGGTTAAGCATGATGGTATCCCCTTTGGGATTTTGCTACAGGTGATGCAGCATCCTACCCAGTGGTATGTGTGTTGGTTCAGGGGGGGAAGTGAACAAAGCACCAGGGGTAGCCTTTGGGGAGCCTGCTGAATGCTGCGTACCAGCTGCTTTTATGGGGAGGCTGTATAATAACCTTGCTGGAAACAAGGTCTGACAGCTGGAAACCTTTTTCTTATTGCTAGTTTATATTTATTCCTGCTGCCAGTACCCATTTGTTTTAAGCTAGCACTGTTCTTTTGCTTAAGTGGCCTTCCCCAACATGTATCTGGATAAAGCCATCATGTCCCCTCTCAGCTCTTGCTTTGCTAAGCTAATGCTTAGTCTTCTCACATAGAATAGGCCCTCCATTCCTTTGGACATCCTAGTAGCTCTCTTCTCTACCTAAACTCAGCAGCGTGGAGCTCAATACAGACTGAGTTACCCAAAAAAAGCTGGGTAAATCTGCAGGTAATCAGTTGGCACTCCACCAGCTGCCACCTTTTTTGCAAAGTGTCCTCTCTCAGTGTCTTATTGTCACATAATAGTTTCGCTAGCCAAAATAAGGTGTTAAGTAATACATTTAAAGGAGTGAGATCTCCCTCATGCATCTCCATCCTATCGCTGTTGATGCTGAATTTAAGATGAATCAGCAATCAAATATATAATTTGTTCTAAATTTTTCAGTTATGCCTCAGCATATGCACATTCTCTTGTGACTTAAATTACCAACTTCACCAGTGTGCCACCCTTGAGGGCTGTATAGTACCCAAAGAAGAGGGGGTATGGCTGTGGCCTTGAAGTTAATCATTCTCTCTGGAATTAAACAATTTCTACTTAATGCAGGGGCATCTGCAGAACAAGCAATATTCTGTAACATGATTGGCTTTCACCAGCTGCCAGGTTGGCACGTTTTTTGGAGAAAGGCTGGAAAGAAGAAAGCCTAGATTGGAGATTGAGCAGTATGTACGAGTGTAATGGAAATAAACACACTTTAAAAAGGCAAAGCACGGTCAGGGTACTTCAGTCACATCCTCATGGGATAGACTCACAGGGTGTGTCCCCATGAGTGGGAATGTGCATGGACAGACAGCAGTGGCACAATATGTGCTGTTGCTACTTATGCATGGGGGATTCCCAGAGATGTGTTCTCTGGCATACCACAAGTTGCCCTGGGCATGGCAGAAGAGGCTGAGGCCAGCACCTGGGCTGGCCCCAGCAGTCTTACTTGGGGTCCTGAGGGTCTCTGTGGACTGCAGCGATGGCAGTCCACCAGCACAGAGCCTGGCTGGCAACTAGAGTGTGGCACTGGCCGGCCAGGCTCCGGTTTCTGGTAGAGCATGCTGCTGCCATATACGCAGCCCCACTTTTTTAAAGTGTAGGGTTTTTTGAAACCAGGATCTGCCAGTGTCAAAACCACTCCACAGTGCCACAAATTAGCAGTGCAAGGAATGCCTGAATGTGCGCAGCACCGCAGATGGGTTTGTGGCACTGCATATCACATGTCCACACTCATCTGGATGTGCCCACAGTTTCCTGTTACTTCACACGTGCGTAGGAGCAGAGAAATTCACACTGTTCTTGTGGATTATGCTGATGAGTTATAATCCTGCAAAGGGCAAGAGAGCTGAGAGTCAGTTTCCTTCCCTATTGTCCATGGCATTTCCTCCCATGGAAGATTTCAAATGTACACAATTCCCATGTCATGTTTGAGATATCAGGTACTGTTGGTAGCTGGGTAGCACAGTCCCTGGCATACTGTGGTGCAGTTAGTCTTGTGGGGTGGCATGCTATCACTGGGGAGTGATGAGTGTGGAGCTGAAGGTCTGTTACCTTTCATTGCAATTCCCCAAAGCAGCCTCTAACCTATCATCCTCAAAGCTTGTCCTCATGGTGAATGGCCAGCTCTGACCCCCTTCTCTTCCTCAACCCTTCCCTTTCCATTTTTAGGGGCTGTGTAGTAGAAAGGGGCAGGACACTCTGGGGAAGCTCCCAAGGAAATCTTATTGCCTCAATACATTTAGGCACAATTTAGAGACTAAGATAAGGTGACATCTTTTTTGGAAACCAGGTTAATTTTTTTGTTTGGCTCATAGACTCTTAGCATCCAATTCACTTTGGATAACTGGGATGTAGAAGTGAAGCAAAGCAATGGAGAATCAGGCCCTCTTTTTATGGCACGTTAAATTACTTGTCCTGTTGTGGCCCAAGTAGAATTTCACTGGTGGCATCTGAAGCACTGTGGCTATAGCTGGTGTGGGAGGACTGCTTGGACGTCAGGTCTCCTGCTGAGAGTAAGAAGTGCTTTATTTCCCCTGTAATATTGGTAGAGTGTCAGGGGTATGTGGAGTATTGCTTGGGCCCCAGTCTGTTTGACATTTTACCTTGCGTCAGATCTTAATCATGGGACATTGGCTTTCTCTCTCCTGACTGCCTCCCACCTCAGGAGTTCTCACCTGCCAATACTCGATGGTTTCAAAAACTGGGGAGGATCTTATCTCATCCAAAGAGCTATGCCAGTTCCATGCGATGGGGCGAGGGGTTTGTTGTAGGGCTTCTTCCTCCCCTGCACCTTACCCTTACCACCACTAGCAGCTGTCTGGCTTGAGTTCTACCTACTCTGAATGGCAGAAAAACATCAACCTACTTTGTTATAATGTTCAGGGAGTGCCTCATGAAGCCCTTTAATCTCCCTTAAATGTCCATCACCATAAAAGAAAAAACAAGAAGAAAAATACTGGGCCCAGTTAAGCCCATCTCTAAAGGGATCCACAGATAGTCTCTTTAAGAAGGGGAAACCTCTCACAGTACCTTCCTGTAGACAGTCCTCTGGTGGCTGTCTTCAGCTTCCCAGATGTTGCTCTGTGCCCTTGTTGGCCATGCTTCCTTTAGCAGTGATCCTCTGATCACCTGCCTTTCCTTCCAAATGCCTCTGCTCCATCCCTCTCAGCTGACAGGTACTGGCTGTAGAACTATTCCAGTGTCCCAACCCCAGTGTCACCGGAAGCTCTCCATGGCTGCTCCTCTCCAGGGCTGGAAGTACTTGCCTGGAGTCTCTGCAGGCCAGTCATCAAGAAGCACTCTCTCTGAAAATGCAGTTCACTGCTTGGTGCCTCCTTGCATGCTTGCCTTTGTCCTGGGGTAAGCATAGAGGGCTTACTCTCCCTTTCAGGGTGTTCACCCCAGTCCCCAATCTTACTCCACTACACATCCTCTTAAGATGCCATTAAGCACTCTTTGTGATAATAGAGGACATGCCTTTCCCAACTTCTGCTGTCTCTACTTGAATCATAGGATTCTTCTTCATGGTGACATCGGGATAAGAAATCTGTTACCACATTTTCCTTTCCGGCCTATTTTCAATGGAAAACTGGAATGGTTGTAATGCTAGTGCCCATCGCATGATATGAGCATTGACTGTCTTAGTAGATCTTAACCATTTTAACAGGGCATGATCCATGACTAACTTAAACTCCTACCCTAAGAGATGATACCAAAAATACTCCACTCCCCACTTGATAGCTAGGCACTACTGTTCCACCATTGCATACCTTTTCTCATGTTTGTTCAATTCATAGATTCATAGATTAAGGGTTGGAAGGGACCTAGTAGATCTTCTAGCCCGACCCCCCACCAGGGCGGGAGAACAACAAAAAACCCCAAAAAGAGAAACGGGACTCAAATGAGTCCAGCCAGGTAGGCATCCAGCCTCTTCTTAAAGACCCCCAGGGTAGGGGCCAGCACCACTTCCCTTGGAAGTTGGTTCCAGCTCCTAGCCGCCCTAACTGTGAAGTAGTTTTTGCGGATGTCCAATCTATACCTCCTCTCCATCAACTTGTGCCCATTACTCCTTGTTATGCCAGCGGGCGCTAGGGGAAACAGCGTCTCCCCCAAACCCTTCTGGTCCCCCCTAGTGAGTTTATAGACGGTCACCAGGTCCCCCCTCAGCCTTCTCTTGTGGAGGCTGAATAGGTTCAGGTCCCGCAGTCTCTCACTGTAGGGTCTGCCCTGTTGTCCCCGGATCATGCGGGTGGCCCTCCTCTGGACCCTCTCCATGTTGTCCACATCCCTCTTGAAATGGGGCGCACAGAACTGGACACAATACTCCAGCTGTGGCCTGACCAGCGTCGCGTAGAGGGGGAGGATCACCTCCTTGGCTCTACTCGAGATGCACCTGTGGATGCACGACAAGGTCCGGTTAGCCCTGCCAACCATGACCTCGCATTGTTGGCCCATGTTCATCTTGGAGTCAGTAATGAGTCAATTGCCTACTTGCATAGGCAATGAGTCTCTCCATTCCCTCTACTGTCTGTAAGAGGACTGCCCCTATGGTCTCAGCTGAGGTGTCCATCTGTAGAACAAAAGGCTGATTAAATTTGCGGGTGTGTAGCATGACATATTGACACAGTGCTAATTTAACTGCCTTGAATGCTTCTTGATGTGTGGGGTTTCATTCAGTGGAGCTGCTCCCCATTTCTCATGTGGTGTTTGTCAATGGATTTGTCATATCCACAAACCAGGGGGATAAATTTGAGGTTGTAACTTGCTAACCCCAGGAAAGCCAGCATTTCTTTTTTGTTTCTCGGAGGGGAAAAATTCTTGATGATTTCTACCTTATCAGCCAATGGTCTTTTTTGGCTTTATCCCACCAAGAAGCCTAGATATTTGGCTTCTGCCTGCCCCAGAGTGCATTTCCTAGGGTTAACTGTCAACCCTGCCTGCCAAAGCTCTTGCAGGACCGCTGTCACTGCTTGTATATGCTGTTTCCACCCTTCTGTATACACCATGATATCACTGATGTAGGCTGCTGCACATCTGTGATTAGGAGCCAGGTTTCAATCCATTAAATGCTGAAAGGTGGCCACTGTGCCACTGAGGCTGAAGGGCATCCTCTTCAATTCAAAAAAACCCCACGGCATCCCAAAAGCTATTATGGCCTGGCCTTTCTCCCTCAGGGTGATCTGCCAGTACCCTTTAGCTAGGTCAAATGTGGAAATATATTGGGTCTGACCTATCCTTTCTAACAGCTCACCCACTTAGGGGATCAAAAAAACATCAAACTGTGCAATAGAATTCAGTTTCTAGAAATCTATGCATAGACAGAGTGCTCCAGCTCCCTTTGGTACTGTGACAATTGGGCTCCACTACAGGCTATGGGACTCCATAAAACCCCCCTACTGGAGTATTCTATCTAATTCTTCCTTAATTGGCTGGTATTTATGGTAGGGTATTTGTCTCCGTTGCTCTTGTACTACTTTCTTCTTTGGGGTGAGGATTTTATGCACAATCCCCCGAGCCTTTCCAGGGACCTCGTTAAAAACATCCTCAAAATCCTTCACCACCTGTTGTAGCTGTCCCCACTGCTCTGAGGATAATTGGGGCCCTAGAGACACCCCTTTTCCTTCTGCTGTGGATTCCCCCACCCCCAATATCTCTACCAAACTCCTTCCTTTCAGGGAATGGGATGATCAACAGACCCTCCCTTTCCTGCCACAATTTGAGCAGGTTAACAGGATAAATATGGTTTACCTTTTTGTGTCCAGGCTGGAGGACTGCATAATCTACCAGACCGGCACACCACACCACTCTGAATGGGCCCTGCCACCATGTGAGGAACGTTGTAGAAGAACTAGGACATGCTGCCCTACCTGGAACTCACACTCCCTTGGTTTTAAAATGCTCCACCAGACTGTTGGTCTGGGGATGAATGACTGAGGTTAAGTGTCTTATTCTCAGTACCTGACATACCCCTTTCAAAATGTGGGACATGAAATTAGCCCTTGATCTGTTACCATTTCACATGGAATTCCCATGATAGAAATCCATTTTAATAACTCCTCGGCCACCTTCTGGCCAGTAACAGCTCTCAAAGGTATGGAGTCAGGGTATCTAGTAGCTTTAATCGATAATCACAAGTAGAAACTGGTGTCCACCCATATTCCTTGGTAATAGGCCCACCACATATAATGTCTCATGCTGGTGAATGAGTTGGCAATAATAGGCATCTCCTATAATGGCACTTTAGGAGGGTTCTGCTGACTTACTTTTTAGCGCTCAGGACATGATGGCCAAATTCATTCTACTTCTTCGTAGAAGTTTGGCCAAAAGAACTCCTGTATAAGAATGCCTCCATTTTCCCCTTTCCCAAATGACCGCCAAAAAGACTAGTGTGGGCCAGCTGTAATATGGCGATTCTAAAGGGTTGGGGAACTAGTACTTGAGTCACTTCCTTCCCATCCTCCTGACCTCTCCTAATCCAATACAAAAGCCCATACCTAACCTCACACCATGGTAACTTAAAACAGAATTCTGAATATTTGCTGTTCTTCTCTTGCCATGGAAGAATGAAGTGTGAAATGGTAACTAGTAATATCACAGTGGAGTAATTTATCCCAGCTCATGTGTCTGTATGTGCCTTTGAGGTAGGGACTAAATAGCAGGTTAATAACATGAGGTATAATGGGCTTTTCATGGTGTCAGCAGTAGCCATTGCTAGACAGGAAAAGATTTGCATTAGGAAATACCAAAATCCTTTGTAACAGTCTGTGCTAAATTGGTAGCCAGTGAAATGAAAACATGTACTTGCTTGAAAAGTCAGGTATGCTTACAGAAATGAGCTGTTGTGATGGTCTTTTATCCCAGTTCCAGCAGATAAAAGCTTCCCTCTCATTGCAGAAGAAGACTGGATTGAAAGCAGGGTAGAGGGTTTTTTGTTTTTTTGAGGGAGCGGAGGGTGAGTTGCTATGGTGAGCAGAGAGTAGAAAGAACTGATTTTTTTTCCACAAAATTGAAATCTCTCTCTTTCTGATATAGTCTATTTTCCTGTGTGTGTGTCTGTACATATGCACATGTGCACACAGGCACACTACTTGCTTTGAAAGGAAAGGATGAGTGAATCTTCACCACATTAAGTGATAGCCTTCTAAAGCCAACGATCTAATTTTTTTTTGTGAATGGCTCAGCTGGTGACATTACTTGGATAGATTTCCAATTTAAGCGAAGCAATCTTTGTAGAAAAGAATGAACTGGAGAAAGCCTTCCAGATTGTTAACATTTTAATGGCAAAATAGGGTCCATCCCTCCCCCCGCAATTGTGGTGTGGAAACATGCACAAGGGATTCAACTCTGTTATGTTAAATGAAATATTTTAAGTTGCCACAAATGTAAAAATGAAATGGGGCCTCGTTTGTATTAACTGAACCAATTTTTTCTAGTATAGGAATTGATAGGATTGTATAAATGTAACTGAAAGCAGAAAATATGGCCTCAGACGGGGAGCATTATAGGCTGAGGGTTTGGCTGGGAAGGGTTTCTGTTTATAAATGAGAATCTCAGTACTGTCAATGCCAGTCATTCTAAAAACATGACTCAAGCTCCCCCTATTCCCCCAAATCATGAGATTTGTTTTCAAAGCAAAATTAAAAATAGTAAAATGCTGGGTTCTTTATATTTTCTCTGTGGTTTCTGAACCCTTAGGGAGCACTATATTTGTACTTTTCCTGGCATCTATGAGAACTAGCTATATACTTTCGTTTTTTGTAATGACAGATGAGATTCTTACATATTCACATGATTTCAAGTGCTGATGCCATAAGAAAAAAAACACGAAATACCACAAGATTTGCAGTAATATCATTGGAGTTAGGCGCACAGGAAATGCCTTGATGTTGCATTTTAATTGATTTTTTTTGTGTAACCTGGGCAGTACTCCAAGAGGTACCCCCTCTGCAATTGAAGGGATCAAAGCAGGTGCACAAGCGCAGTGGGAGGTGTAGGGACTCTCCTCCCCTATAGGGCAGAGCCAGACCACCAATGGGGTATTAACCATATACCTTTTAATACTGGGAACATAACAGGCATAAATCAGAGGGTATAGTGGACACTACAACGCCCCAAGGGGGCAGGATTCAACAAAGGTTAGACACTTACAATCATTGACAAAAAACAGGGTTAACAAAATATAAAACACAAACAGCAGAGCAAACAATACTGGTTGGTGAAATATAAAAAGGCACAAAATACACAATGTGAAATGACAAGGGAAATATAGGGCCTAGGTACCTGGAGAGGGAGAAAGGGGGGAAAACACAATGGCCCCTTTCCACTGCAAGAAGATTTGCTTCTTGTTAGCTCACTCACCCCAGCTGGGACTTAAACTCAGATCTCCAACATGGTAGGCAAAAACACTGCCATACAGCCACCAATCCCAGTACTGCTCCCAGCTGCTAGGGATCTTGACCTTCCCGGAGCCCTGGCCTCATGTCAAGCTGCCTGGTCTCTGATTGGAGGAGCTGGAAGCAGAGCTGGGAACTTCTCAGGTCGCTGCTCAGACCCTTGCTGGAGCTGGGGAGCCTCTCCTGCTGGTCACAATCTCTTGTAGGGGATCCTGGAGCCCAGCAGGGAGCCTCTCCTGCTGGCTGCACACCATGCTGCTGAGGGTCCAACTGCTGCCTGCAGGTCCTGTTTCTTCAGGCTTTTCTGGGGCAACTGCTCCTGCTCCACTGGCTCAGCTCTTGCCAGCTCTTTGAAGCTCCTTCCTTGTGGTCTCTTGCTGGTCTCCCTTGAGTCAGCTGCGCTGCCCCTTTTATCTCCCTCCAGGTGACCCAAGGGGCCAATCAGGGGACACGGAGGGTGAGTCTCTGGGGCCTGATTGGTGAGGAAAGGGAATCCCAAGTCCTCCAATCATCTTTTGCCCTTTCAAAACCCCTGGGCTAGGTCACTGCCAGCTAGCCCATCACATTTCCTTTTATGGATTTTCTTCTATGATAAAGTGACAGGCTCTGTGGATGGGGAAGACAAGTGGATGTGATGCACCTTGAATTTAGCAAGACTTTTAACAATGTATCCCACAACATTCTCATTAATGAGATAAGGCAGGGCTGTCTAACTGGTAGCCCATGGGCTATATGTAGTCCCCAAAGAGTTAGTGTGTGACCCTTGGGCTCCCACCTGGCTGCCATCACTACCTGCTCTCCTGCCACAGCAACTAGGTTCTTTAGGCTCCCTTGCCCTCCTCCAGCTTTTGCTTTGTGTCCCCACTCCTGGGGTGGTGCAACAGGGAAGGGAGCCAGCCTTTTTGAACAGCATGTGCAGCTGGGAGAGGGGGAGTGCCAGCCTTCTTGAACTGTTTGTGTGGCACTGGGGTATGCTAGGCTGCCTGTGCAACAGGAGAGAGCCCATGTGGGGAGAGTACTCCCATGGTGAATGGCCCTTGGGCTGCAGCCCACACCAGTTATGACCCTTAGGACAGTGACCCATGCAGCCTGTGTCCCCTGGCTGGTCCAGGGTTGGGCTGTCCTGAGCTAATGAAATACAGGCTAGGTGAAAATTCTGCAAAGTTGGATCCAAGTGGTTGGATCTTTGTGCTCAATGAGTAGTCATCAACAGTTCAATGTGCAGTTGGGAGGAGGTAGGGGGTCCCACAGGGATGGTCCTACTGCCTTCAACCTGGTTGAATGTAGTATCAGACTTAACTGATTTGGGTCAAACCAGTTTATGAAATATCTGTCCCAGATCCCTTCCTGGTTTAAGTTAAACCAGAGTCCCCCAGTACTGGGGCCTCTGTACTGTCTGCTCCAGAGAACAGGGCTGGCCCTGCCCCTCTGCTCCGGAGTCAGAGCTCTGGTGGAGATTGCAGGTGCAGCAGATTCTGCCTGGCTTCCCCCTGCACCATCCCCAGCTTGCTGCTCGCTGCTCAAGCAGGGATCTCTCCCTCCCTCCCTCCCACCTCCCACAACATGGACTCCAGCCTCATGGACCTTAGGCATGTGGTATGCTAGCTAATGCTGAAAGGTATCTCTGTGTGTGTACGTGTCTCCAATTTCACTGGGACAGGAGAAAGGCAGACAGGACAGTGTCTGCTTAGGGCTTTTTAGAGGTAATCAGCAGGTCAGCTGGTAATGTCCCTCCATTTTTTCCTTGGAAAAAGCTGCTTAAGAAAAGCTTGAACTAATGAGAGAGGCTTTTGTTTTGTTGATGGGCTGATAAACACTGTTATCAGCTCCCTGCTGCCTCGCTCACCTGTCAGGTTTGCTGCAGACAGTATGAAGAAGCAGAGAGAGGGAGATTGAAAAGCTCAGTATCAGCAATAGATGCATGCACTGCACCCCCCCTACCTCAGATTGTGAGCCTGGGGCTGGGCTCTGGCAACACTTCCGCCCCTTGAAGTGAATGGGGAAAAGCCTGGGATGGTGCAGGCAGACCTCCCTAATCAGAGCATCCTGCTGGAGCCTGGCCTCGCCCCCTTCTCAGCTCAGCACAGTAGAAGGGAAGGGAGGGCTGCTCTAGCACCCCCCGGCTTCTAGCCTGAGCCACTGCAGGCGTGTGCCTGCATTTCTTCAGCCCAGAGCGAATGTCTGTTAGGTCTGTGCAAATAGGGAACTATTCAATTTGGATTTGGATTCACCTGATTTGGATACCAGCAATTCAATTCAGAGATTTGAATTGCTTTTCTGATTTGATTTGGCCGACTTGGCTTCGGAAGATTTGGAACCTATTTGGAGAGATTCAGCCATAAAGTATAATGAAATATCTGTAACTTCATTTTTTTTTCTATTTGGATCAAATTTGCAGGGGTGGTATCCTCTGCAGAGAGCATGAAGCCTGCAAAGTTTCAAGGAGACAGGTGCAGGGATTTCTGGGAAACTGCACCTGAAAATCCTGAAAGCAAAACTAAGGTCACGTGTGTGTTAAGCCACAATGGGGTGAAAACTGCAGGGGTGGTAGCTCCTGCTGAGGCCACAAAGCTTGCCAAGTTTCAAGGAGGTAGGTGCAGGGGTTTATGGGAAACTGCACCTCAAACTGCTGACAAGCAAAACTTGTGACATGGGTGACAGTGTGTGTGTTAAGGCACAGGGGGGTAAAAACTGCAGGCCTGCTGGGATGTGCTGTGGCCACAAAGCCTGCCAGCTGTCAAGTAGATAGGTGCAGGGGGATTACCCTCACTGCCTGACACCTCCATTTCCATTTTCACTGACTGGCTTTCTTGCCTGCATTGTGTGTCAGGCCAGCCCCTGGCTTCTTTACTATTCCTTCCATCCAGGACCAGGAGACTCACCAACTGCAGCTACTTCCTCAGCCTGACAATGGGTTTTTCAATGCAAAAGTTGGCATCCCGGGCAGCTAAGCTGAGCTCACCAGGAGCCTCACAACTGCACTGCAACCAGCAAGCCTCAGGCCTGTCAAAGACATATCAGGTCTGGGCTTTCCCCAGCCAGGACTGTGTGTGTGCATGCATTAGCTGCAGATTATAGCGCCTCCTACCCACCTTTCACCAGGTGATCGTTGGTCCTGGCATTTATGGGGCTGCCACACCACCAGCAGTCCCACCAGGCCTCCCTACCCTGGCAGGGTGCAGTTTTAGTGGTCATGCCCAGGACCTGTGTTCTCCTCCTTCCCCACAGTCCCAGCCCATATTTCCAAGTTTGTCCTGGCAGGAGAGCAAGCTCAGCAGGCACATGTTCTTCCCCTGTTGGCTGGTGATGCAGTGAGTACCCCTTCCAGCTGAGAGTGGGGCATTACCTTGTTTTTAAAAAACTGAAATCAGTGGAGACAGAGTGAGGAGGGTAGTACTCAGTTGATCTGTAGGTAGAGCTTGGGTAACCCCAGCACTGGGAGGTTCACCTTCAAGAACACTAGCTGCTCCACCAAACCAGGATCCAAGTCGGTGCAGTGGGGTGTCACAACATCCCCAGCAATGCTGAACACCCTCTCACTTGGAATACTGGTTGGTGGCCAGGACAGGTGTTGCTGGGCAACCGCGGCCAGATCCTGCCACATCTGGGTGTGGCTTGTCCAGTAGGCGAAAGGGTCACAGTCCAGTGGTTCCACATCCTCAGCGAGACAGGTAGCCACCGAAGCCTCAGTGCTACCTGCCTGAGGCTGGGGTCTGGTGTGTTTGGACCCCAGCACTGAAGCTATGCCCTTGGCACACGTTGGCATTGGCTGGCCTGGAGGAGACTGGCTGGTGCTGATGCTGGTGCCGGTGGCGCTGTTCATGCTGGGAGTGCTGCCATGGGAACATGGAACACAGAGAGCCTTGACCATATTGGCTCCATTGTCGGTGACTATGAACCTGTGGGTGAGCTCGGCTTGCCCAACAAGTCACCCCTGCACCACATGGTTCGTGACCCCCATGATCTCCCTTGCTGTGTGGGATTCATCCAGCACCTAGGCTTGAAGGAGTATCCACCGATGGCCTGACTGATCATACCAGTGCCCTGTGAAGGAGAGGTAGGCGTGATCATCACCCCAGCTGCTCCGGATGTCCAAGATGAAGTGCAAGGCTACCTGCGGCCCTGCCTTGCTCAGCTCCTCCCTCAAGTACTCCCTGCATGCCTCATACAGGGAAGGCACCACCGTCCTGCTAAAGATAGTGCATGCAAATACTTGGTAAGATGGGGCCAAAAGTGCCATGAGCCTCCTGAACTCTGTTTGCTCAGCTAGAGAGAAGGGCTGGCTATCCAGACCAAGCATCTTCCCAGTGCTGTGGGTGTTCTTGCTTACTTTTGCAACTCGGCCTCCTCTTTCTGTCCACCTTTCCCCCACTGTTTCAGGGTGGGCTGCCTCTGCTCTTGGGGGGATGGGGGCTTTGGAGTGAGTGGGAGACTTCCCTTTGGGCATGCTCACACTGGTACCAAGCTGAGCAGGAAGGAGGGCAAGGGGGTACTGCCTCCTGAGATGCAGCATTATCGCCGTGGTGGTGAACTGTTTAATTTCCTTGCCCCGGCTGATCTGCCTTCGGCAGTGCTGGCAGATAGCAAACCCGGGATCACCTGCCAGCTCAAAATGCTCCCACGCTATGCTGCTCACCCACTTCTGTGAGGTTGAGGATGCTGCCTTATCCCACTCCTCAGCAGGCTGAGGCACAACAGCAGGAGGAGCTGCCTCAGCTGAGCCACTTGCCTCCACAACCTCAACTTCCTCCAAGGAGCTGCTTTCCGGAGAAGGAGACCTGGGTCTAGGGGAACTTTGAGGGGTGTGGAACACACACTCTGATTCCCCCTGAGTCCCCAGAATTGCTTGAGCCAGGGTGGTCAGGTCCCCTTGTTCCAGCTCCTCCTCTGGCAGTGGGAGGCTCATGCTGGGAGATAACATTGGGGTGAAGGAGACAGTTATTCTGCTGCTTGGGCCTATTTCTGGAGTTAGGGGATATGGTGCAGGTGCAGGGATGTCAGGTACAGGTACTGCTCCCACCTCCTTGCTTCCACTGGCAGCAGAAGCCTTGTGGCTGCTTGGGAAGAGGATGTGTCTATGTTGGGGTGGGGTGGGGTGGGGTGGGGAGAACTTGCAGCTCTAGCTCTCCCCTTACCCCCTCTACCTTCCCTGCCAGAAGACCTGGCACCTGCCTTTCCAGCATGCTTCATATTAATCTTTCCTGTGCTGTAAAAGGTGTGTGTGTGTGTGTGTGTCACTCCTTTTATATTATATGTTTTATTCCCTCTGTGTTGAGTGCGTGCACTGGACTCTTCTTTAATTCTTTGATTCAGTAAGAAATATTAAGAACTATGTAAAAAATGTGTGCTGTCTGTCATCTTCTCCACTGTTATGTGTTTATTCACTATGAATTATGAATGTGAAGTGTGATTGTTGTGTGTTTTATTCCCTCTGTGTTGCATGCATGCACTGGACTCTGCTTTGATTATTAATAACTATATATTGTGTCTTTTTCTGTGATGTGCCATTAATGTGAATGTGTGACTACTGCTGTATTCCGTGTTCTTCTTCTGTGCTGTAATATGTACCTAAAATAATATATCTCCTTCTAAGACCCTGAGATCTGTGGTGGTCGCAATCTGAATCTCTATCTGACTTCTGTTTTGTCTTTAGTCTATATGTAAACTAACTATAATAATATTAATAACTAATAACTATATATAATGTGATTCTGAATCTCTTCTTCTATGTTTGTGTGTGTGTGTGTGTGGAATGTGTGCTTCCCTGCACAGTGATGGATCACACTGCCAGGGAAAACACTGAGCTTTCTTTTTTAAAAGTATTGCAAAAAAAAAAGAACAAATGTAAATTGAAAGAAATACATGAATAAATATTAAGTAGAGAGATTCTAAGCTAAGCTAAGATGCATCCTGTCCAATCCTTTCTAAGAACAAAAAAGAGCAGGTGACTGACTGACTAGGAAGCAAGCCAGGCAGTCCAGTACATTTCTGACACGGTTGCTCACTCAGAACCAGCTCACAAAAGGCACAGCAAGCCTCAGACAGAGGCTTTTATGCTGTTTCCATGTCCCCCACCCTGATACTGTGATTGGAAGGGCAGTCAGAGAGAGATGTCAGTTCTTCCCCCCCCTACTCCCCCTCCCTCGTCTAAGTTTCTGTTTCCCCATAAAGACTGCCATCCGAATCGGCAAATCTTTTCCAAATCGATTTGGAGGCTCTGAATCGATTTGGGAAGTTTAAAGCTTCTAGCAATTCAGTTCAGATCTGGAGATTCAGCCTCTGAATCGGACCAAATCATCTCCAAATTGAATTGTGAACCTAAGTTTTGCACAGCCCTAATGTCTGTATGGTTGCAAACTGGTTCAATCTAGGCAGGTTCTGCAAAGATTGAATCAGTTCAGGGTCAGGCTTTTTGAATGTCTGTCCCTAGCCCTGGTGATCAGGAGTCTGGCTCGAAACCAGTACACTTGGGCTGTATCTTTGTTTTGGGGGAGGGGAGCTGGGACTGATGCATCCTGGGATGCTGGAAGACTTTAAATTGCTCATTTTATCTCTGTGGAGCAGACTGAAGTTATTGTAATGCAAGCTAGGTAGCACAGCCCAGAATTAACCCTCATCTGAAGTCGCGTAACTTTGACATGCTCATGTGGCATTTAGCATGCCTTAACAAGCTTTAATTTGTGGACACTTGTGTTTTAATGCCCTTAGTATAATGTCCAAGTGTAATGTGCAACTTCCAGAAGGCTTGGTAAGCAATGTTTTGCCTTCAGATGGGGTCACGTGCATGAAAACTTTCCCCTGCTTTGTATCTTCATGATGTAGTGACTGATGCAGGGGAGAAAGGCAGAAAAGGTCATACAAAAGGAGGGTAAATCAGTGAGTAGTAGAGTGCCTTTATCCTTGGACAGCTGAAGTTAGAGCTTGACATTCATAGTGGCTGGATGGGGTTCTTGATGAAGCCACACTCTGGATGTGATGAGTAGTACAGAGCAGATTGGATGAAGGAGCTTGCTGTACACAAGGCTGCCAGACCATGGACTGGGACTGGAAGGTCTCTGTAACAGTGAAGTAGTCATAATATATATAGGATGATGTGCATGTGTTGGGGCGTGGGGTACTGTGGCTCCCTCATCACTTCATTACCTGCTAGAACAGCAGTGATGCTAGAGAAAGAGAGCCACAAGGCAAGGGATGTGTCATAAGTGGATGGCCGTCAGCCACAGGATATAATTTAGTGGAAGTTTACTGAAGGGACAGGAGCCCTGCAGAGGTGCCTGAACAAAAGGAGCCACATGTGGATGAGAAGAAACCATGGCATTCCAGTATTTGTACAAATACAACAGAAATATAAAAGGTCAGTGGGAGGCAGTAAGACTTCTGCATTGGTGATTCCTTGGTCTTGGGTTAGACGCTGTCTAGGGAAAGAGCGGCAGAGGGAAGAATGCTCCATGTAGCAACTGCTGTTGGTGAGAATATAATGGCAAGTCTAGAAAGGGAATGGAATGAGATGGGGTGAGTAGATCCTACATCCTTATTCCATAGGACTGGAGTAGTGGAAACGGCTCTGACAGAAGGCAAGTCAAGACAACAGAAGCATCCATAGGCATCAGACCCAGGCCTCAAATTCTATGGGAGGATATTTGCCAGATGTTTATTTTCCCTTATAGGCTCCTGAAGAGAGGGCAGTGGGTAGCAACTTTGAAACCCTGGACCTACCTACCTACCTACCATTTCAAAATATACACAGAGAACTCCTGGTGGTTACCAGATTTTCTTGTTAGCTGGGGAGATAAGACTTGAAGGTGAAAGTGAAGATGGATGTGATCATAACCATGCCACTACATGTATTTAAACTCTGCTGTGGGAATGAGATTGGAGGAGAAATATGGTTTAAGGACCTTGCTTTGTGTTTCTTGTAGGAGTTTTTATTGGATAAAGCAAAGTGGCTACAGGGGCTATGTTCATGGCCCTTTTTAATGCCTACTGGACTATAAATTTCTATCAGGAAGGTTTAAAGAAGCAATAATTTATTTAAAGGCAGTTGATAGGTCTTGGTGGCATCTAAGAATGGTACATAAAGCACTGACTTCTTTTTATACAGACATATGGGCACAAGGAGAGGATGATCTTTGCTCACCTCCAGTCTTTCAGGATCAGACTTTCAAGGGCAGAAAACTTAAATTAGACTATTTAGTAAGAGTGGCCTAATTTCTACGAGTGCTGAGAGCATTCAGCTACAGATGACAACAGCAAAAGTTGTGCCTGTAACTGCAAGGTGATTTCTGCCAAACTACTTTTGTCTGTACATGCTATAAGATAGATATGGGTTGCTATAGCAGGCTTGTAGCAGAGTGCAGCAGGATTCAGTACAATATTAGCATTGCCATGGCAAAGCATAAACCCAGTATCAAAATAATTCCTGGTGTAACTCCAAAGGATTCATACCCTTTTGGTTAGATTGTGTAAACTTTTCTCTCATGTGAGCATTGCCCTATAATCACACAAATAAATGCTAACTGCAAACTCATAGCTATAGCTGGTCAGAAAATCTGTAATTGGATATTTTTCCATTGGAGAATGCTGATTAATTGAAAGTGAAACCTTTTACAGAAGCATGCAGATTTTGCTGAAATTTCTTCTGAAAGAAAATTTTCAAACATTCATTTTGATAAGGCTGAAATGTTCCATCTTGGCATTTTGGGAACTTTTCTACCTTAAAAGGGCTTTTTGTTTCAGTTGTCTACATAGAAAAATAAAACAAATAAAAGAAGTTTAAATTGCAATGGAATTTTTTTTTTTATAGAAACAAAACATTCTAAGTAACATAAAATGATTTTTATTTTTATTTTATTTCATGGAAAAAAAATTTAAAATGCTTTTTTGAAATGGAGGAAAATGAAATTATGGTTTTCCTGCAAAAGAACAACAAAAAAGTGTTACTGGCTTTCTTTGGAACACAGCTTAGCCCATAATGTTCTGGGTATCACATGTAATATTGTTTGGTATCCTACTGAGAGTTACATGAATATATCTAGATTGGATAATTGATACTGTCATGCATGGACTGCAGCAGGTGCTGAAGCAATGAGGGAGTGGTGGCCAAAGGGAGCATGGGGGCTGCAGATTAATCCCTTGTGGGGTCCACATGGCCAACAGGTCACCAGTTGAATAGCCCTATCCTAATCGATGCTGTGCCTCAGTTTTTATTTGGTAAATGGGAACAAACTTTCCTACTTTTCAGGGTTCCTGTGAAGGTAGACTCCATTAATCGGTGTTTGGCACTGAAATACTGTAGGTGTTAAAGGCCATATAAATACCTAGACAAAGTCCTGCTTCTTAGCATAATTGTTTTCAGAGTCAGCTTTGACCTTCTGGGAAGAAAAACTTCCACTCAACATAGGCAACTTTATTTAAGAAGCAACAGAGCTGACATTTGAATCAGCTGATTTGATTGTATTTTGCACCTTAATCAAACACTTCATCCTAGTCTAACCTTGGTTAGAGCAACATAGTGTCAAACACTGGCCTGTGTTTTCCCTTGGCCACTCTGGTAGCTTTGCACAGCAAAGTGGTTTCCAATGGGGCAGCATGTAAACATCCCATTAGATGTTGCCAGCAATTTCCAATTCCTTGTATTTCTTGTCCCTTCAGGTTTTCTAAGAACCACAAGGACACTTTGTTCTTCAGCCAGAGTAATCTAGCTCTGTTGTTGGTTTTGTTCTAGGCCTTTTTTGTTACTTTTGGGTTTTTTTTTCACCTCCTTCTTAGGTGGTTGCATTGCAAATTCTAAGTAATTACTTTGCAAAATAAACATATTTCAGCAACAATAGGAATGTGTTTATTCAAAGGGAGGGCTGCCCCCCCGTTTATTAAATTAAAAATAGCAGAGAGTCAGGCTGTGAATTGCCTACAGCCTTCTTACCGGATACTAAATAACTTTCATAACATTTAAACTTCAAAGAATTCTTTGAACAGAGATGACAGACAGTAATTAATTTAACAATTAGTAAAATATTGATTCTCTGTGTCTTAAGAACTTTGTTGCCATTTAACTAACCAATCACTTATCTTGACGGTAGTAATGTTTGGTTTAACATTTCCATTAGGCGTGCAGCCTTCTCTTAGTGTCTATCAATCACCTGCATCTGGCCCCAGATATAGTACCTCTCAACAAACAGTAACAGTACAGTTCCTCAGCCTTGATGAGATTATTCTTCTAGAGGAGGGATGGGAGGTTAATAGTTTAGATTTTTTTATTATGCCAGCAATCCATAAGAAGAGCAGTGGAGAATGCTAAACCTCCTATGCAAGACCTCAACAGGGACCTGAACCATGTTATCACAGGTACAAGGGCAGGGCATTGACTCCCAAAGCTTCTTGGCTCTGGTTATATGTGAGCCAAGACTTCATAGACAGTGAAATATTATTTGCATGATTTAGTTTATGTGGAATCCACCAGAAGGTTGTGAACATTTGCTCACAGTGTCTAGCACAGTGGGGCTTTGGCCTGGGACCCAGGGCTTCTAGGCACTACCAATAATGAAAATAATTTGGGAGTACAACTTACTGGGCAAGTCTACACATGAATTTAAGCGGGCTTATATTTAATGAGGGTTAAGCTAGTGCACAGTAAGCATTTTTGGCAGGTGTTTACACATGGTGGGACTTGGGACTAACTTTAGTCCCAGGTCAGTCCAGCCCTGCCACGTGCCCGTGTGGCTACTGTGGGGGAGCTCTAGCCTCCGGACACATGGCTGGCAACACTTGGCAGCCATACTGAAGGCAGAGCCAGCTGCCCAAACTTGGCAGCCATCTTGAAAGCACACTCTCCACACTGTGACCTCTGGGCTGATGCTTCCTGTATCAGAGCAGCAGCATGGCAGAGACACAGGCAGCATGTGCCTGCTCTGCTCCTACTGAAGCTACTCTTCCCAGCTTTTCCTGCCCCAGCTCCTGGCTCTGGCACCTGTGGACAGGGTCCCCTGCTCCTCAGGGCTGCTGCATCTGTTCTGCCTGTCTGCCACCATTCCAAGCACCTGGCACTTAGCCACCTTGCACTACCCAAGTCCCCCATCCACTCCAGCCTCCTGCTGGATGTTTGTTACATGACCTTCTGGGCCCCCACTGACACAGCTGCTGCCACCAACAACGGTGTCCATGGGCTCCAGGACACCCCCACTGGAACTGCCATCACCCTCCTGTCTCACCAGCCCCACCACCTCTGGGCCCACCACATCAGCCAGGACACATGGCAGTGCATTGTGCTGCAGTAATGAGATGATGACCAGTGGGTTGACATGTTCTGAATGACTTAGGCCACATTTGAAGACCTACTGTGCCAGCTCCAGCCCCACCTGGAGTGCTAGATCATGGAGGAGAACCTGGCCATCCCCACTGACACCCAGCTGCCCTGCCACCCACATGTCCCCTACCCCCTGCGCACCCCACAGCACCACTCCAGGACACGCACATGTTTGTAATGAAAACCTTTATTGCCCTCACAACCCCCAACCCCACCGCCTCACCTGCCCCCTCAACCAATGGAGCCCCATCCCTATTCCCTCCACAACACACAGAGCCCTTCCACCACCCTCTCCACCCACCAACAATAAAAAAGCCTTCCTTCCAAACTGAAAACTATATACATCAGTCTTGGTCCTTCTGAGTCCCAGAGTGGGGGGTTGTGCAGTGAGGCAACCAGGGTGCAGAGCCTGGCTGCAGGTGGTCAGCACCTTGGCTGCAGACAGTTCCCTCATGGGCCCAGGGGCTACAGTGGATCACAGAGTCTCCTGTGGGTGGGAGATGGCAGTGGTCCTCCTCCGAGGACCAGGAAGGAGCCTGCTGTGGGGCAGCAGGTGGGACCCAGGGGCCCTGGCTCGCTGGTTCTTGCTGGAGCAGCTCTACATGGTGCTGCTCCAGAGCCTCTAGTTGGGCCCAGTGCATCTCCTGCACCTGGTCCCATGCCTGCTCCCTGGCGGTCTCCTGGACAATGTCCTCGTCACGCCATGCCAGGTCCCATGCCTTCCATGCCTGCTACTGCACCTTCTTCCATGCTACCCAGTCCTCAATTGCTGCCACCAGCCACTGGAGCAGGAGCTCCCAGTCCCTGGTGCACCACTGGTATAGCCAGGGCATCTTGGAAGCTCCATTGGCAGGTGGGGGTGACCCTATTGTGGCAATCCTGCAGGGCCCTGCAGTCTCTCTCCTGCATCCAGATGTTGGCCCTGCAGAGGCAAGAGACAGAAGCCTTTTGAGTGAGTTAGCAACATTGCAGAGATAAGATGCTCTGCACCAGGGTCCCTGTGCTGCCTAGCCTCAGATCAGAGGTTGGCCATGCACGGGTGCTAAGGGACCATGGTAAACTGTTCTGGCAGGGCTCAGCCCAGATGGCTGCTGGCCAAGCCCCCCATCCCTGCTTGCTGCCCTGGGGTTGCTGGGTTGCTGGGTGCTGGACACAAGCAGCCTGCCTCCCCTGCACGCTTCCAAAGGCAGGCCAAGCCATGCTGCTGGCAGCACCTGCTGCTGCAGCTCCAGACCCTGCCCTGCCTCCCTGAAGGCCAACTGCTCTGCTGTGCTGTCACCTATCCCATGGGTCATGAGCTTGGGGTGGACCAGGCTCCCAGACAACTGGGGTGAGGGGATGGCTGCATTCCAACCCTCTCCTCAGGGGGCCTCTCCGGGAGGCTCCCCAGAGTCATCTCTCCCATGCTGCCATTGTGCCCTGAGTGTGCCCCTGCTGTGTGTCCCCCAGGTGGTGTGTGATGAGCTGTTTGTTTAGGTGGCAGGCTGCCTGAGCCACTATGCCCTGCTGCTGTTGATCCTGCTGGTGCTTGAGGCACACCTGTGCCCCTGGTTCAGGACCCTGAGCTACGATGGCATGGGGGAGAAGCCTGGGCTTCCCTGCAACCTCCACTACTGCCTGGAGGGCAACCTGTCGCTGCACTACATATCCCTGACCCCCATGGTTGAGGAGGACATTGCTGCTGGCATCAACATCTTCCTTGGCATGTGCCTGTCTGGCTGCAGGGACACAGGCCACTCAAATTTCATAGACATTAGGGCTGGAAGGGACCTCAGAAGATCATCAAGTCCAGCCCCCTGCCCCAGGGGCAGGAAGTCAGCTGGGGTCACAGGATCCCAGCAAGATAAATGTCCAATTGACTCTTAAAGGGATCCAGAGTAGGTGCTTACACCACCTTTGGCAGCAGTCTGTTCTAGGTCTTGGGGGCTCAGACTGTAAAGAAGGTCTTCCTTATGTTCAGCCTAAAATGGTCTTGGAGAAGTTTGTGACCATTTAACCTTGTCATCCCATGGGGTGCTCTGGTGAACAGGCATTCCCCCAGATCCTGATGTACACCTCTTATATACTTATAGGAAACCACCAGGTCTCCCTTGAGCCTGCGCTTTTCCAGGCTGAAGAGTCCCATAGCTCTCAGCTTCTCATCATAAGTCCTGTTTTCCTGCCCTCTGATCATGTGCATGGCTCTCCTCTGGACTTTCTCAGCTTTTCCACATCCTTTTTAAATTGTGGAGCCCAGAATTGGATACACTACTCCAGCTCAATAAAGTTTTGAACTGTGTTCTGCCTCTCTGCATGCTGTGGTGAGTGGGGAACCTGGGGCCAGGAGAGTGTGGGTGGGGAGGTCTGGGCAGGGAGCAGTGGCAGGGCACGGGACTGGGATGGCCCTCCCCCAGTGCAAAGCTTACCATATGTCTGGGGCTGGCAGAGCTGGCAGCTTGGTGTGGGGCTCCCCATCAGCAGTGGTATCCAACTGTGCCCAGTATTCATTGCTTGTGGTGAGTGGTAGGCCAGTGCCAAGCCAGGGGTCTCCCCCACCAGAGAGGAGGTGGCACTGCTGTCAGCTGGTAGTGGTGTGGCTGGCCACTCCTCATGGTGGGTGTGGGGCTGGGTTGAGGGTGAGGCAGCCACTGGGCTAGGTTCCCCAAGCTGGCAGTGGATGCAGCAGCTGGGGAGAAGGGCAGGGCGAGGTTCTGAAGGCTTGCAGCTAAGGGCTGCAAAAAAGCAGCCCAGCCCTGGAGGAGGAGAGGCGGCCAGCCAGGAACCCTAGGGCTAGGCTCTGGCTGGCCTCCTAGTGGCTGGGCAGACCCAACACTGAAGGCCCTGCGTTAATGCAAATTAACACATCTACATGTGCGTTAATGTGCTTTAACTAATGACACCTAAATTTGGTACTTGCTTTACGCAGGTATCAAAATTAGGCACAATTAGCCTAAAGTTGCCATTTTTAAGGCACATTAAGGGTGCACACATGTAGACGCACACCTTTAATGTGCCTTAAATTGAGCTAATGTGTATAAATGCCCACATGTAGACATGCCTACTGTGTAGACAAGATAGCTTACAAAATACATCTTGACACTGCACATTGTGTCCTTCAGTCTGTCCATCTATTTCCCTTACCATCATTGTCACATCACTGAACACCTCACAGTTTTTCATGGACTTTAACCTCACAATACCACTAGGAAAAGTGTGGGATAGAGGTGTATCCCCATTGTATAGCTGGGGGAATGAAAACCAAGGTAACTTCAGTGGTTTGTCTATAATAATCCTGTGACTGAAGCTAAAAGAGAACGCTACTACTTTTCATCTTGTCTCCATGCCTTAGTGACAACACTGTTCTTCCTGTGTCAGAGGAAATAAGGAAGTTATTTAGGCACTTCAGTTTTTCCTGACGTATTAGGGTAGGGAGGAGCAGGAAATGAACGGAAACTTGTCTTCTTTTTACTCCTTTAGTCTGTGTTGCCAATCCAATGCTGGATATAGGATGGGGAATATAAACTAGGAGTCAATTGCTTGGGAGCATTCAAAGCGCATACTTGCCTCAGAGTTGTGCTGCTGTTTCCAGAGATGGTGCAGGAGGTCCAACATTCCTTGATCAGGGCTAGGCACAGTCAGGATCTGCCTGAAGGTAGAAGGTAGATGTCCTTTTTGGAACAATGGAGTGAGCATTCTGGCGGCAGACTGGGAGATGGCTCTTCTGTGTTCTAAAATGTTTTACAGAGAAGTAAAGACTTGGCTTCTTCAGTTCTTCCTGCACAGAGTGGAATTGCTGACAGCAGGGTTATGATGGCTTGGAAAGGCTTCTGAGCATCACTTTTCAGGAAATAATAAAAATAATAAGCAGAGCTATGATTGCAGTCATTGTTGGAGTGTGTTCAAAGGAGGGGGAGAGAGTCACAAGGCAGCTTAGTAATTTAGAAGGAGAGTGTTGATTGTGACACTTTTCATAGCCAACAAAATCAGTTAAAAGTGGACAGTTTGCATAAATGTGCTTAATGCTATTTTGTCTGTTGTGGTAGGTTCATCTAGTTTATCTTAAAATACATCAGCACTTAGTGAACCCAAGACCTCTTAATATTATTTTTCTGTTGCATATTTATTATTATTTATTATTTATTATTTTTATTCTAGTAATTCTATATGGAATATAGAGAACTTTGCCTAATTTAGTTCAAGCTGGGCAGTGTTCACTGACTGAGAAGTTATTCATAATTTTTTGTCCACTGTTCAAGGCATGTACTCAGTCCTTATTTACTGCACACTTTTCAAAACCTGCAGTGGAGACAGAATTGCTAATTTTCCAATGGGCTTTTCTACGTTGCTTATTATTATAGTCTCTGAGGTTTTCATCAGCATTAATGAATTGCTCTTTGCGACACCCATTTCACAGATTGAGAACTGAGACGCATGCTGTGGGGTGGAGGGGGGAGGGTACACTCTAATTAGAGAAGCTCTCAGAGCTGCTCTAATTAAAGCACCCACTGCATCATGTGTATTCAGCATCCTGCACTTCAAAATGGTACTGGGGGTGCTTTAACTAAAGCTTGTTTGATGAGCTTTGGTTAAAGTGTCCCTGCCGCCATTTTGAAATGCAGGGACACTGAATACA
The DNA here is from genome assembly GCF_001723915.1 of Gavialis gangeticus. Classification (NCBI taxonomy): domain Eukaryota; kingdom Metazoa; phylum Chordata; order Crocodylia; family Gavialidae; genus Gavialis; species Gavialis gangeticus. The sequence continues at coordinate 55,322,601 of NW_017729030.1, forward strand.
CATGATGTGGAGGCTGCTGGAACACGCTAATTAGCACACTCCAGCAAACTTGCAGCAAACTTGGTTAACTGAGCCTGCTGTGATGCATGCTAATTAGCACGTGTCAGAGCAGAGGTGCATCACATGTATAGGTGCTCAAAGAATTAAGGCTCCCACTAATGTTGGGTGCCCACTACGAAACCTCTGGAGCTTCATTTTTTTTGTTAACCTTTATATAACATTTAGCTTTCTGTAGCACTATATGTTCCAAGAACAGTTCCCAGTGACATCAAGCTTGCTGATGGGTATGTACAACTCTTCTGCAAATCACATCCTGGAGTCTCAAACTAGGCATCCATAGAAGGAGACATACACTGTTAATGATTACCTCTGGAAGGTGTGCTTTAAGTAACTTGCACAACATTATGGGGATACTCTTTGGCAAAGGCAGAGGAACAGATAGAAACAAATTATCCTGGGGAGCATTTAGTTGTCTGAACAGTGAGATACTGCTTTCCAATCTCTGAAGTTCCTTACCTCATCCACCAGTCACTTCACAGTTTCCAACTTATTTGAAAAAAAAGACAGAAGACAGAAAGAAAGGAGGAGGCCTGGATCCCACTGACAACAGCCTCTCACTGCATCATATTAGAGTTCATGTAGCTAAAAACTGATATAATGGATGTGCATGAGGGGGACATCCTATATTTCTTTGCTTTGGGATGCTTGATTTTATAATTTTACACATTTTTATACACACAGTATTTTTTGCTGTCTAGTTTCATAGAATCACATTATCTTGGAAATGCAGGGCTGGAGGGGACTTAAAGAGGTCATCCATTGAGACTTGCTGCACTGAGTCTGAATCAAATGTAACCCTTCTGCCAGGCACTGGTCAGCAGCAACAAGGGTCAGGTTCAAATATTGGCTTTACTCTGGCTCAAGCCCCCACCCAGAAATCTGGAATTACTGAATTTGCCTGGGGTATCCCACATAAACAAAATTCCCTCCTTACAAGCACTGTAAACACAAAAGGACAGATTTATTACAGAAAACAAAGGAAAAGGAAACAAAGGAATCACTAACTAAATGCAATTCAAACACTCTTAACTACATAGTATAGTCTACAGTTTTCACACTTTTAGGGAGACTCCATGCATACCCAGGCATTTTGGGACTAGGGGGTCTCATAGGATCATAGAAAATTAGTGTTGGAAGGGACCTCAGGAGGTCATCTAGTCCAACCCCCTGCTCAAAGCAGGACCAGCCCCAACTAGATCAGTCCAGTCAGGGCTTTGTCAAACCAGGTCTTAAAAACCTCCAAGGATGGAGATTCCACCACCTCTCTAGGGAACCCATTTCAGTGCTTCACCACCCTCATGGAAGAGAGCTTTAGTTAATATCCAACCTAAATCTCCCTTGCTGCAACTTGAACCCAAGGGTTTATTCCAAGGGTTTGCACCCCTATACCTGCCACTGGCCAACAAGCTGGACAGGAGGGGCCCGCATCAGAGAGTCCCAGGAGTTGCTTGCTTGGGGTTCACTGTGCCTCAGAGAGCGGCTCATGAGCGGCTTGTGAGTGTAGGTCCTTCTGTGATGCAAGTGGTCCCTTGCTGCTCCCTGGGATGCTGTAGGGCACCAATCTCCACTTCCATGTAGTGGCTGAGAGGGGGTGACTGCGGCTCCAGTCAGCATACTGCACCTCCAAAATTCCTAGTCCCCATTACACAGCTCTGCTGGGACACAGAAACAGCAAAACAAACTCAGAGGGCCAGACCTATCTGCTCCAGGGCCTGTAGCTAGGGCCAGTCACACCACTCAGTTGGGACAAAGAAGCTGCAATGGCAACAAAGATCCATGCTGTAATTCTGGCTGAAATCTGCCAGGTTACAATCCTGACCAAAACTGCGAGGCTTCCGTCCTGGGCAAAAACTGCCAGGCTTCAATCCTGGCCAGTTTGCTTCTGGGATTAACACCCTCACGGTATTGCTATTATCTTCCAGGTCATAGTAAATAATAATTACCTTCCAGGTCATAGTAAAACACTCCTGGTGAACATACTGAAAATTAAATTGTTGCAATATCATTACACTGTTGACTCATAGTCTGTGATCCACTATATGCCCCTTTCCAGAAGAACTGCTGCCAGTCCAAGTCATTCTACATTTTATATTTATCATTTGGTTTCTTCTCCATAAGTTCAGCTTTTTATGCTTGTCTTCAGTGAATTTCATCTTGTGGATTTCAGACCATCTCCCTAATTGGACAAGATAATTTTGAATTCTGATCACATACTCCGAAGTGCATGCAACAACCCTCCTCCCCACCTGGTGTCATTGGCAAATATGATCAGTACTCTCTCTTCAATCCTCTGAATCATTAGTGAAATTTTTTAATAAAAGAGAGAGACTCCTGTGGGACCTCAATTGAGATGCTACCCCCATGAGACAGCTAACCATTTGCAACGGCTCTTTGAGAATAATTTTTCAAATGTTGGACACCCACCTGGTGATGATTCCATGCAGCTCCAATTTACTTAGCTTGCTTATGAGGATGTCATATGGAATTGAGTCAGTAGCCTTACTAAAGGCAAGGTATGTGACATTTATCACCTGCCCTGTTATCCACCAGGCCAGCTATCTTGTCATTATATAGAAATTAGATTGGTTTGACATGATTTGTTACTGACAGACTCATGTTGACTGTTTTTATCACTAGATTATCCTTGAGGTTCTTGCAATTGTGTTTAATAATTTGTTTCAGAATATTTCCAGGGATGAACGTTTAGGATAATTGGTTTATGCTTCTATGGATCCTTCCTTTTCCATTTTTAAAGTTGCATACTGTATTTCTCTTTCTCCTCTGTTTCCCATCCTCTGGAACCTCCCTTGTCCTTTGAGTTTTTTAAGATAATAATTAAGGTTAGGTAGTTTGCATTCTAGGGTGAATTTTTTCAGGCCCTACTTGTTGGGACTGGATTTATGACTCAGATACCTTATTCTGGGTGGACCCAAACCCTCATACTGACCATGACCTTTCTGTTTGATAATAGGCAAATTTTATTGATACATAGTGACAGCAGATAAGAATAATGCAAGAAATTCTATATATCTACCAGTCCTAGGGCTGTCATCAGAGTCAAGGAACATCTGGCCAGGATGCGAGCTTCACTCTGAGGTTCTCTCTTGAATGTCAGATGTCAGGAGCCTGAAGGTTAGAGGCCAAGGCCCCCCTCCCCTTTTCTCCCCTGTGGGGTGGATGAGGTGGGCTGGTGGTATGCCCTCTGTCCATGGTGCCTCAGGTTCCCCTCTCGGGAACCCCTCTTGGAGACCCTTTGTCAGAGAACCCTTTTCAGGAACAGGGGGGCCCTTTGTTGGTCTAAAGTCTCTGCTTTTGTATTTTTTTCCCCCTGTTGATGACTTTTCATTTGTGGCTCTCACTGATTCATGGATTCACAGTTTCATAGATTGGTCTCTCTGTGGTTGTCATACTGTCCATGTTCTGTTATATCAGCATATTCCTTTGTGTCACAAACCCATTACATACATACATCCCAATTTGGCCTTTCTGTGCCTTCTCCTATTTTGGTCTCTTCCCCCAAAACCGGAACCTCAGGCCCCCACTCTTTGGGCCTTGTGAGCTGGTGCCACCTTATCTCATGTTATGCAACAGTGTGGTATATGCCCACAATTTCCCAGGATATGTGTATATCCATTGGCCTTGTGTTAGACATCCTGTCTGCTTTAAAGGCTGTGAGAACTGTGTGACTGTGTGGCCAGGCTTTTAGAAATCAATTAACCCTTGCTGCCACCCTGGACTATTGTTCTAATGCATGTATATCTTACCTATAAGACAGTTCCCAAAAGCAAACCTCTAAATATCATTTTCTAACCATCACTATTGATCTGATCACACCTCTCACATGCATGTTCTTTTAATATGTTCTTTCCACACTTTGGCCCTCACTCCTAGCTCCCTGTTAAAATTAATTCATAGATTTCATAGATTTCATAGACATTAGGGCTGTAAGAGGCCTTGTAGGATCATCAGGTCCAGCCCCCTGCCCAAGGGGCAGGAAGTCAGCTAGGGTTAAAGGATCCCAGCAAGATAAACATCCAAATGTTTCTTAAAAGTGTCCACAGTAGGCGCTTGCACCTCTGGGGGGGTGGGAGGGTCTGTTCCAGGCCTTGGGGGCTTAGACAGTAAAGAAGTTTTTCCTTATGTCCAGACTAAAATGGTCTTGCAGGAGTTTGTGACTGTTGGACCTTCTCATCCCTTGGGGTGCTCTGGTGAACAGGTGTTCCCCCAGATCCTGATGCATGCCCCTTAT
>NW_017729030.1:55327188-55342110 GCF_001723915.1 Gavialis gangeticus
GCTCTAGTGAAGAGGTGTTACCTCAGATCCTGATCCATACCCCTTATGTACTTATAGGCTGCCACCAAGTCACCCCTGAGCCTGCGCTTCTCTAATTATCAACAAAGTAAAAGTTTACGTTTTTTGTGAAGACTTGAGTACAGCAGGCATTGAATACTTCAACCTTATTTGCATCATTCTTTATTTGCTTTGCTTACCTTTTGTTTAGTTATGGGCCTCTGCTTCCCTTTTCTCTCCTCTTGCTTCTGTTACATTTAGAGAAGCTTACCTTGTTCTGTTTTATGCCCCTTGCTTATTGAAATATACTCAGTGTCTAAACCTTTCTGATTTTCTCCCTACATGCTTGTGCTATTTCTTTATATTCAACCTGTGTTATATGTTCGTTTCCACTTTTAGTATGATCCCTTTCTGACTTTCAGCTCATTGAAGAGCACCTGCAGTAGCTATAATAGTCTCTGAGTAGATTCTCTATCTTTTCTTTGCATCAGGATTGTTTGCTGTTGTGCTGTTGTGCATTAAATACAGTTTCTTCCAGTAATGGTCAGCTCTTCTGCACTCTTTTAACTCTCAGATTATCCTCTCAAAAGAGTCTACCTGTTCCTTGAGTTTGTCAAAGACAGAATTTCTGAAATTCATTATTATTGTTTTGCTGTTCTCGCACCTTCCTTTCCTTAGAATAGTGAACTATGCTGTTTCATGACAGCTTTCATGAAGGGCCACATTACCTTCCACCTTTAGAATTGTAATCAGTTCCTCTTTTTTTGTCAAAAACAAATCTACATTAGACACACTCAACAAATGAGGCAGCAGGCAGGGCAGGGTAGCACCTTAGACTAAATGGTTAAGAGAGACCTTAGCTTTTGTAGGCAACAACCTATTTCATTAGATGCTATGAATGAACATTTGTAGCATCTGATGAAGCATGCTATTGCCTATAAAAGCACAGGCCTCCTTGAGCCAGTTAGTCTCTAAAGTATCGCCCTGCCCTACCTATAGCCTGATTTCAGACTAAAAATTGGTAACTATGAAACAAAAAATGTCCCCAGCACTTGTTCCTTGGTAATTTGTTCTCTTCCTCCTGACCTCACATTTGCCTCTCTCTTGGCTGCCCAGTGGGACAGCTTCAAAAGGAGTGCTGGGGAAGGGACTGGATAATGCTGGCCATTGGTAATGTCAAGCTAGGGACGTTTAAGCAGGAGGAGAAGATGGAGGAACCTTCTTTGAGCAACTAGCTTATGGAGTTTTGCAAGGATAATGGACTTTAACTACCTGGATATCTGTTGGAAAAGCAGTATAGTGGGCATAGACAGTCCAATGCATTTTTAGAATGTGTTACAGGATCATAGGGAAGTATGGCTGGAAGGGACCTCACAAGGTCATGTAGTCCAACCTCCTGCTCAAGGCAGGGTTGCTCTTGTCTAAACTATCTCATCCAGGTGTTTCTCTAACCTGCTTATAAAAATTACCAAGGATGGAGATTACACAGCAAGTCTAGGTAATCTATTTTAATGTTTACCTACCTAGTTAGAAAATTCAAGTATCTAAACTTAAGTTCCCTTCTGGCAGGTTAAGATCATTACTTGTCCTGTCTTTTGTGACCAAAGAGAATTGTCTATCACCCTCATCTTTTATAACCAACCTATTGGCATTTGAGGAAATTGGATACCGTACTCCAGATGAGATCTCAGCAGAGCTGAATGGACAGGAAGAATCACTTGCCTTGACTTGCAACCTAATATGCTCTTGGCTTGTTTTTCAAGAAGAGCACTCTGACTCATATTGAGTTTCCAGTCCACTAAAAGCCTCAGGTCCTTTTCTGCAGTACCGTAGCCTAGCCAGTTGTTCCACAGACTGTATTTGTGTATGTCTTTGTTCCATCCTTAGCACAGGAGTTTGCACTTGTACTTATTGAATGTCACTTGATTGGACCATTTTGCAGTTTATCTAGGTTTCAGAATAAACTAGAAAAATGCCTGCCTTGAGGTATGGTGATTAGAGCACTATTCTGAGAAGGTGGAGAGATGCAGCTTCAATCCCCCTGTGTGTAAGCAGGGGCCTAAAACCCAGGGCGGGTTGTCCTCTTCCTCTTTTTCTTTTTTGCAGGATGTACATCAGTCTACACCCATACACATAGCTGCTTGGCTAGTGCATAGCCTACTGAACATAGGCAGCATACATATGTATGCTTACATGTTTAAAATGCATGGGTAGTATAATCATAAATATTTCAGTACCATTTAGGTGCACAGAATTCTGTCCTTACTTTCTTGTTCTGCTTCCATTTCCCTCCATCTCTTGCCACTATCCATCCTTCCTCTTCCCTATTTTCTGACCAATCCTTGCTGCTATCTTCCATCCACTATCAACTCCTATCTTTTCGTCTCCTGCCCACTCCAGTCCAAAACATCCTGTGGAGCTCCCCAGACAAGAAAATGTAGGTCTTTTTTTAAAAGTAGACATAACATTTGGGAGAATAGTTATACAGGGAAGAGAAATCTCGGAACAGGAAAAATTATCCAGTACTGGGGGTTGGATATGACCCATGGACTGGAAGTTGAGCACCCCTGGTATAAAGTACAGGATAGCATGATGTGGCCCATAGCTTTTTTTGTGCAGCTGAGCAGAGGTTTGGAATTTTTTTGTGCTGCAGTTTCCTTTCCAGCAGTATAATTCAATGCACCTTTTGACATTTTTTATGTTTTCATGTCAGTTTTCTTTTCAGTTCCTGGTTGGCACTTTGCAGTTGAGCAATATTCCCAGAGGACAAATTTGAAGAGAGTGAAAGAGGGAGAGAGGAAATTGAGATGTTCAAAAATTGACAGCACACCAGCACACATGAAATTAAAATGTTTCCTTTTTGTGACAGTGTTCTTGTCAGTTTGAGACTGATATTCTAGCAGAGCCCAAAAATTGAGACCTCATTAGTGCTGTGAGCAATGTATCAAACAAACACTCTTTGGAATGTATGCATTTGTATATCTGTCTCTGTTTCTGTCACAGAGATCTATTTATCTATACCTGTGTGTGGTTTCTGGCTGCACTCTATCTATCTATCTACTTTTCAGGTGTTGTTAATGATCTCTAATTAAGGTTGCATTGTGGCTTCCATTGAACAAAGATCTCTGTTTCCTCTGTTCTGTGGTTTATTGCTTGAATTTTGTCTCCCATTTTGGTTGAGAAGCTTTTCAAGGGAAAAGTGGAATTTCTACACAACATTGGCAGAGCACAATTCTATGTCATTTGTAGAAGAAACCTTTAAACATGCTCTCTTTTGAAAATGCAGACCTATTTCTTTTCCTGACATTTCCTTGGGGTCTTTTAACTTTACTAATGGATGGTCCATAGGCTTCATATTTCACTTGGCTGGTTCACCTTTAGAGTATCTTAGGCCTAAGCTAGGATTTTGGGTGAGGCAAACGCAGAGTGAGTCAGATGTCAAGGGAAACAGGAATAGATGGATCTAGAGTGAGGGAAAAATAAAGAGTTATCAAGAATAGGTAGCAGAGATGGGGAGGAGCTGGAAGCACTGTCTATAGTAGCAGGAATCTTGGTATTCTTGATATTCCAGGTGTTGGACACTTAAGTGAGGTATGCACCTAGGTGTGATTATATTCCACCATATCCAAGTCCTGAAAGTCTCTTAATGCATCTACTTTTGTAACACACAGTCACCTCAAGACTGTGTGAGAAAAAGACAGCAAGGAGGAGGAAGACCTACCCATCTTTTGTATTAAATAGTTTTTCAGGGATTCAAAACATTTTGATGCCTATTTATCCATTTATGCACCAAATAGGTAGGATGGAATCCAGCCCCTAGTGTACCCACTTATACCTGTTCCTAAGACTTAGGGGTGAAATCTGCCTCCGTATGGAAGGTCCACACAACAGCATTTCCCAACCAGTGTGCCATGGCATGTCCAGGTGTGCCGCAGAATTTTGGGCTGGAGCCACATCCCCTGCTGGTTGGAGTCATGCCTCCCACTCGCTGCCACCACAGAGAGACAGACAGACAGGGGACGTGGCTCCAGCCAGTGTTTTGCATCCATACACTGTGTTCATCTGTACCTCCCCAACCCCCATGCTCCACACCCAACTGCTGCCCTCCCCACCAGTGTGTGCCTAGCCGTCTGGCTGCTCACTACCCCCACCCGCACTGCTCCGCATTCAGCTGGTGTGCTGCAAGATGGGAGAGGCCCAGTAAGCGTACCGCCAGAACTGAAAGGTTGGGAAATGCTGCCACACAATGACTTGAGTATATTTTAAGCTGCACATATAGTGCCTTTTACAGGGTGAGGGGGTGATCTATACCTTGTGTTCTGGTTTGGGTTCTGTCAATTCACATTTTTCTTGCCAAGTCTGACATGGTTCCTTTGAATGTAGAGGTAGGAAGACCCAAGGATAGAGTTTGCATTGACTGTTGTTTTAGCAGGAAGGACCTTTTTTATTGTAATCTTGTTAAAATGGCACACTGTTGTGGGGTATTCCTAGAGAAAATGGCTGAAGTCATCTCCCATGTGATGTCATTGGCATCTATGTAGTTATTCTCTCTCATTTTGGTATGTAGTCCCACTTAGCTGTGAAATTGGCTACTTGGGTCGTCTTTCTCCATCTTTTCCAGTAAGTGGTTTATTCTGTTCTTATTCTGAGCTTATTCATATCTTTGATGGCTACACCCATCCATCTCAGGCTTCAATTTGCCCTTCCTTTTGACTTTCATCTCCATTGTTCTTCTCATTTTATTTCATAGATTTAATATATTTCATAGCTTTTTAGGGTTGGAAAGGATCTCAGTAGATCATTGAGTCTGACTCCCTGCCCTGGGCAGGAAAGAGAGCTGGGGCCAAATGACCCCAGCTAGGTGCTTGTCTAATCTCCTCTTAAAGACCTCCAATGTAGGGGAGAGCACCACCTCCCTTGGAAGCCCATTCCAGATTTTGGCAACCCTCACTGTAAAGGAAATTTTCCTAATGTCTAATCTAAATCTGCTCTCCGTCAGTTTATGGCCGTTGTTCCTTGTCACCCCAAGGGGCACCATGGTAAACAGAGTATCCCCTATTACTTGCTGCCCCCCGCCCCCCCGATGAATTTGTAGATGTCCACAAGATCCCTTCTCAGCCTTCTTTTGCGGAGGCTGAAGAGATTCAGGTTCCTCAGTCTTTCCTCGTAGGATCTTCTTCTTCATCAGGATTTCCTTTCTTCACCATGTAGGATGTGCCTCAGCCATCTTGTGCTGGCCTTCCTGACTTCCTCAACAATGTTACTCATAAAGTTGTCACTTCAGCAGAATTATGCTAGGACTAAATTTGGCTCATTATATTTCCAATGGGTGAAACAGAAGATACAGGTCCATGATGCTACTGTGAAGAAGTAGTTAAGAATGACTGATATCATATAAACTGATATTTAGCTAAATTAATACATTACTTTCTAAAGGGCTGAGCACCAAGGCAGTTCTAAGAAACTCTAGTGAAGTACAGAAGGGGTGAATTTGGATTAATTCTATGCATTTGTCTCAGTTTCAGTGACCATATCAGTCATGTCACAAAGAGGGGCAAATGGGACTAGGGAACTTAGGGTGCCTGTACACAAGTGCGGAAGCTGCTCTGACATGTTGTAATTATAGCATGTCGAAGCATATTCAATTAATTGAGTCTGCTGCAGCATGGTAATTACTGTGCTCCCACAGCCTCTCACATCTCATGTATCAGTGTCGCTGTGCTTCAAAATGGTGGGGGCACTTTAATCTAAAGTTCGTCAAATGAGCTTTAGTTCAAGCACCCCCACTGTACTGTTGAAGGGCAGGGTTGCTAATACAGTCAGTCCTTGACTTAAGAAGTTTCAAGTTACAACGAATGACACAACATTTATAAATTGACACCCTGTTTCAAATTTCTGATGTCAGTTTCGACTTTACAACACTTAATCTGATGCGACACCACACCTGCAAACAAGTTCACTGCGTTGCCCATCTCCCTGGAGAACAAACTTCCTTGGACACTTTCATTAAGAAAGCGGACAAGTCTCCAGAAAAACCTTCATCCAAGCCTCCCGAGAAGACTCCAGCCAAGAGCCCTTGAAAAAGTTCAGCAAATCACTTCAAAGAAGTCCTTCCAAATCAATGTGATTGCTATTTACAATATAAATACATTAATGTAGGTATATTACTCATCTATAATTGATTGAGTACAAAATTCTGGGTTATTTTTGGTGGAAATAGGGTATCGGACCTTGGCTCAGGAACCAATCCCCCATTTATGACATTGTTCCTATGGGGAAATTGGTTCCAAGTTATGACGTTTTGACTTAAGATGTGGTTTTCTGGAATTAATTGTGTCATAAGTCCAAGGACTGCCTGTACACAAGATGCTCCGTCTAACTAAAGTGCCCCATCCCTGGAGAACGTGTAAAAGTGCCCTTAGTTTACTAAGGTTTCTTTGAAAATCTCAGCCCAAATTTCTTTTCCAGAAAATTGAGCTACTGACCTGTCTCAAAAGTGCTGAGCACATGGAAGATCTCAGGGAAGTCCGTTATTGTTACAGGGTGTTCAGCACTTTTGAAACCCAGACCAGCTATTTAGGTAACTATAAACACAGTTTTATGGAAATAGTTTTTCAAATAAACTCTGTGCCAAGAATATCCTCTTGAGAGCGCTTTTGAAAATCCAGGCCAGGATCTTAATTCTAAGCACCCAGTTTTGGTCACACCACCTAATCAGTAAGAGACTGCCAGATTTAGGTTACAGTAGAGTGCTTATAAAATAATTATGGCACCAACGTAATCAATGTTTTGAAAACGTACTAGGAAATTTTCTTTAAAGCAACCCCCTTTTTCTCACAGAATTCCCTGGGATTTGGTTCTAATATCGTCTTCTTCGTTACCATGAGTTGCAGACCTTCAGAGGAAAATATGATGTGGTTCAATACTCCTTTGTTACAAGATCATGGGAGTGCTGCCTGCGAAGAATGAATTTCCAAGCATCTGTGACTGCGTGCACCAGCATGTGAAATGTGTGTTGTCATTTTCAAGTGCAATTTCAATGCCAGACTCAAAGTCATGAGGGTGAGACTTCATGCCCATAACTAATCAATATCATCAGACAGTACAGTATAAATAAACAGCATAGGATGGATGCAGTGATTACAAAGAATGGTTAGATTTACAACAGGGTATTCGCATTTCCTTTGAACATTAATTATCTAGGCCCATACACAATAGATTGCAAATCAGTAAATTGCGAACATGGTTGAAAGCCATTTACACCTTTGACAGAGCAAATGGACTGCACAGGTTTCTGCTTTCCGTTGGGGAAAGCAAGAGTGTTGAACTTCCATTTTTCACTTGGTATATGTAAGTGTGTATGCAATGCAAAGAGAGCTAATTATTACCCACTACATTTCTGACCTCAGTACAGTGCTTTTCTTGTTGTGCACTGAAACTGATTGTCATAAAGAGGCTCTAAATCAAATACACATTTTATGTCCCTTTGCTTTAGAAAGTGAATACATACGGGGGGGAGGGGATCACTGTTGGCTTATGAGAATCCCTTCACTGCAAAACTCCTTATTTTTAGAGAAAGGCATGGCCTCTCCACACTTTATTATATGTTATTTTTATGGAAGTAATATATAAGGGTTTCTTGTAGGGATCAAGGCCCCTTTGTACAAACAGTGCCAAGGTAGTCCTGGCATAGAGACTTCAAAATGTAGGATTCAGATAATAGGCAGGAGGGAGATGGAGCCACATGGAAAAGTGAGGTGTGGTTAACTGAGGTGAATTTGTAAGTTTAGCAGTCACAGCAACTCCAGCAGTCATAAGTAGTCACCAGCTCCATCAGAACAGGATTGGCTATTACATGTATATCGTCATCATTGGCAATCCTTCACAGTTGAGGACGATTGTCTTCCATGATTGCCTTATCACTATTGCAACACGGGCACTTGTTTTCATGCAGGTGGGTAGCTCTGGATTCTTGGTTTGGTCTGCTGTTTTTGCCACTCCCATTTTTCCACCTCCTGTTATCATCATGGGGCCTTTGTACACGCCACACTTTTTTCCCTTTCTTGTGCTGCAATAGTAGGACTGTTTGCACGAGTGGGTTTTCTGGACGCTTTGAGTTTTTCCGGTGCATTAAAGAAAAACTCCTTGGATATAGTTTAGTTTGGCTCATCGGGAATTAAAGTGTTGCATCCATGGATTCCTTGTGTGCAAACACAAAGGCACTCAAAGACTTGTAATGAGCCTCTTTGTTCACCAGATGGCATTTCAACTTTTTTGTAGTTCACACCTGTGAATTGCTTCCACTTTCAAATTGCTTCTGCTTTTTTTTTCTTGTGCTGTTTGCTGGCTCTGTGCTCCCAGAACTGCATTGCAGGACATGGATGAGGGGCCCCAGGCCAGGGGGCAGCACTGGACTGTCCAACTTTGCTCTGGCGCCATCCAGGAATTGGGCTTATTCATTTGAAAACCTAGTGTGTGCAAACACTGATGTGATGCTCCAAAATAAACAAGTTTAAATTTTATAAACCTATTTAATTTAATAAGGATTAAATCCCATGGTGTTACAGGTGCCCAAGAGGCTTCAAAATACTAAGAACCTGGCAGCAGACTTCCTCCATTTGGAGCATCTCTGGCTGATAGTCTTTCATGAGTTGATGTTGATGTTGATGTTGCATTTGTTCAAGTTGGCCTTGAGGATGTCCTTAAAGATGTTTCTTTGCCCTCCTCTTGAGCATATAGCTTGGCTGAGCTGGGAGAATAAAACTTGCTTTGTGAGTCTGGAGTCAGACATTGACTGGCCCAGTAAACTGATATCAGATGATCATTGCCTCAGTGCTCAGAGTGTTGGTTTGTAAGAGGACATTAATGTTGGTGCATCTGTTTTCTCCCTGGATTTGAAGGATCTTCTACAGGCAGCATTTATGTTACTTCTCCGGTGACTTGAGATGTCTCCTGTGTGTTGTTCATGTCACCACTTCATACAGTAAGGCAGGGATCACGACTGCTTGATAAACCATGAGTTTGGTTTTGCATCTGATGTTGTGATCTTCGAACATCTGCTTCCTCAGGTATCTGAAGGCTGAACTTGTACATTTGAGGTGATGTTGGATTTCTTCGTTGATATCAGCTTTCTGTGAGAGATGGCTTCCAAGGTATGGGAAATACGCAATGTTCTCCAGAGTCTCATGATAAATCTGAATTACCAGAGCTGGGAACTGCTCATTAAGAGTTTGTTGATGGAGGACCTTAGTCTTCTGCATGTGAAGCGTCAGTCCCATTTTCTTGTATGCCTTGGTAAAAATGTTGACTATTGCCTGAAGATCTGCTTCTGAGTTAGAACAGGCTACTACATCATCAGTGTACTATAGCTCTATGTTTGAAGTCGGAGTGGTCTTGGTTTTGGCTCTGAGTCAGGTGAGATTAAAAATGTTACCATCCATTCAGTAGTTTAGCTCCACTCCAACTGGAAGCTTGTTGGTGGTCAGATATAGCATCGTAGTAAGGAATATTGAGAAGAGCATTGGAGTGATGACAGTCATATTTAACTCCAGTCTTAACCTCACAGGGATCTGTGATAGATCCATTGCTGAGAACCTTTGATTGTATATCATCATGGAGCAGGCAAAGAATTGTGATGAATTTCAGTGGGCATGCATATCAGAAGGATCCTCCATAGTGCTTTTTGGTTGACAGAATCAAAGACTTTCATGAGGCCAAAGAAGGCCATGTAGAGAGATTAATGTTATTCATGGCATTTTTCCTGCAGCTGGTGAGCAGTAAAGATCATGTCAGTTGTGCCTCTTGATGCCCTAACCCCAAACTGAGATTCTGGGAGGAAATCTTTGGCAAGTGAAAGGAGATGATGGTTCAGGAGGGTTCTCACAATGATCTTTCTTGTGGTGGACAGTAAGATTATCCCTCCATAATTTCCACAGTCAGGCCTGTCTCCTTTCTTGAAGACTGTCCCTGTGGTCCTCTGGGATTTCCTCATCGTTCCAGCTCCTTAAGATGAGGATTGGAGCTGTGATGTGAGCTCCTCTTACCCCTGCTTGAAGATTTTGGCAGGGATTCCATCTGCTCCAGATGGGTTGACATGAAAAGTTGGGGGAAACTGTTTTTCTATCACTTTCAGCAGGAGTCATTTGCCACTTTGGAATGGAGGGGTGTGCCTGGTTTTCCTACAGCCAATAAGAAACTTGTCATCATCCCCCTGAGAAGGCATGTTTCATGCCTTCATATTGTATTCCAATGTTTGTGCAAGCAGTTCTTGTAATACAGATAGTTGTAGGCCTTGATTCCCATGGCAATGTTATAATCATTAGTATAGCAGAACTGAGGGAGCTCAACCAAGATGGAGTCTCATTGGACTACACATAGCAAGAGAAAATCCAAGCAAAGGGTTGGAAGGAACAAGGTGACACAGGGGCATGTGGGGCATTTACCCAATATTACACACTGGTCAGTGCAGAGCAAGAATGCTATCACCCCTACCAAATGTATCATCTACTTGACTACATTGGTAACAGAGCTTTAGGAGTGAGAGGTTAGTATGCTAAGGTGCTGAGCAGGGTTGTTTTTTTTTAAGTGACCAGCTTTCAGGAAGTAAAATCTGAGACAATGACCCAGATGTTCCACTCACAGCTATTAGCAGCCCTGAAATTGAGAAGGGATAGTCAGTTTTGATGGTCTGTGCAATTACAAACCAACCCTAACCAAGATAGTGCCTGGTGCCTATGTCGGACCATTTTTCAAGTGTGGGGTGGAGGTCGAGCATCAAGGAGTTCTTAGAGACTGAGACAGAGCCCTGATATTTGTGACTATTGCAGATAATCCAGCATGACCAGTCTATTTACAGTATTCAGAAGAAAATGTCTCAGAGTATCATAAATGATTTTGGATCCCTATATCTGGGGATCAAAATCAAGCTGGCAAAATTTTTTTCAAAGCCAAATACAGTAGGAACATCTATATGCATAGCCCACCTGTCTGCCTGCCCATCTGAGCTGCATCTTAGATGCATAAAGAAAAAAGGTAGAAGAAGAGATGTAAGGGAAGTAGAAGTAATTAATGAACACAGGATTGAAAAATCCACACAACAGATTTTTTGGAAGGCAATAAAGGTCACCAAGTACCATCAAGACTAATCCTTTAAAAAAAAAATCTAGTTCTCCCAGAAGCCATCTAATTGTTTCTTCAAATGACCACAAATATCACTTTTGAGCCAAATGGTGTATCACACATCTGTCAAAGCTGCAACTCATAGCCATGTTGCTGTGTTTACAGAGTACAGCCACATCTTTTTGGCTGACCCTTCCTGCTGGCTTCATGTGCTCATTACTTTCCTTAATATTGCTGATTCTTTCATTGTTGTCATTTCTGCCCATGAGAATGCCCTCAAATGATAAGAGCCATTACAAATGGCAAGCCTTAGCTGTACCCCCAGAGCTGACGGTTGCTATTTCAGTTAAAGCCAGATAAAAAACTGATTTTTCAGTGTGCTGTCTGTACTGGAAAGTCACAAGTCATTCATTCCCCAAATGAAACTTGTTTGTTTTCTGTTTTGGTGAAATGAAAACTGGATGGAAAAAAACAAAAAAGGAAAATCATTTCTGGTCATTTGAAATGTTTTGCTTGACTCAAATTGAAATGGATTGAAGTTGTGTGAAATGTCACCTTTTTGAAAGTAATTATTGTTTCATTTAATTTTGGGGTTTATTTTTACTATATTTTAAAGTAATTTTTTACTATTTTTGGTATTATTTACTAAATGTAGTCAGATTTCAAAATGAAATATTGCTGCAAAGAGGAAAAAAAAGGTTTTGAAAATGTCTAAACAATACTTTTTCATTTTTTCAGCCACAAATATTTGGCAAATTTGATATGAATTTGCCAAGAGATTTAGTTGATGAAAAGACACTTTTTTTTCTCTTTTTTTTTTGTTTGGGTGAATAAACTATTCCCCTGTAACATTTTTATCTGGCTCTAGTTCCAGTGTTCCTGGGAATTTGACAACATGGCCACATCCAGGACAAGAAGAGAGCTACAAATATGGGATGAGCATCTGTGTTTTGTCAGTAAGGTCCATTTATTATTATGTTGCTGGTCTGCTGCAATGAACAGTGATTCCATAAAAGTTTGTGGATAATGTTAGATAATCAACTGAAGGTGAGCTCCCAGTGCAGCTCTGTGGCCAAAAGGGCTCGTGCGATCCTTGGATATGTAAATTTAGGATTACTGAATGAAAGCAGGCAGGTTATGCTATCCCTGTATTGGTTACCAATGTGACCTCTAATGGAAAACTGTGTTCTTTTGGGGTTCACAGTTGAAATAGATATTGTGAACTATAAGAATCCAGAGAAGAGCCATGAAAATGTTTAAGGATGAGAAAATGTGGCTTCTGGAGACAGACTGGAGAAGCTCAGTCTACTCAACTTATCAAAGAGAAAGCTAAGGGTTAACTTAAGTACAGTCGGAAGGATGTACATAGGGTACTAACATTTGGTAAGAGAGGGCACATCTACATAAGATGCTTAACTGAGCAGTATCATAATTTACTGCACAGTAAGTGCACACATTTTCATGTGCACATGCTTACTGCTCAGTAAAGGAAGCTACTCATGAGTAAATTTGCTACCTGCAAATGCAAGTAGAAAATTTACTTGCAAGTAGTTAGTATGCAGTTACACACATGTAGATGCCAAATGGGAATAGATTTGCTCACTGTCAGCCCTGCCACTAGGGGACCAGCCTGAGGCTAGCCTTAGGGTTCTGGGGCTGGGAGCCTCCTACTCCAGCGCTGGCTCGCCTCTATGGCAGCCCTAGCCTCAAGCCCTTAAAAGTCTGCAGGCATTTTGAGCCCTGGGGCACACATATAGGTGGCCTGATGCCATTCTAGGCCCTTGTGTCCCCCTGCACAGGCCACAGGCTAACGGTACCAGCCTGCCTGCACTCAGGCACTGCTGTCTGGCCACAGTGCCACATGGCTGCCAGACCCACACCATCTAGGCTCTTGCAAGGCCTGCCAGCACCCATGCCCAGCTGCAGACAGGTCCTGACTGCTGGGGCCAGGTACAGTTGCCTGCAGCCCACCCCCAGAAGCCTGCCTGCAGGTTCCATGCAGCTGCCAGTCCCACACTGTGCCCCTGTGCTGAGCCTTGCAGGCAGCTGCCCAGCCCTGGCAGCACAGGGACAGCTGCATAGAGGCCTGGCGAGCTGGTGCGGGAGCCCCGATGGCCAAGTCCTTGTCAAAACAAGTGCCTGCCACCTGGGGCCCCAGCGCATCCATGGAAGAGACTGGCAACCTTGTGGCACTGTGGAGTGAAGCAGAGGTGCAGTGGCAGTTCATGTAGGACAGGCGTTCCACTACCCACATCTATGAAGCAACCACTCTGCACCAGGACTGGCAGGGCAGAGTTTTGGAACATGTGGGTGTCATAGGCACTGCCCACACAGCTGGCACTCACATGTGTGAAGGCACCACAGTGAGCAATGACAGCCTGGAGCACCATGGACTGAAAGCCCCTCCAGCTATAGTTGGGGTGGTCACCATGGGGCAGGCAGGTGATAGGGATATGGGTCCAGCCCTGGGCCCATATTCATTGGGGGAAGGAAGCCCAGGTCATGAAACCCCACCACCAACACCTGGGGTCTCATGCACTCAGAGCACTGTGTGCCCCAGCATGTCCTGGAGGGCACTGCACAGCTCCAGAATGGATTCCCCAGCAGTGGCCTTTCCCATTCCAAAGAGATGACCCGCATAGTGGAGGCTGGCAGGGGTGGCCAGCTTGAGTGGGGTGAGAGCCAGCCAGGGGTCTGTGGGGAGGGGCAGCTGCATGGCGGTGTCCTGCTGCTTCAGGTGTGGCCAGAGCTGCTCTAGTCAGTCCCAAAAGATGGTCTAGGTCATCCAGAAGGCCTCCAGTCACTCATCATCATCCTAAGGGGTGCAGGATGATATGCAGTTACCAGTCCTGGCTGGACCAGTGAGCCCAGAGGCAGTTGGGCTGGAGGTCCAGGAGGGTGAGGGCAGCTTTGGTGGTGGCAACCAGTAGCACATTGTTGGTGTCCCTGCCAGCCAGATGGGGTCCAGGTGGCAGCTGCATGTTGGCAGCCGCCCTGGCATAGGCGGCAGAAGGTAGGGAATAATGGGGTTAGCCCCCACAAATGCAGGCAGCCCAGGAATGGGCTCCAGGCACCTCTAGCAGGGGGGAGGGGTGTGCATAGACAGAGACAAGCAGCTGGAGCCTGCAGGCAGCGAGGAACTCAGCCTGGCCTGACCGTGTGTAGAGTAGTGCCCAGCAAGTAAATGTGTGGATGGGAAGGAGTGTGGGGGTGTGTGTGTGTGTGTGTGGGGGGGAGATTGAGGCTCCTGTTATGGGGCAGGGTGAATGGGGCCCTGGAGTGGGTCATGGGATGCCTGCTGCCTGGGTGGTTTGTCCAGAGGTGCAGGGGGGGCAGGGGAGGGGGCTTCTGCTGCCTGCACCCCCAGGGCAGGCACTGTGGATTCATGCCATCTGATCTGTGCTGTGCATGGGGCAGAGGTGGGCTGCGTCTGCGAGTTGCACTCTGCAGTCTGCTGCCAGTACCCCAGCAGCCGTGAAACACCAACTGCCTCCCACTGCTGGGCAGATGGCGCAGCCAGCGCACAGGAGGCACATGGTGTTGTGCTACTCCTAGGGTACTGGCAGCGGGGTGCACAGCCCACAGCAGCAGCCTGCCTCCACCCCGCACACTGACTGGGGGTGGTACGTGCCCACTGTGCCTGCCCTGCGCCTGGGCTCTGAGTGTCCCATGACCTGCCCTGGCCCTGGGGCCCCATTCACCCCAGCCCTTGCCCCTGTCTCTGCCCCACTCCCTCCCTCACCACAGCGGCTCAACCTGCCCCCCATGCCCCTTCCCCATGACAGACTTACTTGCTGGGGGGGGGGG
>NW_017729030.1:55342223-55345099 GCF_001723915.1 Gavialis gangeticus
GGGGGGGGGGTGCGTGCACTTGTGCACTCGCCCCTCCTCACCCCCCAAATCATATTTTCTTCTTCTGCCTATGGTCCCTGGAAAGGTACGTTGTGGTTGGGAAGGTGGTTGCTGCATGTGGGGGAGCAGGGAGGGCCCAGATGGCTGTGAGCCAGCTTGCAGTTGGTGCAGTGGCCTGGGGTGCTGGTCATCGCTGCCAGGGAGGCAGAGGCAGTGAGGGAGGGAGGCAGAGGCAGTGAGGCCAGAGCTGCTGCATGCTGCCCCTGCTCTGTACACACTGCTCCTGGCCAGGGAAGTGGCTGGTCAGGGAGCAGAGAGTGGGGCTGGCTTTTCAAAATAGCATCCAGCTTTTGGCAGCTGCAGCCAGAGCCAGGAGTTCCCCCTGGTGGCAGCTGGGGCCCATTGCAGGGTTGTAGGAAATGGCAGTAGTTTGGTGCTAAAAGCAGCAAATCTGCTGACATGTCCCTGCAAGTGTAGACATCTGCCTGGGAGCATTCACTATCAAGTAGTTCACTTGCATGTAAACTGATCTTGGATGAAATGTGCATGTAGACATGCCCAGAAGGTACTTTATTCTTAGCAGACACATGGTTATCTGGCTGGAAACTTAAGTTACATAAATTCAGACTCCAGTAAAATGTAAACATTTTTAATACAGCAAAAAAAAAAAAAAGGAAGTCACATTTGGATGTTTTCCTTGAAGATCTGCTTTTGTTCAGCCACAGCTGTTGGATTTGAAATATGACTTAACTCAATGAGGTCCTATGGCCTATGTTATGCAAGGAGATAGACTAGGTGATTGTACTGGTCCTTTCTGCCCTAATGTTAAAGAGGCCAGAGCAGTAATGAGGATCTCACCTTGGGTTCCTAGAAGATAAATAAAATATCAAATGTTGTCACTGAGATGATGTCACAGTTGTGACCATAACCCACAAATGCAAGGACATCTGGAGGTCAGTTTGTCATAAGGTGCAATTTTAGTGATCACTCTAAGTTTCTGAGAAGGTTATTTATTCAGGATGTGATATTATGGACACATCTCCAATTATGCAATGGGTATCAAGAGAAACCAAGAATGAGGACATTTGCTGCTTATAGTCAAGATTTTAGACATTTCTAATCAGTTCTAGTGGTCCTGTAATGAGGTCTCAAGACTATCCTGTATGAATTAACAGGGATGCTAGCCTTTCACATATGAGGTTTAGTGACAGGTCTTTGGTGCTAATTCAATACTGTTCTTGATTTGGTACTGAATGAAGCCTGAGACTACAAGAAATAGTTTTCTGAATGCTGCTACATGATCTTTTTAAAATTAACTCCCCAGACAGATATTTAGTTCAGGTAGGCACTGAGAAAGTAATGGAAGTTCTACTGTGTTATTTGCACCTGCTTTCAGATGCAGGAATTTCTCTAGTTCACATTGCTGGTTTATTTTTGTTCTTTTATTTAAGGTCATAACACTGCCAACTACTTTCCTTCTTTGTTCACCTACTCCTTGACCCACCTGAGGGCCAAGGTGATGTGTGAATATACATTCTTCTATGAAACGCCATTAGAAAATTATATATAGAGTATAGTAAATCAGTTTCCACAAATCTTCTGTCTGATTTGTGGTTTTCAAATAATCCTTTGAGCCAAATCTCTGCCCCCATTTCTTTGCTAGGATTTAATAGGTTTTTAACCTCTGGCATTGCTTAATTATTTGGGGTCTTCTTTACCTATGGATGAGACACAGAAAGGTCTGCCTGGCTTTCCAAGTTTGGTTCTACAGTCTGATTTATTTGTACTGGAGGAATTAGGAAGGAACTTACAAGCAATTACTTATGATTAATCAGAATTTAGAGGAACAATTACATTACAAACAATAGCACCATATCTCCCACCTGAAATCTACCTCATGCCTTGTGCAACAGGCTCATTATCTTTAATAGAGCAGCAGAGGCAACAGGAAGCAGAGCTCAAGTGTATAAAATGTTGCAATTAAATTTTCTAGTTACAACCTCTAGATTGATTGCTTTTGAAACAGAAATGTATGGTTTACTTTTACTTAAATATGAAATGGTTTGAAATACTGGAAATAAAGTGTTTACTTTTCCACCCAACAGGTTCATTTGCCCTTTAACGAGCAAAGTATTTACCTTGCCAATAGGGTGGACTGGTATTAAGGGGGGTCATGCAGGATGGTGCAGTGAGTTTTTTTTTTTTTAGGGACACTGGATACATCATTTGGCATTTTATATCTTATGTTCCTTTCAGTCTTTTAATATCTTACCTAGTTATTCTTCTTCAAGTATGTTATAAATGGATAACACATAAAGATTTCTAAACTCACTTATTGTATTTTTGCCAGCCTCAAGCATTCAAAGCTCATGAGTTCTAAACCCCCAAATCACCAGCTTGCTGTAAAAATAATGAGATTTCTGGGGTTTTTTTTGATCCTTTAGGCTAAGTACAGACAGTCAAAAAGTCCAAAGCTGAATTGATTCAATCTTTGCAGGTTAGTTTAAGCTGTGTAGATTGAACCTATAAGCAAGTGAACAGACATTCACTTTTGATTCCAGAAATGCAGCCACAAACCTACAGTGGCTCAGGCAAGAAGCCAGGGGGCACTAGACCACACTTCTCTTCTCAGCCGGACGAGACAGCTTTGGCAAGGTTAGCCCACCCACCCTACAAGGGGGGAAGGGGGGTCTTCAGGGGAGGTGCAAAGCATCCTGGGATGCTAGGACACTATGAGTCAACTTGAATCTGGAGGGGATCTGGGACAGAAGTTCAATAAACTGATTTATATTATAGTTTATAGGCACAGAACTTCTGTTGCATTACAGAACCAATTTTCTCATCACTTATACCTGTTTATGTGTAATTTCTGTCAT
>NW_017729030.1:55350099-55352002 GCF_001723915.1 Gavialis gangeticus
ATTATAGTTTATAGGCACAGAACTTCTGTTGCATTACAGAACCAATTTTCTCATCACTTATACCTGTTTATGTGTAATTTCTGTCATTAGCTTGAAGGAACACTCATTTTCAGGCTTCTTTCTACAGTTATAAGGGCTTAGGAAAGGTAAGGTTCTCATGTAATCATAAGACTCTAGAAGCTGGGGATTTAGGAAAGAGACTGAATGCCACAAGACTCATGAAATTGTTAGAGCTAGTCAGGCTTCATTGCCCTAATCTGCTTCCAGTAAAGCCAATATAAAACTTCCAGAATGTTTCTGGATGTAGAAATAGGCTAATTTTGAATGCTTTTAGAAATGACATCCCAAACCTTTTGGGAAAGAGGAGGGTGGCTTTAAATTTGAGGGTACTTGAAACCAAAATCGCATGCCCCTTTTGATCCAATTGTAGGTGTTTTCAGCTGGCTGGGTAAAGCCTGCCCAGAAGAAGCTGACCTATTATTAAACCTGCTTCTCATCCCTGGTTTGGCCACTTAGAATGTTGCACTGATAAAGGAACAAAATGACTGAACCCAATTGGCTTCTTAGTCAGGTTGTATGTGTGGTTTAGTCTATTCCCATAGCTTCACACAGGCTCATCATGTATGCAGCCAGAAAGGAACTATTATTTCATACCAGGGGTGTCAAAAATATGGGTTATGGGCCAAATCCATCCCATGTACTCATTCTATCTGGCCTGCTAGACTTCTGGAATGGCCTGAGAGTGGCCTACCACAGAATTCAGGATCCTCAGGCATTTGACAAGTCCCAGCAGACTTATCAATTGATGGCAGGAGAGATAACAAATGCTGACACAGCCTGGTCAACCTTAAGTCATTTCACCTGTCTGCATTGTCATGGCCCTGGCTCCCCAGTAGCCAGCCCCTACCCTGTGCCCCATACTAGTGTCAGAGCTGGAACTGCCATCACAGCACAGGACACACAATGGTGACAACTCTGACTAGGGCACTGGGCATGAGTCATGGGCTGGAGCCACTGCCACATGCCCTGGATTGCAGCTAGAGTTGCCATGGCTGCCACCACCACCACTCCCATTCCCATCACCACATACTCCGGATAGGATTTGGAGTAGATGCTGCTGCCATCATTGTGTGCTTTATGTTGGAGCCACAGATGCTGCTGCCCCTGATACATGCTCCAGGTTGGAGCTAAAGCTGCTGCGACAGCTTCCTTGTGCCCTAATCCTCAATTAATCCAGCAATCTGGATCCAGCCTAGGGCACAAGGTGGGTTTGACACCTACCAAGGTGAGTAACTGACACCCCAGTTACAACTCTGTTGGTTTGGATGTGATGGTAAACCGGTTAAGATATCTGGTTACAGTTGCCAGGGCATGAATGTGAAGACTCGTTCTGGTTGACCCAGCTATGAAGTAGTATCTCATCATTTGTGCTGGGAAGTCAAAGATAGCTGGATGTGATGCTAGCCCTTTCACTCCTTTGTGTGCCAATGGCTCCCAAAACTGGTGTGCCCTAACTCTGTTAGCTTGCTGGGTCACTAGGTTTGGGTAGACTGGTGATGATGAGCCCATAACTTGTTTTTAGATAAAGCATAACATTCAAAATGTAGGCATTCCTGACTTCAAGGCCCCAAAGAGAGAAAGACACCATTGCTTCCCTTGATAGTTTGTCACAGTGGATAGTCATTCTCAATATTTAACATTTGTGTGATGAAGAGGAGGGCTTTAAACTAGATTTGCTAGAGGACAGAGACCATAGCCCTGAGGTAAGTGAGGAAGTGGGTGACCTGGAGGAAGTGCAAGCAGGAGTGGGCATCAAGGAAGACATTTCCATTCTTCCTGACAAAGTAGAGCAATCAGTTACCTTAGGTGCCTGTACATGAATGCACGGAGCCTGGGAAACAAG
>NW_017729030.1:55352039-55371164 GCF_001723915.1 Gavialis gangeticus
ATGATGTGATTGGAATAACAGAGACTTGGAGGGATAGCTCACATGACTGGAGCACTTCCATGGTTGGGTATAAACTGTTCAGCAAGATGGACAGGGGAAAACAGGAGGAGTTGCACTTTATGTAAAAGAGCTGTATACTTGCTCAGAGCTCCAGTATGAAACTGGAATAGGCTTGTTGAAAGTCTCTGGGTTAGGGTCAGAGGAGTCATGTCATGGTGGGGGTCTGCTATAGACCACCAGACGAGGAGGAAGTGGTGGATGAGGCTTTCTTCAAACAGCTAGCAGAAGTTTCACAGGCCCTAGCTCTCATGGGGAACTTAAATCCCTTATACTTCTGGGAGTTCAATATAGCAGTATTACTGCACCCTTGGAGGAGTTGTGAGTTGCCTGGGAAGGGGATTCCCACAGAGGAGGAGTGTCTTTCCCTCCATGATGAGCAGCTGGAATATTTAAGTTAGTTAAAGGGGCAGCTGGGGTATCTGGGGCTCCCCACTCCTCTCCTCTCATCTAGGGCCATTTCTTTTCCTGGGGCATTGCTATTGTTTATTTATTTCTCCCTGGGTCCGCATAATATTTTGTGAACCCTGCGCCTCATATTTTGTAAACCCCACACCTCATATTTTGTAAACCTGCACCTCATGCTTTGTAGATTCATATCCCATTGAAGTATAAGATTGCATGACATTTACTGAGACCGTTGCTACCCAGATCCCTCACCTGCATCCAGAATATTTGCTTAGAGTTGTGTGTGTGTGTGTGTGTGTGTGTGTGTCGCATATAGATTCATAGAATCTTAGGTCTGGAAGGGACTCCAAAGGATCATCAGGTCCAGCCTCCTGCATGAGCAGGAAAGACATCTGGGGTCAGATGACCCCAGCCAGGTGACCATCCAGTCTTCTCTTGAAGACCTCTAGGGTAGATGATTGCACCACCTCTGGGGGGAGCTTGTTCCATAGTCTGGACACCCTAGTTGTAAAGAAGTTTTTCCTAATGTTCAGCCTGAAACTATCTTCCAGGAGTTTGTGGCCATTGTTTCTATTTTCTCCCAGGGTGCCCTGGTGAACAGTTGTTCACTGAGCCCCTGATGTACATCTCTGATATAGCGGTAAGCTGCAATCAGGTCCCCTCTCAGCCTTCTTTTCTTTAGACTGAAGAGTCCGAGATCCCTCAGTCTCTCCTTGTATGGCTTGCCATGCAAGTCCCTGATCATGTGGGTGGCCCTTCTCTGGACCCTGTCAAGCTTTAGCATGTCCTTGTTGAAGTGTGGTGCCCAGAACTGGACACAATACTTCAGTTGCAGCTGCACCAGTGTTGAGTAAAGTGGGAGAATCACTTCTTTGGATTGACTGGAGACTCATCGATTGATGCACGTCAGAGTTTTATTGGCCCTAGCAGCTACTGTGCTGTATTGCTGGCTCATATTCATGCTGGGGTCTATTGTTACCCCCAGATCCCTTTCATTTGTAGTGCTGGTCAGGTTAGTGATGCCCAGCCTGTAGGTGTGCTGGGGGTTCTTCGTTCCCAGATGCAGCACTTTGTATTTCTCTACGTTGAACCTCATCTGGTTCCATTCTGCCCAACATGCCAGCCTGTCTAGGCCTGCTTGTATCAGCAGCCTATGTGCAGGTATCTGCACAACCCCATATCTTTGTGTCATCCACGAACTTGGCCAATGGGATTTTCATGCCAACATCCAGGTTGTTGATGAAGGTATTGAACAGCACTGGGCCAAGTACCAAATCCTGGGGTAACCTGCTGCCCACAGCTTACCAGGATGACACTGCTCCATTCATTTGGACTCTCTGTGTCCTACTCCACAACCATTTTTGCATCCACTTGGTGGTCCTAAGGTTGAGCCCGATAGCTTCCAGTTTTCTGATATAGTTCCCAAGTCCTTTACATATATATGTAACATTTTTAACTCTTCTTATATATTAATAAATTTGTATATAGTTAAATCTTAAGATGTGTCCTGGCTTTACTCTATAGGGGAAGGAGGAAACTGTATGCAGTAGGCAGTTTCACCCCACAGTGCACCTGCCCTGATAACATTCCCTTCAATTGGAGAGGGGAGTACGCAATTGGGTACTAGCCGGGCTACATAGGCAAGGTCAGCTCCCAGAAAGCACAGTTTGGGGTGGAGGTGAACAGCCAACTGTGGCAAAAGAACATGTTAAAGACTGTTTAGAAAAGTTGGACATATAAGAGTCCATGGGGCTGGATGGGATGCACCCAAGGGTGCTGAGGGAGTTGGCTGATGTGATTGTGGAGCCACTGGCCATCATTTTTGAAAACTCATGGTGATCAGGAGAGGTTGTGAATTATAGGAAAAGGGCAAATATAGTGCCTATATTTAAGAAAGAGATAAAGGAGGATCCAGGGAAACTACAGACCAGTCAGCCACACCTCAGTCCCTGGAAAAAATTATTGAACAATTCCTCAAGAAATCCATTTCTAAGCACTTGGAAGAGAAGCAGATGATTAGGAACAGTCAACATGGATTCACCAAAGGCAAGCCATGCCTGACCAAACTGACTGCCTTCTATGATGAGGTGACTGGCTCTGTGGATGCAGGGAGACCAGTGAATATGGTGTACCTTGATTTAGCAAGGCTTTGATATATATCGTCTCCCACAACTCTCTCACAGGCAAGCTAAAGAAGTATAGGCTGGATGAATTGACTGTAAGGTGGATAGAAAACTGGCTGGATCATTGGGATCAGAGAGTATTAGTCAATGACTCAATTTCTAGTTGACAGCTGGTATCAAGTGGAGTGCCCCAAGAGTCAGTCCTGGGGCTGATTTTGTTCAATATCTTCATCAGTGATCTGGAAGATAGTACAGAGTGCACCCTCAGCTAGTTTGCAGATGACACCAAGCTGCAGTGAGTAGTAGATAAGCTGGAGGGTAGGGTTAGGATTCAGAGAGACCTAGACAAACTGGAGGATTGGACCAGATGAAATCTTATGAGGTTCAATAAGGACAAGTGCATAGTCCTGCCACATAGGATGGAACAAACCCAAGTACTGGTACAGGCCAGGGACTGACTGGGTATGCAGCAGCTCTGCAGAAAAGGATCTGGAGGTTCCAGTGGACAATAAACTGAACATGAGCAAACAGTGTGTCCTTGTTGTGAAAAAGGCTAATGGCATACTGGGCTGCATTGGTAGGAATGTTGCCAGCACATCAAGGGAAGTGATTATTCTCCTTTATTCAGCACTGGTGAGGCCACATCTGGAGTCCTATGTCCAGTTTTGGGCCCCCCACTATAAAAAGAATGTGGACAAAGTGGAGGGCAACCAAAATGGTGGGGGGACTGGGGCACATGACTTATGAGAAGTTGAGGGAACTGGGCTTTTTTAGTCTAGAGAAAAGAAGACTGAGAGGGGATTTAATAGTAGTCTTAAATTCCTTGAAGGATTGCTCCAAAGAGGATGCAGCTAGACTGTTCTCAGTGGTGGTAGATGATAGTATGAGGAGCAATGGTCTCCAGTTGCAGCAAAGGAAGTTTAGGTTTGATATTAGGATGAACATTCTCACTTGAAAGGTAGTAAAGCACTGGGACAGATTACCCAGAGAGGTTGTGGACTCTCCACCCTTGGAGGGTGTCACAGGGCGGGGACCCAGGAGTGGCCGTGATCTCTCCTGCGCCCCTACCATGCCAAGTTGCCCTTCTAGCACCCTTGTCTCGCCCGCCACGTCTTTGCTGTTTATATATATTAATGGGAGGCTGCCTTTCCTGGGCTTCTCGGACCCGGTGCTCTTGCCTTATACAGATATCTCTTGGTGCACCCCCCCAGGGCATCGCGTGCCTCCTTCCACCCCCAACACCATGCCCAAACCTTGCCGGTGTTCCGGACATTCTCGTGTCTCTATGTACGTGCCCTCCCCGGGGCCTCTCCAATATACGCGCCCTTTCCGGTATACGTGCCCTCTCTGGGGCCCCTCCGATTTCTGATACGCGCACCCTCTCCAGGCCTTTACCTGCGTGCCCTGCCCTCTCCAGGCTCCTGCTCGCGCACTCTGTCCTTCCGGGCTCTTTAGACTTGCCCTTGCCCCTTTCAGGGGCTTCCCAACCGACTCGCCCTTGTCTGGGGCTTCTCCCGTATCCTCGTCCTCACCGGATGCTCTAATCTTATACGTGCCCTCCCTGGGGCCTCTCTGGTATGCACACCCTCTCCGGGGCCTCTCCAATCTATGTGCCCCCTCCGGGCTTCTAACCGCGCGCCCGCCCTTCTCCAGGCTTTTGAACCTTGTCGGCCCTACCTGAGCTCCCTATTCCCGTATTCACAGCCGCTCTCTGGGGCCTATGCCTTGCGCTCGCCGGCCGCTCTCTGGGGCCTATGCCTCGCGCTCAGGCTCAGGTGGCCTGTAGCCATGCCTGGCCCCTTGACCCTTCTCAGGGTCCTTCGCCCTACTGGGCAGAATACTGCCCTCACGGGCTGGGGTCCCAACACTCCAAACGCAGCGCCACCCCGGCGCCAAACTGCCATGCCTTCTCTGGCACCCAAGCATGTGCCCTCCCAGGGCACCAGGAACCCCCCCACGCTACTGGGGAGCTCCCCTGAGGCCTCCTCCAACCCCTACAGCCTCCCCCAGTCCTCCGGTATAACAATAACAACCAAGAAACATAAAACCATAAGCCGACTGGCTATAACGCAAATAAGCCTCCTGGCTGGTCTTACATAAACAAAACAAGCTATGAGCCAACTGGCTACAACATACGCTCCACGCTGCCCTGGCTACTCCTCATCTCCGTCAGGGCCTCTCCTCACCACACCATTTTCCAGACTATCAGGTGGTAAGGCAACCAGGCTGGTTTACTCTGCTTTAATCTACAGCAGAGCTGTTACTCCTTTGGCTGCCCAAGGGGAACTGGCTCAGGCCTCAGCCTCTTCTGTTTATATGGGCCAGGCCCAGCCCCCTGGCGGTCAGCTGACCCAATCAGCTGCCCTAGCAATCGCCAGCTGTATCGTCCTGTTGATTGGCAGCTAAGCCCTCTTACCAATGCCAGTAGCAGGCACCCTAGTGCCCTGCTACAGAGGGTTTTAAGACCCAGCTAGACAAAGCCTTGGCTGGGATGGTCTAGTTGTGGATGGTCCTGCTCTGAGCAGGGGGTTGAACTAGATGACCTCCTGAGGTCCCTTTCAACCCTAATTTTCTAAATTTCCCACCCAACTTTTGCATTAATTTTTTTTCAGGGACTTGAGCAGAGTGGTACAGTATCACACTTAGGCACCAAAGTTCATATAGATGCTCAACAGCTGGAATAGAAATTTGCTCTCTGTGTCTTCAGCTAAATTCTCTAGCACATCCTCACTTTGCAGATTAGGTTGATGATGTCACCTGCATATTTGACATAAGCAATTATTTCTTTTTTGGTATGGCTTTACCCTTGAAGCAGGTCTCAATTTTTTTTATAATGGAAAATTGAAAATTGTCTGCTGTGACTGCTACAGCAGGTGACACTAGGTATTTTATCATATATAACTTTCATTTTGGTCAGTGCTCTCTTCTAAGTTATATTGTCATTTTTATTTTGCTGGCAAATTCCCACCCGCACCTAAAATGAGTTTTCATTGCTGTGTCAACTGATATATATGGTCAGTCTTTGTCCATTTCATCTTCATTTTTTTCAGCTCCTCTGTTCTTCCTCTGTGTTGTGAGTTAAAGAAGATAGTCTGTTTACACAAATGCCTTTATTCTCACTTCATGCATATGAATTTCTCCATACTGCCTACTTTTAGGGTGATTGCTTTACTGGCCAAAAAGAATGCTGCCTTGGTTGAAAAATATTTACCATAAAATGTGCTCACAGGTAACTTCTAGGTCTGTATGGAGTCTCATGATTAGAATGTGTTATACATCTTTTAAACATTTTTAAAGAGATAAGAGTTAAACCCCAAAATGTATTAAACTGTAGTGTCAGGCATGTACATATATTTTAATTGTAGTCAAATGCCAGCATTTGTAAGTGTGGGTGCTCAAATGTCTATGTTATGCTTGATTTTCAGAGACAAAAATCAATAAAAGGTTAAGATGCTTAGGCCCTCAACCCCATTCTCCCATCCCCCTCCCCTGCAACAGGCAAATTTTATTTATTTTCTTACATACCAAGGCTCACTTCATCTTCTGATCTATCCAATGAAGAAAGTTCTTTGCTTACAAAAGCTTATGCCTTACATCTCTGATTTATTTAGTCTATAAAGATGCAAACCTAGCCTGCCTTCTACTTAATGTCTTTCAATTCAGTTTCCACCCTGGCATGGAAAAGTCAAGCCATTTCAGGAGCCTCCAGGGCTAGCCTGAATTGATTCAATCTTTGCACATTAGTCTAACCTGGCTAGGCTGAACTGGCTTGTAACCAGACAGACATTCTCTTTGGGCTGAGAAAATTCAAGCGCATGCTTGCAGTGGCTCAGGCTAGAGGCCGGGGACACTACAGCAACCCTGCCTTCCCTTGCACAGTGCTGAGCTGAGTGGGGGGCTTGGCCATGCCCTGATTACAGAGGTTTGTCTGCACCACCCTAGGCTTTTCCCTGCTCACTATTCAAGGAGTGGGAGTGTTGCCAGCCCCCAGCCCCCTGCTAGCACTCTGAGGCAAGTGGAGGGAGGGTGCAGTGCATGCATCTGTTGATGATATGAAGCTTTTCCATCTCTCTCCCTGCTGCTTTATACTGTCTGCAGCAAAGTGATAGGTAAGCAAGCAATCAGGAAGCTGATAATCACCCAATCAGCAAAACAATAGCCTCTCTCCAGTACTTCAAACTCTTCTTAAACAGCTTATGAGCTGACCTGTTGATTAGCTCCAAATAGCCCTAGGCAGTCACTGTTCTGTCTGCCTGGCCCAGTGAAATTGGAAACACACACACATCTGCATTAGCTAGCTTACCACGTACCTAGGGTCCATGGGGTTGGGGTCCCTGCTGTGGGAGATGGGAAGGAGGTGCAGAGGGGGACAGGGATTTTTTGCTTGAGTAGTGAGCAGTGGGGGTGGGGAGTAGGGCATATCCTGCTGTGTCTGCAAATCTGTGCCAGAGCTCCATCCAGGAAGCAGAGGTGAGGGGCCAGCCCT
Organism: Gavialis gangeticus; assembly: GCF_001723915.1. Lineage (NCBI taxonomy): Eukaryota > Metazoa > Chordata > Crocodylia > Gavialidae > Gavialis > Gavialis gangeticus. The sequence goes on from NW_017729030.1 coordinate 55,359,114, forward strand.
GCTGTGAAGCGGAGAGCCCCACCCAGCCCAGAGAGCATGCCAGGATGCTAGGGGTGTCTGGTTTATCTTAAACCAGCAAGGGGTCTGGGACAGACATTGCATAAACTGGTTTGACTCAAATCAGTTAAGTCTGATACTGCATTCAACCAGGTTTATCTGAAACCGATTTCAGCCATTTTCAAACGGGTTTATGTGTACTGAACGTCTGTTCTGTTACAGATTTAAAGCAGTTTCTGATCACTTAAACCAGTTTATGTGTAATGTCTGTTCCAAGTCCTGAAGATGTCCTGCTTCCTACAGAGTTCCTTCAGAATTCTGCAAAGAGTACTTGATCTCACACTCTGCAAAAGTGGAGCCATGGGTTTAGCCTTTCCTTTTTCTCACCTCTTGGGACACTAGCAAGAAAGACTCCTTGGGCTTTGAAACAACTTTGTGCTGAATCTCTATGCCAAGATGCAAGTGATGGGGAAATCTTTTTCCTTCTCCCCAGGCTAATGCACTCTATCATACCTGGCCACAATGGTGCCTGAATGTTTATTGCTCAACAGTAGGCAGCTTCTGTGCTTGCTAATTTTACACCTTAATAACCTCTTCCAAAATAGCTTTCACCTTGAAGAAAATTGCGTAGGTTGGCTGAAGTGAAGGGTATTATACAGTAACAGAGAAAATGTAATATATATATATAACATCTGAAATAACATAGGACTTTTACTTCTAGTCTAAGACACACATTATAGTCAAATGAGATTTCCATTAATGATAGTCAGCTATTTCCTTTGCTCCATTTTGCTAGCTCTGGGAAACTTTGGTTCCTTCAACTTCTTAGAGGTAGTGTTATAGCAGCCTAGAGATAGAAAGTATTACCAGTTACTGACATACCAGTAGAAGCCAAATAGGCTCCCTAAATCTAAAGCAGTATACTTTTATATTAAAAAATAACTATTTTTCTGGAATATTTTATTTTTCATCTCTTTCCTTGGGATATTGAGCCTATAAATATAGAAAGGAGGAATAACTGAACCTTCAATTGAAAATTCAGTACCTAATCAAAATACGGAGTAATGAAATTGCCCATACATTGCAGAAATAAAATCACAGGGCCTGGACAGATAACATTTATACATTGTAACTTAAATGAGTTTTGTATGCTGGTGTAAAGGACATCAGAACCCAAAGTGAACAGATGTGCAGCTACTCTGGTGCAGCTGCAGTATTAAGCACTACTAAACTGCTTTAGCCTAAGTGTCATGGGACCTGGTAGTAGACTGTTTTCCTGGTATCCAAAAACAAAACAAAACAAAACAAAACTACCCTGCAAAAAGCAGTGCAGCGTATGTGGCAGCAGCATGCACCACCAGAAACGGTGCCTGGCCATTCAGAGCAATGTTCTGGCTGCTGGCTAGGCTCTGCATGGCAGGATTGGTACTGCTGCTGCCCCAGGAGGCCCCCAGGACATGCTGCTGGGGCCAGCACAGGTGCATGCTCCAGCCTCCCTACCCCATCTGGGACAATTTGGCGCACCCTGAGGCAAATGTATGCTGCTGCCTTTTGTGCCCCTGGAAATGCACACCTCTGCACATGGGGACACACCCCATTTGTTCATTCATTTGTCCCAATAATGGTGCTTGGTTTAACTATGTATTTTCTTGTATTTATGTTAATGTTACACTAGGGCTTAACATAATATTAGATCCCTGACTTTCATGCTACATTATATGTCTCAGTAGACATACATGCTTATGGAAAGACCCGAGTTCTGTTCCTGACTCCAACCATAGCTTGTGAGATGTCCTTGGGCAAGTCACATTCCACCCTGAGATTCAGTTTTGTTATCTGTAAAATGGAGTAGTGGTACTGAGCCCCACTGTAAAGCATGCTGAGAAGAGCTGATGAAAAACACTCTATGAACTACATAACGATACCATCATTTCTTGTTTCCTTATCTCATGGTTATTAATATATTAATACTCTTATTCTTACACTCTGCTTTGCTCTTCTGGAATTGTTCTTTATTTATTCATATTCCCCAAATATCCAAGAGCTCCAGTCACAGACCAGAACTTCACTGTTTTGGGTGCTGTACAGAGAACAAAATGATGGTTCCTGCCACACAATCGAAGTATAAGCCAAGAGATGACAGCTGGGCACAGACAGCCAGGGGACCAGAAGCAATCAGGACGATGGTATTGGGAGACAAGGTAGGCAGTAGGGGTGTGCAAAGTGGGTCCTATTTGATTTGGAGTTGGCCCAAATTGGGGACAGTGATTTGATTAGTTGATTCAGATCAGTGTCCCTGATTCGATTCGGCTGAATCAGAATCTGAAGATTAGATACTGATTCAGAGAATCAGTGATTCGGACATAGACACAGCTTTAAATGTTTTTTCTAAAAGTACTTCTGGTCCATTCTGGGTCTGCCCCACCTCACTTCCCTGGCTCAGCAATTGGCCGCAGGGGGACCCCACTGAATCAAGCCGAATCTCCATCAAATCGAATCAGGGACTGAAGCTTCACACAGCCCTAATAGGCAGTGGACAGTACACCTGCCTCCCAACTGCTGTACAGGGTCAATTTTTGTTTTTTGGTTTTGTTTTGTTTTGTTTTTTTTCTGTAGTGTTCTGGCTTTGGAGAGTTTTAAGGAGAGATTTGAAGGAGGATAATGATGTGGCTTTATAGGTTTTTACAGGGGAGCATCTGGGTTGTGGAGAGAGGGAGGGAGGGGGGAGACAGCATGGGAGAAAACACAAAGGTGTCTGTCAGTCTAACTGGTTGCTCATGGAGGCTGGCATGATGGGCTGGCTGAAGGCAAGAGCTGACCTTTCGGTACTGAATGAGATGTGCTATTGGGAGCAAGTTTTCTGGTGTGTGTGAGTGTGTGCGTACGTGCATGCGTGCTTGTGTCCTACTTTTGTCTCCAGCCTCAGACCACTTCCAGCCTTCACCACCCCTAATTCGCAGATGTATTTTTCTAGCGCTTTGGTTTTGTGGTGGCTGAGCATCCTCCATGAGTCAGACCCTGCTTCTTTTACCCAAATGCACCAGTTCTTTCCTTCATTGATTTTGGTGGCACAACTCCTGGGAGCTGAGCTGAGCCTGACTCTAAGCATCAGTGCCCTTTTTGTCTTTCTTGGCATGTGTGAAATGGAGGTATTTTCACCAAAAACACTGAATCTGGGTCCTTAGTATCCCATGCGTTACACAGAACAGGGATTTGTCTTTTTCTAGCATCTGGCTACTAACACTCTAGCAGTTACTAAGTGGTGTGATATTAGGTCTCTATTCCCTTGGAATGTGTAATTATCCCTTGAAAGGCCCCAAAGAATTACTAATGGATCCTCTGGCACTCAGCACTACACCCCACTATTAACTCAATTTGTGTCTGGATCTTTTTCCAGTAATACTGCAAGACAGAGCAATTCCAGCAAATATAGAGGGAGCCCCTCTTTTTCACCACATGCTCTCCATCACATTTCTCTTTATACTCCAGAGAGGTCTTTTTATAGTTCACTGGACTGAACTTCCACTGACATAGTAGTTCAACTCCATTCTCCTTTGTGGCCTGTCTCAAAACATATTTAAATCATTTGGTATCTTTCACTGACTTCAAAGGCCAACGCTTGTTGTATTGCAGATGCAAGAAGCCAGGATTTTGTTCCAAATAAAAAGCCTTTCCTTTCGTGGGTCTGGTTTAGACTTTTTTTACTGTAACCTGTGCTGGCATGCCAGGCCCAGCGATGTGCCAGATCCCAGGTCCTCAGGGTAGCCCAGGGTAGCCCTGGGATGTGCCAGATCCCAGTAGCCCTGGGAAACCCCCTCAGGCAGGTCTGCTGACTGAGGTGTCCTATGGAGAGGTGTGTCCCTCACCCTCACCATCCAAGAATTTGGTCCATGCCCAATGAACACATTGGGTTCTTTGTTATATACAACTATATATGGAAAAGAAATGATTAGTGACAATAATATATATATATATTATGTTTTGGGGCACTTGATTGTCTGTATTGATTATTTCCTCTCCTTAGTCTGTGGTTTGGTAGGTGTTAATCGTTGCTCATTAACTCATTAACACCTACAAAACCACAGACTAGGGAGAGGAAATAATACAGACAATCAACTACCCCAAGACAGACACAGTCAGTTGCACAAGCATCCATGTCCTGAGTTTTGCCTGTCAACAGCTAGAACCCAGAATCCCTGCACCTATCTCCTTGACAGCTGGCAGACTTTGTGGCTGCAGCAGGGGCTACCATCCCTGCAGCTTTCACCCTGCTGCGCCTTAACACACACAGTCACCCATGTCACGAGTTTTGCTTGTCTGCAGTTTGAGGTGCATTTCCCCCCAAACCCCTGCACTTATCTCCTTGAAACCTGGCAGACTTTGTGGCCTGAGCAGAGGCTACCATCCCTGCAATTTTCATGTAATTCAGACAAAAACCACCAAAGTTGAAGATATTTCATTGATTCCCCATTATACCCTATGGCCAGATCTCCAAAGTGGCTCCGAAGAGGTTTGGAAGCTCCGAATCGCTTTGGAAAGTCTAACAAAGCCAATGCTTCAATCTGGACATGCTGCTTTGGATGCTGAAGCATCCGAAGCTTCTCTGGATCCAAATCATGGTCTGAAGCCTCACACAGCCCTTAGTGTGAGATTAGTGTTAATCTCCTCCAACTTCTCTCTTCCTCTTTTCCCTCCCTCACCTTTTTAATGGCTCAATAGCAGCAAATCAGAGTTCTCAGTTTGCAATGGGGGCTTTGGTCACAGTTCAAATGTTCCAATAAAAAGCATGCACTGTGCACAGCATACCCTCCTACCTGGAAGAGCTATTGCACCCTCTGCAAACTTTTTGCTGCCTTTCTTACAAAGTTCTTAGGCACAGCTCACCCACTCAGCTTGCAGCCAAATGAGCCTTTGCAGCTGTTACCCTACCTATCCCATGCTTCATCCTTCCTGTCTTAGTTTCACCTACAAGTGAGTGTCAACCCCTGCCAGACCTATACAGTTTGGATTTGATAATACTTCACATGCAATTTGTGCTCACTTCACATGGGGATAAGTATGCAAGAAACAAGGAAGAGGAGCATCATGACCACTGTTGGCAAGGAATAACTCCATATGCTACTCTAGGCAATTCTGGGCTGAAAGCAAAGCACTTCTTTAAACAGTGCAGAACATCTTAGTGCACCAAGTAAAGAAGAGAAACGTCCAATTGAAACTACTGGGAATTTAAATAGTTGAAATGCAATCCCCTGGAATTAATTATGTAATCTCTCCATAACCACTTTAGTAGCGAAAGTTAAACAAACTTACATTTACCTAATAGTTTTTCTGCTTCATTTCATTTTCTGGTCTGCTATATGGAATAGTCCATGCTCCTAGATAGCTATGTCTTCTACCTTTAGAAAGAAATGCAGTGAAAAGTCATGCGATTAAAATGGCAGCAGGTTTATCTTAGAGAGATGGTTATGAAGGCAAAGAGTCTTTGTTGATTGACTTTCAAAGTGAAGGTCAATTGTCTTTATCTTGTTCAGTGTTTCTTACATCCTTATCTATTTTAACCACTATTATTTGAAATACACCCATTCTGATTCACAGTTATACATTATATCTGGTGAAAAATGGAAGCGATAACTTCCAGTGGAATGACTACTGTTTCAAAACAACAGCTCTGTTTAAAGCCCCAGCTGACAGATGCATTGTAAGATTGTACTGTTGCTTTTTACAAGCCATGGAATAGTTTGTAAGAGCAATCATCTTCCCAAATTGGTCATTACCAAAGTTAATGACCTGTTTATTAGAACATCAACCTTGGCTTTGCCTCATGCTGTTAATTAACAAATCTGTCATTAACTGCTGGTAGCCATGAATATTTTTTTGGGGGGGGGATTGGAATGCTTCAGTAATTATGGCACTATTAAAGTGATATCTCTGCATATCAGTGAGACTACAAAACTTGTGCTAGGTTTTCACACACCTAACAGTTTTATTGTTAAACTAAGACCACTGTATTGGCTCCTGCTGGTTAGAGTGAAACACAGGTAAACAGATGGCATGGAGTAACATTTTCAAAGTTGCCTAGGTGATTGTGGAGCCTCAGCCCTGTTTTCAAAAGTGACTCGGGAATTTAGGGGGTAGATTTTACATGTATTAGTAACTTAAAGAAGCTTAATTAAATGCCTAGTGGTTTTTGAAGATCCTGCTAGACATCTATCTGAACAGTTGGATGCTTAAACACCTTAGAAAATCTTGTCTTTTCTGATTATCAAGGTTCTACAGCCCCCAGACATTCAAAAGCAGCAGGGTTTGGCCTGCCTCTCCTCCCGTTGAAACCAGTGGTAGATCTCTGTTTAGTATCAATGAGAGCAGAGGGAGGCCAAGGCTGAGTGCTATTGCAATGCTCACCTCTTCAAGTATTTGTTCTGTTGCCTTGTCCTCCTCAGTTATCTGGTATGCATGTCTAAGTCTTAGATTGTGAGCTTGTAGGGGGCAGCTCTGCCTTTGTATGATTATTTGGGCTGCACCCAGTGCAGTGTGGGCCATGATGCATGCACAGTATTTTCAGGTCTTCAAATGCTTACTGTGCCTCTAGGCTATTTGTATATACTTAAGGAGGTTTTACAGAGAAAAAATGACAGGATTTTCAAAGTCAGTCAGTGTTGGGGTTTGAAGATGCTCAATGAGCACAGGAGCTTTTCTGGAAACTGGTGTTTGGAATTCAATTGACAGCAGAGCTTTTTGACAGGCTATACCCAATAGTAATGAACTACTCATTGACAAGACCATCTTCTGGTTTGTAGAAGTTACCCATAGGTTCTGCATGGTAAACTTACCATCCACAGAGCCCTCAAACCCTCTGTGTTGCTCCAAGTAGATTGCCTCCTATACTGTAAGCTGCATAATTAACACAATATGGTATTTGGGGCAGCTGTCACTGGTTAGTTTACCTCTGAGCTAATTAGTCCACCCATGCCACTTCAAGAACATTGACTTCACTACTTCTGGTTCAGAAGGCAGCCTGCCTGGAGTAGCAAAGTGCGCCTGTGTCAGGGGCTAGGAAGTTTACAGTATACACACAGTTGGCATGAAACTACTGTTTGCTGCATTATTAAAGTGGTGCAAAAGTATAATCTGTACCAGACACTGGAATCTGGTACAACATCTATCTCCTGAGATGAGAGTCTGGAAATAATAACTTGTGTGAGTTACAGGTTTTACCTTCCCATGCTTAGGGATAAATGTACTTCACCACTCCTGGCAGCCACTCTACTGCTAATTATGGCATCATAAAATATGCTGGATTAATGGAGTCTCAAAACCTAAAAGACAACTTCGTGGCCTTTGTTTGGTTTGTTTGGTTTATAGGACTCTGTTATAACATGTTGTTCCTGTCAGTGAATGTATTATTATTTCTACTACTGTAGTACCTGGAGTTTCCAAACATGATTGAATTACATACCAAGAGGCCCCATTGAGTTACATGCTGCAGAAACACATAGAAAAAGGCAGACGCTGCTTGAAAGAGTTTACAGTCTAATTAGACAAGAGGGAGAAAGAGAAGTGTCACCATTACAACTAGTTGCAAATGGTGTAGTTAGATACAGAGGATGAAATCCTGGCCCAAATGAAATCAGAATCAAAACTCCCAGTGATATCAATAGGCAGTTCTCCCAAAGAGGTTAAGGCCTCAGTTCCTCAAAATACATAAGGAACTGTGTGTCTAATGTTATGCACATGTATTCTGCCATTGATTCAAACAGGACTATTGTTTATTGTTCTGGGGCTTGCAGAAGAATTGAAGGGAATGATGTATCAATGAGGTATTCCACTCTTTTGACAATCTCAGCCTAACTGCTTTGCTGCTTGAAAGCCAAGGTGACTTGTTCAAGATCACACTGGAGCTTTGTCAGGGAACCAGGAATCCAGACCTCTCCAATTTTACACCGTCACCTTCATCAATGTCCAAGGTCTCAGGCTTGTACCTTCCTCCCCAACCTCCCATTCTCTTGGGGAGTACATGGACCAGTGCAGACTGTAGAGCAGGGATCTACCATGAGCTGGAAGTCAGTGACAAGCTTTGGGAGGGAACCAGTGGGATAGAAACTGTGCCTTTCAGAGTCATGCTGGGCAGGGAGAGATATAGGACTACAGTATGGCAGTAGCAGTGGTGAAAAAGCTTTTTTTCTTCACTGTCACTGCATCTACAGTGGGTCATCAAGGGACTCTTTTGGGTGGTGAATGGCTTAGTTTGTCTGTACTCAGAACTGGAGTCTTCTGTAGTCCACTGTGATGAATTTGCCACCTACTTTGCAGACAAAATCACTGGTATTCAGCAGAGCTTGGGGACCAGCACTTTTTTTGTAGAGTTACTCATGTTTGGATTTGAGGAAGCTTAGTTTTGTCTTGCTTATATGAATGGATTTAAATTGATGTCACCCATAGACACAGAGGATATTCTTAGGGCAAGGGTGGGGAGTGAGCACTTGTGAACTGGACCTGTGTCCCTCCAGCCTGGGGAGAATTGGGCCATTGCTGGCAGGAACTGTCAATGCCTCCCTTTGGATATTCTTCAGTCTGTGGTTGTCTGGCCCCTACTCAAGAAACCATTACTTGATGCTGACACCCAAGCCAGTTATTGCTCTATATATGACTTACCCTCTTTGGGAAAGATCACTGAATGGGTGATCTCCTGCCAGCTCCTTTATCTCCCATCATGATTCCTATTGTCAGCTGAGAGCAACCTCTTGCAAGTTGAGAGCACCATCAGCGCTCTGCTTGGCAAAATGTGTGGGAGGTCATCCTTGGATGTTGTTCTTCTGCTCTGGAACTCCCTTCCCCTTGAGGGTGGCCAGAGCCTGAGCCTGGACCTCTTTAAAAAGTGCTATAAGTTCTTTTTATTGGGGCATGAGTTTAGTAAGCAAGACTAGACTTGGATATTTAGAGGGTTTCTGTTTTATTTTGATACTCGCTTTCATAAGTTGTTTTATTCTCATGCTTTATTCTCTGGCTTGTTCTCCAGTTTCTAAGTTATTTTTTTTCTCTTACTGTAAGCTGCCCAGAGTCTTTGTTGGGAAGGGCAATATAGAAATCAAATAAATAAATCACAGGAGCATTCTTTCTCTTTGGTGAAGATTATGAAGGGGCCTGCAGGTGTGATTTTAATATGTTTCCAATTCTCAGAACTAGGCTGTTGAAGGAATGATCAGGACTATCTACATTATATTGTCTATTAAAAAACAAGTGGCGACGGGTTTCCTGGCGCAGCTGTCATTAGGGATGTGTGCAAGACATGATTTTTTATACAATAACATAGAATGCTTATCTGACACAGCAAGCCTACAAGTAATGAAAGGAGTATTAACTTTTCACCTCAGCATTGGCTTGTAGGCAGTGATAGACGTGGGTGTGCAGCTGCATAAAGAAGTTATTTCACTGAGGCCAAGTGGAGACAAATTTTCAGTTTACCACTGGTGACTGTAACCTGTAAAAATGAATCATCATATTTTCACCTCATTTTGGGGGAGGGAAGGGGAGTCCAAAGACAACTAATGAGGAATTTAGGAATAGATTTTCAAAGGTCGGGTGCTTAAATACCATGCAACCCTTTGGAAATCCACATTGGAAATGCTTATATTGGCATGAGCAAAGTATGTTTTTTTCCACTCATAGATTAATTCATGACTGAACTCACTTGATGTGTGGGAATTGATGGAACACTCAAGTTCATAAGCTGTAGTTTCAGTCTTAAAGGGCGCGTCTACACGTTGCCCTCCAGTGATGTTGTAACTGTACCATACTTTGGTACTTCCTTTAGGAAATACTAAAGCATGGTGCAATAACCACTTGTGCCGTGCCGTATGTGTGGTGCACAGTTATTTTTAGCAGCTACTTTGCTGTAGCAGCACGCTATAACAGGGGAGTGCGCTACTGTGGTGAAGTAGCTGTGGGTCATGTGTAGATACCCTTGGATGCTATGTTGCCGTAGTGCATACCTATGGCAATGTAGCATCAAATATAGACATGCCCAAAGGAAATGGTTAAAAGCATTTTTGCATGAGTTTGTATCATGAGTCTTCTGTTAGAGAACAGTCTCAGTGACTGCCATCATACATAATTATTTTTGTGGATTCCCAGTTGGGCAACCCTGCAGTCACACCTATGGTGTTTAGGCAGGGATTAAGCTAGGTGAGATTCAGCTTCAGCCCAACTCTGCTTTCACTGAAGCCAGTGGTAAAACTCCAGTTGACTTCAATGGGAGAAAAGTGTTTTTGAAAATCCCAGCCTATATTTGTAATACTTTATGAAATTCAGTTTTAGACATCTCAAATGAAGTTCATCCATGTTTCCAGTGAAAATAATGATGACCAGATTTTGGTCTGTTGATTATAGCCAATTTTCTGGTGGAACCAATCACAGCTTGGTGAATAATGGAACACAGAGAGGGTTTATCATATTTTTTGTAAATTATTGCCCTCAAAGACTCTTCTTAGTAGCGTGAAGCTCTATAGTACTGAGCACACCTGGCATTGTTAACAAAAACTGCCTTCTCACTTGATTGATCATGAACTTTAAAGAAGCAGTTATTTTCTTGATAAATGAGATATCATATGCATTGATCTATTACAGAATTGCAGTGGATAATTAATCACTGCCATCTGCTCATTACTGCCGTTAACAGTGTGCGTGAATATTCTCCATGTTAACGGAATAAAAACGCCAGGTGGAAGGTTAATATTGCACTTAAGTTCAATGTGGCATTGTGTGGTAAATCATCTAAACAGTGTTTGAAGTTGGCAGATGCATTATGATGTCTCTTGTGATTGCTCCTGTGTATGTGTTATAGGTCCCATCTTCCACTGGTGTAAATCAGGACAGTTCCACTGAAATCTATAGGCTAGATGTTTAGATCCTGTAAATTGGTATAGTTCTCTTCAGGTGAATGGCATTACAGCAGTTTACAGCTGCTGAGGATGCAGCTCATTGTTGTCAACAGACAGTGAATAAGACCAGGCTCATAATAATACAACAACTGCCCAACTAATATGATAAAATACCAGAATGATAAAATACCAAAATGACCAGACACCACAGATTTTTTTTTTTTTTTTTGCTAAGAAGGCCTTTGTCCTAAATGTTTGACATGGAAATGCCGCTGGGTAGTGTTTCAGAGCTCTAACAATCTAGATCTGATCACTGGACAGCAAACACACCTAGGAGATGAATTGTACAAATGCTTGGTTTATGACTTCCTTTCTTCTTCCTGGCAGTGAATGAGAAATGGATCGTTTCAACTGTGTTTATAAATTATTACTTTTAAAAGCTGATTATCACTTTAATGTTTGGCTGGCATGAATGAAAGTTCTCACATCAGTTTGGTCTAGGTGGTTCTGTTCAAAAGTGGCAGCAGCAGAACAGGATCAATGTTGGTTTGTTCAGAAGATGGGAAAGGCTGGCTTTAAATGATCTATCTCTGACAGAAGAGATGACATGAGGGGGGCCACATTCTGCTACTAGCTACCTGCCCACAGCTTCTTTTGAAGCCAGTGGACCCCACACCTAGATAACTGATGGTTCTAGCCTGTGGCTTTTGGTCTTCTCATTTAATGCAGCTTCCCCTCATGCTTTTTTCCTGCTCACTGTGATAAAATGCTTTATGATGGATTTCCTGCTCTACAAGGCCAATATGAGAAGCAGAGCTCAGTGGAAGAAGACCTATGCTATCTTTGCCTACCCTGGAGGAAAATTAGTAAACATGAGCCCTACTAGACCCTGCACATCTGGAGTATTTATAGACTAAGGAAGGGACCACTGGTGTTGTCAGATGACACAGGTCAAGGAGAACCCAAATGAGGCAGTTGTTCAGATTTCCAAGCAAGAAGTTCTTCAATCAATATAGAGATTTAGTGGCTTAAGTTGCAGACTCAATACAAGGAGAAGCTACAGAGATCTAGATTAAATATCTGCTTGGAGAAGGACTCCCTAAGGAATCGTGGATACTGCTGTTGTAATGTGGGTAACTGGTGCCACCTTAGTCAGGGGGGACATGCACCCACCCAG
>NW_017729030.1:55376164-55378480 GCF_001723915.1 Gavialis gangeticus
AGAAGGACTCCCTAAGGAATCGTGGATACTGCTGTTGTAATGTGGGTAACTGGTGCCACCTTAGTCAGGGGGGACATGCCCCCACCCAGTGACCAGTCAGCGCCGGGGGGGGGGGGGTGTCCTCCACAGCCAATCTTACCGATTGTAAAGTGGCCGTGGTCACTTCTGAGAGTGCCATGGCACTCCCACTCCCTGGCCGGTGTTTGCAGGGGGGGCACCGGTGCTCCCTCCTGCCCCCCCGCCCGTCACCTAAGTGGTGAGCACAGCCAGTCAGGGGATGCACTGGTGCTCTAAGGGGGTGCACATGCATCCCCGTTCACCTCTACGTGTTGCCACTGTGTTGTAATGTATTGGATATACTAGCCTTGGCCCAAAAAATCACTGACTTCTGTGAGGCTATTTGCCTGTTTAAACACCTGTTTAAGGGTTTGCCTTGATCAGGGCCAGAGTGCTTCTCTCCCACTAGGACCAAATCTTTACCCTCACTGAAAAATTCTGACAATAACACTTTTCAACCACACAGTCTCCTTTTTCCCATTGCAGGTAAAGGGTTGTCTCATGTGGGCGTGCAGCAAAGCTGGCTGGAGAGCAACAGTTCTGGTTTGCAATTAATGTTCAGGCTTTCAGAATTTGTCTTTGTTCCATGCTGAATTAAGACAAATCCTTTCTAAGACTTCTGTGAAGCAGAACTGAGTTGAAAACGGCAGCTTTTGGATCTAGAAAGCCCAGATTTTTTATTCAGGTCTCTCTTGTCAGATGTAGACCAGATCTGGAAAACCTGAAGCAACTTTCCAAAAAAAAAAAGGAAAAAAAAAGCTTGGTTGAAACAGCTATTACTATATCTTGATAAGACTTGTCATGTAGAGACAACTTTTTATTATGCACAGGAACTTACGTACAGAACAATTTACAGAAGTGGTTCTCAACTTTTTTAGACTCAAAGCACCCTTCCTTAGACTCAAAGCATCCCTGAGAAAATATCAACTCTTAGTTTTCACTTATTTTTTAGCTACAAAAACATAATAGAGCAATTCTTCTGCTGCAAAGAACTCAGAAAGACCACAGCAAGTCAGAAAGTTTTTAACACTGTGATTTCCTATTTGAAATCTCTGGGTTTACCTTGTGAATCATATTTGCACACCTAATAGTGCTAAGATTGCATGGCACCTTTGTAAGAATCTCAAAGGCATCCTGGTTGAGAATCACAGATTTACAACAACGGTAACAGTTTTTACTAGTGCCCTTGCAAAGGTCTTGTGGCTGACCTGTCTCTTTAATGCCATCCAGAAGTTCCCACTGGCCTCACCCAGACTGTCTCCTGGGATGCCACACTCCTGGACATTTTGTGTGTCCCAGAAGACTTACTCTATGTCACAGCTATGTTTCAGTGAAACGTTTCAACCTCAAGGAAACAGTATATCTCAATGATATTTTATTCTATCAAAAAATCTCAGATCTTGTGTATGGTGTTTAGCACAATAGAAAGCTTGATCTCCGCTAAGGCACCTATGTGCTACTGTAATATACGTAATTTGTAATAATTTTTTTGCTTGCCCAAAGGAGCAGAAAGTCAGTGCTTCCTATGCTAGCCATCCAGCCCAGATCTACTTTTCAAAGGCACACTTTATGGGCCTAACTCTGCTCCCACTAAAGTCAACAGGCATTTTGCCATTCATTTCAGTGGTTGAGTGCTTTTTTAAAAGTCCCATCGTTTTCCTTTGACTTAGAAGAATCCAACACTGTTTCAAGGTTGTCAGGCCATGTAGATTGTGTAAAGGAAGTGCTTTTTTATGTTCTGTTCTGCTTTGCTTTTTTTTTTTTGGAGGTGGTGCAGAAAATCATATCAGAAAATCTTTCTTGATATGAGCACTCTATTAAAGGACTAAACCCATGCTTAACTTTAAGCATGTGAGTTTTTCCATTGACTTCAACAAAGCCTATGTAGGTCCTTAAAGCTTAACAAGTGCTTGAGTCTTTTACTGGGTTGGTGTTGAGCTGAAAGGGCCTTTTGAGTTCCAGTGATATGTTAGGTCCTGACATAGTTTCATAGTTTCTAGGGTTGGAAGGGACCTGAGCAGCTCATCTAGTCTGACCCCCTGCCATGGCAGAAAGAGCACTGGGGTCAAATGACCCCAATAAGGTGGTCATCCAACCTCCTCTTAAAAACCCCCAGGGTGGGAGCCTGCACCACCTCACTCAGAAGCTGGTTCCAGACCCTAGCCGCCCTGACCGTGAAGTAGCGCCTCCTGATGTCCAACTTAAACCTTCCCTCTGCCAGCTTGTGACCATTGTTCCTGGTCACTCCTTGCGGCGCTC
>NW_017729030.1:55379181-55383065 GCF_001723915.1 Gavialis gangeticus
CTCCTTAGTGATGACCCCTCCTTTCCATTGGGAGTAAGCCTCCTTTTTGGCAAGGAGACATTCCCAGATGTTTTTAGTGAGCCATGGAGGCTTATATGCTCTCCTGCCCCCTTTGACCCTCCTGGGGATTACCTTCCTCTGTTTCATAGGGAACAAGTTCACAGACAGGGGATTGGGTGGGCACACTGAGGTAGTGATAGGACAGCCAGACTATTGACATAGATTACTAGGGTTGGAAGGACCTATTAGATCTTTGAGTCTGACATCTTTGCAGATAAGCCAAGGGAATGATGCATGGGTTTGTAAGGAGGAAGAAATACAAGGTAGGTAGCTCTGAATGCCAGATGTACCAAAAATCCTGAAGATCTGAACACACTTGAAAACTACTAGTGGGTCTGAGATAATATAGTTAAAATGAGACTCTTTATCTAGTAGTGAAAAACAAAACTAAGCCTTGTAAACTGATTTGAGATGAACAATAGTAGCAAGATGCGTTCTGGTGGAAAATTAAAGGCAGACATATGTACAAGCCAGTGAATAGTGCATCAGTCAAAAAGTGTGATGTGCATTGTCTTCTTCTAACAGTTTATTACTAACCAAATGACACAACATTTGACACTGAGGCTTGAAAAGCATCCTGCAACTTTGTGATGCCTTGCTATGAAACATAATCAGTTTTTGCACTACATTGCTATGTAGCAGTTTGAATTTGCAGGGAAATATTTTCCTTCTCATCAATCTGTCTGTCATATCTCACAAAGAAGGAGAGAGATTGCAACTTATTTCCCCCCCCATTACATGCTCTCAGCACTGATTACTGCTCCCTGAGATCTTCCTTTGGAGTTGAGATTCTTCACCTGTAAGCTTCTCTGCCACTGCTCAGAGAGTACAAAAGAGAATGGTAAAAATGCTGGTAGTGCTGCAGCATGAGATTGGGGTACAAGTCTGAAATACAGGGGGAATTTTAATATTTCCCACTGATGAGGAATGGAAAAGTACTGAAAGAAGTTTATACGCGTTGGGACAGGATGGTAGGTATGGGTGAAAGCCGAGCAAAAACAACACGGCAGCCTTCAGGATAAGCTTATCAGGAGACAGCTTGAGAAAAGGCACCTGGTTCAGCAAGACACCAGGATGAGTCGCTGTCAGACTGCCAAGAGTATGTTACGGGGCAGGCTGCTCTGTATGTGATTTTTTAGTATATATAGAAGTCTGTGCTTTGCTTTTGTTGAGAACAAGTGGCCCCTTGCTGTTCTCCTATGCACATGCAAAATAAAGTGCTTCTGTTAGCCAAACAGTGATCCTGTCTGAATTTCCACATCTCCACTACTGTGTAAAAAGTCTTAGCCTCAAATAGAAAGGGAAGGGCCTTGCTGGTGTAACCCATGTGTACTGGAGTGTGTACTTCCCTCTGCAATAGAAGGGGATGCTCAGCAAGACATACATGCTGGAGATGGAAACTGCAGCTTGCTTGCAGCTTCCTCTTCTCTGGTGTCTCTATAGAGGAAGACTGGGACACAATAGCTTAACTATATACATAGTTTATTCAGGTGCAGAATAAAAGGGGAAGGGATACAATAACTTGATAGGTAATAAAGATAAATATTTGTATATAATATATTCAAGTCAGCAAATAACAGAAAAGATAAGCACAGCAGCCCCCAAGACCCCCGAGAGAAACCTCACCCACAGATCCCCAGAGGGTAAGTATGTCCCAACAATTGATGGGTAAGCATCTCCAAAGTGTAAAGCATAACAAGCAGCCAATAAATACTCCACATATGAGATGCAGCAAGCAATTAATAAACACTCCAAAATATATGGCAATCCCTAATACGCCCCTCCTCTAGAGGAGTCTCTTTCTCTCTAGCATAACCCCCCCCCCCGATGAGACTATCCATTGTGTTCCTCCCCAGTGGGAAACCCCTAGCCTGAGAAATCACGCTTCCCAGCAAATAGGGATCCAGCAAGGGTCTCAGTCCTTTGTCCCCGGCTAGGCAAATGGCTCTTGCAGTGGGTGCTTTGCCTCAATCCCCTCATGGGGTGCTTGGCTCACTCACATGTCTGGACGGCTCAGTCTTCTCAGCCGGTTACATGCTTGGGCTGCCTCATGTGTGCCCAGGTCTGGGCCTCCAGTACAGGCCTACCACACTGTGGAGCCTGTGCTGCCCAAGGGCCTTGCACCCAGTAGTGGGGAATGGGGCCTGAACTGCCCCCTGCCCCCTCCAAGGGCCCTTGGCCTGTCAATGACTCATCATGTGATGTTGTTTGCACCAGTGCCGGCCTTATGCTAGGGTTGGAGACATGAGCCACCTCAAGCAGCTCCCAAGGTCCCGGTCCCTCTTGGACCCTCTGTACAGCAATGCCTACACCATCCGGCCTCATGCCAGGGTTGGAGACCCGAGCTACCTTGAGTGGCTCCCATGGTCCCAGTCCCTCTTGGACCCTTCGTGCAGTGATGCCTGCACCATCTGGCCTCATGTCGGGGTTGGAGACCTGAAGCTGTCTTGAGTGGCTCCCAAGGTCCTGGTCCCTCTTGGACCCTCCATGCAGCGATGCCTGCACCAGCTTGCCATGCTCTCTTGCAGCAAAGGGTTGGGGACACAACTGCCTGCCACTCCCATCTGACAGCGGAGTCTTCTGGCTCTTTAGAGCAATTGGAAATGCCCCCTGGGTAGATCTTCTCCAGCTCTTTCTCAGCACCAGCTTCTTCTTTCTTCTCCATCCCGGATTGTCTCCTCTGTGAGCTGTGCATGCAGCTCCTTATACAAGAGACCTTTGCCATTCACGGGGGATATGTTCTGGAGATCCCTGTGAATGGCAAAACCCACAAATACAGCACTGTGTTCATGAACACTGTCTGTGTTCGTGAATGGCGCATACCCCCAGCAGCAGAGGGGAGGGCACAGCTGCGTTGGCAATGGCGGGAGCCCGGTGGCAGCGTCAGGAGCCTGGTGGCGGCAAGTGCAAACCTCCCGAGGGCTTCCTGTAAGTGTGTTTAAGATGCCGGTTCAGCATTTGTGCTGTAACAAGGTGAGTATTTGCGGTGCACAGGGAATATTTGGCTCGCTGCAAATATTTGAAACCACGAATGCCGTACCCACGAATAGCGAGGGTTTCCTGTATACCCTTTTGGGGCTCTGCCCCAAGATTGAAGACTGGTCAATCAGGGGGAGGTGGACCACAGTCTTCAATTAGGTCTGCTCCTCACCCTGCCCCAATGTAGGGGTGGGGCAGACTCCTCCCAAGGCTCCTCCCTTGTTGGTCTCTGATTGGTGGGTTTGCCCCACCAATTGCTTGGCAATTCTCTAAGCCTGAGGAACCAGGGACAGATAGGCAAGCCCACCACACTGGCAAAGGCAATGGCTTGTGTTTGGTACAGTGTAGGAATGAGAATCATTTGAGAGATAAGAAGTGTCAGGGCAGTGCAAACTGCACAAATGTTTATGGCCTTAAGCAGGCCAGGTGTTTTCCTTTTGCATAAGAAATTGTAAAAGTAGCCAGTAACCCCAAATGCATGGTGGTTATCACTATGTTTCCCTGAGAAAGAACGGGGACATGATAGTGAACCTATGTACCAAGTCCCCAAAAGATAACCCCCTGTGTTTATTGGATCTGAGGGGCATGATATGGTTAACATCAAGGCTGGGAAGAAAGAAATTACAGTATTGAGGTTTATAGTTTCATAGTTTCATAGTTTCTAGGGTTGGAAGGGACCTGAGTAGATCATCTAGTCCGACCCCCTGCCATGGTAGGAAATAGTACTGAGGTCAAACGACCCCAGCAAGGTGTTAATCTAACCTCCTCTTAAAAACCCCCAGGGTAGGAACCAGCACCACTTCTCTTGGAAGTTGGTTCCAGACCCTAGCCGCCCTGACCGTGAA
>NW_017729030.1:55383424-55383775 GCF_001723915.1 Gavialis gangeticus
CCACTCTCCTTGGACACCTGGCTTCCCTCCCCTCTGGGACCTCAGCGCCTCTCCAACTATCCTCCTTAGCTCATTGAAGTTTGCCCTCCTGGAAGATTTTAAGATTAAGTTTAAGATGATGGAGGCCTTAGAAAGGCTAAAAAAACCCTGAAGTTTGCCTGGAAAGATCAAGAGAGGGGGCTGCACGACTGCAAAGGGTTTAGAATTCCTTTTCCACCTATAATTTACGTGCTTAAAATTAAGTATGTGCTGAAGTGCTTCATCAGATTAAAGCTTTATTGCTGTTTCCCAGCCACTTAGCTCTAAGGCCCTGCAAAATTCACCCATTGTTTCAGAATTTCAGAGCCCTGG
>NW_017729030.1:55388775-55388981 GCF_001723915.1 Gavialis gangeticus
GGGGAGTTCCCTAACCTGTAGGTATGGTGCCGGTTGTTCCACCCCAGGTGCATCACCTTACACTTACCCGTGTTGAATCCCATCCTATTTTCATCCGTCCACCCTTGTAACCTGTCTCGGTCTGATTGAAGCCTGTTGCTTCCTTCTAGTGTGCCCACATCCCCCCACATCTTAGTGTCATCAGCAAATTTGAACAGGGTGCTTTT
>NW_017729030.1:55389918-55401447 GCF_001723915.1 Gavialis gangeticus
GGGGCTGCACGACTGCAAAGGGTTTAGAATTCCTTTTCCACCTATAATTTACGTGCTTAAAATTAAGTATGTGCTGAAGTGCTTCATCAGATTAAAGCTTTATTGCTGTTTCCCAGCCACTTAGCTCTAAGGCCCTGCAAAATTCACCCATTGTTTCAGAATTTCAGAGCCCTGGCAACCTCTGACAATGCATTTTTAATACTTCTTTCCTGTAATAGTTATTGCAATAGCTATTGGAATTAATTATGATTAATTTAATTATAGGTATAAACCAGGATTGTTTTTAGTGAATTATAGTTTCTTCCAGTAGTATATAGTGGTTAGGCATTGGTAATTAAGGGTTTGAATGAGAGGTTAGACGATGCATTCTCCTGTAATTGAAATTCCACTCCAAAAACCACATTGCTTGTGAATCAGCCATAAGGTTTTCACATTTTTGTGGTGATATGAAAAAGGTATATTGCAGAAAAGGGCTGCTTTAAATCAAACTGCCAGGGGATACTGAAGATAAATAATAATTCATTAATACATTCATCTGTGTAGTTCAATCTTAATAAGGCAATTAGGAAGCTCATGGTGCTGTGGGTCTGAAATCAAAATGTCAATCTTGTTTGTGTGGCTAGCACAGGAAGTTTGAATTCTGGCCTAATTTAATCCTCCAGGGCCTGATCCTTTCAGAATCTCTTGAGAGGTGCTCAGAAGACCATATTCTGCTAATGACTAGCCCCACCTTGCTGCCAATGTGTTAGTGACCCTGTTAACCTCCATGCAGGCATTTATGGAAGGAGAAAGTTCAGAAAGAGGCCATTAAATGTAACTGAAGATGTTCAGAATATCCCTGGGTAGCCTGGGTGTACATGAATATGTACTCCCTTCTCCATTTGAAAGGGATTGTTAGGTGGTAGGGGTGCTGTGGATGAAACTGCAGAATACTCAGTTTCCCTCTGTCCCAAAGGAGCCAGGCCAGGCCAATCTGGAACTTAACTACATACAAATTTATTATTATTCTTTACATAAATGAATAAAAAATAGACATCAATATAAACAATAAACTCTATTAAGGTTTATAAATATAAACCTTATTATCTACAATGGGTCACCACCACCGGGGTTCTAGGTAAGTAACAGGTAAACACAGGTAAGTTATAGCAAGGGGTCCCAGAGGATCCCCGAGGCAGGGTCGTAGACTCTATTAAATTACTAATACACAAATATAGAAGTACACAAAATATAGGGCACAATATTACAAAATGTAAGGCACTCTTTCACAAAATATAAAATGCATCAACCTCAGACTAAATTTAACTCCTTAAGCTCCAGAGCCACAGGCAGATCCTGGGGCCCTAGCAGGGATGCACACCCAAAATAGTCCACCCTGGCTGGGGTGTTCCCTCCCCCGTGGAAAAGACCCTTTACCCCGGATAACTCACAGTGTCCCCTGGGTCCGTTGCTCCTCACTTGAGAGGCCTCCAGGGCCAATGGCTCCCTGTGGACTGCCACCCGCTGGGGCCCTGGGCACCCTTGCGTGCACCAGAGGGCTCAATCTTCTGTTAGGGGTTGGAGGCCTAGGCCGCCTTGTGCAGCACCAGGGCTCAGTCCACTCCCAGACCCTCTGTGCAGCATTGTCTGCACCAAGCAGCTGGCCCTGTGACACCAGCGCCAGACCTGAGCCACCTCAAACAGCTCCAAGGGTCTTGGTTCATTGGGGACTTGCTGTGCAGTGAAGCTTGCACCCGAGCCATGGTCGCTTACCAGGGGTTGGAGGCCTGAGCCATTTCAAAAGGCTCCCAGGGCCTCAGACCCAATGTGTACTGTCCATGCACTTAAAAGCCTGGCCACTTGCTAGGGGGATGGGGACCCAAACTGCCTGGTGCAGCTCCCAGGGTCCCAATCCACACTGTGCACCGCTCATGCACCAAGAGCCTGGCCTCAAGCCAGGGGTTGGGACCTATGCCACTTTGAATGGCTCCCAGGGTCCTGGCTCCATGCAACGAGCTGTGCTCTATGGTCCCGCCCACCTGCTTGGGTTGTAGACCTGAGCCACCTTGAGCAGCTCCCAGAATCTGAGCCCTGTGCACTGTACTGCACACTGGCTGGGGCTGGATCATTGCACTGGCATGGGGAGTTTTTGTGGCTCTTCTGGGCACCGGCTCCACCCACTGGGCAGCTCTTCCCAGTTCTTCTTCTGCCCTGCTCCCTTCTCTGTCCCCCGACAGTTTTTCTTTGGTTCCCCAGCTGGAAGTGAGCACTTGTGTTGACCCATGCCGTTCTGTCTCCCTGGTCCTGCTGCCCGACAGGGTTAATGAAGTGTTAGTTATTTAATCCCACTAAAAATGTTGTGTCTGCTTGCTAGCACTCCCTGTGGTTTCAGTTGGGAGAAATAATGGTTGTTTGAAATGGTTTTGAAGTAAACAGAAATAATTTGTACAGCAAAAATTTTGGCCATCAGGACCAATATGCTCAACTCCCTGAAAATGGAAGGTTGGCAAAGCACAACATTGGCCTGCCGTCTAACATGAATTAGGTCACGTTATTGACCATGTCGTCCCACCTACATGATGTGGCGGTGGGTGCAAACATTAGTGGCAATGGGCCACTGCTCCTCCTGCTTGAATGGTCTGGCATGACATGACCGAGTCCTTTCCTGTTTCCTAGGCACCCTCTATAGCAGAGGCTGCTGGGGAAATTCTGAGGTACCTTTGCATTGCTGCATCCAAAAAAAGACGGGGCTTCAAAATGCAGCTGAACTGTAGCATCAGCTTTTGACTTCCTGACTGATCCATGCACAGTTGAGTCAACAGGGTGCAGCTTTCAGCATTTGTCTGGAGCAAGGCTTTAACTCATGCCTGCAGAACTTGAGCAGGACACCTGAACTGCTTTGTCACTGCATCTGGATTCATCTCTATGACCTGACAAATTGTTCCACCAAGTAAGAATGGCTGTGCACACCACGAGTGCTATACATATCTCCACACAAATGCAAGAGTCTGGTGTGCGACAGTCAGAAAGAGCCAGAGGGAATTTCTTCTAACTCTGGCCAAGGAACACCATCATTC
Organism: Gavialis gangeticus; assembly: GCF_001723915.1. NCBI lineage: Eukaryota > Metazoa > Chordata > Crocodylia > Gavialidae > Gavialis > Gavialis gangeticus. The sequence continues at coordinate 55,392,975 of NW_017729030.1, forward strand.
TTGAAGTTATTCTGCCTCTCTTTGCTTCAGGAGATTTCCCCAGCCCTGCCTCCCAGGTGTTTCACCATTGATTGAAAGCAAAAGTGCTCTCCTATTCTCCCATTCTTCTGTCTGCAAGCACAATATTTAACAAGTATTAATCTTGAACTGTACCTTAAAGACTGGATGAGTCACTAGCAATGCTTCTCATCCAGATCTCATCAGGGTCCTCACAACTGAACTATAAATGAATGTACTCTGCTGTGTTTCCTGGTGGTGAATCACAACAGCAGCCATCAGTTGCTCTACAGAGAATTCCTGCACAGCTTCTGGTGCAGATTGGGTAGGGGGTCTATTCGAGATGTGGCATTGTGTGGGATGCTTCATGTCAAAGAGGACTAGTTGCTATAATCATTGCATAACCCAGGTGTTCCAGGGAGGAAGCTCATAATAGCTCCTGAGGGCAATTTCTGATGCCTTCAGCTCTTATTGCTTACTTGCAGCAGCTGGATAAACACAGCCTAACTTCTCTGTCAGTTCAGTAAGCCAGAAAACTAAGAGAGATTTACACAATAAACTCTCCTGCTCCTTTCTAGGCAGCATGGCATTCTAAGTAAAAATAAAAATCACCTCCTTAACATAAGATAAATTAAGTGCCATGAAAGATAACTGAAGACACATGTAGGAAATTCTTATATGTGAGACAGGAAGGATGCTCCCACTGGAGATGAAGGAAGATTCTGGAGGATAGGTTGCAGCATATGCATTTGCAGCAATCTATGCATTATTTTGTAAGATGTTATGAAAGAACAATATAATTCCCCTATGCATATATGCAATGGCCTTATATTATAGTTTCATAGTTTCATAGTTGGTAGGGTCAGAAGGAACCTGAGTAGATCATAAAGTCCGACCCCCTGCCATGGCAGGAAAGACTACTGGGGTCACATGACCCCAGCAAAGTGATTGTCAAGCCTGGTCTTAAAGACCCCAGGCTAGGAGCCAGGACCACTTCGCTTGGAAGTTGGTTCCAAATCCTAGCTGCCCTGACAGCAAAGTAGCACCTCCTGATGTCTAATCTGAATTTACCCTCTGCCAGCTTGTGACCGTTACTTCTAGTCACTCCTGGTAGTGCTCGGGGGAACAGGGACTCCCCCAGTGCCTGCTGGTCCCCTCGGACTAGTTTGTAACAGGCCACTAGATCCCCCCTCAGCCTTCTCTTGTGGAGAGAAGTCACTTCACATATGTAATACTAGGAATCCAGTCTCCTCTAGGGATGATGGTGCCTGACTCCCCTAGCAAACAGTAGGCCAGACTAAGCTATGAGGTCTGATTCTGAGTCCTGGGAACTAAGTGGCCCAGTTCCTATTGTCCTGAGGGATGTAGGATGAGAGCCCTGGATGCCATCACAAAAGAGCAAGATCTGCTTATGCTTCTACATATGTTACCTGGGTCTTCGGCTAGAGTGAGCTGGAGAAAAAGAGTACTTCACCTCTTCCAAGCATTTGGGTAGGGAGAGATCAGGGCCTTCCTTTTATACAATGATCTCTGGATGGTGCGGTACAGCTGTGGTGGGGCTACTTTTGTTTGCTGCTGGTAAAAGCCAAATTTCCACCCTCTGTCACTAGGAGTAATGAGAAAACAGGTGAGGAACTGTGAGTAAGAAAAGGGTCTGTAAGGCACAGTGTCACAAGGAGCTAGACCTGGAACGGAGAAACAAAACTTTGCAGTGCTCAAGGTTGTGCTTCCAGTTACAATCGAACCCAAAGGTAACATTGCATGCCCATGCATTGTCAGGCCCTATACATGCAGGATACACTGACTGTGAGGCAGATACACATATGCCAGCAAATGATCTGAGCTTATAGCAGCAGTTTTTCCCCCTCCATCTTAGAAGGAGCAGAATTTGCAGCTTTTTGTCAGGTTGTCACAACTTTAATATTATTTAAATGCAATTATATTTGGTCTATGAATTTGAATTATACATGCATTCGTTTAATTACCAGCACATGCCTAGTAGCCACTTTCTAAATTATGTTGCTGCTGACTTGAATTATTATAAATAAGGCTGTGCCAAATGTCAATTGATTATTCAGTAGTAATCAATAGGAAGAGAGAGAAGAAAAGACAGCTTGGGCTGACTAACAGCAAATGATTTTTATTCCACAGTCAGGGAATTCATAGTCAGATTGGAAACACTGTTCTCCAGCTCCCAGATAAATATTGGCAAAAGAAAAGCCACCTTGTCATCCTTTCAGAGAGGAAGGGGTGGGGACTGTGCAATGAGTGACATACTGTTTGAGATGCTAAAGCCATTTCCCTTCTGAAAGTATGTTGATTTACAAATATCCAGGTTGCCTATCAAAATAAACTAAGATCTGTCATTGATCCATATTTTTTAAGGTGTCACTTGGCATAGATTTTACTCTTCCAAGTGAGAGTGGAAGAGAGGCTTGTCTACTTCCGCTGAGCCCTGGTTGTGATTCCAGCTACAGTTTGGAGAAAGAATGAAACCAACTTACTCACTACTGACCTGGGGAAAGAGAATGGAGATGTGGTCCATGTGGTGCAGCTGTGTTGGGTAGGTAAGAACATGCACATGGCTATGAAGGGGCAAAAATCCTCCTCCATTTGAGAGGCAGGGGGCTTTGTAGTCCAGCATGCAGGGAGGTGCTGACCACAATTAAGATGATGTTCCTGTTGTTTCTGTTTTGCAAAGTTTAAGTAAAAACAGCAGAGATGACAAAGACAGTCTGTGCCAGAATAAGAAAGCCATGAGGCTGACCCATTTCTTTTTATTTTCTCCTCACTGACAAATTCGACTTGCAAATTCTGGACACAGTTTAGTGCATAATTACAGTATCGCCAACCCCAGGTGTTCAGGAATAATGAGATTGGCTTAAGAAATAATGAGATTTTCCTTTTTAACTAATAATGGAAGGTTTTGTTTATTTGCCTTCTGGGTTTTGAGCACTTAAGAGGCAACATTTTCAGGCTTTTTTCCAGAACTATGTGGCCTAGAAGTTTACTTCCTCTTTTTTTTTCAAATGAAAGATGAGATTCTGATACTATTTCTGGATTTCAAACACTGGGGATTTAAGGACATTAAATCAAAATTACAGTGCCATTAAATTAAAATGCCATGATGTGGCATAACGTGAAAAACGTTAATCAGTGGCCTGATCTTCAGCCAGTTTTAACTTTCAGTCACTTTTGCTTCTATGTGTCACTTTACCATTAAGTTCCCAGTGGGGTTGCACCCTTGGTAAGGCACTGATGTCTCTGGCAAATATGTGTGTTCTTAGGTATATCCCTAAGGAATTCAAACTGAATCCCTCCCAGATTGCAGTCTTACAGAAGGCTTTATTATTGACACAGGGTTATATTACTACATTGGAAGTTTAGGACATATCCAAAGGTCAAAATCTGGTATGAGATGGCACAGCTTGCAACTATGGGGAGAGTCATGTTTAGCAGACCTGTTTTGAAAAGTTCAGTGCAATTTTTATAGAATTCTTAGATTATGTTGGTAATTACAATATTAGTCTTTGCACATCTCTCTTTTCTTCTTTCTTTCCCTCATCTCTCCTCCTTTTTCCCCTCTTTTCTTTTTCTTTTTCCCTTTATTACTTATGACAGGCATCTACCCAGTTGATATGTGTGTGTGTGTGTGTGTGTGTGTGTGTGCGCGCGCTTAACACAATAATCAAAATCAGAAATATGTATATGTTTCTGATTTTTGTATTGCATTTAAAAATGAATAGAAAATAATAAAAACAAGTTAAGTGTTTGTACATAGGCTTACAGGAAGGTGGCCTTATATTGTGGTAGAACCTGGTGGCCTCAGCCAGTGTGGGTTCTCATTGTCATCCATCTGTCCATCCATCCATCCATCCATCCATCCATCCATCCAACTACCAGTATTGTATATATGTAGGTGAAGGTACCTGTTTCAAAGAACAAAGACAAGGCATAGAAAATGAAAATAATGAGTGGGCAGCAATGGGGAGGAGGCAGGGTAACAGTAAGAAGAGGTGATGTCTTGGCCCCATTTCAGTCAGTGGGAGATTTGGCATCAGCAATGCCTATAGTTAGGGACCTACCCAAATTGAGGAGGCAGGCAGTTGATTTCATGGGCAGATCATTAGGCCGGCTGCATTTTTGCAGGCTCATCCCCATTGCATACCCGATGCCTCTGATTTGTTATGGGGCCCCAGTGACCTCCGCCCCTTACCACTGATTGGTTGAGAGGGCTGTCCATTATACACCCCACCCCTCACCACTGATTGACCAAGAGTGTTGCTTGTTGTATGGCCCCACACTTCACCATTGCTTGGTGGAAAGGGGCGGGGTTGCATGACAGGCAGCTCTGTCAGCCAATCAATGGTTAGGGGAAGTGGCCATCTTGGCTACTCCCATGCTGGCAGCCTTTCTTCCCTCTTCCCTGCAGCCATTATTTTTAGTATGTTTGTTTTCTTTTTCACAGATTTCGCAGACATTGCTCGATTTCATGGAGAATGCCCGATTTTGCAATTTCTGCAAATTCTGTGAAATCACAAATTGAGTAGGTCTCTATCAATATTCCTTCCTTGGTATCTGCACACTTAAATTGCGCTAGCAAACTAGGGTTTTTTTCATTTAGATGGTTTACATGTCAGCTACAAGTTTGCACACACATCACTTGTTTCTAACATTTGCAAGCATACATAGGAGCCAGACTCTGAAAAGCTGACCCTAAAAGCCCAGTGTTAATGGAATGTCACATTGACGACAGTCACTTTCCTGTATGGTGCTGAATAATAACTATCTTCCGTTTCTCTAGCCACTCCTTATTAGAGGCCTTCTCTCTTTTTTTTTTTGCCCAACTCCATCTTTAATACTACTAACATTTTGACTGGGAACTTGTGGTGGAAAAAAAGAATGTAGAGGAGAAAGAGACTGTTAGCGAGGCCTATATTGGAAGGGTAAAAAAGCACAAAGAGAAGAATGTCAGCATAATTCAAAGAAAGGCTCTGCTGCCAGACCTCCATGTATTCTACAAAAGTCATCTCATTTTCAAGGTCATCCAGTCAAAAACTGTCCCTTCATCACCCTTCACAGTAAGAAAATCTCAACCCAAAGAGGAAAAAAAGATGTTTGTGAAATTGGGACAAAAGCCGCATTGATATATTGCCATTAGCAGGCAAAATTGCTTCTTGCTTCCACTCTCTTTTAGCCCTCACATCTATAGTTGCTGTCTGCGTGGTCCAGTTATCTTAATGATTTCCGTGTAGAGGTATAAAGGAGGCAGGGTGGGCAAAGAAAATTGCTAAAGCTTCCAATGAGGTGAAAAATTGGATTGAATGTAGGCAGTGTGGAATGGATGAATGATGGTGCTGTAAGTCTGGAGGCACCATCAGTAGCAAAGATAGAGAGACAGACTTAGTGCTGGTGTAAAATCATCATAGCTCCATTGATTTTGGTGAAGCGATGTTAAGTTTGCGCCCATGTAACATCTGCAGCCCTTCTGGATCTACTGCTGATCACAAGTGAGAATAGTGGTTTCCTTGAACAGTTCCAACGAAAACATTAGTATCCTACTTGTTGTTGCCACAAATACTGTATGACATAGAACAGTTGGATGTTGAGTGTTGTTTTAGTTCTAACCCTATCTTAAAATAAAAAAAAGAAAAAAAAGTCAAGTTACTGAGCACCAGGCTATGAATTTGTTATTCACTGAAGCAGCCTCACTGGCCGCATTCTGATGAGTGCACATGTGCAGGAGCACACATTTGCCATATTTGTTTCCCCATGCATATTTGTGCCACTGCTATTTGTCCCTGGGCATGTCCCTGCATGTGCACTCTGGCATGTGGCAATGTGATCCAGATGGGGTAGGGGAGGCTAGAGTCAGCAGCTGTGCTGGCCCCAGCAGCCTTACCTGGGGTCCTGGGGACCTTCTGGAGCACCGAGCCTGCTGCTTGGATCCTGGCCAGCAGCCAGACCATGGCTCTGGCCAACCAGGCTCCCTTTCTGGTGATGCATGCTGCTGCCATGTGTGCCACACCACTTTTTCCAGCAGTAGTTTTTTTTTACACCAGGATCTCCCGTGGACATCAGGAGTCGCTACTTCACGGTCAGGGTGGCTAGGATCTGGAACCAACTTCCAAGAGAAGTGGTGCTGGCTCCTACCCTGGGGGTCTTTAAGAGGAGGCTGGATGAACACCTCGCCAGGGTTGTTTGACCCCAGTACTCTTTCCTGCCATGGCAGGGGGTCGGACTTGATGGTCTGCTTAGGTCCCTTCCCACCCTACCAACTATGAAACTATGAAACCCTCTGCATTGCTAATTAGCAGCATGGCGAATGGGTGCATGCGTGTTGTGTGCAGTTTGTGGCACCTCAAACTGCTTTGAGATGCTGCAAACCACATGTGTGTGCTCATCAGGACATGCTCACTAAGGGGATGGACAGACCAGCTGTCATGTAGTTTTGAAGCGTGTGAGCATTTACTGCAGTTCAGCTGAATCCTCTGTAAATGGTTTGTCTGTCCATTCCTGTCCCATGGTATATGGAAGTTAAGCCTGGGCAGGTACCCCTGAATGAAACCACAGTTAAGTTACCACACTTTACCTTTATGTACCACAGGATAAGAGTGATCTGACTAAACAGTTGCAATGAATTGACTAATGCTTACCCATAAGTGGTAAGTCATTCTCTCCTTAAAACAGTGCAATTGTTTACCTGTCTGTGGCCTGAGGTTATCACGACCATAGGAAGAATAAGCTGCTGCTCAGAATCAGTAATGATCTTGCCCTCGTGACAGAGATCTCCTACAGTTTTACCTACTAGTCATTTCCTGGGTTACCCTTAACTAAACACAGAAGGCCCATTCACTTCCAGTTAAATCCACTCATGTTAATTGAATCGCAGACAGGCGTGCAGGGTTGCCAACTCTAATAGCATTATGGTGACTTCTGTGATTTTTTTCTTAAGGCCCCAGGTCCCTAGAGTCCTGTGATGCTAGGAATGCCATGTGATTTCAAGACAGGTCCAATTTTCATTAAACAAGCAAGCAAGCAAGCAAACAAGAATAAGTTCAAGACATGAACCCTCAACACCCAGAATGGAAATTAAGAGAACTTCAGATGTGTTATTTATCTTTTTAAAAAAAGCCATAATATTTTTCTAAGAGCTCTCATTATTTTTAAGCTACTGTCATGATTTCTGTGAGGGAGGTCTGAATCATGGCATTTAAAAACTGGGGGTGGACAGAATTGCTTCTTAGAAGCATAACAGAGAAACACGGGAACTGAAGCAGGACTGCCTAGGCTGATCATTTAAATATCATGAGTCAGACCAACACAAATCATGAGAATGGGCATAGAAATGATGATATCATTTATTTATTTTAAACAATGTATTTTGGATTATCTCCTTTTTTGATGGTTTATGGAGGAACTTCTACTTTTAGACCCATTGGGGAGCACTCACTCCATGCTTCTAAGCTTGCTTCTGCAACAATGAGGGCAATTTTCTTAGTCTTTTAGAAAGTCACACATGAGATGAGACAAAGTCAGAACCACTCCGAACCAGGTCCTGTATAGTCATCAAAGGAAGGCTGGACTCTGAAATTCAAGTGGGCCTGGCTCTCCCATGACAAAGCATTGTGTGCCTCAGCTGGAACGGACAGGGGTGGTGGGGGTAACACCTGAGCTTAATACATGGAGAATCAGGCAGAAGAAGTGAGATGGTTGCAGGAGACAACAGTCTGGTGTGAGGTCTGTGAAGAGAGCTCTGAAGGAGCGAGCATGCCTGGGAACCCTCCAGAGCCACAGACCCAGGGCTGAAAAAGGTTGAACCTAAGCTGAGCAGCAGGAAGTGGATTTCCTTATTTCCACATGCTGGAGGGATTGTAGGGTAGGAGACCAGCATAGGGGCTTACCTATTAGCTTCTCTAAGGCATGAAGCTGGATCCAGAAGGGTAAGGAAGGCTGGGTAGGGCTTTTCTCCCTGACTGGCCCAGGGCAGAGAAGAGGCAACCCCCAGTTTGAGAGCCTGGGGAGCTAGGAAAGAAGAGATGGACTTTAGTAGGTGACTGTAGGACAAGGAAACCTAAAGAGGAGTCACAGGAGTGGCAAAAGATGCTCGCCTTGAGAATATTTTTGTTGATGTGCTGTGTTTAGGACTCCTGTGTGGGGGAAAGATGGACGTTATATTGGGAGTTCAAGTATCATGTCACTGTAAAAAGCAAATACCTTGCCTCTGGTAGGGGGATTCTGCCCCTGAAATCCTGTGGTGGTATCTTCAAGGGGAAAGTGGAGAAGGCCCCCCTGCCATACAACCTAACCATGGGAGGTTATGCCATATGGGGAGAACGTTTTGGCAATGCTCCTTGAAATAGGTGTACAGCAGCCGAACTGACCATAAGTGAGCCGTTGGCTTGGATATGACTGTCTGCAGTAGTCACACTACCATTTTGCCTCCTCTTGTCCTGTGGTGGTGTCTTTTGTGGCC
>NW_017729030.1:55401638-55438914 GCF_001723915.1 Gavialis gangeticus
GCTCCCCTTCAGGTCATGCTGTGTAGCTGCTGTTGTGTTGGCTAAAAAATGATATGGCTGTGCACATTGCTGTGAACAGCGTGTGGTCAGCCATTGATGACAGACTGCTTCTGCCTACGCTTGAGGCAAATCAAACAACAGTAGCTCCAGCCTGAGGAGTTTCTCAAGTCACGTATTTTGTCTTTAAAGTCACTTATAACCTGGCTGTAAAAATAGTATTTATTATCCACTTATGTTTATTCTGGTGCACTAACCTGGCTTGTGTGTGTGATCCTATCACCGTCTGACTTCATTTCATCTTGGCTGAAATCGAAATTCTGAAAAGCCCTTAAGTATATCACAGTGCAAGTGACAGGCTCGCAGGGCACCCTGCAGGAAGTATGAAATAAAAGCCCACTGAGAAGTCATCAGCTGGCATCCCTGCAGGGCTGCCACAGCTGCTCAGAATATAAACAATGGCCCAGAAGTTACACTGGAGGGAATATTTCAGGGTTTTTTCGATCCTGTGTGAAACTCACAGTATGCAATTAACCTTCCAACACCCTCACTCCTTCCTGTGTGCTGGGGTATAATATAAAAACACAAGAGAGACAACTGGCTCTTCCACAGCCGGAAGGTATTTCTCCCTTTGTCTGAGCCCATGGTGGTTTCTGTATGCTGAGCTCTCATACAGCCTGATGTGAAGGTCAGTTGGAGTTATTCTATTGATGTGATGGTGCTTTGGATCAGGCGATAAGGAGAGACAGTCCTAAAAAACCAAGGTAAAGTTGATTCATGGGAGTGATTAGGACTGGTTGAGAGGCTTTTTTTTGACAGAAAACTTAAATTTTAGACTAAATGGATGTTTGGGGATTCAGACTTTTCTGAGGGGTCCCTTAATGTAAAAAGAAAAAAATCCTCCTTCTTCATATTTCCTTCAGTTTGGAAAGGCTGATGTGGGCACGGGAATAGACCTGGGTACATGATGTGAATTTGCACATTGAACGACATCTCCCATGATGCACCGTGACATTTACAGATTGAAGTGCGGGCAGAAAATGACTTTGAGCAGAGTGAGGCAAGGGTTTTGCTGTGATATCTTGTATTGGACCAGCTGCTTAATTGGGAGAGATGTTGGACAAGGTTTGGGGCACCAAATGCCCTTCTTTAGATCGTTTTAAGTAGCTCTATCAGGGACTTATAATTAAGGGGGCTGGGGAGGGGAGGGAATCCGTCTGATCTGTACAGAGCCAAATGCAATAGCTCAACCTGTGCTTGTCATGACAACAATCAAAACTAGAGCTCTCCTTCTGAGGCTTTAAATAAATGTACACACCAAAATCCTGAAAGAAACTTTATATCTAGATAAATACAGAGACATTCTTGTTTTCACCTTCCTGTCTCTACCCACACCTTTCTGTTGTTTAAGGAAAAATCAACTTAATCTCTAAAGTGGTGCTAGTAAGATGTAAAATGTATGTTTTACAGCTACTGACTGAGTTTCTGTGACACTTTTTTGCTTTTTTGTAAAATGTTTCTGTAAATTGGATAATGACACAAAACAAAAAATAAAACAGTTGCAACCAGGTGTCTGTGAAATAGTTTCTTTTGCATTGGTCATCTGTTAGAAATGTCAGGCAATTTAATCTTCTTCCATGATTGACCCAGAGCTAGCAGTCAAATGGTTTGTCATTTATTCTGAACACAAGGGGTATCTCAGTCAGTGGCACAGAGGAACACACACATTTCTATATGCCCAGGTGATGTGTAGACAAACTCCAGGGTGCACATCCCAATTGTACTTATGTGCACAAATACTAACAAGTGTGCTTGAATCAGTATTTACATGCATGTCTGGGGTCCATGTGTGATATAGCCAGCATTGCAGGAAGGTGCAGTGGGTCTAAAAAATGGCTTGTGTGTAGTAATTCCTGGAAAGTCCCTAGTGAGTACTTACTATCTCTGTCCAAGTAGTGGGCCTCAAGCTGCTTGCATGCTACAAGACCTTGAGTAGAATTGGCTAGAAGAGCAATACCTCTTTCTTGCAGCCCACCATAGACTGAAAGGCACTGATTCCTAGGATTCCTGGCTTGAATTCCTTTATCCTTACTTCATGCACCTTGAAGTCACTGGCAAACCTTAGAAACTTATTGCTGTTCTTATTTGGGCTTCTGAGAGGTATATGGATACAACATACTTGTCTTGACAGTCTTTTTTTTAAGACCTCCAGTGGATAAAGACCTGAAGTGGATACATAATACTGTGGAATTTGCCCTTTCGGGTTAAGCAACATACTCTGTATCTTCTCATTCAAAATTTATTACTGACGTTACTCATTCTCAATGACAGAGGCAAGAAGCACCGAGAGGATATGACATATTATGGAAAACTTGGATTAAAATGAGGGAAGACACTTTGAACAAAATTGTGTGTGTGTGTGTGTAAGGGTAGAGGATGGAGGGGAGGGGGTTCTTTTTGTATATTTTGAATCAGAATACCATCGTCTTCCTCTAACCAAATTAATGTTAGAGCAACATTTTATGTTTGGATGGTGAAAATGAACAAATGCTGCCAGGGCCTGAGGAATACAGCTTTTATCATGCTGGGAGGGAAGGGTAGTAAAAGTGGCAGAAATGTTTCTTGTCTCCTCGTGTATTTTGTGCAAAGGCATGCTGGGGGAGCACAGGGACTTCCTTCTCCATGGGTTCCCAATGCCTGAGAGAAGGCAGATGGGGCAAGGTCATTACTTTGCTTGGTTTCCTGGCACCAACCTATGGAGCCAATAGACCTTCTTTGACCTTAGAGTGTAGAGGGAGTACAAACCCTGTAGCACAATGACTTCCCAAGAGGTTAAATGCTTCTGGATATTGGTCCAAGATAGGAAACAGGCTAATGTTAGTTGCCTTTACATTTAATTTGCTCTTGGCATCATGTAATCTTTGCCAACATTATGAAGCAGATGAAATGCATGCAATTGGAGGTGAGTATTTCCCAGTCCCTTGTGAATGCTGTGCAGATATTAACTAATAGCTTAATTAGATGCAACTCTTATAGTTCAGCCTTGTGTTGGAAATGCCCCACAGCCATGATGTTTTGTGGAAAAAATCAAGTTGTTTGTCTGTGGTTTAGTAGGTTTTCTGCAACTGATTTTTCGGTTGCTGATTGCATTTAGAACAGGACTAAGTTCATTGCTGATTCTCCATGGTTCATGGTATTGTACTTTGTGCAATTATCCTTTAATTTTTCATACCTTAAATCTGCACAAAATAATATGTTTCATGGAACAATACAGACAAGCTCTCCCTGGCCACACATACATGAGATGCCAACTGCATAGTAGCCTGATGCTACTGTGTGGTAATATTAGGCTACTGCACAGTAGTGTCACAAAACAGGTGCTGGTTGGCACTAAAGAACTGTAACTTGGATTACTGTGCAGTCATACAAGTACTAAATGCAGTAACAACTGTACAGGCAGCGTCTCATGTAGACGTGGCCCCTGAGTCACAATTTTAGGGTGCATCATGTTTAATTCTTCATTAAAAGACCATTAGTGTTCTTCTGTCTGAATATGAGAGGCCTCCTTTTCCATAATAAACCTCTTCTCCCACTCAATCAGGCTCCCTCCCTGGTTAGGCACATGGGAAAGGCATGCTACAACATGAGAGCCAGCAGCAGGTCAGGAGTGAAGGGCACCACCAGGGCCAGGGGGATGTTGATTGGGAGTGAGGTGCACAGGCAGGGGCAGAGCACTGGCATATCAGGCTGAAGACTCCTAGATCCCTCAGACTTTCCTCATATGGCTTGATGCATGAATGGTATGTGCCCCCAGTGGCTGGGGGGACATGGCGGTGGCAGGAACGTGGTGACAGAAGCGGGAGCGGCAGGAACATGGCAGCGGTAAGTGGGGGAACTCCTGCAGACATCCAGATCATTAATAAAGATGCTGAAAAGTACTGGACAAAGCACCGACCCCTGCAGGACACCGGTGCCCACTTCTCGCCAGGATAACACAGATCCATTCACTAGGATTCTGGGTCCTATCCTGCAGCCAGTTTCTCACCCACCTGACTGTCTTGAAGTTAAGCCCACAATCCTCCAATTTTCTCACAAGGACATCATAGGATACTAGATCAAAGGCCTTTTGGAAGTCAAGGTATAACATATCAACCTGCTCTCTTGTGTCCAGGTGGTGAGTTACCTGGTCATAGAAAGAGATAAGATTGGTAAGGTAAGACCTGCCTGCGATGAAGCCATGCTGGCTGTCATTCAGAATCTTACCTTCTGCAAGCTGGGAAGGGACAGATCCACCTCACGAGGAAAGGTTAGTCTTTGTTCGAGGCCCGGATGGCCAATCTTCTGGACAGGGCTTTAAACTAATATTGCTGGGGGGCAGGGATACACAAATTCAAACATGTCCAGGGACCAACATAGAAGTAAACTCTGTAGGTAGGGACACTGGGAGAGCTACTCTTGCAAACACATTGTTTCTCTCTCTCTGTCTCTCTGTCTTTCTCTCTCTCTCTCTCTCTTTTTCTCTTTCTCTCTATATATTTAGTAGTGTTTCATTTTAATCATGGAAAGATGTGGATTTTGGGTTTTTGACAAAAAAATCCCAGATTCTCTGATTAGAGAACCTGGGATTTTTAAACAAAGAAAACCAGAATCCCTGTTTATCAGAAATGGTGTCCCACCTTCAAGTCAACAAGAGTCTTGTACTATTGGGTATTCATGTTGAGGTTTACCTCCTCCTTTTTGGAGTTTAGCAACAGTAAGCATGCTTGTATATATATTTTGGAAAAAGAAAAAAAAAGAATGGCAAGACTAGTATGTTGTACCCATATGCAGTCAAAACTCTGTTAACTGGCACCTTATAAGCTGGTATACTCTATTAACTGGCATGCCGGTTTGTAAGGTAAAGTGAAACTGGAAGTGCCCATCGTGGCACTTCCCGTTTCTCGAAGCCCCTACAGCCCAGGGCAAAGCAGCCTGCACTGCCAAGCCCCCATGGCCTGGGGCATAGCTGGCTGCATGGGGCCCACCTCCCTGCCCTGTGGGGCCTGCAGGGCCTGTGGAAGGGTCGGTGATGCCATGGGAGGGGCAGTGACGCCCTGGATGTGGCGGGAGAAGTGGCAGCCCGAACAGGCAAGGATGCCTGTTCAGGCTGCTCAATTAACCGGCATATTTTGTTATCCGGCATCCCCCATTCCCAGGGGATGCCGGATAACAGAGCTTTTACTGTACTTCTCTGGAGCCCAAATAAAAGCAGCAATAAGTTTGTCAAGTCTGTCAGTGACTTCAAGGTTCATGAAGTTAGGATGAAGAAATTCAAGCCAGGAAATCCTAGTAATTAGTGCCTTTCAATCTATGGTGGGCTGGAAGGAGGTATTGCTTTTCTGGTCAATTCTACTCAAGGTCTTGTATCATGCAAGCAGCTTGAGGCCCACTACTGGGATAGAGATAGTACTCACTAGGGACATTCCAGGAATCACTGCAGACATCACACGCCATCAACTATGATTAGTTTTCGATCTCCATTTAGTTGTCTGTAGGGTGTCGCCTTTCTTCCCCACACCCACCTCTATCAGAGCTGTTTTCTGTACCCACTTCCCCTTGTATTCTGTCTCCTATCTTCTCCTGCACTGCCTCAATCACAGAAATGTTAACCTCCCTCCTTATCTGTTTCACCCTTCCGTGGGGTTTCTTCCACCATTTCTGCCTCAGTGTCCAACCCCTCCTCACCTCCACTCTCCTCCTTTGGGTTTTGCTGTTTCTCAGGGGGTCTGACTATACTTGCAAAAGCTTTGGGGCACCTACCATACAAGTGGCTATTTTAGCGACTCTTGGCACTCTACTGCTCTATGTCCCACTCCTTCACATCTGTAGTACATCATGAGGGGACAGGATATGGACAGGTGCCTCACCATTCTACATTTGCTTCACAATTTTGGTTGCCTGTGGTACATTATAAAACCCTAGTGTGCCCTAACCTGGATCAATGAGGGGAGGTGCAGCAGCCCACTTGGGCTACACTCATCTCTTTGTAATACTGCTTGTGCCTGCCAAGACCCCATCCAGATACCATATTTGTCCCTTACTTTCTCTACTTACAATACCCTTTGGATGTACTTTTCCTTCCATCTTTCTATGTCTTCTGCCTCTAGTAAATTTATGCACATTCGAACTATAATCACTCTTTCTTTTGACTTTTCCTCTTGCTATGCACTTTAACCTTTTAATTCCTCCCTCCCATATTTCTCTGCATATTTCTTCCAAAAGTTCTCATACACTTCTCCAACCCAGTATGTCAGTTCCCAAGTATTTCAATTCAAGAAAGCAATCAGCCTGGTGAGGTGTTCCATTTGCACCTCCAAAATCTCAAACAGTATGTTTTCCAGAAAATCATATCTGTTCATCATTGATTCCTTCTGCCTCCCATTGCTGGTTAAAGTTGCATTTATTCATAGCTTCCACTCCTCTCTATCTTATCTTGATGCCTGTTTGATGTTTTTTTACCATACCAGTCCTGGTGGGCCTGTCTGCTGTTGTGCTCCCACTGTCCTCTACTTGTTGCACGATGTACCTTTTCCTGCTGGTCCCACTCTGTCTCCCACTCTTATCTCTTCCTGCAAGTGTCATCACTCTTGTCATTGCTGCCTCTGCCATTGCTCTGCTGTCACCTTTCTTCCTTTCTTCTCTGCCTTCATCCACTCTCTATGTGTCTCCAGATCTTTGTTTCTACTCTTCAACCCTTTTTCCACCTCATGCTTATTTGGCACTACTGCCATTGTTTTGAGCTTTGGGTCTTCCTCCTCCATTCCTTATACCTTGGCACTCTGTTGTTCCTTTTCTCTGCCTTTACTGGCATTGATCAGGCTTTCAATGCTGAAAGGAACCTACCACAAGGCTAGGCTAGTGCAGCCCATCTGAATAAGATATATGCTAGTGCCTATTAAGTGCAACCCCTCTCATCACCAACTCTTTCCAGTCATGGTGAGCTACAACATTGCATACAATTCACAAAGAATCCCTCTATCATGCCCTCTTTGTTTGGTGCATATGATTAGTGTGGCCCTGCCCTCCATGACAGGAGGGTGATCCAGGGTGACCTTGACAGGTTCAGGAAATGGGAGGACGAGAACCTGATGGTGTTTAACACTGAAAAATGCAAGGTTCTCCACCTTGGGAAGAAAAACCTGCAGCATCCTTATAGGCTTGGCAGTGGTATGCTGGCTAGCACTATGGATGAAAGGGACTTGGGGGGTCACGACTGACCACAAGATGAATATGAGCCTGCAATGTGATACTGCTGCTAGTAAAGCAAGCAAAACACTTGCTTGCATCCACAGATGCTTCTCAAGTAAGTCCCAGGACGTCATCCTCCCATTGTACTCAGCCTTGCTGAGGTTGCAGCTGGAGTACTGCATCCAGTTTTGGGCTCCACAATTCAAAAAGGATGTGGAGAAGCTTGAGAGGGTGCAGAGGAGAGCCACGCCCATGATCAGAGGTCAGGAAAGCACACCTTATGAAGACAGGCTGAGAGCCATGGGACTCTTCAGCCCGGAAAAGTGCAGGCTCATGGGTGATGTGGTGGCTACATATAAGTTCATCAGGGGTACTTACCAGGATCTGGGGGAATGCCTGTTCACTAGAGTGCCCCAAGGTATGACAAGGTCGAATGGTCACAGACTCCTCCGTGACCGTTTCAGGCTGGACATAAGGAAGAACTTCTTCACTGTCTGAGCCCCCAAGGTTTGGAATAGATTGCAGCTGGAGGTGGTTCAAGCACCCACTCTGAATGCCTTCAAAAGACATCTGGATGTTTATCTTGCTGGGATCCTATGATCCCTGCTGACTTCTTGCCCCTGGGGTGGGGGGTTGAACTTGATGATCTTCCAAGGTCCCATCCAGTCCTAATGTCTATGAATCTATGAGGTGAAGCTAGACCAGGTTGCCCTGTGCCTCATCTGCACAGAATGTTTTTGAGCAGGGCTTGTGACAAGAACACCCAGTTCTGGTCATGAGAGGGAGCTAAGTAGCACATGGATCCTTTGTGGGGGCTATGTGGAGTATATACATGTACGGAGCAGTGCTGAGCTGTGGGGTCATCGTGGAGGGTGGGGGCACACTAATCATATGTGCCAAGCTGAAAGAAAATGCGACAGAGATTCTGGATGAACTGCACGCATTGTCATAGCTTACCATGGCTTGAAATGCTGTTGACTCTGGTGGGCCCAGCCCAGTGAACTATGTGATAAATTATGAGCCCTTTGGCTTTGGACTAATACCATGCATGCATAGTTTAGACTTACCTGGCAGGGGAGATCCCATGATCATTGTGATGGTTTTCCCAAGGTAAGATCAGTCCATTGCACTCAAGGCAGGCTGACCTCTGCAAGTTTCCCTAAAGTGAGAAACATGACTACACAGTTTTGTGGTCATGAAGGATTGTGTTTGAACTTTTCCCCAGGATTGCTCCTTAGTGTTTTGGCTAGGAGCCACTGACACTAGAGAGAATCTGAACCTCAGGGCTTCCAGGCATGGAGCTTGCACATAGGAAGTCTACTACAGATTTGAGGAGTATCTGAAACCCCATACCAATGCATCTGGGAGGGAGGATACTTGCCCAGTGGCAGTGCCACACAGACTTGATGACTGAGCTCTGCTGAGTCTAATTTGGAACTTGACTATTAGACTTTGCACAACTGAATCTGGAATGGATTTGGCTGATTCAGCCCTTGGAATAAAAAATATTTTTAAAAAAGAGTTTATATGAGATATAAGTAAGTGACAAAGTGCTGCTCAAAAACATGTTTATGAAACACTAGTGCTAAAACTTGCTGCAGTTTCAAAAAAAGGTAATCTGCATCAGCTCTGGATGAACTAAGTCTATGGTTACTATATGCAGGTTGCTACTGCCATGTTTAATTTCAATGTTATTGCTTTCAGATTTGCTTCTTACTGTCACATGCTCAGGGAGAGCAGGGTCTAACAGTAAGGAGATGGGGAAGGGGCTCCCAGAGGGAAAAGCTGGGGGGAAGCGCAGAGCAAAGGACTACCTGATCCCCCAGATTTATTTTACCTCCTATAGCAGGGGGATGGGGATAAATTCAAGGCAAACCTCCAATAATTGGATTTTCTATGTAAAAAATTATATGGAAATTTTATAAAGTTGTTATATAGAATGTAATTATTGGGGGTCATCTTATAATCGGGGTCATCTTCTATTCAAGTAAATATGGTAATTTCCATTACGCTGTGTACAGCATTTGAACTTTCTTATAGACTAGGTATGTTCAGCCAGTGGGAGTGATGGGGAGAGGAAACTGAATTAATTGCTTGGCCAGAAAATATATTGGAATAACTCAAGAGAATCAGGCTTTTAAACCTGACATAAATCAATGGGAGCTCTAACTCAGGATTATCTGCAGGCAAGAGATAATCAATGAGCTTGGAAAGGCTGTTTTCCAAAAGCACCTCACTTTGTTATAACAGCATCTGTGGTGAAAGCTAGACTCTTATTCTGATCACATTCTTTCATATTTTCCATTAGGGCCAGTGAGACAACTTTTTCCAAAATGACTGGGGGTCTAGCCTTGGACCATGGATCATGAAAGGTGCTACAAGCAGAAAATGTCTACCCAAAATGTTGTATTTTTGGGGCTGGTGGAGCATGCTGTTCAGTTCCTTATTGTGTGATTCTTCATCCTGCAGTGTGGCCTGCATCCACTTCAAATTTTCTAGCTGTTGGGGGAATGATGTGTCCCTCCTCTGTAGCCTTCCCAAGACCTTTCCATTGCTGGTCACATCCTTCAAGCATATATCCACACTGCAATCAAAAGACTGCAGGACAATGTAGACTTGCACAACTTATTCTTAAATTGGCTAGCTTGGTTGCTGCTAGCAGGATACCCACAGCATTTAGAACTCAGCAGGGACAAGTTTCCAAAGCATTTGCCCAGTGTACACTGTACTCGGTACATGCATGACCATGATGCTATACGTATCAGATACAATTAGTTTAAAGATAGCTCAGACATACCCTAAATCAGGGCTGTCCAGCCTCTGAGTGGATCGAGGTTGCACACTGTGCTGTTCCTCCATATGATCACTGTGCAGGAACCCCCCACTTCAACATGCCAGTGCCCTTGTGCCCCCCCACAACACTGTGCCCTTTCCCATTGCCCTCCATCCCCACCCTGCACCATGTTCATCATCCAGTGCTGCTCAGGATCCCTGGGTCTTCATGAGCTGCTGGTCATGGGCTTCTTTGGCCCAACCAGCTGCCCCAGGCAGTAGAGGTTAGAGAAGGGAGGGGAGCCCAGAGACCCCAACAGTAGCAGCTGCAGCAGTCAGAGCCAGGGGAGGAGTGGTGTGCAGATGGGAGCTTGGGGGCCACAGGTTACCTCCTTGGAGGCTGCCAGTTGAATGTCCCTGCTCTAAACCTCCAAAGTAGAGGGAAGGCCGGTGTAGGTTTAAGGAAGCAACATATTCAAAGAAGTTCACTTCAGTAAGGGACACCCTTGTCTCCTTCTGGTTGCTTCATTAACCCCACAAGGATGTGATGCAGGATCTGATTAGGGCCAAGGGGAGCAATTCTACTGCCAAGGATCAGATGAGAAAGGCATTTCCTTTGTCAGTGCAGTCGGTTTTTACAGCTGCTTATGCTGGTACAAACAGACACTGAAAGATAGCACTTTTACTCCGCGAGGAATCTTACTGACTTCAAGGGAAGTGTTTATAGAGTAAGACAAGGATTAACAACCTGCTTCCCACTAAGGGATTGCATCTGGCCATGGAAGCAGGGACATCAGCAGCAATTTGGGAGCAGATCAGCAGCAATGCAGCAGTGGGGAAAGTGGCAATGGTAGCATGGCCATGGCTCATCTTTGGACTAAGCTCTCTTAATTTGGTCTGCCAATCCTAAAAGGTTCCTGGCCTCTGGGATAAGATGCCAGTTGTTGGGAGCTGGAGTAGCAGAACCTGTCCTTGAAATTGTAGTTCAAATCTGTCTAAGGAGATTACTATTATGCTGTAGTACAGTGAGAATCAAAGCATATCTTGTCTATTTGCTACCAGGATGGGTACATAGCCACAGTGGTGACCCAAGTGAAGTGGGCAGGTGTCTATACTGAAACCCTTCAGTGTTTGCTCCTTCCTTAGTTAGACTCCCAGCAGTTTAGATTTGTTATCCTGAAAAATGACTACTGCCCAGCACTCTAGTGAGGGCATTCTCACTTGAGGTAGGGAACTGAGGTACAGCAGCTTGCTCAGAGTCTCACAAAACAGTAAAGGATTAAATCTGTGTCTCCCAAATATCAGAACAGCCTCTGCACCCTCCAACTACCTGTGGCAAGCGGGAAGAGTCAAAGGTATCTTTAAGTGGCAGTTCACAGTCAAACCCAACCCAGTAGAGACCTGCAAGCAGGCATAGATTGGCATCAGTGCCCCTTGCTTGATTTATTTATTTTTTTCTTTCTAGGTCATACGGTGGCGATGGGCTAGCATAAAGCTATCTAACTTTGGCAAGGGGATGGCTATACACTGCGTGGGCTGCCTGTTGCAAAGGCACCCTGTATCCAGGGTCCTGCCCTGACATGTGGGCTGTGCACCAGGGACTGTGTGCCTCTATCACATGGGCTGTGCTGGCAGTGTCCAGACCCCTGGGGCCCTTCACCATGCGGCAGCAGGAAAGGCAGCTGCTGTGGCTCACAGGCCACATGTTAACTGCTTGGTCTGCAGGCCACCAGTTGGACAGCCCTGTGCTAGCAGATGGGAAAGCAAGACCTGGTAAAAGTTCTCAGTGACTTTATGAGAAATTTATGAAGTTAAGCTGCTGCACTTAAAGGAAAACTAACAGAGGTTGGGCAAAAAAATGGAAAAAGAAAAGAAAAAACCTATGCCTTCCATCCTATACCCATACTATAGGATGGATGGAAATTAGACACTTTCTGAGAGGTAGATTGTCCAGTTCTGGGGTGGTGTTTTCCAAGCACAGAGACATTATAGATTCAGATTGTAAGGGGCCGGAAGGGACCTCGGAAGATCATCGGGTCCAGCCCCCTGCACCAAGCAGGAAAGACAACTGTGGCCAAGTGACTCCAGCAAGGTGACTATCCAGTCTCCTTGAAGATTTCCATGGTAGGTGATTGCACCACCTCTGGAGGGAGCTTATTCCAGAGTCTGGACACCCTGACTGTGGAGAAGTTTTTCCTAATGCTGAGTCTGAAACGGTTTTTCTAGGAGTTTGTGGCCATTACTTCTGGTTTTCTCCAAGGGTGCCCTGGTGAACAGCTGTTCACTGAGCCCTTCATATACTCCCCTAATACAGTGGTAAGCTGCTACCAAGTCCCCTCTCAGCTTTCTCTTTTTCAAGCTGAAGAGTCCCAGATCCGATAGCCTTTTCTTGTATGGCTTGGCATGGAAGTCTCTGATCATACGGGTGGCTCTTCTCTGGACCCTCTCAAGCTTGTTCATGTCCTTGTTAAAGTGTAGTGCCCAGAACTGGACGCAGTACTCCCGCTGTGGCCTTACCCATGCTGAGTAGGGTGGAAGAATCACTTAGTTTTGCTGAAGATGTATCGATTGATGCATGCCAGTGTATTATTTGCCCTGCTGGCTACAATGTCACACTCCCAGCTCATATTCATATTGTGGTCTGTTATAACCCCCAGGTCCTTTCATTTGTGGTGCTGCTCAGTTTGGTGCCACCAAGGTTGTAGGTGTGCAGGGGGTTGTTCATCTCCAGGTGGAGCACTTTACATTTCTCGATGTTGAACAACACTTTACATTTCTCGATTATGAAGCCTCTGTACTTGCTGTCACAAACTCACCAAGTCAAATAATCCTCTTCACTGGTGCTGGCAGTAGATAGTTAATACACACTCAGATGATCCTAGGAAAAGGACTGTACCCTATAATATAGAGAAAAGCAACCTCTCCCGCAGTCTGCTGCAGTCGATTGCAGACAGTGGTTTCAGATAATCCCATTCACGTATTTAACAAACTTAAAATCTGTTAGATTGTTTCTTCCCTCACCCCCTCATCCTATTACTCCCAGGGGCATGTGTAGGACAAGCACTTCTCTGAGGGTTGGAAAGCTTCTTTTAATTCCCAGCCTTAATTCATTCATGGCCAGTTTGTACCCATTTGTTCTTGTGCCAACATTGCCCTTTAGCTTAAATAGCTCTTCTCCTTCTCTGGTAGATTTTCAGATAACAGCCATATCTCCTTCTAGCTTTCCCTTTCCACAGCTGAGCAAGCCCAGAATGCCTGTCTTGCCTACGTGCCACACTTGGGAACACAGCGATGGCACAATTCATTGCCTGCTCCCTACCACACTGCACACACCACGTTCCAAAATGGAGGAGTGTCGTTGTCTTAAAGTGGCCCTAAGTGCACACCCAGCACCACTTTTTACGGCTTGGTCATTGACGATATGCATATCGACATACTCTTAGGTTTCCCTAAGGAAGCAGCATTGCCTTATTTATGAGGTTTGTCGCATGAGAAATGGGAGTGTGTTGGTTCACAGTGGCACTCTTGGGCATCAGCGCAGTGTAGACATACCTTTAGCCTCCAGTTGTAAATTTCTGCCAAAGAGGCGAGACTGAAGCTAAGAGACAAAATAAGCAAAGCAATCAATTGATGATGGCTTATTTCTTGGTGCTAAATGAAGTAAAGAAAATGCTTGAAGGAGGGAGGAGTGAAAAAAAGCCTATATTGGACATTTAAGGCAGAGCTTTTTTACATGAAGGCTATCTACTGTAAAGCCATCAATCATACATGATTACTAGCCAGTCTTCCCAGACAGTAATTTCTCTGTCTAAAGGGAGGACAAAGCAGCAAGCCCAACATTTTAATGAAACTTTTATGATGGGAAATTTACACTGGTTGTACTTGCTGCCAGGTGGGGAGCTGATTAAATGATTTATTCTTTTTCTTTTTTAACCTTGGGGTCAGAAAGCTTAGGCAGATTAAAACACCAAGGAGGGCTGGCTTTATTGTACGTGTTCTCATCTTCAGGTCATAGCTGTTAGAAATTGCTAGTGTGACTCAAGGTCATTCTGGAATGCTGACTTGTCAAGAGGTGATTCAGCCCTTAATAGGCAGTAACAGCACAACCAAAGGTGGTGATATTCAGGGAGCTACTTGCTTCCTGGTGGTCTGTCTAGTGCTGTGGATACTAGGCTGAAACTCTGGAAACGTATGCTACATTCCCTGCAAAACTGGTGAAAACTTCCTTTGTCACCTAAATCTCTCTGGGCACATCTACACATCGTGCTATGGCAATGAAGTGACATGCTATATCACCATATGGTGCACTGTGGTGTCATAGTGATCATGTGGGTCTACACGTGATTGGCAGCTACGTTGCCATACTGGTGCCCTCTCCTGGTATAGTGCGCCACTATGGCAACGTAGTGGTGAAATTTAACTGTGCTGTGTGTGCAGTAAGTGCCTGTACTGCACCATGCTTTACTACTTCCAAAAGGAAGTACTAAAGCATAGCACTGTAGCAATGTCACCATATGGCAATGTGTAGACGCGCCCTATGTATCTTACTTCCCCATCACTAAAATAGGGATAGCAGTATTTCCCTGTCTGACTGGAGCCCTGGAAAGAAAAATATACGAGACGATGAGGTCTCTGATAATGTAATAATAGGGACCAGGTAAGTATGGCACAGAGAGAGAGGGAGAGAGAAATGCTGGGGGTCTTGTTTTTGCAACCTCAGATGTTTAAAAATCATAAATTGAAGACTTGTATGGTATGGTATGGTATGGTTTGGATATGGATTATCCTACTTCAAGCAGGGAGTTGGACTAGATCAGTGGTCTCCAAACTTTTTTGATCACACACCCCATCAGTAAAAAAATTTTGAGCACATCCCCCCAATATATGTATATTTATATTCGCGCACCCCATCAGTAAAACATTTTTGAGCATGCACCTCCAATATATGTATATTTATATAAGTATACATATAAATAGAAGTTCTAGTATTTTCTTCCTGCACCCCAATGGATCATCTTGTGCACCCCCTGGGATGCGCACACCCCACTTTGGAGACCACTGGACTAGATGACCTGGCTATCCCTCCCTGCCCTACTTTTCTATGATTCTATAAAGTCATGCTCACTTAAAATCATGAGATTGGCTGTGAAATAAATAAACATGAAGTTTTTCTTTATTTCCCTCTGCTTTTTTAACCAACAGGGGCCAGGTTTTCCAGGTTTCCTCTAAATTGTGAGGCTTTCAGACTTCCTTTTCCTTTAACACAAAAGCTAAACCTCTCCAATAATCATATCACTCCAAAAGCTGTGGCTTTCAGATTTAAATGTTTAAAATAATTTACAGGCAAAGAAAGTATTGTAGAAAAATGTTGAATTAAACCTTTTTCTTTTGGTAAATTCTTAACATTTCTCCACCAGCACTAGCAATGAGTGAAAAGTGGAATTAATCATTTTAACATTTTGTTTCATCCTAAGTCAGCATAAAACAATTCAAAATATTAAAATGGAAAATGAAGATTTGAAGAAAAATCTTTCAAGAAATGATTACATAGTTCCTTTAAAAATATGAAGAAAACATTTCAGCTCTCCTGAATTAAAATGTTGTGGTTTTTTTGAGTCAGTTCAAAATTAAACTGGATCTTATTGTGATGTGACAGTGTCTTGTGAAAAGAGCCAAACCAAAGTACTTCATTTTTAGTTTTTTCCCTGCAGTGAAAATAAATTTAAAAAGAAAATGATCAAAATCAAATGTTGTTTTTTGAGGAAACTCCATGTTCCATCAAAATAAATTTGAAGGAAAAAAGTTCCAGCCTTCTCTAAGAAATAAAAAAAAAATAAAGGTGTTCTTACAATACAAGATATTACGTAAGCACATAACCTCTAAATGCAGAAGTACAGTTTTTTAAAGGATTATAGGGGATTAAGGCAAAAATGATGATCAACTATGAATCGGCATTTGTTGGGTTGTTTGGTTTTGTTCACTGGAAGAGAGAATCTAGCAGCACTACTCTAGATATTATAAGAGGTGTACAATTCTCGAAAACATACCCCCACTAGTAACAACAACTGCCAGAGGAGGAAGTAGGAGGGCAGAATTGATTTTTTTTTTTTTTTTTTTTTTTTTTTTTTTTTGTGAAATCCTCCCTTTCAGAAGAAATAGAGATTACTGTTTGAAACCTGGCACTACCATGTCTGGTTCCTGTCAGAGAGAGAGACCACAGCACAAACATAATAGGTTTAGTATTCCCTTTGGGTGATATAAACAAAATCAATATGTACTAATGACTGCAGCAATAAATTTAATCATACCTCATATGGTAACATTCTGCACTTACCCAGTTGTTGCTTTGACAGAGAGTAATAGAGTTTACCCTTTTAAAGTTGTAAATTACTATGAAAATGCTGAGCCTCACAGTAAAATACATTCAGGGATGTTTTTAAGCTTAGGAAATATTGGTACTACTTTCACTAAGCATACTATTAAAATAAATAAATAGTATTTATTGCTTGGTTCCCCAGCTGCAGCTGGGTGCAGAAACATGGCATGCATATTTATTACACAGCTCATGTTTTTCTAATATTTGTCTCAAATTGCTCCTTGAAGAAGATAGTGCAAGATGCTCATTCCCTAATTCAGCTGCTTGAAAATGTTCTGGCGGGAAACACTCACTCTAAAAAAAAATTATTTCAAAGACATTTTGTTGTGAAAAAAAACAAGCGAACAAAATCTTTGTTTTAGAAATGATTTTTTGTTTTGTTTTGACTTTTACTTCTAAAGCTGAAAGTGGTAATGACTAAATGTTTCAGTCAACCCAAAATGACACATAATAGGACATGTCATTTCACTGGAAATGCTGAAGTTCAGAATATCAGTGTCACTTGGAACCAAAGCATTTTTTTGTAATTGCAGTTCTGCAAGACCATTTCTGGGTCCCATGCTGCTCTGTCACCTTCTTTTATCCCTCTCTTCTATCTTGAGCTCCGAGAAGGAAACAAATAACCTGGTAATTTGAAATATACCCTTTTGCTAGTTTTGTGGCAAGTCTTTCAATCTGACTTAATCCTTTGAAAAGTAGTTGTTGGTTAGGTTTTGATGATCTACTATTCATTTTTTAATTATACTAATACACAGAGGCCTCATTGTGCTAGGTACGGTACAAATAATAAATGCCAACCCCTGGCTAGAAGTGTTTTAATCTAATAAGAGAAAGCAGACTGGAAATGAGAAACAGTTTCATAGTTTTCTTCCTTTCTCTCTGTCTCTCTTGTGACCTGCCTTTTCTAGAACATCTTGGCTTGGATGTATTTAAACAGGCTCAGTGCCCATAGCTGGGGCTAAACTCTCAAAGCTATAGGGCCTCTTTCAAAGTTCAGCAATTTGTAATGATTTTTGGGTTCGACTCTGATTTTATGCCGGTTGACTTTGTGGAGTTATTCCTCATATACATCTCAAAGTGGAAACAAGATCAGTCCAAAATCTGCTTCCGAGGTATAATCATCTCTACAATGTCCAGCAGATAAGATACTTCTGTTTATTGTAGCTGCAAATAAATCAAGCATGTCATAGCACTAGTAAAATCCTGTGGTGACTCAGATTTTGTGCACCATTAGTGACTTTGAGGTCATACCTAATGAAAATCTGCACAGAATTTGGTCAGTTTTCTTATAATTATTTCCAATTGACTCCTTGCATAGTATGATGGCCTCCCACATAGGACAACCTATGTTTATTGGGAACTAGAAGAAAAGCCTCATATGGTTTTAGTGCCTTGCAATTCTCTTTACAGTGAAAAATCTGAAGCCAGTGAAAGTGATCTGTGAATATGTGTTCTAATTCCAAGGGGATCCCACTCTGACTGTGTTATACATTGGAAAATAGATGCCACTTAGACATGTACAAAATGGCTGGGCAATATTTTTGGCTGACCTGAGCAGAGCCAGCCTTTCTTTACCTGATGGATGCTGGTTAATTATCCACAGAAGAACCCTGTCATCATTATAGTCACTTTGCATTATAAATTAGCTTTTTCATAAAAACATTAAGATGCTTCCTTGCATATTATAATGCTGTGAACTATGTGTGAGTCTATATCACACAGGGACAGAATATTTGCTGTGTGATGGGGGAGTGTTTCGATGGGTACTACCACAATTGTCATTTGCAGCGTAGCTACTGAGTCATTCATGAATTCAAGTTACCAATGGATGATATTTTTGTCATAGCAGTGCCCAGTTTTCTTGAAGAGGACCAGACTCTAGTACTGGGCAGCTCATTGCCTGTCACTTGTCTAGTTTGTTGCCTCATATCTCATTATAAGTGGCCCTACATTCATACAACTTTTATCAGAGGTTTCACAGCATCGTTTTACCTCTGGGCACATAAACAAGCAGATGCTATATGCATTTACATGTGTTTAGGAGCTTTGTTTATCCTTAGTGCAGTGGAGTTTCATGAGGCTGGTGTTAAGCAGAAATTGAAGAACTGACTTTAGCAGGTAGCTGAAGACTGAGTAAATGTTAAAGGAAAACTCTTGGTCGTATTTGAATTGAAAATGCTCATTGCAGTCAAAATTCTTACCTGAATTTCCATCTCAAGTGCTGAGTATAGAGAAAAACAGAAATGCATGCCCTCTTTTAAACAGCTTTGAAGAAAGCAACTGTGATTCAGAGTGGATGGAAACACTGGTCAGCAGAATGCCTACAAGAGCTTCCCAGCGAACCGGGAGAGCAAGGCTGCTTCTCCACCATACAACAGCCTGCTATCATTTGCTCCATGTTATGTTTAAATGCCCTCAGACATGCACAGGAAAAATCACGGAGGCCTTCTATACTTGGCCCAGCCTAGGAGATACTAACTCGAGAGGAGCTAGTGGCAAGAGTGAGTCAGTCTTTTCTTCATCCAGCTTATCATATTGGATGGCAGTGACAATTAGAGCTGTGTGAGGCTTCAGTCCCTGATTCGATTCAGTGGAGATTCAGCCCAATTTGATGGCCAAATCTCCGTATCTGAATCAGACCCTTTAATCTCTCCGAATTGAATCAGAACCTTCTAAAAGCTTCAGAGATTTGGACATAGAGACAGCATTAAATGTTTTTTCTACACACCCCTAGGTGGCAGGGACTTGTGAAAGGTGTGATGCTGGGGCACATGGAGTGTCCCACAGGAGAATGGGGGGCTCCCCAGTGCACTCGGCAGCAAGCCCAGAAGTGGACCAGAAGCATTTCCGGTCCACTTCTGGAGCTGCCGGGCACTGCGCTGGGGGGTCCCCTTGTGCCCCCCTGCCCCCCCTCGGTGACTGGTGCCTCCTGGGTCTGGGGGAGGGCACCTGGGGTCCTCCTGTGGTCCTCCTGCAGCTTTTGTGTCTGGCTTGTAGCCTGGTGCAGGTTCCAGTTGGCTCTCCCGCCATCTTGCTGCTGTGAGATCAGCGCTGGTGTTCCTGGCTTATCAAGGCTCCTCCAAGCTCTCACACTGAAAGGCAGCCTCCTTCCCAGGTCCTGGGGTCCCCCCTCCAGCATCCCTGTGCTCCCGTGTTGTTGCTCCCATCTGGAGCTTGCCCTACCCGCCTTCCAGTCTCAGCGGTGGGCCAGAAATACCGGCGCAGCTGCAAGGCAGTACAATCTGGACTGAGCAGCTGCTGATAAAATGGGTTTCCTGTGACCTCCTCTGGTCTCTTATTGCTGGTTCCAACGAGGCAGGTAAGTTGTACTAAATGACTGTGCAGTGGCAACAGCCCTGTCAGGCTCACATGTAGATGTGCCCTCTGTTCCTGAAAGCAGTCATTAGGGACGGTCACACCATAGCCCTACTAGCAAACTGCCTGATCCTGAGTGTGTCATATGGAGATAGTGGGCCAGACTTGCTCAGGAACCCATTAGCCTTAGCATGCTGCTGTCACAGTGTAGGCATCCCCTATTTGGTCATATTACTAGGCGAGAGTATAAGAATATTGCATAGGCATGCAGGGAGAAAATTAGGAAGGCCAAGGCATGATTTGAGGTGCAAATGCAAGAGACACTGAAGTCAATAAAAAGTGATGCTGCATCTATGTCAAGAGTAAAAGGAAGACCAAAGAAACTGTAGGTCCCTTGTGGAATGCGGAAGGCAGTCTAGTTATGTTTGATGCAGAGAAAGCTAATACATTTAATGCTTGCTGTACTTCAGTCTTCACAAATAGGGGCAGCTACCACATAACAAAAGCAGTTGGCAGCAAAGATAGGAAAGGAGTCAAACAACCTAGAGTAATGACAGAACAGGTTAAGGATTACTTAGAGAAGCTAGATGCTCTCAAGTCAGCAGGGCCAGAAGGGATGCACCCTAAGATACTGAAGGAATTGGTTGAGGTAGCTGTTCTCTTTGAGAACTTGAGGAGCTTGGGTGAGGTCCCAGATGATTGGAAAAAAGCAAATATAGTGTCTATCTTTCAGAAAGGGCAGGAAAAGGGTCTGGGGAGGATCTGGAAGAATCATGAAGCAGGTCCTCAACGATTCTTTTGTGAAGCGCCTGGAGTAGATCAAGGTATTCGGGAACAGCCAGTATAGATTCACCCAGATCAAATCGTGCCTGAACAACCCAATTCCCTTCTATGATAAGGAGATGGGGCAGGGGAGAGGAGAGCAGTGGATGTGATATACCTTGATTTTAGCAAGGCTTTTGTCATTGTTTCCCATGACATTCTCATTAAGCTAAGGAAATACAGGCAAGGTGAAAGTACTGTAAGGTGCATACACTACTGGTTGGATCATTATGCTCAACAAACAGACATTGATGACTCAAGATCTAGTTAGGAGGAGATGTCAAGTGAGACTCTCTAGGGGTCTGTCCTGGGTCAGGTATTCAGTATCTTCATAAATGATTTGAACAATGGGACTAAGTACATGCTTAGCAGATTTGTGGATGACATCAAGTTGGGTGGAGCTGCAGACACTGGTGGGTAGGGCTAGGATCCAGAATGACCTGCACAGACTGAAAGATGGTCTACAATCAACCAGATGAAATTCAACACAGACAAGTGCAAAGTCCTGCACCTGAGACGAAATAACTGCATGCACAAATACAAACTGGGGAATGGCTGGCTAGGTTTCAGTATTCTGTAATCGTATGATTTGCAGGGCAGGAGGTACCTCACAGCCATTATTCTGTCTTTCCAGGCATGTGTCAAGGGACATCATTCAGTCTTCTGAAGTGTCAAAGAACTGCTCAAGCCCAGGATGACATATTAGGCTAGTGGGGTTGAAGCATATTAGTTCCTCTCATCAGCCTGCCTGGGGTGGGACCAGGAAGCTGGAGGATGGAAGGGGAACCCAGAGACCCTGGTGGCAGCAGCAGGATGGGGAGGAGGGACTCCAGGGGCTGAGAGTTAATCCCTCTTAGGTCAGATTTAACTCATGCTCTGCTATTTAAACAGCCCTGCTCTATAGCAAGAAACTGCCATCCCCCTTCACTTTACTCCACCATATAAAGGGACTCTCACTGAAATCTGTCATTTGTGAGGTGTAGTACCACCCAGTGTATGTGGGAAAGGACCAGGATGTAACTGAAATGCCTCAAAGATACTTCAGTCTACAAGAAACAAGAAATATTGAGACATTTTATATACATTTAAAGGGAGACCTGGGAAATGTGGGTGAACATCCTTTTCCCATTATGGAAAGCCGTAGTGTGCGAAGAAGAAAGTTCGTCCTCCTGTTTTACGGTTGGGAAACTGAGGTAAGAAGGGCAAGATTTTAACTTTTGACAGGGGTTAGACAACTAAATCCCTTTAAAATCTTACCCAGAGAGACTGAAGGTATGTCTAAACCAGTGCTTCTCAACCTTTCTAGCCTCACGGCACTCGTCCATAACTTTTGGAAATTTAAGAGCACCCTGTTGAGAACCATTGACCTAAAATCTAGTTGGTACCACATGAAGCTGGCAGGAGCAGGATGTTACTGCATCATGCCCTGCTTTTTCCTGTCTTTCTCCTCCTCACCCCTGATCTGTACCTGAAGGGACAAGAAGAGCCCCTGCTGCCGTGGCTGCTCCTCTGGAAATGTGCAATGACTGAAACCATGTGCATCCTTTGCTCCTCCCTCTGGCCCCAAGAGTATGGGAGCACTGGGGTGATAAGCCTGGCTGAAAAGTGTGGCCCTGCATTTGTCTGTATGCCTACATGCGCACACAGTAGGTCATGCTTCTAGGTCATGCTTCTATGATCGCAGTGGTGGCCTGAACGGGAGCAAGGAGCAACCAGGGATGCCCTTGTAAGCAGTATATTAAGGTGTCTGACACTAGGCCAATGGAGAAGCAATTTTCAGGGGTTGGGTGCTGCAGCATCCTTGCAAAAGTCTCATACCACCCCAGCTGAGAATCACTGGCCTACAGTATCTTAGGACCTTGCTGGTGATTGCTTCAGGGAAGCACAGCAGGCCTGCTCCATGCATACTACACCTGAAAAGGAAATCATGTACCTTTCTTGGAGCAGCACGGGACAGGTGTTAGTAAGTACACCTGAGACAGTGCCTTTACATCTATTACAATTATTTCAGGTTTCACAGCTCTCTAGCATGGTGTGGAGATGTAGACATTCCCTAAGGGCAACATTTTTCAAAAGCACTTTAGTCACAAAAGATCTAGGTAAGTGAGACTTGGGCCCTTAACGCTAGATCTTGCCTTTAAGCAGCTTATCCAAGGAAGTCAGTATGAGTCAGGAATGGAGAACCCTGAGCTCTTGAGTGCTGGTCCAGAGACCTATTCCTTTTCCAGTTTTGCTAGAGCATTTAACCCTAACACCTTTTGTTTAACATGCCATGATATGCATCCTATGGATCAGAAGCAGAGATGCTGTTGCTGAATGAAACCACAAAGTTAAACACAGGGACAAGGCTGCATTGTTTTCAACATGAATTTAGTGCTGCATTAATGAATTAATTGTTCTCCTTTTGTTTAAGAGCCTAGAGTTACGGTAGACTTATTTTTGTAAGGCTTTTGTGTTGTGACTTACACAGGCTTTTTAAATAATTTATTCTTTAATATCCTTGCAGATGATATCACCCAAGATCCCTTTTATTTTTTTTAGAGTGACTATGAAATCTATGCAGATTGATAATCCAGGCATTTTTGTCTTTGTGTATATCACCTATATCATTCAGAGACCCAGGTGCATCAGCCTGCTGGGGCTGAGCTCATGCACTTGCCCTTGAGCTGAGCCATTTCTGATTCCTATTCCTCTTCAAGGGCCACTTCACTCTTAGCACCTGTCCCATGTACTGACAGCAAGCAGGCTCTTCCAATAGAAGGCACAACAACAACGATGTGGCAACAATGAAATATTTTTAGAGCAAAAATTATTGCCATTGTTTAAAAAAAATGGAAAAAGCTAGCTCCTACATCCATTCTATGAAAGCATCTTTTTATGCACAAAAAATGGCAAGATTGTCATCTGGATTGAAAGGGTGAAAGTCTATTTCCTGCTGTGGAATTGTGCTCATTAACACCCACCAAGGATCCAGTCCATTGTTGTGTCAGCAGTTTCCGGTAACTTGTGAATTTCCCAATCTTGTCTGTGTTGAGGAAGCTGCAGTGTTAGGGCCTAGTTTTGTTCTTATGAAACCCAGTGAGAGTTTAATTATTCCTAGCCTTATTTATTTGGATACTATCTGATTTTCAGCCACTAATGACATAAAAATTCCTAGTAAAGCCAACTGAAGCTGTGGGTGACTGGCCCCTAAGGAGATCAGGTCCAGAATGCTTTTCAGGAGAGTGCATCTACATGTGCCTATTGATGCACAGCAATAAGCTCCAGAGCTTATCACTCCAGAGCTTATTGCTGCTGGGTGAGTGTCTGCCCATGCACCCAGACTGTGGCACATTGAGATGTGTTGCAGCAGCCCCATCTGGCAGGAGACCTGGGCGGGGGGGGGATAGCCTGCCAGCTTGGGGCTGCTCCAACCAAGCTCAATGTGCTGCAGAGGGGCTGGCTGGGGCATGAGGATGCTTCAGTGCAGGGTAGCCAGCAGGCAGCCCTCACACTGAAGCACCCTCATGCCCCAGCCAGCAAGTCAACATCTACAAGTGCACTTCTGTGCACAAAAACACTCTGGAGCAGGGTAGTACTTGTATTTATAAGTACTACCCCGCTGTGGAGTTTATTAGTTTTGTGCGCCCTAGTAGGGGTGTACGTGTAGACGCTGAGTCATTTACCGCACAGTTAATTCGGCAATGATGCAGTGAACATATCATGTAGATGTGCCCAAGGGTAGGGACTGGGTGGTGATTAGGCCTAGGACTCTAGTCTGGCTCTTGGCTGACCCAAGTACCTTGTTCTATCACAGATTTCCTCTGTGACCTTAACCAGATCCTTTTGTCTTTTGGGAAAGGTTTGGAGTTATGTACCTAAACAGTATTATGGGTTTGTGTGGCAGTTTTTCCTCTGTACAAAGAGGATAAAATAAAGGTGAATTTGAGGCATGTGTGGGCAGAGTTGTGCTGGTGATTATTTTTTAAACATTTGGGTGCCTGTGAAAGAGAAGCATGAGAAAACAGCAGAAAAACAGGTATGGAAAAGCCATGGACACAGTCAGAACAAGCACTGGGCAGAGCTGAGAGAGAGCACTTTTTATTTATTTTTTTGTTAAGATGCTGGTTGGAGAGGAGCACTGGACTGTAAGCAAACAGATTGTTGCTTGTTATTTGACTGCTGCATTGTTCAGAGAAACACGGCTCTGTACATTTTTTTTGTAAATAAACAGGAACGTATCAGAGAAACACTTGACTATCATCAGATTCTCTTCCTAGCAGAAACACCCTGCAGTGCAGGTAGCCAAACTCTGTTTAATTATATGCGCAGGTCAAAAAGTGCCAGTATGTGTATGTGGTCCCCATTATTGTAATCTATGAGCTCCTCAGAGTCACCTTTGCACTTATCAACACAGCACATCTGCGAGTTAAGGAAGTACTATCATGTACATGGAGCACTGAAGGTCAGCTGCATAAAATGACTTGTCCAAGGTCATCCAAAATTTTTGCAGTGGTTTCAATCTCCAATTCTCCTAGAGTGGCCCTAACCACTGCGCTGTTCTTCCTGACTTACCATAGGCTTACTGTATAACCACCCAAGCTGTTCCTGAGGGCCCAAGGTCTTGTACCCTCAGCAATGCTCCTCAAGGTTGGCTGCCTCATGGCCTCTTTCTCAGTGGAAACAAATGGGTAGGAAATCTGTCTCCAGCTTGCTAGGCATGATTGAGAGAGCTGCTCTACTGCAACCTGTGCATGACTTCCAGTGGGAGCGGGAAGGGATAAAACATCCCTTCTTGCTTAGGAAAAGTGCATTTAATTTCTTTATTGAATTGATTTAATTTGTTTATTTATTTATTTGTTTTTAAAATATTTAAAAAAACATTTAAGTTCTTTTTTATTTTGTTTGTCTGCCTGGTCTTCTGCCTTTACTTTGTTTGAAATGTCCTCCTTTGGCAGCTATATTTGTTTTCTTTCTTTCATGCTGCTCCTTATCTCAGTTTTGTCTAAGTTTTCCTTCAGGGAAGAAGTTGCCAAGCTGGGTTTGTGCTGACAACTGGCATTTGGTGACAACACACCTTCAGGAGCAAGTTACACCTTCAACAGCAAGTTGGATGCTTATCTTGCTGGGATCCTATGACCCCAGCTGATTTCCTGCCCTTTGGGCAGAGGGCTGGACTCAATGATCTCCCGAGGTCCCTTCCAGCCCTAATGTCTATGAAATCTATGAAATTTCTAGTGATTTCTCCAGCAGGAAAGTCCCCTCACCAGCCCTCAGACCCTTCAACAGTTTTCTCTGGACTATTGCAAATGTTATATTCTGCTAGGCCAGATTCCCAGAACAAACACCAGTCCCCACATTCACAGATTGGGACAGGGTGAGGGAGGGGGAGACCTCTTTGCAGAGATAAGGCTTCAGAAATAGCCTTTGTTGTTAAAATGGCAACTGAGAAGCTGCCCATGGTGTGTGAGCTGGACTCCTGGCCTTTGCCCTTTGTCTTTCTTGTTTCTGAAATGATGTTCTCTCCACCTTTACTCTGTTCCTCTTTGGGCTGGTGACAGAAAGTCAGCACAGGCCCCGAAGAATAGGACTGGGATGAAGTGGAGCCAGGGGGAGAAAGAGGAAGGGGGTCCACATGGAAGAAGGAGGGAAAGGGTAGGGGTTGCCTTTTTGTATTAGCTTTCCTTCCCTGGGGGGCTCTTGTGTTTCTAAGAGGCAGAGCAAAAAGCAAAGGCAGCTGGATGGGCTGTGAGCTGAGTTAGCTAGAGAAGCTGCTGATGCTGTATTGCCAGTGTCTGTTCCTTCACTCCCCTGCCCTTACGTTCTGGCACCTAAGGAGCATAGCCCAGAAGGAGTTGTCTGGCTCCTTTCTGAAAGATGATGGAAGGTAGAAGGAAAAAGGGAGGGCAGCAGGCACCTAGGAAGAAGCTGGCTGCTCTGACTTGCTCTCTACCCTGCCCTGAGTCCATCCCGTGGCCACAGCCCTTCTGATCTATGGCTCCCGCTCCATCCTGCACACTTCCCTTGCTGGCAAGCCCCCGTTCTTCTGCTGTGCCAGGAACTCCTGCATCTGTGACAAAGGGGCTGCAGAACAGCTCTGAGCCTTGCCTCCTGTCTCCACGCAGCATCTGTTGGCTGTTTTTCATCGTGAACAGTTCCTGTCTCATCCCTGCTTTTTGCCAGCTTCTGCAACTCTTCTTTTGGTGCTGGATACTTTTTATCTGAAGTGTCTCTTCATGAGAAACCCTTTGACAAATGCATTAATAACATTCCTCAACAACTAGGTCATATACTCTTAGGGTATCATTCTTTGTAAACCTGGAACAAAGCCTACTGAAGAGCCACCTTCTCTCCTCACAACTTTACTGAGGAAAGCCTGGGAACTTGAAGTGCTGCTATTTTTTTCCCCCTACTAACTTTTAAATATGTGGCGTACAAATTCCTGAGTTTAATCCTCCCTATGCACAGTTTCAGGCACCCAGCTGGAGACTAAAAAAAAAAAAATCCCCTTTGCTCTTTTTCTCCCCTGCTGATTAGCAGCCCCAGATTTCAGGTAGCAGAGTTTGAACTGTCACTACATACCAGTTCCTTGTCCAACTACAGATATGTCGGAAGGAAGTAGAAAGAGAATACAAGAGTGAGACAGGAACAAAAGGGAAAGAAGAAGGAGATCCCCGTTCTATTGCACACAAAAATATAGAAAGACTCATTCGAATGGACAGCTGGGTTTGAAAAGCTGCCTGTCACATCAGCAGTTAGCCTGAATACTTACTGGCTCTGTAGTGCTTGGCGAGAGTCAGGCGTTTTGCAAAAGCCTAAGATAGACACAGTCTTATGTAACCAGCTACTTTGTGACATTCTTGCTACTGTCCCATTTAGATACAATGTTGTACAGGGATAAAATGCTGCACCGGGATAAAAACCTGTGGATTCAGGCCCGGTACCCAAATGTGGGCCTGTATCCACCATGGCAATGGAAATGGGAGCGCATTTCTGTTAGAAGCATTATTCTTCAGAAGAGGGGCTAACCTGAAACCCTGTGTATTTCTCTGGTGGCAGCTTGGAAAGAAGTAAGGGGACTTGTGGCATTTCCATAGTCTAGCTCAGGGGTGGGCAAAATGGCAGATCCAGCTGGTGGCCGAGCTGCATTTCCCAGCAGCCCCTTCCCATGTGGCGGGGGCCAGTTTCCATGGAGCCCCCAGCAGCAGCCACGCTGTGATAGTGTCAGGTTGGGGTTTCTGTGGAGATGGTCCCAGCAGCACCGGCAGGGCACTGACAGGGCACGGAGCTGCTCTGGAGCCTGGCTGGGATCTTCAAATGGTGACAGTGTGGTCCAGAGCCAGGGCAGGACTGTGATCTGCAGCCTGCATGCATGGGCAAGGACTTGGAGGCAGCCAACTGCACCTCTGCCTTGGCTCCTTGCAGCATGGTTTGGAGCTGGGCCAGAACTGTGATCCATTGTCTGCGTGTCCCTGTCCGGAGCATGCAGGCTGCAGCTTGCGGCTGTCCCCTGGCTCTGGACCGCTCTGTTACTGCCTCAGGATCCCAGCCCAACTCCAGAGCAACTCTGTGCCCTGCCGCCTGCCCTGCCTGCAGGGGTGGTACTAGAGAGGGTTTGGGGGGGCTATGGCCACCCCAAAATTCCTTGTAGCCCCATGTAGCCACCTCTCCCAGTGGTATCACCACTGCTACCTGCCCTAAACCAGCAATGACACTTGAGCCCTCCCTACTCCTGCCCACAGCACAGCCCCCCCTCAACCCCCTCACTAGGAAAAGGCCAGCACTGCTGCTACCTGCCAGTGCTGCTGGGGCCGGTCTTCACAGAAACCCTGGCCCTGCACTATCACAGCAGGGCTGCTGCTGGTGTCTCCATTGGAAACCACTCCCAGCTACATAGGCAGGGGCTGCTGGGAAATGGAGTCCACTCCTGGCCAGATCCAGCCCCAGGTTGGACTTTTCCCATCCCAGTCTAGCTTCATCTCTGAAGATTAGTTCATATTGGCTAAGTCCCTGGTTTTGTTCTGCATGGAACTTCATCCATTTACAGAGTAAGGATTGCAAGCAAACAGACTTTCATTTTCAAGGAAACACTTATGCAAAGCTTGGTAGCTGTGTGGCATCATGAGATGGGGTCCCAATAACTGTGGGTCCTAATTAGGTGAAAGCATAAACTGGGAACTCGACTAATGTGCAGTCCAGGTCCAACTCAAGGTCCCAGTGGTAATGGCTCTGCAATGGGCTGTGCTGCTCCAAAAGTGGGTAATAGGGAGCGCATCCCTTGGGTGGCCACAACTGTGTGTATAGGCACCCTTGCTCATGGGTTTCACATGAAAACCACAGGGAAGCTGAAGACCGCTTTCTCAAAGCAGTTACTCCACAAAGAATACGCAGTGTCTGTGCAGTTTGCTGCACCCAGAGATGTATCTGACTTTACTCCACTATGCACAGGGGTAAATTCATGGGTTTTACAAGAGAACAGTGTTCTGGATGGAACGATACTTTTCTTGAAGATTTTTCAAATGTTGGCTTTCAAGGGAGAATTTTGTTCAAAAAAACAAATGTCAACCAAAACCCCCAAAATGTTGATGATACTTTTTTTTGTTTTGGTTTTCAGACTGCTGATAGAGCCAGGTAAAATTGTGAAATCAAAAATATGCAAAACATGTTGACCATCAACCAGCTTTATTGCTCAGTAATAATTAATGGCAATGTTGCTCAGTCTGCTAGTAATCATTCACATTGCCTTTTCCCTCCAACCTCCTGTTAGAAGGTGTCTCGCAGACCGCCTTTCGGCAAGTGACAATATCTGTACTCATTAACTATCACCTTTATGCCAGTGGCTGGCAAGCCTTTCTGCTGCTAAGTGATCTTCCTCTTCCAGTGTCATCAGAATTCTCCTAGGGCAATTCAGATTGAACATAGCTAATGGAGACTCTTTCCTCCTAGAGCCTTTTTTC
Source organism: Gavialis gangeticus (assembly GCF_001723915.1). Lineage (NCBI taxonomy): Eukaryota > Metazoa > Chordata > Crocodylia > Gavialidae > Gavialis > Gavialis gangeticus. The sequence continues at coordinate 55,431,084 of NW_017729030.1, forward strand.
TTTCCTCTCCATCTACAACCCCAGAGTGTCTTGTCCCCTTTTGGGGCCTGAGTAAAAATGGTTTGAAGTCAATGGGACCTTTGTATGGACGTCAGTGGGAAGCAATCTGCAAGGTCTTGAATCAGGAACTGGCTGTACAGAACTGAATGCAACGTGCATGGTTCTGCTGGGGTCCTTGAATGTGACAGAAATACAAAACAGCATTTGTCTTTAATAATTATTAATCACTATTCAATTAATCAGTCCATCACAAGTCAAACATCGACTACTGATGATTAATGTCCAGTTGTTAATAATCAATTATTAATAACTTTGCAAAAATAGTAATAGATTTTTATTAATTATGGTAGATTTATAATAATTGCACACATATAGTAATACAGTTATTCTAACTTCAGTAGCTATATATGGAAATCTACCAGTCACTCTCAAATGGGAGACTGTGATAGGGGAGCTGACTGGTATGTTATTGCCCTCCTGCAGAAACCCCCCTAAGAATGGGTAAAAGGGTATAGGAGATGCCACAGACTTCCTAATGTATCACCCTCTCTGGGGAAGCAGAACAGGATTTTTCTGTTTTTCAGTGGCTGGAAGAGATAAGATCAGGTGCTTGACACGTACTCTTTTTTTTTTTTTTGTTAATATGATTTGGTTCAAATTGAGCCACTTTTTTTAGCAGTTTCCAACAGGCCACATGCTCACAGGCCCCTCACAGGCTCACAGGCTGCTCTCTGAAGTTGACACCCTTGTCCCCGCTAAAAGAACAGCAAGAGTGGCACAGTTAGGGAGAGGTATTTGAATGACAAAATTGTCAGCTTCATGGAGCAGCTGCAGGGGGCTGTGAGGGTCCCCAGTCCAGGGAAGAGACATTAAGAGACAGCCTCAGGACCATCAGACTTACAGCATCAATGGGCCCTAGCCCTAGGGTAGACCTCTCAGATACATTTGTCCCAGGGTAGATGCCCTATAGTTTCCAATATTACCAGTTCCAAAGAAGATCTGTTAGGCACATCTCTGCTGGAGAGAGGGAGCAGCAGGCAGGATGTGGAGTCCCCAGTTCTCAGACATACCCTCTAGAAACTCAGGTGGTATCCTGAATCCTGCCTCAGATCTGGCTAAATTTTTCTCTAACTTGGATATTTCTAATGAAACATCTGAAGTTCAGTGAGCTGGCATTTTTCTTTTTTACTATACTTTGTTTCACTGGAAACATTTCTGACTGGGCCTAATACTGAGGGCTAGGGATAGAAATTTCACATAAACTGGTATAAGTGATCAGAAATTGGTTCAAATCTGTAACACAACAGAAGTTCAGTGCACACAAACCACTTTCAAAAGGGTTGAAACCAGTTTAAGATAAACCTGGATGGATGTAGTATCAGACTTAACTGACTTAGGTTAAATCAGTTTATTGAACTTCTGTCCTAGATCCCCTCCAGATTCAAGTTAACTCGCAGTCCCCAAGCATCCCAGGATACCTTGTACCTCTTCCACAAAGCCCCCCTTGCAGGATGGGGGGGCTAGCCTTGGCCCAAGCTGCATGCTCCCACCAAGCAGGTAGGCATGCTCTAGCACCCTTGGCTTCTGGCCTGGGCCGCTGCAGGTATGTGACTGCATTTCCAGAATCAAATGGGAATGTCTGTTCACTTGCTTATCAGTTCAATCTATAAAGCTTAAACTAACTTGCAAAGATTGAATCAATTCAGCCTCAGGCTTTTGGACTCTGTGCTTAGCCAAGATTATAGACAAATCCTGTTGAACTTGGAACACCTATAGTAGTAGCAGACATCCCTCTTTCTTCTCCAGTGGACCTTCGTTTGTAGGAATGACAGGAGAAAGAAGGTTTTGGGGGGTAAAGTATTATCTTGGACTAGAGTTTGACGGACCAGAGTGGAACTCTTTTCTGTGCCACAACATGCTTGCTTGACCTTGGGCAAGTCACCTAGCCTCATGTACCTCAGTTCCCTATTTGGAAAGCAATATTAGTAGCACTTCCCTGCCACACAAAGGTGTTGCAAGGATAAATATATTGCATTAAAGATTGTGGGGTGTTCAGGGACTATAGTGATGGGAATTGTGGTAGTACCTAAACTGAACAGAAAGCTGATCTATCCTATATTTTCTAGCTATCCTCCCTCTAGGCCACTATCTGCAGGAACTGGTAGTGAGAAGTGACAGAATGTGTGACCAAATATTTCCACCTTCCTTCTCCTGAATTTGCCTTGTATCAGCTTGGATCATTTCCGTTTCTTTCTTAAAGGCAAATTCTTACCTTCTCCATGGATCTTGGCTTAGACTTTTCAATGCTGATCCGTTTTCAGAGCTGCTTGTACTTCATATTGAAAGGGTGTATTGAGAAAGCATCAGATCAGACAGCACATTAAATTTCCAGTTTGTCAACTGTCTCAAGGCTGTCTGGGAAAATTAGTGCAATATCATAACTTGTCTGTATATGTGTGTAGCATTACATTTCACAAAACAATAAATTGCATTCATATTGTGATTCAAAGCTGCTAGCAATGCCTATGTTAATTTTCCATGGCTTATTAACAAAATCATAACAATACATGCTATTTATGCAGGATGTATTCAGAGATTTATCTCTTCAGTAATGTATTAAATTAGAATAGTGACATTAGAGACATAGCTTAATATATTAGCATTTCTTGTGTAGCTTAGAGTCAGGATTAGATCACAGAAGAAATTAGTTTTATGGTCTCATCATAGATCCATTTTAGGTGCTGTCCTTCCTCAAACTCATTGTCAATCAAGATCAGGACGATAGATTCATGTTTGTGTCACTTCTTTTCTTGTTACACTCTTGGCTATAAAAACAGGACATTGGGAATGTTAATGCTTAGTAGAGTCTATAAAATAAAATAGTCTGTTCCACTTTAATCGTTTAAGTATTTAATGTTTGGATTGCATGGTTGTTGCTGTTGTTTCACAGAGGTGAAAGAAAATTGGAATGTCTTGCCAATCAAATTAAAAAATGGTGCAAATGTCAGTACCTACAGTGTTACAGCTGTTTTTCACAGCATACGTATGAAGGAATAACTGCCTCATTCTTGTGTCAAGGATTTTAGCAATTGGTGGGTCATATTTTAATACACAGAATGCATATGCATTAACAAGAATACCTGAATTTAACATGATGGGCAATTTAGACCAACCAGTATATGGTGTTCCCCAGTTTGCATGACAATGAATTTAAGAAGAATTTATGCAGGGTATGCTTATTTTTTTTTCAGTAGTATAACATTGTAAATAGACTTCTTTTTTGGCATTGGCTTATTATTTTATGTGTTGGTGAGTGAGCTGGGAAGCATTTCACATAGCACTAGTTCTGACCCATATATATAATTTGGAATAGATAATTATATATTCCATTGAAAATGGTTGGCGAAAACTGGATTCATCAAATGCATGAGAAGAGAATTAAGTTTTCACAGCTTGCACTGAGACCAAATATGAATTTGAAAGGGGAGGGGGTATTTTTTCTACCTGAGAAGGTCAGGAGATAACAACCATTCAGTTTTTAACCTCTTTGCTGAGACTTTTGACAAGTGTTGACAGGAGCATTTATTATGCCAAGACCAGATAACTCTCTCTCACCATCCTGCAATTGAGTGGTAACAAATTTATTGTCAGCACAGGATGGATTTGATCTGATTCAAATTGTGATGCAAGGAAAATCAGCTAGTCACATGGTGCTAAGTCCTTCTTCCTCAATCCAATAAAAGAGAGCTGAGGCAGCCCAGGCATGTATGCTTGGTGAGAGCAAAAAGCTTAATCATGCTACAGAGGGAATAAACCCTGCCTACTACCTACCTCAGGCACATCAGTGAGGACACCCCGGAGGCACTCCAAGCTACTGCTCTTGGGTTGACTGAAATTGCAAGTGTGGAGGACCCTGCAAGAGCCTCTGTGCCTCCTGGTTTCAGGAGCAGTGGGTGGGCATGGCTTATTCTCTCAGGGGTGTGACTGAGCACTCTGCCACTACTGTGTAGGGTACCCTTAGAGGGCTGAGTACAGGATGAGGAGCCAGGAAGTCTGCGTCCTGTTCCAGCCTCTGCCACTGACTGACTTTTGTAAGGAGGTCAGGCCAGAACCCTGCAACCGGCTGGTCCCAATGAAGAGCTCAGGGCAAGTTACCTCCCTGAACAAGTGCCATGTGCAGCAAGCCCAGAGCTGCACCCTGGTCCCAGCCGGGCTGAGTGAGGCAGCCATGGTGGCCAGTAAGGGTGTGCAAAACAGGCTGTATTCAATTTGGATTTGGCCTGAATTGGGGACACTTATTCAATTTGTTGATTTGGATTATTGTCCCTGATTCAAGATGGCTGAATCCAAATCTGAAGATTTGATGCTGGTTTGGAGAATCAGCGATTTGGCCGTAAAAACAGGTTTAAATGTTTTTCTACATACCTTGAGGTAGCAGGAGCAGCTCATGAATGCTGCAATGCTGGAGCCAATGGAGCATCCTACAGGAGTGGGGGGGGCTCCCCGTATGCTCTGAGGAGAACCCAGAAGTGGACCAGAAGTAATTAGGCCTGGGTCCCCCCCTAGACCCAGGAGGCAACAGTTGCTGAGCTAGGGGGCTTTGGGGGGGCCCTCCCGTACACTCCCCGGCAGACCTGGAAGTGGACTGGAAGTACTTCTGGTCCACTCCCAGGTCTGCTGCTGAGTGCACTGGGGAGCTCCCCCACACTTCTGTGGGACACTCCATCCTCCCCACCATCGCCGTGTTGATGAGCTGTCTGCTACCTTGACATATGTAGAAAAATCATTTAAAGCTGTGTCTACGTCCGAATCGCCGAATCTTTCCAAATCTCTCCGGATCAATTTGGAGGGTACCAATTCGATTTGGAGAGATTAAAGGGTCTCCTGATTTGATCTGGATTTGGAGATTCAGCCACCGAATTGGGCCAAATTTCTGCTGAATCAAAACAGGGACCAAAGCTTCGCACAGCCCTAGCATTCAGTCCCCTGAAGGCACAGGCAACAGGTCCACCCACTCCACCCCTTAAAAGCCAGGCCCAGTCAACAGTTTCCTTGTCTGGGCAAAAGTGAAATTTCTTGCTCTTGATCTTGACCTTCTCAGTGTTTCCTTGCTGATTTTCTGGTTTGACTCCTGGATCTGACTGGCTTCCAGTCCTTGTAGGACCTGTGGCCTTCCCTGATTCTGGTTATCTACTTTTGACTCTGACTTGGCCTTCAGCTCTGGTTTTTGGCTTCTGACCCTGGATAACCCTCGGCTTATCTTATCTCTGGCTTCAGCTTTTGGCACTGGTCTGTCCTGACTCTGGCTATAGCTTCCAAATCTAGGTTTGAAGCTAGACTTCTCCAGACCCCCAGCTCCCTAGGGTCAGATCTGGACTGTATCTGTGCTGTATCTGGGTGTCCAAACATAAGGCCAGACCATCCATGCCCTGATGCATAGCAACTCTGTTACCTTGGTCAAAATACCTCACCTCCATGTGCTTCTGTTTCCTTTGTACATCCTCTTTATTTGCAACATAAATTATTTGGGGGCAATGACAGCCTCTTCTGAAGTTTGTGTAGTGCTTAGCACAGTGGGGCCTTAAGGACAATTGCAGTAATAGAGTAGTTTAAATAATAAAAAATTGAAGTCAGTAGCATAACAAGGGGTGGGTGACTGGGGCATCAGCCCTGGGTATCCATTTAGAGGGAGTGTATAAAGAGTAGCCACTGCCTGAGCCAGACTAGCCCTGCTGCTACCACTGCCTTCCAGAGTGCAAACACTGTTAGGCAGTTAGTTACATTGATGCTTAAAGTAGATTAATTTTCTACTGTTACTTTCTCATGTAAGCAAATGCTCAACTTGTATCAGGAATGTGGTCTGATTGTGAATCTCTGGTGGGGTGACATGAAAAAAACTTTATTTGGTTGAAAGCTGATTGACTTTTTGCAAACTATAATACTTTGCAATTTGGGGTTTCAAAATTGGAGGAGATAAAAGTAAGAAAAAACAAACAAAAAATCAAACTGAGTTTATGATTCACCGTCTCTCCCAACACACCCAATTAAGTTGGGGGCAAATATTGTGAGAAAAATCTCCTGCCTAGACATGGTCATCACTAAGTGAAGCCCCTCACACTCATCTAGTCCTACACACTGGACCCTAATTAATATTCCAGCAATGAAACCCCCAGCTGAAATCTTTTGTTTCTATTAGAATTCTTTAGAAATCTAAACAATAGAAAACCCTTGAATAAGATTTTGTAATTAGTAAATATTGTTGTACAGTCTAGCAAGATCAATATATGTCTCATAAGCAAACAGTGAGAGCTGTTTTTTGTGTGTGGGGGGTAATTAGCTTAAAATTTTAATGTTCAATTGACAGCATTCAAATGTGAATCTGTGTGTAAAGAATATTCATGCTTCCCTATAATTTTAGCATCTGTTGTCTCACTGAGGGCATTTTAAAAATACAAGCAATTGCAGTTTCCTGGAAGTTTTCAGTCTTCTAGAACTGCCAGCTTCATTTCCATAGTGATGCAATTTAGATGTTTCAAACTGACAAAGATAAGATGAAGTTATGTTTTCACTGGTGCTGGTTCTGCTTCTGTGTCTTGTTGAAGCATATGGTGCAGTGACTGGCTTCATCTTCTGTAACAAATAGACAAACTTGTTCCTGGTATGGCTGTCAAGTGTGTTCTAGTACTCCAGTTTGGTCAATCATGTGAAACATGTGTGCTGTTTGCCCAATGGTGAACTGGATTCTGAGGAAGTAAAAATAACAGCGGGATTCATAAATGTCAAAGGCTTTCTCTGCACACGTTTAAACGAGTAGCTCCCACAAGGTCCCCACCCCTGGTATTCTCATCAAGAGCTTGATTTCTTACTGTGTTGCATGGATTTTTATGCAGGTGCCAGTCCAGTGAAGTATGCAATGGATGCAAGCCAACACAAATTCAAAAGCTGGAAAACTAGATCAAAGAGCATACCTTGTGAGGAAAACTTTCTGGATTCAGTCTATTTGTGGAGAAGGACACATTAGACACTGCAATAACTTGATATCATTATTTAATAATAATGTCTCTACCTGTTATAACCACTTATGTTCAGTTGCAATCTTTGCATTTGGGCTCAAATTTTCTCTTCTTGCTCTTTGCTTCAGGCTGAATTTTTTGCCAAGTTTCAGCAAAAATGGCCTAGTAGCTTCTGAGAATGAGATCACAGAGTAGCAAGGAGCATTTTTCATTATTCTTTGTTTAAAAACAGAACAAAAACACCTGGGGTTTTCCAGGAAAAAAAGAATAGCCACCTACATTTCCTCACACCTGTGGCTTCATTCACCATAGATCTACTTCTCTTTCACACTTAAGGCCACTTCACACCTTGCTGCCTGCATAAAAGAACACTAACCTTAAGCATTAAGGTATTATTTATGCTCGCTTTAAGGTTCATTTACAGTGCCAGAATACTACCAATGGCTTCCGTATATTAGCATTAGGCATAGTAATATTAATGGAATAGCCCGCAGCATCTTATGCATTAACTCTTTGCAGAATGAGGAGTTAATAAGGTTGCAAACTAAGGCACTGCAAATTAGGAGGAATACTGCTGGGGGGGAGGAGGGGATGGTATGAAATAGTTAGGAGCAATGGCCCCATGAAATAAATAGGCAATGATCATTGGCTTATGCCAGGGTTGAACTCAATGTCTAAGGCCTAGTAAACTGGTGTCACAGCCTCGTTACACTGTGAGCTGCACCAGGGTTGATCAGAGTTAGGGCTAACTTGAGTTTGGAGCAGTCAGACGTCCAGGCCAGCAGGGGCCTGGAGGACTGAAGGACTGAGAGGTAAGA
>NW_017729030.1:55439093-55464826 GCF_001723915.1 Gavialis gangeticus
TACCCACTTACTTGTGGCTGCTTGTGCTGTATATCTTAGGGGAGCAGGCAGGGAAGGGTTAACTTGTCTATCCAGCCCCCCTACCACATGGCAGCTACTCTTCTCTGAACAAAGCAGCAACAGTAGTAGTGGCGGTAGCCGGGCAGGCAGGTTAACCCTACCTTCCTGCTCACCTGGGATAGACAGCATGGGCAGCCCCAAGTAAGCAGGGGGCTGAGTGGCAGAGGGAGTAGTGAGCATGGATCTGGAGTGCTGGGGGGAGGCAGTGGTCCCAAACGAGGCCAGGGGAAGGAAAAGAAGGAGTGTTTGCACTAAGGTGTACCCTAGAGTGGCTACACCTTAGTTCATCATGAACTGGGTGGCACAGATCAGAGATAAACCTGGCCTGGAGTGGTGTAGCTTTCAGCTGCATAACAAGTGCTTAAAATTATTTTCAGGTGTTAATGTGTGGACAGTCCAGGTGTTAAGACCTCCAGAAGCTTCCCAAAATTACTGTGTAACAAGGCCCTAAGGTACATACTTTTCCACTTACACTCACATGTCTGTATTATAGGACTAACACATCAGGTCTTCAGAACAGGCTTCGTTCCAGAGCACTGATTGATAATTCCAGTGCTCTGTTACATAATTGGGTAAAGCGGGCATAGACTTGTAATTCTTCTTATACAAGGTATTGACATACTTGAAAATGAGAGAGGATATAAAATAGGGGTTGAGCTATCACAGTGATGTGTGCCATAGAAAGCTAGTAGGAGGATTGGCTTAGCTAAGCACAAAGGCACAGGGTTCATTGGCCAAGGTGAGCAGGTTGTATGCAGGAAGCAGTGAGAGGCCTAGCACAAGCTACCAGAGACTTGTTCCTCATGGTTTCAGAGCCTGGATACAAAACTACACCAACCAAATGACCAACACCCAAGGCAGCCATTTTGGTGAAAGCAATGCTGTAACATGCTTCCTGAGAATGTGTTCATTTAATCCTCACTGTATCTTTGAATGTTTGGGAAGTGTCACTATTCCTTTTTTTTTAACAGAGGTGGAAACTGAGGCAGAAGAAGGTGAGGAGAAGCAAATTGTCTAGCAATGGACAGAGTGCTTAGAAGAAGGTAACAAGCCAGTAGTGGTCAAGAAATATGTCTATTGATAACAAGAAACAGGAATATTAGGGAAGTATTTGTTGCACATAAGCTTTCTTTGAATATAGTTTAGCAAGTGGAAGCAAGGAGGCTTCAGATGACTAGTGGCCACTAATGAGAACTTTAGAACATCTGCTTTAAAGAAAAATATAGGCTCTAGTTCGCTCTTCTGATATCTGCACAGTGCTGTAGTGGTGGTTTATCTCCTCAATTCAGTTTTAATAGGGCACTCGGATTATCCCTGGCCAATTGGCGTGAGTTACAGCAATCCCCTTAGCTGCTCTAACTTATTTCAGTTGGCTACTATCCCTGTGAAACAATACAGCAATTGAAATAACACCATTTCCTGCAACCTCTGTAAATATACCTTCCTCCACTCTATGTAAGGGTATTGTGAGGCGGCTGGCATCAGAGCTGGCTCTGTCACTTTTCAGTGCCCAGGAGCTCTTCTGCAGTGGGTGAATTCTTAGCAGCTGGGGCTGGATTCTGTCATTTTATCTCCTGAGTGGTACAAAGGGCTGAAATGGGAGGAGGGACCTAACCCAAGTGCTGCAGTGTTGTGATTTGTTGTACTCCTTTGCTGTAATTGGATGGGATTGCTAGCTGGCTCACAGTTGTACATGTTGACTATTACCTTATTAACTTCTTTTTCCTGTTGCTTTCTTGAGCTGCCACAAAAAATGTCTGGCTCTTTTCCCATCTTCATCAGTGTTTCACAGACATGAGCAAGGAACACTTAACTATTAGAAGACTCCTTGTCCTTATGTCTCCTGTATACATCCACCTCAAGTTTCCTTGTTGTTCTTTATGGACATCTTTCAGATCTTCAAATGAGTGTGCTCATGTAATTTTGATTTGCATTTTAAAATGCAGTTATTTTAAGTGAAGTATTAGTGGACTGTCATATGATTACTTACCCAGCTTTATCTAATACGTGCAATAGTAATAGATCAAAAAATGTCAGTCAACATTTCAGATATCTAGTGCTCTCTACTTGGGATTTATCTCATCTGCAATGAATCAAGCTCAGGTTTTGTAACTTTCAGCAGGTAGAAAAGAAGTTTTATAAATAGCCTACACTGATTTACCTTTATCTTTATGTTTTATAGGGCTCAAAAAAAATTGCTGCAATATAAAAGGGACATTAGTTGTCATAGGTATCCCCATTCAGTTTTGTTGTCTTGCTATGAAGCGTATGACCGAGGTCATGAATTAAATCTGGGGGGTTTTTTGGTTCTTGCAGTAATCACATGAATTTGCTTAGCATCTTATTCACACATCTCAAGATGAAATGAACAGAGAATACAGTTTTGTGACAATGGTTGGGGAGGAAAAAAAAAGACTAAGAGCAAGTAATAGCAAATGATGCACTTAAGTTTTATACAGAGCAGCACACCAATGAGTTTTCCAAACTTAGATGGGACACAGATTGCAATTGGCACATGAAATCACTAATTTTATGTGCCCAACTGCATGTTTGCATATATAATTTAGGCAAACATTTTTGCAAATGTAGTAGCCTGCAATGTACAAGCAGAAACAGGAAACACAATCAGGTATGCAAGCTGTGTACTCCAATTGTTCTGTTTTGGAGACTAGAGGAAATATTTCTGAATGTAGCATGCCAGCAGAGACTGACTGCTCCTTGGTTTATCATAAAGTTGGCCTTGAAGTTAGGATTTAATTAAAAATAACAGCTTGTCTTTCTCCTGGTAGAATCTCAACAGCATAAGAGTTATCTCTCAACATTGTTCAAGAAAGCTCACACACGGCCCGTCTACACATTAAATTAATGAGACTGAATAAACTCCAGCAGTTTGCACTGGAGTTTATTGCTCCTGGGCACAGCGTTTACATGTGCACCTGGGACTGTGGCATGTTGAGCCTGGTCAGAGCAGCCCTGGCTGGCAGCTGTCTCTGTGGGTCAGCCTGTCAGCCTGGGGCTGCTGCAACCTGGCTCAACATGCAGCAGAGTAGCTGGCTGGGGCATAAGGGTGCCTCAGTATGGGGCTAGACAGCAGGCAGCCCCCACACTGAAGCACTCTTGTGCCCTAGCCATTTGGGTCAGCGTCTACATATGAGCTGCCACAGAGTAAATAACTCTGGCATAGGATAGTACTTGTGTACTGGCATTACTACGTTACGGTGGAGCTAATTAGTTTACTTTGGCCTAATAATACCCTATGTGTAAAAGGAGATGGTGACTTTTTACTGCAGAGCTAACTAGTCAACATCAGTAAACATCTCATGTAGACATGCCCACAGAGGAGCTGAATGTGACAAAGCGTATTAAAACTTACATTGTAGTCTCATATGAATGCCTCTGTGAACCAGTTAGTCTCTAAGGTGCCACCCTTCCCTGCCTTCTGCCTATACACTCATATAGCTAGGAACAATTTTGGGTTAGTATTTTTTTTCCCCTCCCAAGACAGGACTAAGTTTCTAATGCTGAATAGATTTTTTTTTCTTTAAAGCTACTAGAGCATCAAGCACATTGCCTAATAGAGCACCACCGCCTAATCTGGATACAGAGCAGATGTTTTTATGATTTACATGTATAGAGAGTCTAAGTGGAGCTGCTTTTGGAGTATCATGGTAAGAAGCAAGGTAATATATGAAAAGGTATGTTAACTTCATGCTTTAGGTCATAAGCCAACTTCAATTTTTCCTGGAGCAAGACGGATCACAATTCCTCCTGCAGGACTCCTTACAACTTACTCTAAATCAGCAGGTACTGGTTGCTGGAGACCATTAGTCTGATCCAGTCTGGTAATTCCTGTGTTCCTGCATGAATTATTTCCCTTGTCCCCACAGTCACTGTAGTTCTGATCTGAATCCCTTGAAGTAATTCTTGATTCCCATAGGGTTGGCTTTTCCCCAATAAATTGCAGCATGGAACGTAGCTAAACAGGAAGATTTATGCTAATGGGATAAAGGGATCTGAAGAAAATGGGTGGATTATTAAATGCCAAAGGTTTGATTTCAGGGTTGCAAACGCCATCATTCAAAAATCAAGAACCAGCCCCCTTCATCCTGTATCATTTAAAAAAAAAGTTTTATCTCATAATTTTTAAACCTTGCTTATTCTGTGGTGTTTTGGGTCATGTTTTCAAGCTTTTCTCAACAATCACGGGGGCTAGAATCTTTTAAATGTAAACTGAGATTCTTACATAACTCTGAGATGTTGGCCTTTAAGGAAAGTAGCACATACAAAGTTAGCCGTAGTGTGATTCTGTGAGCATTTTTTTGCAACTTCAACAGAATGGTCACCAGAAGGAGCTGCTATCCAATGAAATGGATGACTACTTTCCTGAACACAAGTGCATCTCAAGGACCTTTCCACATTATGCCATTTGCTTAGCACAGCCCACATGCCCATGAGCTTCCCTACAAATATTTGTATCCTCCTTTCCTTTGAACATATCAAAATGAGTTGCATTAATGGAACCAATACAGGCCACAATTTTACTGGAGTGATGTGCTTTTATACTGTTGTAAATATGGAGTGGACTCAGTGACAGCTCTGCACTGGTATAAGTCACTCCACTCTGCACTAAAGTTACCCCTTGGAAAGTCAGGGGGTACATCACTATAAGCTACATTGGTCTATGATACATGTGTCCACTGTTCACCATTCTAGTTGGTTACATCCATGGCTCAACTATTGCAGTATTGCCTCAGAAGATAGCAAAGACACCAGTAATGTAAACTGTCTATGCTGCAATAGTGCTTACCACAAGCAGCTACATTGGGAGAGCTGGTTATCTGCCTTCTTTGAAGACCAATGTAACTTGCAGTGGTATATAAACAAATGCCATTTATATTGGTATAAATGTATGGTGACTTGTGACCATGTCTTGACACCTATTGGAATACAAGCTGGGGCAGCAAAGTTTTCAGCTTATAAATTTCTGGGCCAACTTTTGCCTATTTGCCCAGGAAGGACAGATATGTTCACTTGAGAAAGAATTTATAGTGTGTTTGAGCAGTCTGAGTCATGAGACATGAACCCAGAAGTCTTTGTGATACATACCACTGACTGTAGTGTCAGTGTGGACACAGACCATTACAGCAGCTCTGGCCTTATTTCTCAGATTGGATGCTTTCATGTCTTCCACCAACACAATGCCAAGACCATGAGCCCCCATTTACCTTCCCTGACATATCCCCTTTGTCACTTTCAAAGGGACTGAAAGGAAACCTGCAGGTTGAAAGCATGAGAATATTACCTTTAGCATGTAGATTTAACACAGGAATGAATTTGGTTATGGTGCTTGTGTGCTTATATCTATCAGGGTATGGGAGCTGGAACACTTGGTGCATGCGCTTTAGAAATTAGACTGAGTTGTGCTGAGTAGAGTAACCTTTGTCCTTTTACATACCGTAGAATTGTATGATGTGAGGACTTATTTAGAAAGCTAGTAGAAAAGCATTAACCACTCCTAGTTGAGGAAGGGGAGGGGAATTCTCTCTGCTCATGAGGCCAGAGGGACATTCTCTCAGTTTTGTGCCTGCATCTCTGATTTCTACAGTTCTTCATGCTCAGCAGCAGAGCAAGCCCATGGCTGACATTAGTAAACTACACCAGGCTACTGGGATGACATTTGAGTTAGGCAACTTATTGAAGGATGTTGCTAATTTACCAACTTGGGGAGTAGTTTGCACCACTGGAAGTTCCTGCTTAATGAAGCAGAAATTCACATAGATTACTAGTGTAACTGTAGGGTTACATGGACCTGATTATACCTAGGTTACCTGAAAGAACTGAAATACCATGGAAACAATCCTGCAGTATAAGGTTAGTGAAATTCTCATAAACTGAAGCCAGAGGGTTTTGTACAGCTTGGCAAGTGAGGCATAGGGCTTGCTTTCTAGCAGATCCTTTGTGTGGCTGGCTAAGAGACACACTCTGCATGATGTTTTCCCCTTAGCACTTACAGCCTTCAAAGCCTATAATCTTTAAATACAATCATGGAGAGTTCATCTGACACAGCGCATCAGGGAATGGTGCAATTCTTAAGGTGCAAGATATGCTTTACATAGTATTAGATTATAAAGTGGTAGCACCTTCAGTGAGTAGCACCTTGGAGAGTTCACCGTTAATGGAAGTGTCTGGCAACTGGCACTGAACTAATTATGTTCTTTGGAATTTAAAGCAGTCCCTTTTTGTATTCACTTCTGAGGGTCCTGTGAGTGCTTGGATTTTAGTAGGACTAGTACTTGCAAAAAGTGAATGTTACGCTCAAATATTCTCTGACAGTGGATTTTCAATTGGTTGCGTGCCAGCAACATTATCAATTCAGTTCTCAGCATTCATTATAAAAAGTAATCATTACTGTTATAACTAAATAAAAGTACTTCATCATTATTATATTACCATTTTTTATTACTAATACTTTATTGTTTGTGTTGGGGTCAGGCCTAGGAACTCTAGTCATGAACCAGAACCCCATGATGCTAGGGGTTGTGTAAATACAGAACAGAGATCATCCTTTTACTTAAGGTTTTACAATATCATTATGTAAGCCATGCAATCAAGGAACAGAACCAGTCCTCTCTAACTTAGTCACCTCAACCTCACAGTGAAAACTGTGTGCAGTTGCCTTCAATAAGCTGCTCATGAGCAATCTGCAAGCTATGAATTATTTTTCAGCTGAAACAAAATTAGCAAATTATTTCAAATAACAAATGCATTTATGGGGTTTCATGAGCAGAAAGAAAAGGCAATGTTAAAATTGTTTGACTATAGATTTGTTTTGATGCAAAATATTTGTTCAGAGCATGCTAAACAGCCTAATGGTCCAGATGCTGAAACTGATGACAATCTGCTGCCCTTGCATCATCTTCTGCTGCTAATTTGATTCTGCTGAGAAATGTACCTTTTTCTCATTATAGCTTCATATATTGGTGTTTTTACTGTTTCTATCATAGATAGCACAGTGTGAACCCTTTTGGTTCCAGTTAATATCATATTGCTAAGGAGAATCTCTGGATGGTCTGTCTTGAGCTTATTATTTATGCTTTATCTCCCTCCAGCAATGGATGAAACAATGCAGATTCAGTGTGAATTAGTAAGGTGGTACCCTCATTGCTAGAGGCATTACAAAATGTTATGTCATTTGCTGTAGCCCTGTCACCATCACTGGCAATCCCTTACAGTCAAGGATGATTGTCTTCCATGATTGTCTTATCTGTGGGTCTGAAGATGGCTGACAAGGACAGTCAGGGATCGACAGGTTCTATTGCAACTTGGGCACATGTTTTCATGTAGGCTCTGGATTCCTGATTCCATCTACAACATGCTATTTCTGCTGCTCCCACTTATACATCTCCTATTGTTGCCATGAGGTTTCAAAGTGCTGAGATCCTTGCAGCAGTTTCTTCCTTCATTTCCTAGGTGATGGTCTCCCATGAGCTGATATTGCATTTTTCAAGTTGGCCTTGAGGGCAGCTTTGAAGTGCTTTCTCTGCCCTCCTCTTGAGTGTATACCTTGACTGAGCTGGGAGAATAAAACTTGCTTTGGGAGTCTTGAGTCAGACATCTGGATGATGATGTTGGCTCAGCAAAGTTGATGTCAGATGATCATTGCCTCGAAGTTCATGGTGTTTGCTTGCGAGAGGACACTAATGTTGATGCATCTGCCTTCCCACTGGATTCAGAAAATCTGCAGGCAGAGTTGGTGCTACTTCTCCAATGATTTGAGGTGTCTCCTGTTTGTTCTCCATGTCTCAGCTCCGTACAGTAAGGTGGCAATTATGACTGCTTGATAAATCATGAGCTTAGTTTTGAATCTGATATCGCAATTTTCAAACAACCATTTTCTTAGGTGTCCAAAGGCTGCACTTACATATATATTAGTTTGTTGGCATTAGAATACCTTGTAACTCTACTGTGCTGGTTTGCTTGCTTTTTATGAGAAAGAGCAGCAGGAAGTAAGCAGAGGAGAAAATAGAAGCATATAGGCTAATACAGTCTGGTCAGTGACATATCTGCCTTATCTCCTTGCTCCAGAAAGGGAAAATTTCAGAAGACCCAGTGAACCCACTGAACCATGCACGTGCTCATGACTCCATGGAAAAGCCAACAGATAAAATCCCCAACAGGCTGTGGTACCAAGGTAGAGTATAAGCTGTCTATGGCTTTCACAGATGCTATAATTTCTGAAGGTATTGTTTCAGAACAAAATTTTGGATGGGAAAGGGGAGGGAATGATCTTCCTTGGCAGGCCATGGGTTAACTTCAGAGAAGCTCTATGGAAGCTACTCCACTTAGCGGCTAAACTGGTCTCTGCAGTTATTAACATGCCTAGTGCTTGGAACAGAAGGATTGACTTGGGTAGAGTGGCAGATATAACTCAGCAAGTTTGAACATGACACCAAGCTGAGGGGAGTCATAAATACGCTGGAGTGTAGGGCTAGGATTCAGATAGATCTTGACAAGTTGGAATACTGGACCAAAAGAAATATCATGAGGTTCAATAAGGATGAGTGCAAAGTCCTGCACTTAGAACAGAACAATCCTATTCACTAGTACAGGCTGGGGGCCAGTTACCTAAGCAGCAGCTCTGCAGAGAAGAACTTGGGGGTTAAGGTGGACAATAAGCTGTATATGAGCCAACAGTGTGCCCTTATTGCAATGAAGGCTAACGGTATGCTGGGCTGCATTAATGGAAGCATTGCCAGCAGAGTGAGGGAGGTGATCTTCCCTTTTATTTGGCACTGGTGAGGCTACATCTGGAGTCCTATGTCTAGTTTTGGGCCCCCCACCACAGAAAGCATGTAGACAATTTGGGGAGAGTGCAGCAGAGGGCAACACAAATGATTCAGGGGCTGGAGCATGTGACTTCTGAGGAGAGGCTGAGGGAACTGGGCTTATTTAGTCTGGAGAAGAGAAGACTAAGGGGAGATTTGACAGCAGCCTTCAACTACCTGAAGGGTGGTTCCAAAGAGTATGGAGCTACACCTTCATTCTCTGGGGTAGGCAATTATTTCAGCTGGAGGGCCACATAAGAAGTTTTGGTGAGTTGTTGTGGGCTGGGTCAGTACCCCCTGCCCTACCCGCAACAGCTCACCAAAACTCCCTAAATAGCTCTGCCCCATGCGCAGCCAGGCAGATGGGATAGGGTTGCGGGCGGCACAGAGTGATGTCTGGGAGCAGGATAGTTGGGTGGGGCCAGAGCTGGGATCAGGATCATGGGGCCATGACAGCATGAAGTTAGGGCCCGAGGCAGGGCTGCAATCCAGCCCCACACACCTCTGCCCACCAAACTGGCACCCATCTCAGGGACGTGCAGGCAGCAGAGAGTGGTTCTGCTCTGGGCCCCAGCCACACGCTGTCACTGCCTCACAATCCCAGTCCTGGTACCAGCCCTGCCAACCCATCCTGCTCCCAGATGCTGCCTCCTGCCTGTTCATGGCTCTGTCCTAGCTGCCTGGCCACGCGTGTCCTGCCTAGACGAGTTCTGGGCTGGTCTCTATGGAGACCCTGTCCACCCACTCTGTCTGGTGCCCCTGATCGGTGGGTGCAGGTTAGACAGGCTGGAATGCCCAGGCACCCAGGTCCAAAAGCGGCAGTGGAGACTGACAGCGGCAGCTGGAAGGAGCCGGTACTACAGGGGCTGCTGTGAAGTGAGTCTGGCCACTGTGCCACCCCAGATCCACTGTGCACCTGGGGTCAGCAGGACCAGTTGCAGGTGCCATAGCTCAGACTGCCCACTCCTCTTGGGTTGGGTGGGGCTGAGGGACCCACCACAGGTTGCATAAATCCCTTGGCAGGCTGGATCCAGCCCCCAGGCCATATTTTGCCCACCCCTGAGCTAGACTGCTCTCAGTGGTGGCAACTGACAGAACAAGGAGCAATAGTCTCAAGTTTCAGAAAGGGAAGTTTAGGTTAGATATTAGGAAAAGCTTTCTCACTAGGAGGGTAGTAAAATGCTGGGATAGGCTACCCAGAGAGGTGGTGGAATCTCCATCTTTGGAGGTTTTTAAGACCTGGCTAGACAAAGCCTTGGCTGGGATGATCTAGTTGAGGGGGGATGGTCTTGCTTTGAGTAGGGGCTTGGACTTGATGACTTCCTGAGGTCCCTTCCAACCCTCATTTTCTATAATTCTATGATTTTGTGAGTCATCCAACTGCCCTACATGCAGGAAGAATATAATATGTCCTAAACTCTTTATAATAAACAGCTTTTTCATTTTCCTGCTAACCCCATCCCTCTTGGATGAAACTAACTGTCCCTGCTCTGCATCTGTCTAGCAAATAGAATCACACAGAATCATAGAAAATGAGGGTTGGAAGGGACCTCAGGAGGTCATCCAATTTAACCCCGCGCTCAAAGCAGGACCATCCTCATCTATACTATCCCAGGCAAGACTCTGTCTAGCCAGGTCTTACAAACCTCCAAGGATGGATATTCCACAACCCCTCTGGGTAACCTGTTCTGGTGCTTTACTACATTCTATATTTGTGCAGGGGTTTGGATTCAGTAACCCTTGAAGTTCCTGCCAAACTTGTGATTCAATTTATAATGCTTTTTCATCTTCCTTCCGATATTTCCTAGCAAATTCCCAGCTTGAAATGAAATGTGGCAAATAAAATTGCAATTTTGAGGAGGGGGAAGGCAGTGATTTGGAGCCATTTAGTAAGATTGAAATCAGCCTTATAATGGGAAGTGATCTTCTACCTGAACTATGGAGCTGCTACTCGTAATCTACAATGTGTTATTTAAAGCCTATTTTATAATAGAATATGGTATTGCAGTATGTATAATTTATAATATATTAAAGCCCATTTCATAATATAGTTCTGTCTACATGATAAATAGCTAGAACCTGCAAAATGGTTCCACAGCATCACCATGGCAACACCCCTTACAAAAAGATTTTGAGATATCAGTGATTGCTGAAGAACAGAATAATATAACTTGTCTATTTACATTCCTGTCCAGCAGGTTTCTTCTTCTCCCTTCCACCATTTCAATTTATCACATGCATTTTTTTTTTTTTTTAGAAATTGCTCACAATGTCAGTGAAGCACCACCCATTATTTAATCTTTAAGGGCTGGATTTTCAAAAGAGCATCCCAGTTAGGCCAAATCATTCAGGTGCCTCATTTTCAAAAGCATTCAGCAGTTCCCATTAAGGTAACAAAATTTTAGACAAACACTTGTCATATATGGTTTAAGTGTATGTGGAGTCTACCTTAGAAAGAAGGATTAAATCATGGAATGAGAGGAACAGGGCTGAATCATAGAAAAATGAAGGTTGGAAGAGATCTTAAAAGGGCACCTAGTCAAGCAGGACTGTCCCCAACTAGATCATCCCAGCCAAGGTTTTGTCTAGCCAGGTCTTAAAAACCTCCAAGGATGGAGATTCTACACCTTCTCTGGGTAACTGATTCCAGTGCTTCACGACCCTCCTAGTGATTTTTTTTTCTGAATATCTAACCTAAACTTCCCTTCCTGCAACTTGAGGCAGTTGCTCTTTGTTCTGTCATCTGCCACCACTGAGAACAGTCCAGCTCCATCCTCTTTGGAACCCCATTTCAGGGAGCTGAAGGCTGCTATTAAATCTCCTCTAAGTCTTCTCTTCTCCAGATTAAATAAACCCAGTTCCCTCAGCTTCTCCTCACAAGTCATGTGCCCCAGCCCCCCAGCTATTTTCATTGCCCTCCGCTGGACTCTCTCCAATTTGTCCATGTCCTTTCTGAGATGGGGGGCCCAAACCTGGACACAGTACTCCACATGCGGCCTCATCAATGCTAAATACATGGGAATAATTACTTCCCTTAATCTGCTGGCAACAGTCCTACCAATGCAGCCCAGTGTACCTTGGCAACAAGGACACACTGTTTCCTCATGTTCAGCTTATTGTGCATTATAAACTACAGGTCCTTTTCTGCAGAGCTGCTGCTTTGCCAGTCAGTCCCCAGCCCATACCAGTACGTGGGTTTGTTCCATCCTATGTGGCAGGACTATGCTTTTGTCCTTATTGAACCTCATGAGATTTCTTCTAGTCCAATCCTCCAATCTGTCTGGGTCTCTCTGAATCCTAGCCCTACCCTCCATCATATCTACTACTCCCTGCAGCTTGCTGTCATCTGCAGACTTGCTGAGGATGCACTCCATCCTATCTTCCAGGTTACTGATGAAGTTATTGAACAAAACTGGCCCCAGGACCGACCCCTGGGGCACGCTACTTGATACCGACTGCCAACTAGGCATCAAACCATTGACTATTACCATCTGAGGCTGATGATCCAGCCAGTTTTCTATCCACCTCACAGTCTATTGATCCAATCCATACTTCCTTAGCTCCTTAGAAAGGGTTCCTAAGAAAGAGTCGCAAGACTTTATCTGCTTCTTCCTTTTGCCCCCAGACTGGATCAACTACACCCAAAGTATTCCTGACAAATGTTTATCTAATATGATTTGTTAAAATCTCCAACACGGAAGATTCAGCTACCTCTTTAGGTAATATCCTCCCTGCTTAACTCTGCGTTAACTGTTGTTCCTAATGTCTAACCTAAATTTCACTTTCTGCAATTGAAGCCTATTACTGCTTGTCTTTTCCCCAGTGGACATAGAGAACACTTTCATAACCTTCCCCTTTGCATTACTATTTGACAGATTTGAATGTAGTTTTCTTCTTGGTTTACTCTCCTCTAAACCAAATAAACCCAGTTTTTTCTGTCTTTCCTCCAAGGTTGTGTTTTGTAGACATCTGATCATTTTATTTCTCTCCTCTGGATTCTCTGACTGGTCCACATCTTTCTTGAAAAGTGGTATCCAGAATTGGACGTTCAGTACTCCAGCTGAAGCCCTACCAGTGCTGAGGAGAACAAAAGGGTTACTTCACATTTTCTACTTCACACTTCTACTTCTACGCTCCAATATGATTTTTTCACTACAGCATGGAATTGCAGACTTGTGTTCCAGTGTAACCCCATATCCTTTTCGGGAAAACTGCAGCCTAGCCAGTATTATACTTTCTAGTTGTCCAAACTGAATTTCAACCTATTTATTTCACTGTTTCTCCAGCTTGTTAGTTTGAATTCTCATCTTGCCTTCCAAAGTACTTGTTGTCATCTGCACATTCAGAAAGTGTACTCTCTATTCCATCATGCAACTCATTAATTAAAACATTGAATAGTACTAGACCCAGGGGAGACTGCTGTGGAACCCCACTTAACATATCCTTCTGTTCTGAGAGTAAGCTATTGACAACTACTGTTTGAGTATGGTTTTCCATCTACTTGTGTAATCACTTTACAGTAGTTTCCTCTAGACTATACTTCCTTATTTTGTCAAAAGTGGTACTACACTGAAGATATATCCCAGCTGCTGTTTCTCCCTTATCATTAAAACTCTGTTTCCCCATCAGAGGTGAACTTTCAAAGTCCCTTCCAGCTCTAATTCCACTGTTGAAACCTGCATTCTTTGCAGATTAACCTCCTCCCACCATGGCACTCCTCAAGAGGGCAGTGGAAGTTGTTGTGTGTTCAGCTTTATGGCGAATCGGACCACTTTTGTAGGAATGTAGGTCAAAGGTGTTTGGTTTTTTAAATCATGGCCATAGTGTTTTGTTAGGTGCTCAGCCCTTCTGAATTACTGGCCCCTTACTTTGGAACCTGAATTTGGGTTGGATGTGGAGACTTTAAATGATAATTATTTCACACCCTGCAGAATGATCAGTATAGCAGATATATGAATCAGTATTATTTATTACTAGCCAAAGTACCAGGCTTCACACAGGTTGCAGTAATAACATTTTAATGTTTTATAAATAAAATATTTTCATCCTATCTTTTTTCCCTCTACTGATAAGCTGTGTGTATGTGTTTAGTTTTGTACCCTATTTTACGTGTGCATCATCCAATAGGCATAAAAGTCCATGGCAGAAATCTTCTTTTGAGTTGGCAGCCCTGTTGCTGGGTTTCTTTGTCGCAGTTCAAAATGGTAGCCGTCATCACCCTGCCAGAAAATTAGTGGATACTGAAGTGCATCATATGATCAGTGTGTCTCAGCAATTCTCTGGAGGCAGTTGTTCCTGAGTTGCAACACAATGTCTCCATTGCCATGTTGTTCACCAGCCAGAATGACAGCCACTTCTGATGTGGGTGCATTGAAGTGCTGCTCATGCTCACCAGCTGGAGTTTTGTCTGCATGAATGACAACATTATACTCTGGAGTCATCTTCTCCATGGCACACTTGAAACGGTGAACATAGTTGTTTTACTTGTGGAGCATGTCTTGCAACTGCAACACCACCTGCAGGTTGGTTTGAATGACATTGTCGCAACGCTGTTCAGCCTGCTTTGTACTGTCACCCATGAAGTAGATCTCCAGGAATTTGGGCTCTTCAGTTGGGAGTGGCATCGGACTGCCCATCCGATGATAAACCTGGCTATTCACTTTAAATGTGGGCATGTAGCCAGATTCTCTGGTGTCTTTTGTGGTGCCAAAAGATGTCATTTGGAAGCATGAGTTGTATCTTCCAATGTTGCATTGGAAATGACATGCTTCTGGAGTGCTGCCTGTCAACAATCTATGAAGGGGTTCAGGAGGATCATTCATTTGGGGCATTTGAACCTTGCCACTGTTGCAGCATATCCCTGGAGCTTCTCCTTTCCATCTCATTGCAAGGCAGTGGCTGCAAGAAGTCACCATTGAGCCAATTGCAACTAATGGATCAGAACCGTAATCCAAGGTTGGATTGTAGAAGAATGCAGAGTTTTTGTTTTCGCTCCAGGGCCGGTTCCTGGCTGCAGCCATTGCTGCTCTGTTTGCAACTTGCTGTGCAGGAGTCTCAGTTGCTCTGGATGCAGCCATTGCTGCTCTGTTTATTTCTCATTTTGCAACTTGCTGCTCTGGAGTCTCAGCTGCTCTGGCTGCAGCTTTTGCAAGTCGATTTTTGGCAAGTTTGCTTCTTGTAGATTGCCTTACAGGGAATGCCTCTCACAAACCCCTAATCATTCCCTGAGAGGGCCCAGTATGGTGTTCTCTCTGGACCTTCCTTAAGCCCTCACTCCACTTGTGGGTGCTCCCTGGTCCTGTTAACCAGTCCCAACCACAACCCTTAAGGGAATACTCCTAAATGCAGAGCCTTCTACAGCTGTATGGGTTGATGTTGGCCGGCAGCTTTGAGCGTTGCTAAAGAATGTTTTGCACATGCAAATTTATTCTGCTTCCTGGGGTTGACCTGTCACAGGGGGATGCAGCATAGATCAAAAAAATCGTCAAAAACTTTTTTGAGCCAAATAAAAAAAAATAGCACCCAGGTGCATGCCCCCAGGGTACCCTTAGTATGCATGGAGTGTTTCAGGTCTCTAGGTATCATGGTCTTGGAGCGGCACTGACACACACACACACACACACACACACACAGACTCTTTTATTAATATAGATTCCCTCAATTTCAGATGAAAAATTTCCCCTGAAATGTGCCCTAAATAGACTTGGTCAATGGTCACCATAACAAAAAAAGTTCTCAGCAACATATATATGTTTTTACTTTTATGTCTAACATTGTGGAAACCTATTTTCTTGTTTGCACAGTGGTGGCTCAGGAGACCTCTTGCAGTCCTATATTCATGTGTGATGTTAGTGCTACCTGATCAGCATGCCTATTACCCAAGAGAAGGGTTTGAAATATTTTACAAATGTCATCTTATTTGTTGCAAATGCATTCAACAACTTCCTGCCCCTCCAAATAGTCACATCCTGGAAACTATCTGTGTTGAATGTCCATTGACACCGCTTCTTTATCATGATAACAAATTTGTCCTAAAAAAGAGTTAATGGTTTCTTTACTTGGAGTACAGTGTTCATCCATTAGATGACCTTATCTTGTATACAATTCTAGGGAGGACTTGTTCCTGCAAAACAGTGAAGACAAGGTTGGAATTTAAGCTGGGTGGAAGGCTCTTTGCCTGTACAACTGAAGCCCTGGTTTCTTCAATAAATGCATCATGCCAGTTTCTATCCCAGCAATTCAATCTCTGCTCAGTCCTGCCACTAACCCTCTTTTCTCCCCTTTGTAAGGTGGTTCTTTTACTATTCATGGTCCTGCTGCTCCCTTAGGGTGCTTGTACATGTGATGGGGGGGTTACTTCTCCCTGAATTGAAACGGTGGGATTTTAATTGGTGGGTTTTTAATTGTGTCGTTTAAAAACCCACTGTTTCAATTTAGGGACTTCCATGATATCATGTGACATTCCAGTGTGTTACGGCTCCCCATCAGCTCACCCACCTTTCCCCTCCCTCCTCCCTGCCCCCCCTTGCAGGCCCCACCAGAAAAGAAAAAGCAGTGAGGGGTACGGCCCTTCCTCCCCAGAGCCTCCCAGAACCTACCTGCCTCTCCCATGGTGGTGGTGGTGGGGGTGATCTGCAGGTAGTCTGAGCAGACCCTGAGCTGTGGGGGATCCAGGTCCTTCCCTCTGGGGTGGTGCTGCCAGGTGGCACCTGCCTGGTAGCACTCCACCCGAGCAGTCCCAGGGGGTGCTGCCACTGGAGAGGGAAGCACCAGGCCCCGTGCAGCTCAGGGGCTTGTGTGACCTGGCGGCAGCTTGTGTAGACAGGCTCGACTGAGGGGGGATAAAAAGAAAAAAGTTGTGAGGAGTCTGACCTTTTTTTTTCCTTCTCCCAGACCCTGCCTGCCTGCCTGAGCTGTGCAGGGCCCAGTGCTTCCCTCCATGGTGGAGGAACGTGTACATCATCATGAAATTTAAGTGGAATACGCCACTGAATGTAAACAGCAACACCATTAAAGCAGTGCAAAAGGGCAATTAAGCTGCTTTAAAGGCCAATTTTGTCATGTGTACAAGCACCCTTAGCCCCCAAATTTTCACTTGCCCCTACTGATCCCATTAAAGGAGTTTCACTGATTGAACACTTTGTTCTTCACAGCTTCTCTCCAACTTGTAAGCACCACAGCAATCAATCCCATTACTTCTGTTCCTCAGTCCCATCCTACTCACTTCAGCAAATACTAACCCACTAGTCCTAGATAAGGCAGTTGAAATAAGATGCTGCACTCTCAGTTTCAGTCCCTAGATTTAACATCTATAAATTGGGGGTACCTTGATGCTGTAATACATCTTCTCCATTTTTCCAAACCCAGAGCACAGCTGTTAACCTTTACAATGTAAAGACCATCTGCTTTTGCTTGAAGGGTATTGGTGGGGTGAATTTATGCCTTTAGGTTGAATTCCAGGATGTATCATTAATATGTCATTGACATTTACTGACTTATTTCTGTACTTTAGAAAGAATTTTTTCATGTTCCCAAGGAACTACATGATGACGGTATTGTTAGAAATCTTAAAAAATATGTATTTCTGACGCTTCTAATTATTTTATTGAAGTAGAGGAAGTGTGACGCTGCTGATTATAAAGCAAGTGAAATGCTCCGAAGAAATGTATGCAGCAAGCATGTGAGTTCTGCATTTATACAGCACCTAGCACAATGGGACTCTGGCCCACTCCCATGGATGACAAGTAATTATAATATTATATGAGAAATTATAATAATGGTAGGGGTGTGCCGTCAGTATTTCATTTATTTGGGGATGTGCCAACAGCAACCCTGGCCAAGACTGAAAACATTGGTTCTCAGCCTTTTGAGACTCCAGGCATCCCTTGGAAAACGTCAGCGCTTTGCTTTCATTCATTTTTTTCACTGTGGAAAGGTAGCAGAGTGATTAGTGTATTGTAAAGAAATCGGGCCATAACAGGTCAGAATTATTTTTGACATTATGGATTGCTATTTGAAACCTTTGAAATCTTGTGAATCACGTGTAGGTGTTTGCATACCTAACACACTGATTGAGTAACACTGATTTAGATTATGGCAGCAGCTTGGGGGCAGCACAGAACACTAACCTAAATGCTTAGATAAAACCAAGAGACCTTGCTTTAGTCTTCTTGTGATGATAAGTCTTTGAGGGTGTGAGGTATAATTGGGGAAATGCCAACAGTTCTTTCAAGTCTGATGCTAAGATTATTCCATCTGGAGCCCATGGGTGGAGCACAGCCCTTTATTTTAATTTCCCTATAAAAAGTTTAACTTATTATGAAAGCGTAAGAAAACTGACACATCAGACAAGCTTTTCAGCAAACTAACTGAAGCATACAGACAGCTCTGCTTTTCACGCAGCAGAGCATCGTCTCTGGTGGACATATTTAAATGGCTCTGGTCTCTTCTGACATGCATGCCTTTCATAGGGAATTCTTGCTGAGAACAGTTCTTTGCTTCCAACATTACATCAACCTACTTTCTTGTTCCCCCTGGAAAACAAGTGCTTTCTACTCAGAGGACCACTGGACCTGTTCATAACTGCAACACTTAAAGTCTATGAACTGTGAAATTATGTAATTAATAGACAGTTGAATAATTAAGAATGCCACAAAAGCCATATATAAATGATCTCCCTGTTCCTACTTCTCATATTTCCCTGTAGACAAACACATTTACTTCAGCATATAGAAAGAAAATTAGCTTCAACTCAGCTGTGCACCAAGTCCTTTTCTAATTGCTTGGGAACAAGAGAACTGTATTTTAAGGGATGTTGTGGCTACTCGTTATGATCAGTGCATCTTATTGGGACAATCATACAGAACAAGACCATGGGTGAATTGTTTGGTTGTCAGTGTCACTTGATTTCCTAAGAGTCTAAGTCACTTTTGAAAGTGGGGGTTTAGTTCCTGAATCTGTTAGGACTTGGGTATATTGTCTCCTTTCTAAACCAAAACCACCACCATAGATATAAGCATCTCTCATTTCCGCTCTGCTTCCCCCCAAGCCCAGCAGCTGAGTGAAGCAGAGGGCTCAAGTAGTCCTGTGTGTACTTTCTGTCACTGCTCCCATGGTCTTCAGTCTTGGGAGAGTCCAAGAGCAAGGATGGGATAGGTGCTCATAACTGTTTTAAGTTGTCTATGTTGCAAGGCCTAGGTGAGGTGGTCCCAGGCTTAAAATACAGCTGTGGTATGAGGTATCTTTAACATACTTCATCTCATCTTTCCTCCAATTCCAAGTTGATCTCAAAATCCTGGTGTAAAGCAGTTTTAAGAGTACATTGCAAAACATTAGGTGCATAGGTCGTACTTTAGCATTCAATGTTAATTCCCAAAGGCACAGAATGGATAACCCAATTTTGACAACCATAGCGCACTTGACAGCTCCAAATGGCGTCAGCAGGAGCTCTTGAGGGCTCAGCACTTTTGAAAATCTGGGGCTCTTTTTCAAAAAAAAAATTGGGCCCTGCAGGATTAATATTTAACTGCTACTCTGGAAAATCCTGATCTTGGCAGTTAAGGCACCAATATTGATAGGAAAAGGGTTTTTTTTTTAAATCATTTCCAAATAAACATATTTTACGTTCTAAAAAAAAGGTTTTCTTCTGTAGTATCTGGTGCATAAACTCAGTATATTACAATATAGTTAAAGGTTGTGGTGGCATGAGTTTGAGGTAACATTCATGGATTCACTACTCTTGAGCAAGGACATTGTTTTGTTCTTGTGACTGCTAGATTTTCAGATGATTAGTTGGTCTGTCTGTTCAGTCTGTACTGTAGCTACAAACATGGGAAAGCAAGACTAGAGTAGGTTAGTTTGCAATCAAAAGGAGTGCAGTTTGAGTAATTTATGAAAACTACCTATGTTCCTTAGAATCACTCTGAAGTCATCTGTTACTGCTTAGAATTTGTACTTTAATTCAAAACATACAGGACCCTATTATGATCTGTTGGACTTTCTTGCCTCTACCTGAACTTACATTATTTACTTTTTATGTTGCCCCAGTGGGATATGGGCCATGTCAAGGGGTCTGCTCTTTGAAAGTTACCTGATAGGCCTAGGAGAATTTAAGTCAATATAATGTTCTATTATTTCATTCATGGTTACGTTAAGAAGAAACCAGTACTATATTCACAGGCATTCTCATTTATCTAGCAGTATATGTTAAACAGATGTTCCATTTAATTAACCAAGATATATAGGTTGAACATAGATCCTATTCCATGTGCAGCAGTAAATAATGAGTGAATCTAAAAGAATTTGGAAGTTCTGTCTGGCTAAAGATGAGAAGTGGTTCAGTACTTCTGAATCGGATTGTGGCTCACATCAAAAAACATAGACATTCCCAGAAATGAAAGACAAGATTATTTAGACAATTTAAATTCCCAAACACATGGTTTGGATTTGGTTGAAAGTTCTCATGAGAAGTTGAGTCATTATTTCAGGCCTGCTTTTTTTTTTACTCTGACTGGGTTGGACTTTGCAAAAGAAGCAGGACTGACAGCGGATAGGCAGTTGGATGATACTTCAAGACAAAATATAAGCAAGGTCCTGCAGGCATCAACAATTGATTTAATACATGGTGCTCTGTACTTTGGGTGGATTCTGAAGCAATTTCATAGCTTTCTGAAATGGCTACAAGGAACGCTCTGGTTGGAAATATCTGTGAATGTTTATTTTCAATACTATTTGTGATAATTCTGTTTTCTTGGTAGATTTTTGAGACTAAAAATTTTCTCATTTGAATTTTTGTAAATCATGGTGAGATTTTTTTTCTTTCAGCACTCTTTGTGGCAGCTTTATGCTAGATAAAAGGGCCAACAGAACATAAAGGTACTTCAGCAGCCCTAGGTCCAGCCTGAGCATAACTCCCCAGTGCAGGAAGAAAGCCCCATATGGTTGCCTTTTGAGGATCCCCTCACAGATCCTGGTGTAGGGAGTGTGCTGAGGACAGATGCTGGCATACTGAAAAGATTTTGAACAGAACTGTAGCCCACATGCAATTGGGAGCAGATTGCTGTAAAGTGCATAGGCCCTTTGGACCACCTAAAATGGTGTTGTCACTTCAATCCAAGGAGTCCCCCGTGGTTCAGTGGCAGTAGTCCTTGTCTATCAGACAGGAGACTTGCGTTTGATTCCCAGACGCTCATACGACTACAGCCATGGAGGCACCAAACATCTGGGCTCAGCCTGGTCTTTGGATTCTGTCTCAGTGGCCTAAAGGGAAGATGGAAGGTCTGGGCAGCCTCCATTCCTCCAAAAAATCTTGCCCAGGCATATGCATCAAAGGTCTGGGTGGCCCTTATGCATACACCATGATCTAGGAGGACTGATGGTTGCCACTTTAATCCAGTAAAGTTTACTTTCGAGCAGGCGTGAAGGAACCACATTTACACCAACTAACCTTCAACTGTGATGCTCTGGGGTATGAGTCACCATACAGACTTTTGCACTAAATGAAAACACAAATGAGTATGTGACTGTCCAATGTTTATATGCAGAAGTGTTGACTATATTTACTATATCTACCCACCTTTATTCAGGTAGCATGAAGAAGGTGAATCAGCATATCAGACAATTTGTCCGCTGGAAATTGAGAGGCTCAAAATGCTTTCTCCACATGATCGGCTCTGCAGGAATTGCTCCTTTTAAAAATAGGAGCCATCTGAAAGTCACTGCTTATTGCTATAAGGCAAATGCGGGGATTCCCAACATAGTGGCTTTAGGGTTTCACTTTAATCCTATATGCTAATATGTTGCAGTAGGGAGTTAATGACGATTAGTTGAAAATAGCTTTGGCATCTAAGGATTTTCCCCTGTTCCTCACCACTGTAATCTCTTTGCTTTTGGATCCTGTTTATTGCACACAGAGATAATAGGTTTAGTGCTTTTATGACCTCTGCAGCACATTCTTTTTGTGATTGCATTAAGACTGCTCTGGCTTAGGTTCCATTCCCATCATTAATCAGTCCAGCTTGATTACCTTGGTCACACAGGCATTCAATCCAGGGAGTCTCAAGGGCTCAAACCCCCTTAACAGCATGCTGCATAGTTAACAAAATAGACACTTTGGTTTATTAACCCACTCACATGGAGCCATGACCAACATATAAGCTATTTTCCACCACATACTGAGGGAAAACCTCAACACTCGGCTCACACCCAGCTGCTTTGCCTAGATTGCTGGTTTATCACATTGGTGGGCTCTGAGGCCAAAGCTGGCAGAGACTTTTGTTGGCTGCAGAGAAGCCTTTCATCAGCTTCCCTCCCCTGTTTTTGAAGAGTGCCCTTTTCCAGCCAAATAACAGTCCCTATAGGGGGCTCAGAGCTAGGGGTTTGGATGTCTGGAAAAAGATCAGGAGGATCCCCTCTACAACAGGATGCAGAGAAGGCCCAGGATAGCAGGACTTCTCCTTCCCACCCTAGTTCAGTGAATTGCTGAGAGGCAAAGATAATTAGCATAGACCCATTGCTGCATGAGTGCAACTACACTGCTGCAGACATAGCTAGATATTATCTGGTGCCCTTGGGCGTGTTTGGGGTGGAGGGGTGATTCAGTATTGGGAACCAATATTTCCAAGTTTGGGGCAAAACATCCTTCTCAGGTAAAGCCCTGAACTTCAAGATTGTCGTGGAAAATTTGGGAGGCTTGGATACTTTACCTCCAAGCCGTTTGCTCCCTGTGGTGTTTTTGGAAACAGATACAGGTGTATTCAGCAGTCTTTCCTGTCATGCCGGTGATTGGTTTTGCTCTGCTCACCATTCTGTTTTTCAGGAGGGCTGGCTGTTTGAGTTAGGAGAAAGAGAAGCAGCTACTTCACACTCCACCTGAGTTTCTGAAACTAGTCTGGGTAAACTGGCTGCTGGGGGGGTCCCAGGGTGGGGGGGTTCCCTTCTGATCATAATTAAAAAAAAAAATCAACAACCTAGGCTGGGATTATCCAAAGTGCTCATCACTTCTAACTCTGCTTCTGACTGTGGTGGTTCTTCCCTTTTAGAAAATCACTCCATAGAAGTCTGTAGTCCCTGCCTTTTGCTTCCTTTTTCAGTCCAGGACTTATATATTGCATGGAGAAAATGCACAGCACCCATCACTTCTCTGGGGCTGAGGACAGTCCTCCCGTAATCTCCACTCTGAGCCTTTTCCCTTTACTGCTAGAAGGCTATAGGTCTGTCTATGCTGTGTCCCCAGTGTTCCCACTGAACAAGTGCCCCTCTCCCCCAGTCACTGCCACTCACATGTGCAGACCTGGAAATGTGGCCTCTGTGGGACTGTCCCCTTGCCACTTTCTTAGGCATACCAAAGACAGAGATCTCAAGAGTGGTGGTGGGGGATTCCCCCAGAGCAGCATCATTTCTGCATTTCCAGCACTGTGCTAGCAAGAGTGGGTGGGGAAGGCATTCTTGGGCCTGTCCTTAAGAGCACAGTAGACACAGCATAGGTATATCTTATGTTCTCCAGGGCCAACAGATCGCAGTGGCAGATATATATACTGAAGCAGTTCCTGCTCAAACAGGGGAATCTACTGTCAGATGGTGGTACTGCAACTTGTATTAATTCAACCGCACTGTACAAAGCTTCCCGTGTTGCTGATAGCTGTGACATTATCAGTGGAGGTAGCTCCATTAGCTCTACATGACCAGCTGCTTCTCCTGGTGTAACTAAGAGTGTTGCCCTGTGGGGTCAGGCTAACTCTCAGGATCTCAATATTGCGCTGTTAGACAGGAGGGTGTGACACAATTGCACATATACAAACACACAAATCAGGTGCATACACATACACACTACCAGCTCAGGCACATACACATCCAAACCAGCCTAGGCCCATGCATACCTATCACTAATTCAAGCACATACACTATAAACCCCAAAAGTTAGACACAGATCACTAATGCGTATATCATGCACACAATGATATTATATATATACACCCACCAGTTTACACACATACAACCCACCTACACACGGGTAAGTTCCTAACTTGGATGGTCCAGTGTGTATGTGTGTGCTTGGGGTACCTGGGATACAGTTCAGGTGAGAGATAGAGAGTTAAAGTGTATGGAATGAAAGTTGCCAGAACCAGGATTTGAACCAGTGGACTACAGAGAAGCTGGCTGAGAAACTGAGGCTTGGGTTTACTTAAAGTAGACTGGGGGCTGGAAACTGAGGCAGACAGCTGAGATATTGGGGGAAAAGGGGGTGAGTTTTCCCTCTCCACCAGGAGCCATGCATCTGGAGGCTGCACCCATGCCTCTGCTGCTTCTCCCAGCCCTCTGGCTATGGTGTAAGCACAGCTTTCACCTGGTGGGGAGCTATGCTAGGGCCAGAGATCTGGAAAGTATTTCTATATTGCTGCTGCTTCCTCCCAGTCCTGCTGCAGCTCCCTTCTGGCTGCTGTCGTGGCTGCAACACAGCTCCTTGCTGCTCAGCATGAGCATGAGTGCAGGCACAGGCAAAGCCCAATAGCTCCATAAGAGGATCTAGTGGCCCTGCAGGTTGTTGTTGACCCCTGCTCTAGAGGCATTTGGAAGGTATCCCGATTAGCTACAAATAGTTGGAGTATCTCCTGCAAGGAATTGAGGGATTTAACTGTTTTACTAATCTGAGCAGGTTTGACATCCATGACCCAAAATGCAAATAGAATGCTGCTTGTGTATCCATCAAATGGATGATATTTAATCAAAATGAAAAGCTTCTTTAGGTGCAACTTTCATGATGTTGGCCAATCTATTGTGACTTGTAGAAAAATAAGAGTGCCTCTCCAAGCTGGACAATGCTGAGTGTTGATAGATAGGTTAGAGAAGGCTTAATTCAGACTGGTCAAAAAAGCAATGTTACATTTTAAATCAGAAAATGATGATTCAATGATTAAAGCACTTCAGAGGAATGCAGTGTAGGATAACTATGGGTGACCTAGTAGGAGAGAAGCCCTGGGAACTGCCTAAGTGGGGTGGTGTTGAAATGGAGTCAGGGAGTGCCTTTACTCATGCCTCACTTTACTCTGTCCTGAGTTGGCATAATATGATTGTTTTTAGATCTTGGAATTTGCTGTGGGATAAGAACTGCATTTTTCAATTACCTCTTAATGACTGTATATTATAAAAACATGGTTAATAAGACAGTGATTTGAAATCATTAGGAAGATGCTGTTAATTGTTGATAGATTTAAGAGCTTGCACTAAGAGTGATGTTAAGATTTTGAAGGAGTCTCCCACACTCCCCCAATAAGAAATGTATAGTTGGAAACTAAATTAGAGAATGAAGAAATTGAATTGTACCCCATAAAAGTAGAGTAACTCTCCAAGGAAGATCTTGAAAGGGCAACACATAAAGCTGTTTACAGAAGAATTGCACATTTCCAGCAGGATTTAGCTGAAAGATGTTCTATAGAAAAAAATTGTAAACATGCTGATGTGTAAAAACGAACAGCTGCCTAAGCACAGCCTGTCAGTGGCCTTACCATGTGGCAAACAGATCTGTAAGACTAGCTTCCTTCAGCACATCTGAGTACACAGTAATATGTGACTTGAAAATAAACTTACGGTGTTTCTAAAGCAGTTTTTGATTTTGAGGCAGCAAGTTTTTGTCAGGTATTTTATAGTTTTGCTAATTAAAAAGTCCCTACTGTGTGTAACATTTTATTTATTACTCTACTCAACATATTTTCATGTATTTTTAAATGTGTAGTTTAGAGTTTTAGCCAAAAGTTAAACATTAAAAATAATCACATGAAACAAAACAAAAGGGTGACTAGGCCATGATACGGTGAGCTGAAATATGGTATACCTGCTATAAAGGTAATTTGT
>NW_017729030.1:55465301-55470643 GCF_001723915.1 Gavialis gangeticus
TGGGCTGGAGGAGCTTAGGGATCTTCTCCGCAATGTCCCTGATGCGGGCCCCCGGGAAGCAGCAGACTTCCCGGGCTAAGGCGTCAGGGCAGCAGATTGCCCCCCCAGTCCCCCTCAGGATGAAGTCTCCCACAACAAACACTTTACGTTTTGTCTTGGGGAAAGCGGGGGCGGTAGCTGCAGTTGGGCCTGTGTTGCCTGTGGGAGCTGGCAACTCAGCAGGCTCTACTGGAGCAGCAAGAGGTTGCTAAGCTCTGGTGTGGCAGGTGCCTTGGTGCGGTGGGCCTTAGGGCCCTCGACCACTTTGGTCCATGCCCCTGACTGGACAGAGCGGGAGGTCCCGGAGTCCTCCTTTGTCCTGGAGGGAGACCGTGCAATATCATCTTCTCTGTCTTGACCAAGTTAAAACATGATATTAAGAAGAGCCGGCATCATAATGACTGCAGGGATCTCTCCCTTTCCTTTCCTTTCCTTTCCTTTCCTTTCCTTTCCTTTCTCTCCCTCTCCAGTATAATGAGGGAGCATGTCTTCCATACACTTCTTATTAGTGGAGAATGCTTTTTCAGAAAACCTCATTAAAATAATGAAATGGCTTTAGGTTTGTTAATTGCATCAACAACTCCTCACTGCCCCGTAGCAAGAAAGCTTTCCAATATATGAAACAGGGACAAAGGTATAGTCCTGTGATGACTGTCCTTTTACTATGTCCTTTAAAATATCAGACAGAAAAGTAGCATGTTGATGCTACCAAACTCAGATGAATTATCTGCTTTATTTAGCTCAGTGGCATGATCAATTTGGTCATTGGGACAGGATAGATTTCAGATGAACAGCATGACAGGAATTCATTTGGGTACACAGGAATCATTGAGGAGTTTGCAAAGCATATTGTCAATGGGATGAATTTAAAAGTGTATGAGTTAAAAATCCTTCATTTAGGCAAACGTGATTGAGGGGAAAGGAATTCAGGCTCACCAAGCCCTTCAAGCTATGCTGTCACAGAAATACATTTTCCAGTTAATCCATCACATCTACTGACAGGTTATATATTGTAAACTGCTTGTTACATGCACACTTTGTCCGATTCCTTGTTCTTCAAAGTTTGGTTCTGAAGGCACAATAAAGGCTAGTTTGAGTCTCTTGTAATTTTCTAAAACAAAGGTCGATGACAGCCATGTGTCAGTGTTAATACATTTCTGCTTACCAAGCAGAATTGGGGTCAGAGTTTCAAAAATACCTGGCATCCATGCTTTGGGTTGGATTTTCATGAGCTCCCATTCAGGCACAGAAATGAAAATCCCAAGTACTCTTGAGGGTTCAGCATGCAGTCACTGCTGTGGACAACCCTAGGTGCTGTTGGGGGCTGTGGATTTTGGAAAATCCAGCTTACCTAAGCAAGCACCCTTCTGGCTATGAAAGCCATGTCCATGTTGCATTCTGAGGTGTTAGAGGAGCACTCAGGCATTCTCCTTGTTCAATCTTAAATTGAATTAGCATAAGAGCAGTGAAAAGGTATCAGCATGGATTATAGCAGAGGCCAGCTGCCCAAGTAAGTACCTAGGGTCCTAGGTGGGTTTGTATCATCCAGGCTGAAACCAGTGCTGCTGTGGCCTTCCTGCTGTCAGTAGCCAAACCAGTGGTTCCCAACATTTTTTTGCCATGACCCCCTGCTGGGAAGGGAGTGCAGCAGTAGCGGCAGCCTGGAGGCGAGGTTGGGGGAGGGGGGAGCTCCTGGCATGCGGCGTGGCTTGTCCTTTTTGTGTGGCATCACTGGCATTGCCCCCCGCCACCCTCATTTGGGTTGCAACCCGAGGTTGGGAACCACTGGGCTAAATTAAGGTTTTAGCTACTTAGTGAGCTATTTGGTTTGGGATTTTTCCAGTCATTTAGCCAAAGCCTTGCCCAGCCTACACTGAAGTCAATGGTTGAACTCAAAGAGAACGGAGAAGGCCAACATCAAAAACCTTGGAAAATCCCATCTTTAATTACCATTTGTATGTTATACGAGACCAACTTCTCCACTAGTATAAGTATTCCCAGCTCATTTGACGTCAAAGAAACTGAAAATTTGGGCCTCAGGAGTCAGATTCACAAAGTATTTAGATGCCTAATTCCTAAGGAAAGAATACCTATATACCTTTGTGAATCTGGGCCTATGTATATTGAGGCCCTCCCTGTGGTACTTAAGGAGGAGTTGCTTGCTGCTAATTGCTATGCAATTTTGAAAAGTTACAACCTTAACTTTTGACTTGGGAAGAGCTTAAACTGATCTGCATGTAACAGACATTTACTTAGATTGGGTTTAAAAATAGATAACGATCCATTTTCAAAGCTGTAAGTGGCCCAGGAACTCATTCACTGTTAGTTATGATGATGACTTTGGGGCTTCCGAAAATTTCACTGTAGAGGATAACAGGTGAATGGAATAGCCTTTCATTGCCTTCAGTGGAAGCAGAACAGGTCCCAGGGTTGTTTGTCTTTGTTTGTAGTAAGAACCTGTTGTATCTGAGATGAGGACTTTTGCACCTAAGATGAAGTAGACTAAAGGGAAAAACAGGCATATACATGAATGCTGTTTGGAGCAGGGAGCATATCTACATAGATTTCATAGATTTCATAGGCATGAGGGCTAGAAGGTACCTTGGAAGATCATTGAGTCCAGCCCTCTGCCCTAGGGGCAGGAAGTCAGCAGGGACACTGACTTCTTTTGAAGGCATTCAGAGTAGGTGCTTGAACCACCTCTGGCGGCAGTCTATTCCAAACCTTGGGGGGTCGGACAGTAAAGAAGTTCTTCCTGATGTCCAGCCTAAAACAGTCTTGGAGGAGTTTGTGACCTTGTTGTCCCTTGGGGTGCACCCCTGATAGACTTATAGGTGGCTACCACATAACCCCTGAGCCTGTGCTTTTCCAGGCTGAAGAGTCCCATAGCTTTCTGCCTCCTTTCATAAGATCTGCTTTCCTGACCTCTGATCATGCACGGCTGTCCTCTGCACCCTCTCAAGCTTCTTCACATCCTTTTTGAATTGTGGAGCCCAAAACTGGATGCAGTACTCCAGCTGCAGCCTCACCAAGGCCGAGTACAATGGGAAAATGATGTCCTGGGGTTTGCTTGAGAAGCATCTGGGAATGCAAGCCAGCATTTTGCTTGCTTTACTAGCAGCAGTATCACACTGAAGGCTCATGTTCATCTTGTGGTCAGTCGTGACCCCCAAGTCCCTTTCGTCCGTAGTGCTAGCCAGCATAGCGGAGCCAAGCCTATAAGCATGCTGCAGGTTTTTCTTCCCAAGGTGGAAAACCTTGCATTTGTTGGTGTTAAACACCATCAAGTTCTCATCTGCCCATTTCCTGAGCCTGTCAAGGTCACCCTCCTGTCTTCAGGTATGGACACTTTACCCCAGAGTTTGGTGTCGTTGGTGAACTTGGCCAGTCCACTTCTGATACCACCACCTTCTGGGTCCTACCCTGGAGACAATTCTTTAGCCAGCAGATCGTGGTGAGGCCAAGGCCGCAGTTAGCCAGTTTTGCTAAGAGGTGATCATGGGATACCAGATCGAAGGCTTTTTTAAAGTCAATATATACAACATCAATCTCTTCTCTCTTGTCCAGGTGATAGGTCACCTGGTCATAGAAGGAAATATGATTGGTGAAGCAAGACCTACCCACAACAAACTCGTGCTGGCAATCTCTCAGGATGTTGCCATTGGCCAGTCTGTTAAGACTGGCCTCTTTGATAATCATTTCTAAGACCTTTCCCGGGATAGAGGTCAGGCTCATGGGCCTATAGTTTGCTGGATCCACTTTCTTTCCTTTCTTGAAGATAGGCACAACACTGGCCTGGCCTGGCCTTCTTCCAATCTTCAGGCACTTCACCAGAGTGCCAGGAGTTCTCAAAGATCTGTGCCAGGGGCTGAGCTATGAGCTACATACATAGAAATATAACATATCTACATATATAGATACATATGGGACCTATCTGTGCCTTCTCTGTTCTACTACAATAAAATTGATAAGAAGCAACAATGATAAATGTCTCTATTATAACTAAAGCCCTAATTCTGTTAGCCTGTATGTATCTGTTATGCTATGGAATAGTATTCTTTTTCTTTGTTATCTCCTTGGTCCTTTTTCCTTCGGGCTTGCATTAATTGCTTGACTCAATGCACACAACCAGGTGAGACTGCTCACATGGGTACAAAGATCAGAGCTAGACATAAATGTTTGCATGATCAAGGATTTAATTTTGATAGGTGCTCATAAATTGTAAGGGCGTGTCTACTGCACTTCAATGCTGCTGTGACGGAGCCCTGCCCACCTGCTCCTATAACCTGGCTTTCTTAGAGCAGAGCTCGCCATATGCCAGTAAAAATGCCTGAGATGGAGAACCTAAAAGTGGTTCTGTGTACTCAGGACTGCTTTAGGGAAGCTACATTGCTTTGTTTTGGGATGTGGGCATGTGTAGAACAAGAGCACGTGGATAGGGTGCTCTTCCCAACAGCACCCTTGGGCTCAGTGATGTGCCCTTAGTGTCACCTGTTCTCAGATAGTAGCAATTTCTTTACTGCTTCCAAAGTGTTATGCTGTGGAATGGTATTCCTTTTCTCTTTTTATCTCCTTGCTTTTTCTCCTCCATGCTTGTGTTAATTGAACAGTTATAATGGAATATGGGTGACCAAACGTGTACAGAAACAAGTGAGCTTTGTGTGGTCTTAAGTGTCATTATGAGAAAAGTTTTGCTGTTTTTTTCTTGAAGCCATAAATAAAGAAGTTAGAAAGGCAGAGTTCATGCAGCTGTGTGAGGCACTATTTAAGAGATGTCAATCACTTGCCCCATGAGAGAGATGCAGCCTGCTTAATGTATCAATGTGGCTGGTGTGACAGATTCAGATTTTGCAGAATTTAAGCCTTCATTTTTTTTAAAAGGAAGTTTCTTGAGTTCCTGACTACAAAGAATACTGCCCAGCATGAACAGTATGTGCCCTTGGTGCAGTAGTGTCTGCTTGCATAGGTAGCTAGCCTGAGACAATTGATGAGAGAGCAGTAAACTGTCTCCTATCCCATTCTTCTCAAGGGGAAGCTAAGGCTAAAGTGTATTGATGACACTTGCTCATTTGGGCAATTGAGTCTAAAAGTTAACAGCAACCCTGCAATTTCTGATTAGCTCAGTAGGTGGGGTGAGGAGAAGGAGGGATAGAAGCCCCTGCATATGTAGGAATTAGGGACTGAGGTAAATGCAAAGGGAGAAAGGAGGAGACAGACAAAGCCAGGAAAGGGGGAAAGAAAGGAAGAGAATGGAGGAAGGCAAAGTAAGTGCGGTATTAAAAAGGAGGATATTTTCCCTATGA
>NW_017729030.1:55475643-55476770 GCF_001723915.1 Gavialis gangeticus
AATTAGGGACTGAGGTAAATGCAAAGGGAGAAAGGAGGAGACAGACAAAGCCAGGAAAGGGGGAAAGAAAGGAAGAGAATGGAGGAAGGCAAAGTAAGTGCGGTATTAAAAAGGAGGATATTTTCCCTATGAATGATTCTGTTTGGGACAAGGCACTTGAAAGTAGTCAGTGATAAGTAATCTGTATTTATGTATGTCATGTAAATAGCTCCATGAATCCACAGACAAGTATTTGCTAATATGCATAGGAAGGGCCATACCCTCTTAAAGTTTAGTCACAAGGGGCGGTTGTACACGTGATAGAGTTTTAGTCCTTTAGTCCTCTGTGCCCCCTAAATTGAAATGGTGGGTTTTATTTTTCTGTCACTGTATATAGATTATTGTCCTGGCAGCCATAGGTGCCTGCTGAAGGCAGAAGCGGCAAGGGGCATGATCCTCTTGTTTTTTAGCAGAGCCTGCCCGTCTCTCCCGTGGCTGGGGGACCATTAATCTGGCAGCTCAACCCTGGCCATGGGAGAGGCGGGCAGTTTCCGCAGAAAAAAAGCATTGGGCCCCTTGCTGCTTCTGCCTTCAGCAGGCTCTTGCAGCTGGCAGGACACCTGGGGCTGCTCAGCAATGAGCTGGCTTGCCCCTGGGGCAGTGCGGAGAGGTGGCAGAACAGCGGCTGGGTGTGCTGCCCACCAGAAAAGGTGGCAGGGATAGTGCACAGAGTGCTGGAAGCCTGGGTCGGCTCAGGGAAGCTGGCAGCTTGCCTGGGTTGCCCCGTGCCCTATGCACCATCTCTGCTGCAATCTCCAGCTGCCAACACACCCAGCTGCCCTCCTGCCTCATCCCTGCACTGCCCCAGGGGCAAGACAGCCTGTTCTTGGGCAGCCTCAGGTGTCCTGCTGGCCGCAAGAGCCTGCTGAAGGCAGAAGTGGTGAGGAGCCTGATCTTTTTTTTCTGTGGAGCCTGCCCACCTGTCCTGTGGTCCGGGGCCAAGCTGACTAATGGCCACAATGTTCCAAGTTGCAACATTACAAACTACACAGAGAAGATGATATCGTGTGATTGCTGTTTTAGGGCTATATATGTAACTTGGCGTAAGTCATGTCAAGTTTCCATTTTGTATGTAAAACCTCCATCTT
>NW_017729030.1:55477475-55507437 GCF_001723915.1 Gavialis gangeticus
GTTCCGTCCAGCCCTAATGTCTATGAAATCTATGAAATCTGGGAATCCAAAAAATATTGGTGAAAAAATTGAAATTGTCAAAATGTTCCATTTTGATTTATATTTTTTTATTTTAAAAGTTTAGTTTTCTAGCTAGAAATGAGGTTTTGTACTGCAATGTTAGTTATTTACATATAAAGAAGCTTTTTTTAAAGTTGACCTCAAAATGTAATGTTTTAATATTACTGATGAGACTGGTTTTTTTCAATTAATGGTTTACAAAAATATTTGAGATTTTGATCTTTCATTCCAGTTTGGGAAGGGGAACCTTTTTCTGAAAACTTGATAACTTTTGTGGGTTAGGAAAACTATTTTCTCCTTAGGAGCTCATCTCTCAAACCGGAGGTTAAACTCTGATCTCTGGCATTGCCAACTTCAAGAGTTCAAAAATCAAGCCCCCTCCCTGCCATGGCGTTATTTTTAAAAATAAGTTTTTGTATACTTTTTGCTTGCCTGCTTGTCTCTGAGCCTTTACTATCTACTTTGCATCAGGCTTTCAAACTTTCATTGCCAGCCACACATATCCAGGTACATGCAGCTGTATACAAACTGAGAACATTAGCATCAGTTCTTAAGGAACAATTTGAAACCATAGATCGATTGTAAAAGGTGACTGAGGCTTGAAATATGCCAATGGAGTCACAATGCCAATAACACAAATGCAGTTTAGCTCCTGCCATAATAGGATTCCTGATGGGACGGGTGGTTATCAGTCTCAGAAGCCATAATAGAAATCCCCACAGGCAGTAATGACTAATCCTCCTCCAATCATGTTAGAGTTGTAACACAGTATATGAGATTTAACCTTTTAATTATGAATCTGAAATAAAGCCATAATCCAGCACTCAAGTTCCTCAAAGGAAGGTGCTCTGCACTGACATAAATCCATCTTGCTGGGGTGAGGTATTTACTTCAAAACCTCATTCACACTATTTTTTACAAGACCCCCCAGAAGAAAGCACTTAAAAGAGAGGCTGATGGGAAAATACTTCAGCAGAGGCAGCTGCCTCCTACTTTTGAGGCTATTGATCAAAATATTCTAAGGTGTCAGTAAAAATAAATCTAGGTACAGTGACACAGCTCCTGTCAAATGGCCATCAACTGCTGCTAACAATGCCTTACAGAGCAGTGGTTCTCTCTCTTTGCATAAGACACTCTGTATAGATGGGAACTATATGTTCCAGTTAAGATGAATTTTCAGTACCACAGTCCCCCTCATCCTCCCTTCCTGCTTTAGATGGGTAGTCGATTATTTCACCCCACCCCTTCCTTCTCCCCTTGCTCCTTGCTGGGGAGTGTGTATGGGAAACAGAACCAGACTTTGCCCACCTATGTCCATTTGCTTGGGAGTGATCCTACAATATTGTTTTAAGCAGGAGAAGAAAGAAGTTCTGGTAGCTATATGGCACTAGTCTGAGGTTTCAGAGACACAGATTCAGTTCCCTCCTCTGCCACAGACTTCCTCTGGTACCTGAGACTGAGAGCAGTCGCTTAGGGCAAGTTTCACAAAGGGATCCTAGGTGTTGCATTAATGGAATTCACAGCAGCTAAGTTAGGGGCATAGGCTCCATATACAATGCTTGGGGAGAGCGAGGCTTGTTAAAAATGGTGACACAGATGTCATCATACTGAGTTGCCCAAGGTACCATGAAAAAAAGGCTGAGGATAGGATATGTCTTAAATCCCAACCTTTGGGTCTCAGGTGCCTCCAGAGCTGTACTCATGATTCATAGCCCTGAACAGTCTCCCAGAGCTGGACATGCACACACCTTTTATCCCCGCCATCAACTCAGAAGAGATCATTCTTTCTTTCAAAACAGCCAAAGCAAGAGGTATAGTTGGAGGGGTAGGGGCGGGGAGGTGTCTTACGCAAAACTCACCCAAGAGGCTGGAGACTTGGGTTAAATTGCCCATTCTGGGAAGGCTCAAAGGGATTTGAAACTCCATCTCCTATGAATTTACCATAACCACGAGGCTGCTGGGTATGGGGATAGGCTGGATTTGGGGAAAGAAAGTGGGAGTGGCTATCTCTTTACCCTAGTGATCAGTCATTCACCTGCGAACTTGGAAGACCGAGGCCCTTGTCCCTGCTGAATATGTGATAGAATATTGTGAAATATCCATAAAACAGATATGGAAACCCAGGTCACCCCCAGCCCTATTGAGTGCCCCAACCATTAGGTTCAAGAGTCATATTCACTAAGCCTTTCTCTTTGGTGCAGTGTTATGGGGTTAAATCCTTTGTTATAAATAAGTCTCTGTAACTTCCATTTCATGATTCTCTAGTTGTATTGTAAACATTTTTCACTTATAAAAGCAAGTGTGTCACATCTGAATGGACTGCAAGGAACTCTGAGACAAAAGTACACTGTTTCTCTAGAAATATTCAGGGGTATGTCCACAGATTTTTTTTCTCTTCATTTCAATTCCCCTTGTGTAAAATATAGGCAATCCTGCCTTTCTCCCATAATATATCAGTCAATTTGGAGGCAATCTCTTTAAAATCTGGGAGAAAGGATCTGTGTCTTCCTGTATGTTTGAATAATGCCTAGTACAATCATGTCCTGACTAGAGTATATTCAGGGGATCCTGGAATATAAAACATATGTAAAACCTGCTGTTACTATTGCTGCTGCAACACGTATTCTGTAGATAAATAAAGGAGTCCAGTCTGTACAGCTGATATTCTTTCAAAGCTAATGCAAGTCCTGCTCTGTAGATGGTATTCTCTAAAAACCAGAAAAAAATGGTAAATGGTTCTTATCCTTATAATCTTGAAAAGTTTAGCTCTTATATTGCTGCTGCCTGTCATTGTGGTATTTGAGCCCAGAAATAAATTAAGATATTAATTTCCTTCTTTTTTTAATAATATGTGATGTTATCAGTCATAAAATGTTCATGAGTTCTGTCTGTTCCTCTCGGAGCCAGTTTTTCAAAACAGCTCAGCTCTCAATAGTGCCTAACGTGATACTTATGACCCAATTTTCAGAAAAGTTCAGGGTTTTACATGCATACAATATACTCAGCTTATTTGAAAGTCTGACCACATATTTAGATGCTTAAATGAGTACTGAGCACTTGCCTAAACAATCCAAGTAAATATTCAGCTAAAAGCAGGAGATGGTGGAAAGTATAAGCACAGCAGGCAAAAGTTTCCAAATTGTTAAAGTGAATTAGACACTTTATTAGAAAGTCTTACCATCTCCAAGTTCATTTCACACTGGGCTGACACCATGGGAATAGAAGTCCAAGAAGGAGAGACATATAGCACTGGATCAGTGCTAGCATGATAAAATTGGGGTAACTGCTTGTATTTTTCGTCTGTCTTTGTCTCCTCCATGGACATGAGCATTACAAGTGGCTCAATGCCTGACAGATCTCTGAGGGAAAACAAGGAGCTCGTGGTGACCTCATGGCTGCACCACAGCAGAGACTGAATGATGGTTCCTTTCTGCATAATACAAGGAAGAGAGGAGGACAAGCAACAATCTTAGAAGTTGTTGAGCAGGAGTATTGTCAAAGAAGATGACATGCTGGTACAGTTTCTGGAGATGATGCAGAGTTGGGCATCTCTGATAGAAAATAGAACAGTGGTGCTAGAAACCAGTGAAGCTAATGTGGAATATCATAATTCAAACAGCTTTCAAGTGTAGGCAAGGTTTTGATAATCTTGCCATTTATTCCAGTCAGGCCTGATTCTGTTTTACACTAGGGCCCCTTTGCACTGCTCTGAAAATATAAAATAGTCTTAAAGTGAGACTGAAATGATTTACATCTACTTTTAACTCTCTTTTTATATTTACCTAGATCAGGGGGAGGCAACCTTTTCTGGCTGTGGGCTAGACTGACCTGCTTTGATCAGAAGCAGGCAGATGGGTGGGCACTAGGAGCTGGCCATCACTGCCGCTTATCTCCATGGCAGCATGGGGAGAGTGCCTGTCACCAAAGCCCCATGTCCAAAGGCTGGATCCAATGGTTCTATAGGCTGGTTCTGGCCCATGGGCTGTAGGGTGCTAACCCCTGACTTAAGTGAAGTGAGAATTGTGCCCATTAATTCTAATGGGACTCATCAGGAAGCTAAGCACTACAT
Organism: Gavialis gangeticus; assembly: GCF_001723915.1. Taxonomy (NCBI): domain Eukaryota; kingdom Metazoa; phylum Chordata; order Crocodylia; family Gavialidae; genus Gavialis; species Gavialis gangeticus. Next base: position 55,481,605 of record NW_017729030.1, read on the forward strand.
GCATCACATTGGGTATCTCTCCCCTAAGGGATCACTTTGATGGTATCGAAATGAAATAACCATTCACAGTCCCAAAGCTGGGTCTGCAGAGGTTACTGTCATCTGTCTGGTTTCCAAGGAGCCAACTCTGTCCTTCAGGCAGAGAGTCAAGGTCTGCAGGAAGTGTTGACTATTTGGTCTGTAATTAAAAGAAAGGTACTTACAAGAACCTATTCATATCCTATATGATCTCCCCCAGGATCATTTAACTGACTAATTTGGACAGCCTAGACAACAAATGAAGACCTGGTCTCCTCTCTTGGTACAACTCTGTAAACATAATCCCTGATTGATTGGCCTCTAATACATCAGGTCTAAATGAAAAATTAATTAGATTGGCTACAACCCCGAAGTGAGCACTTTACCACTTTGTTTTGTCCATTTGATCCTTTCCCCTTTGATTTATGGGCAAAGGAAGGGGGGACAAAGGAAGAGGAGGGCAATACTAGATGTCACAAGAATTCAAACAGGTTTATAGAAAGCTGCAAGGGCTCTCTGCTGATATAAATAATTACACATATAACAGAATTCAGAATCTTTAAGTACAATGTTGGACACTAATATCCAGTTATGCAAAAAAGGACTTATCTAAGGTTCACAACCTTCAGTATACACAGGCACAACATATGTACATGAAAGCTGCTATTTGTGTGAGCAGATGCCATAAATAACTGTTCAGCTACTACCTTTCCTCCCATACATGGAAAAGTCTTTTGCAGTTTCTTGTGCTACCAACATTTGTGCATAAAAAACTAGAACAGTGATTCTCAACCAGGGTGTTGCAGCACCTTGGGGTGCCTGCAGATCCTTTCAAGGTTGACATGGGGTGCCACATCATGCCAGCACTATTAGGTGTGCAAACATGATTCACAAGATAAACCCAGAGTTTTCGAGTAGGAATCTACACTTGCAAAAACATTCTGACCTGTTGTGGTCTTTCTGAGTTTTTTGCAATTGAAGAATTAAGTGAAAATGAGTGAAAACTACGAACTGGCATTTTCCTAGGGATGTTTCTAAGGGTCGAGAACCACTGAAGTAGATGGTTTGCAGCTAGCTAAGCATGTGTTCTATCCCAGTTGCTGGGCTTGACAGTATCCATGTGTTTAGCAAATTCCTGAGATAGTTCAATATTTCCATGTTGGGACAGTGATCCTGCTTGCCTTAGTTGCTTGAGTCATCCTCTTTATTTGAGCAGAACTACTCACATGAATGAAAATGATGACGATCCAGCCCCTCATTCTGACTACTGTTATTGTTGTAATACTCAACATCCTTTGCAAGGCTAAAAGGTTGATGTGTTTTCGCTCAATAGATTCTCTTGACCCTCAGAGAACTGGGAAGAGATTGTTGTTTTCATACCTATGCACATTGCTGACCAGGGGTCTTCAGAGAACAGTGGGAATTGATGATGTAACTGATCATAGCTGTTAACACCTGTCAACAGTCTGTTCCTACTAGGACAGCAGAGTGATTTTGATCTGTTCTCAGAACTGCAAAGAGACAAGGAAGGAGACTGGAAGGTGATGTGCAGCACTGTGGGGTAAATACATCCCATGGAGTCCTTGTCTTTGGCCATTTGGAAGCTAGAAACTCTGTCGCAGTCTGTTTATTTCAAGAGACAGTCTCTTAGAAGAGCAATACCATTAACACTATGATGGAGAGAAGTTCTGACTATTCCTATCTTGGCATTATGGATATCTAGTCAGCCAACCTTTGATACTAACATGCAGCATTAGTCTCATAGTGACCAACCAGTATGACCCTGCTGTTGTGTTTCCCGTTGAGCTGTACAGTAAAAAACTTAGGAACATGTTTTAGTCTACCTATTAGACATATAAGTGAACTTAGGTGTCTAAGTGAGACTGTGCCACCCTGCTCAAGTCCCTGAATAACAGTTAATGTAAAAGGTGGAAGGGGCCTCCTCCCAGGAGTTGGTCAAGGGTTGGTGCGTCGATGCACTTATACCTAGTTTTGATTCCTGCTCCACCCAATTTTTAAAACCAACTGCCTGGGTGTGGTAGCAGCATTTCTAGTCAGGAGCACTGAGGACATCAATTGACCTAAAGGCTCATTGTAATATGCCTGATTCCTTCTAAATTCATCATTCCACATGTGTTAATAACCTTCTCTTCTTTTTAATGGTTTTGATGTTCCACCAATCAAGCTATCCTTTGCTTTGCAATTCTGCTGTCTGTTAGCTGCTTCTGGTAATGAAACTCTTATTTCACAGCCCTGCAGATTGTTTTCAACTCATTCCAATTAAGTTATATTTGTTTTTGCTTCAATCTTAAACTGCATAATACAGCCTTAGGCCCCTAGCATATTAGTAAAGCTTTTTTTCTTTTGCTTGGAGTTGATATAGTTCAGCAAAGGACACAGACACTTGTGGTCAATTAACTTTTGGATCTCCCAGTCATTCTCACAAAGCCAGTCTTGATGTTTTCTGGTAGAAAATCCAAGTGTCTCTTCACAGGCACTTGATAATGGTGGACTTGAAAGCATGACAAACACTGTTGTCATTTTCCCATTGTTGTTGACTGGAATTTACCAGTTTATTGTTGAGGCACTGGTGAAAGAGGTCTTGATTGGCTGGATCCTTGAGTCCTTCATTGTTGATCTTTCATTGGCATTGCTTCTACTGTAGCCATCATTTGGGTGCCAGTTTGAGAGACATAACCAAGCAGATGAGTCGGTGATTAGTCCAGCAGTTATCAGCATCTTGTATAGCTTGGGTGATGCGGACAATCCTGGGCATAAACAATGACATAGTAAATCAAGTGCCAATGCTTAGATCGCAGGTCTTGCCATGAAGTGTTGTGCCTGTTTTTCTGGTGGAACAGGGTGTTGGTGATGGTGAGTCCATATTCTATACATTTGGTCAGGAGGAGGATGCCATTAGAGTTGACCTTTCACACTCTTTCCTTGCCAATGGTTATGTTCCAGAGGTTCAAGTCCCTTCTGACTCTAGCACTGAAATTGCTTAGCAGAATGTCTGTGTCCCTCCAGAATGTCAGACTTGGTTAAGGTTGGCGCAGAATTCCTCCTTGGTTTTGCTGATGGTGTCAAGATTCAGGGCATATACATTGATGACAGTGGCATATTGGCTCTCTGCTAATTTGAGATGGATAGTCATGAATAGCTCATTAATTCCAATAGGGAATTAATTGAGCTGGTTTATGAGTTCATTCTTAATGGCAAAACCAACTCTGTGAGGTTGGTGTTCTCTTAATTCTATGAGCTGCCCATGTTCTGCTTGCTGGGCCTCACTCAGTGCAGCAACATCAATAGTGTGTTGCCTGAATTCTCAAGCCATGATTCCAAGAACCCTTCTGAACCATCTTTTTCCACTTGCTGAACACTTCCTCCTGGAATCTTACTGTGGGTTTAGGGCATCAAGAGGCATAATTGACATGATCTTTACTGCTCACCAGCTTCAAGAAAAATGCTGGGAACAACATACATCTCTCTACGTGGCCTTCTTTGTCCTCATGAAAGCTTTCAACTCTGTCAACTGACAACTGCTGGGCAGGGTCCTTCTGAAGTATGGATACCCATTGAAATTCATCACCATTTTTTGCCTGCTCCATGATGGTATGCAAGTGGTGGTTCTCAGTAACAGATCTATCACAGATCACTTTGAAGTTAAGATGGGAGCTAAGCAAGACTGTGTTATCACTCCAACACTCTTGATATTCCTTATTGTGATGCTACATCTGACCACCAAGAAGTTTCCAGTTGGAGTGGAGCTAGACTAGCAAATGGATGGTAATATGTTTAATTTCAGCCAACTGTAAGCCAAAACAAAGACTGCCCCAAGCTCAATTATTGAGCTCCAGCACGCTGATGATACTGTAATGTGTGCTCACCCGGAAGCAGATCTTCAGGCAATCATTGACGTCTTTACCAAGGTATACAAGAAAATGGGACTGATGCTTAACATTCAGAAGACTAAGGTCCTCCATAAACAAGCTCTTAATGAGCAGTCCCCAGCTCCAGTAATTCAGATTTGTGGTAAGACTCTGGAAAACGCTGAGTATTTCCCATACCTTGGAAGCCATCTCTCACAGAAGATTGACATCAATGAAGAACTCCAACATTGCCTCAAATGTGAAAGTGCAGCTCTTAGACACCTCAGGAAATGTGTGTTCGAAGATAGCAACGTCTATGTGATGATGCACCTCACCATCTGCACCCCCCTTTCCAAATTCTAAGTCTGCCTATGCCATCTCCTCCTGTGGTTGGGGAGAGGAGGTGACTGATGTAAAAACAGATCTTGGATTTCTCCAGGAACAAAGCCCTTTATCCTGGGAACCTGGAGTCCTACCCAAGTACCTGTGAAATGTCAGAGATATCACTTTTTCCCAGGTCAAGCACAGCTAATTTCAGTTAATTGCCATTTATTCCAGGGACAAACTATGCATGAAAAGGGGTATACTACTCCTAGGTTTTGACAGAACTGCCCCAAATGCAGTATCTGTTTTTACTCAGTCTTAAAGGTTGGATGATGTTGCTTTACAAAAGGAGTTGCATTACCGGATGTTTCAGGGATTTGAACAAGGCTGCATAGAATCACCCTTAGACACCTAGGTCCATTTATATGCTTGAGAAGGGAATACATCCAGCACCTAGTACTTAGGTGCTAGAATGGTGCTGGATTAATGCTAGTGTTAGAATACAGAAGCTTTTGTGGTGATAGGTACAGTAAAATTTTAACAGATTTTAAACATTTTATTTTATAGAGGACAGGCAGTGTGTGGGTTGATCATTAGAGGCCTGTATTGTGTGGCTCTGCCACTGGCCTGATGGGTGACCTTAGCTGAGCCATTTTACTTTTCTGTGTCTCAGTGTTCCCACCTTTAAAAATGGGCTAATTATACTGGCCTTTTTATAAAGTTCTTTGAGACCTGTTGATGCAAAGTGCTAGGGAAGTGCTTGGGATGATCATAATTATTGCAGATCATCAAGAGAACTGCTTGCTATGTTAGAAAGCAGATCAATGTGGTATTAGATTGGCGTTTTAAAAAATCTGTTCCAATAGGTTTGTTTAATTCTTCAGCAGACTATGTTGTTTGAGTACCAGTTAAATACACTATATTCACCAAATTTAATGGCCTCTCAAGGTGAAAATTCATTGGACTACTTCCTGACTTTGCAGGCATTCTTGCATTTGGAACTCCCCAATGTTGCTTGCTAAGAAATCCCCAGTTAAGATTGGAGATAAAAGATCTGAGCTCTAAGAGCCAGAAGTTGAGGACAAATGAACAGCACATTATTAATCACAACTGGATTTTGCTTAAGCCCGAGGCCTAGAAAAGCAGTTGATAAAGTAGCAGAATATTAAAAACAAAACACTTTTATGACCAAGGGGGAATTGTACTGCTAAACTGTTAAAATGAGAAACTTAAATTAGCTAAAGAGTTATTAAAAGTGAGGCCAAAATACACTGAATTCCAAAGAGCAGTTATCTGGGATTCCACAAATGAATTGCTCTCTGTAATCTTATCTTTAAGCACAATGCTTCATGGACAGGTTTAAAAATATATTACTATGTGTGAAAAAGCTTAGATGATCAATATCGTTCAAATTTGAAAGAGATGAAGTTGATATCAACATGTCAGTCCCAGTCCAGGAAACTGTTCATGCTTTAAGTTAAGCATCTGCTAAGTACATCCCTGAATAAGGATATACCTAAGGATATACTTAAAGTTTGCAGCCCTGCAAGTTGTCCTATACTGTCCTTTAGGAACTATATTCTATATTTTTTTCAGTGAATTCTTCACAGATTTTCTTAACCAGTGTCATTAACAGCTTGATTCTGCCAGGAGATGAATAGAGCTAATTAAAGTTGCTGATATTATCTACTACTCAGTTCCAGGGTGGAAATCCTGGTTGAAGCTAGCGGGAGAAAGAGAACACAAAGAAATTTGGACTAGTTAATTGTCCAGTGGTCAGGGCATTCAGCTAGAATATGGAAGTCTGATGTGGAAGTCTGAGGCCCCTGACACATTACCTTTAACACTTGTTTAACAGGTAAATCTGTTAACCTGTTACTACTTAAATAGTAACCCAGCCACACATCTAAGTCAATTTAAGGCATGATAATGCAGCAAACAAGCCCCTGAATTATTCCACATACAATGAATAAGAACTATGTGGCTTGGTTGTATAACACCTTAAACTGAACATGTGGCCAGGTTCTGCCAAAACACCACGTGCTACCCAGCAGGGCAGGACATAGGGCTTTGGCAAAAGCTGGTGTACAGGGAGACCAGCACTGGGCTGTCACAGCCTGATGCCAGGCTCTCTGTGCACCAGGAGCTGTATAAACCCTGTGTGCTGCCCACCTGGGCACCACATGGGGAGCCCAGAGTTGATCCGCAGCTCAGTGCTGGGTTCCTCATGCTGAGCCGTACATGGGGTTTGACAGCAGGGCTGTGCAAAATGGCACCGTTCCATTTCACCTTCAGTTTCGAGGTTTGCCTGAAACAGCATTTTGTTTTGAATTTCATTTTGATTTGAAACAGCTGTTCTGTTTTGCTTTGTCAAAACAGTGAGGCTGTTTTGATGCTGTTTCAACGTTTCGCTAGATCAGGCTGGGGATGGGGAGTGAGCCCAGCTGGGTTGACTTCCCATTCTCCGTGCTAGATTGGGTTGGGGACTCCCTGTCCCCCAGCCCGATCTAGCACAGGGGATGGGAAGTCAGCCCGATCTACCGCTGGGGAGGGGAACTGAGCGATTGGGCTCAGTTCCTTTCCCCAGCCCGATCGCAGCACTGGGGAGGGCCACTGAGCCCGGGCTCAGTTTCCTTCCCCTGCACTGTTATCGGCTTCCTGCAACCTGGCGGGAGGAGACGGGAAGAGCCAGGGCTGTGGTCCCAGCTGCTGCTGGGAGCGTAGCCCTGGTTCTCCCCTGTCTCTCACCACCTCGCTGCTGTCTGCTTCAAAACTCGAAACATTTTGAAACTTTCAAAACATTTTGACTAGCTTCATTTTGTTTTGAGGCTGTTTCAAAGCCCTTCGATTTCACTGGTTTGAGCTCAAAATGAGTCGAAACAGTGTCAAATTGAAACAGCCGGCAACATTTCGCACAGCTCTGTTTGACAGCTCCTCACACATGAAGAGCCAAGCCCTAGGTTGTTGCAGCCCACTGCCAGGCTCCCTGTGTGTGGGGAGCTGTGAAGCCCCATTTGCTGTTCTGCTAGGTGGCGCATGGGGCTTAAACAACACCCTGCATAAATCCTGTGATAGCTGTCAAACCCCTGGTGCACACATACCAAACCTGGCTGCTGCAGCACAGTGCCAGCTTCTCCACGTGCAAGGCTCTCTCAAGCCCCGTGTGCCGCTCAGCTGGGCAGCATATTGGACGTATACAGCTCCTGGTGCTTGTAGAGCCTGGCATTGAGCTGTGGCAGCCCGGTGCTGGGCTCCCCCTGTTCTGAGCTGATTTGTTGGCTGGAGTCAGGGATTGGTTTGGTTCCTGCTTCAACTGATAATCAGTTAATTTGGTTTTATCTCGCTGGTGCTAGGGGAGGCTTATGAGCCTAGGCTCCCCCTACACCAGCAAGCAAGCCATGTGTATCATGGCGGGAGGTGCACTTGTTAGAATTGAGGATTAGATCCCATCATGTCTTAAAGTGAACATCTGTCAGGGGCCTGAGATTCAAATCTCTGTTCCAAGTTAAACAGAGCAAGGCCTCCGGCCTGAGTCTCTCATATCCCAGGGGACTGCTTTGATCGTGAGGGTGTTGGCTAGTCTGGGCTCTCCCACTTGCATTTATTTGTGAACAATTTCAGGATGTCTCTCTTTGGTTACAAAACCAGATTTTAAAAACTCTACCTTTTTTGCTAAATGGCATTGTTGGTTTCTAGCCCATCCCATGGCTGAGCCCTCAGGCTTGATCCAACAAGACACTGATGGACATGCTTAAAGATGAGCAATGGCAGTAGCATCACTTTTTGGTGGGAGATCCAGAAACCAGCCCTGGTGCCCAGTTAGAGAACGGCAGCTCCCCAGGGAGTACTGTTGCAGCAGCAGCCACAGTTAGGATGCGGCAGGCCACTCTACGTCTTTGAGTTTTTGTGGCAGGTAACACTGACGCCCTCTGCCATCCCCCTTGCCCCTTCTTCCCTTCAGGGTTTAGGCCAGGTCTTACCCACTGGCAGAGTTTTGCCCAGGGCTCAGCATCCTACCCACCCAGTCCAGCATAACTTATGTCTCTGACCAATATGTGTACTTGTGGGGGTACTAAAAATATCTAAATCTGATTCTTCCAGGCTTACAGAAAGACCACTCTGTCTGTGTAGCTCTGTATGTTTAAATTGAAGATTGAATTGGTTTAAGGTGGAAGGGAAAGTGCAGGTTTCTTGGGCAATAGCATGGGATTTTCAAACGAATTCAGCAGTGGATAATGATGGGCAATGGAAATTTACCCATTGACTTCCAGGGGCACGGAGTTAAGGGAACACGCAGCAGTTTTGAAAAGTTCACCCTTCATATTTTTTTCTTCTGACAATGACATTGTTATCAGGTTTGTTTGTTCTTCCTGACAGGAATGATTATGATCCTCTTATTCACAGTATGAATCCTCATGCTTCTATAGGTGTGAACACCTGCTTGCAGTTGGAGGTACTGTTCAGAGGGAATAAGAATATAACTCAGTCCAATCCTTGGTTCATTTAACTGTTATGTTATCTGGCCTTGAGATATGTGTCTCAGGGTCCCATAGTGATTTTTATCAGCGCTATTACAGGGTTTTATGTGAGAAACACAATTTATTGTTCTAATGTAACCTATAGAAGTTATAGTAACAAGCACAGGGAGAGGAACACACTATGGCTCATTTTTTTGTGATCAAGATTGTAACGAAAGCAGGATATGATACAATATGAATCCATTCCAGGCAGAGACATAAAGATTGTAAAGAGAATAAGTATGAACATAACATGCTGCATTCTCATTTACAGACTCTAGATTCTTATCTTTTTGACCTTCTCAGAAGCTGCTGTTACACAAATCTGACCAATTTTTCTAGAGAAGTAGTTTCTGAACACCTGCTTTGAAATAAATAACAGCAATTTTTATTTATTTATTTATTTTTTTAATGGAGAAGAGATCCAGAATTTTTCTGGAGGGGAAAAAAAAATTCGCCTTCAGTAACAATTGTATGTTTTACCAACCCTAAGCTATAGTTAGATATAGCAGGCTGAGTTCACATAAAGAATAGCATAGGTGATGAATTTGCCCTGCCCTAAAAATAGTAATGCTTTGTTACACATTGGTAACACTTGTATTTTAGGGGCGTTTTCCAAGGGATTTAGGGGAGTTGGAAATCAATAAAAGTTGGCTGCCTAGCTTCACTAGATGACAAAGAGCATTACTAGGTTGACAATAAGCTCAGGTCAGTAGGATCTGTAATTCCATTTAGTGGAGTAACATTTTCATATCACTGCCTAAGAAGAGTTAGAAGAAAAGCAGCCACAAAGCTATATGACTGATCTGGGTAGATAGTTCAGTAATCTGTAATCTTTCATCTTTTCAATGAACACCCCTCTGCCCCACCCCAATCCACCAGAAATTTCAATAAAAGTGATATGTTTTCATGACTTGTACATTTTCACACAGAGAATAACCTACATTTTTGTACAGCTCTTTTCATCTTTCTTTTTTTTTTTTTGCTGCTCAACTCTATGAGTCCTTGAGCAGAGCACAACTGGGGACACAGAGTTATGGTGCTATTACAAGCCAAATAAATCCATTTAGGAACCTGTCACTTAGATTTCTTTCTACAGAGCTCTGTAGAAGTGTAAGAACTGGTTAAAATAAAACCACCTTGAACCACTAAAAAAGAGAAAAAAAGAAAAAGCCCTCGGGAAGGTGGAACTTGGTTCTGATGAGATTTTTATTCTCTTGAAAGGGGAATTTTTAAAAAGAGGGGAAAATGATCATTAAGACTTTAGCTGGTGGAAGCAGATCCATGTCTGAGGAAAGAAAAAGGGTGAAATCCTATCCCTCTACAAAGCAATGGCAACCCCCTGCTTATTTCAACAGCTTGCTGATTTTACTGTTAACCTCTGGGGATAATGAGGTGTCACATATGTTCTTAAAATATTTTAAGCTTCTTCCTTAAAAGTGTGGGTGTGGCTTACCAGCTCCCTCCATCTCCTTAAAATGCAGAAATCCCCAAAGGAAAAATAATCTGGCTATCATTTGTATACATGCTTAACTTTAAGATCCTGAGCAGGTGCACTGAAATCAGTAGGCCTACTCAGACCTAAAATTAAGTACATGTTGGACTGTGTAAAGAGTGGGAAGCTAAGAAAGTATGTGTTTAAACCCCTATGCATGTGAGTAGTCCCATTGTCTTTAATGGAACTATCAGTGTGTGAAGAAGGACTCCAGGAATAGACCCTTCATTGCTGCATCCTAGAACCCAGAGTCTATGTTAAAATAATTAAGGCTGGTATTTATTAGTGTAGGTCTTTTAGCCACACAGGAGATACTTCACTGTATACCAACTAGTCCATTTTTTAAAAAAATGACTGTGTTGTCGTATTGTATTTTATCTACAGAAGAGCACATGGTCCATTCATCAGCATAAAATATGTTTCTCTCTTGATGGAAAACAACAGAATGTAGCCACTGCTACCTTACAAATGGCAGACAGAAAAGACCACTGATTTTTCTTAGTGTAACCCAGGTGGCAGCCCAGTAGTTGCCCCCCATGCCCAATTTCAGGAATGGTGTGGTGAGAGTGGGGCAGGGCTTCTGGCCAGCACCAATTTACTTTCCAGTTGGCCCCTGCTCCCCCACAGAGTAGCCTGTGGTCCCAAGAAGGTCTAACACTAAATTGCATAATCAGAATCACAAAACAAACCAGAACGCATTAGTCAACCCTTGACTCAAGAACCACAGGTAGGGTAACCGGCAGCTTTCAGCCACAGCTGAGATGCTACCACAAGGAAGCAAGGTGCTCATTCCCTGCAGCTCCAACAGGCTTGCCAATAAGCGACAGACTGCAACAGTGTAGGCTCTTCTGATCTGCAGCAATCAAATTGTATCAAACCCCAACCCCCAAAGAGGCTGAAGGGTGATCCTCCGTGGCAACCAAAAAGGCAAGCAACAAGCAACAGAGCAGGCCCCTGCAGCAATCAGCAGGACTCAAACACAAAGCTCAGGGACTCCATCTGGTGACAATCAGCTGCAGAATAAGGGACAGGACCGAATCCCCTCTGGGGCAGTCAGTGGCAGAGGGTCAGCAGCACAGGCAGCTCCAAGGGGGTCATTGCTCTAAACCCCTGCTCCAGATGACTGGCTGGGCACCCCACATGCCTTGCGGCTCGCCTGGCACATCCAGCACACTGCGATGGGGCCTTGGGGCACCAGCTCTCTGCCACAAGCCTTGGTCTTGGTTCCCTCTCTGCTGCAGGGCTGGAGGCACGGCCGACTGCTGCTGCCGCCTTCTCCCAGGGCCTTCGAGGCTCTTCAGAGCGGTCTCTCTGCTTCCTCTGCAGGGTCAGCTCATCCCAGCTCTTCTTAGGCCTCCTGCCCCGTTCCCCGGAGCCACTGTCAGCAGCCCCCCCATGCCAGTTCGGCTGCTGCTTTTATCCCCTCCGGCAGTCCCTCCCTGGCTTGCAAACCGGCCAGCCAGGGCTCAGGGTGGCTGGCCCACAACCCCGGCCATCCCCCTCACATGCGAACGAGGGGACTGAAAACCCCTTCTTTCGACTGGCTTCTCCTTTTCCACAGGGCAGGGCTCCCCTGCTCCACCGCTGGGGGTGCTCAGAGTTCACCGGCACTGTTTCTAGCCCAGGGTAAGTATCTCAAGCCAATCTGGTGAGCCCACATTGGCAGTCTGTTACATCAGCAACAGTAGTCACCAGGCCCTCGCAGAGGTCAAGAGAGGCCCAGGCCACTTCCATTTTTTGAGGCTCCCGGTTTATTAAAAAAATATTAATTCATAGTGAATTACATGCAGTGTGGCCCGGTAATGGGACACAAATTTAAATGTTTTCTTTCAATCCTGTCAGTGTATCTGTGTGTGTGTGTATGTATAACCTCATTTGGAGATAACGTGAAATGTCTAAATTTGAGGCCCTCCGTGAATGAGAGGCCCAGGCCAAATGGCCCTCCTGGCCCCCCCTGTGAAAGGCCCTGGTAGTCACTGCTACATTTATATCAGCAATGTTCTACAATTACGTAATCTTTCTTATTAACTTCAACACAGCCAATATGGCTGTCCGTTTGCCTGGAAATGCAGGACAAGTGTGAACCTGGGTGGGGCAGGTTGATTTCTTTGTCAGGGATTATGACCCGGTAGTGTCTTGCCCACAGCAGTGGATCTTAACCTTTTTAGACACAAAGCACCTCTCATTAGACTCAAGACATCCATTGGCAAATGCCAGCTCTTAGCTTTCACCTTTTTTTGACATCAGAGCAATAATAGAGCAATTCTTCTGTTGCAAAGGACTCAGAAAAAACACAGTATCTCAGAATGTTTTTGACAGTGTGGATTCCTACACAAAATCTCTGGATTTATTTTGTACATTCTTTCTAAGTTTTTGCATTCCACAGCACCCTTAAAAGGATTTCATAGCATCCCAGGGTGCCATGACACCCTGGTTAACAATTGTAGGCCTACAGTTTTAGGGTCATATTTCTGGAAGTGTTCTGTGATGAACAGCTCCAGTGAGAACCGTAGGAGTTTCTGAGAGCTGTGCCTTCATGGAAATCTGGCTATTACACTTAGTTGCTTAAGTAGGAGGTGAGTGCTTCGGAAAATTGGGCTTTAGTGGTAGGTATGGAGTGAGTTTAGAAATCCATTCCTGTAACTGCAAACCTTTTGATTTATACATTCATCTGATTACCTAAAACCTGTAAATGCCTTTTACAGGGCCACCTAGTCACACTATTGATCCCAATTTATCATCTAACTTCTATCTCCGTTTGTTTTATTACAGAGACCAATACAGCCCAGAGGGGTTTTTATCATATGAAAGTGGCAACATTGTCCTTATAAACCCTTTTCTGTTTTTGATGGAAATGAATTTCTTCTCCAAGAGAAAATAGTCTAATGGTTGTATCAGCATCCAGGGTCTCTTACTGTCCTAAAATGCTTAGGGCTCAATTCTACAGATGGATCAAGTGAGTAATTTTACTCATTTGAATAATCTGATTGTACTCCGTGGGACAATCGTAATGAGTACAGTGATTCACATACTTAGTTGTTTGCAGGAGAGGACTTGGACACCCTTGAATCAGTGCAGCACTGCAGCACATTTTAAATTTAAGCATATGCCTAAATCACCCATATTTTAAACAAAGCATCCATTTTAAGTGCTTTACCAAATAGAGATAGGTTTGGACCCATCTTCCAGTGCTTCCCTGAATCAGAACCTTAGTCCCCAGTACAATCCATGGGGACAGACCTTTATGGTTGTTTGGGGTCCTGCTGAATTTAATGGGGTTTTGGTGGGTCTGTCTTTATTATTAGATTGCAGAATCAGAATTGTAGACTGTAATTAGAGACACACATGTTTATGGTCATGACTTGGGAGTGAATATTGAATGAATAAGCCTAATTTTTCAGTGAGGCACTCTGTGGGTGATTCACTGTGTATTATGACCAAGTGCGCTAAGCCATTCTTAAAAGCACACTTTACAGACAGCACATACTATGCTAAAGAATACCTGTAAACAATGGAGGGACCCGTGTGCTGGATGGAGAACTCCCTGAGCCCCGTACTGCAAATTGATGTTTGGACCATTTTTTGATGCATGTCTCAAGCTCTGGCATTGGGGATTTAAAGCAGATTATCATTTTCTACTCAGGCACTATTCTTCCTGCTGAAACACTTGTGAAAGAGAAAAAGCGCCTTCTAAAAAAAGGGCATTTACTTTTTCTGAAGCTGAGCTTTGAGGTTGCTATTTATCGTTGAGGTTTATCTGCCTGAGAAATAAAGGCAAGGAGGACTTGGCACTGTAGCAGATTGGTTGACTGGCAGGCCAGATATTCATATACTGTTAACTTTCCTTGCCTTTATTTAACAGTATGGAATTGGGGTAGTAGTTTTATAAATGAGGGTCTTGAGTAACTTTGAATTCCAAAGGCGCCATGGGTGTACGTATGTGGAAGAGTGGGGAGTGTGAGGAGAGTAATCGCTAGGCCTTTGTGAAGGTTTTGTCTAAATAAAATGTCCTATTTCTTTTTAACGTTTGCCTGTTTTTAAATTGGCTGAATAATATCCACAGTTGTTTGCCTGTAGAAACTTAGGTCAACTGACTGACCTGACATCCGTACCACTCATTGCTGAGCTATTCTTTTATGAATCTGACCTTGAAAACTGAGTCTCCTTTAAAATATTATTGAGATACTAAATTGTGAATATATTTCTTAAATTACTTAACACCTGGGCTAAGCTTTACTGCAAACAGGGTTTCTGATAGATGCTGTTCTTAGTACTAAGAGACTAAGTATGAGAACTAAGATATTTGCAAACTTAAGAGTTTTAGTTCTTATTAGCAAATGTTTTGTGCTGAATGGTTAATATCTTTAGCCAGGCCAATACAAATGGAGAGTTCTAGGATCTCTTTTAGGGTTGTCTGGTGACTGTGTAAAGAGTACAGACCTAATGAATTTGAGGTGGCCGCACCCCAATTTTGCGGTCCAAGCACAGTGCTGGTTGCCATTGTCACAGCAGAGTGTGGAGGGCCCCTCGGCTAGTCAGAGGCGTGAGGGGGCCTGCCGTATTCTGGCATGAAAATCTCCCTGCCCAGCACTCCCCTGCCTTTCTCTCCATCCCTCTGTGCTTCAGCAAGCCAGGGATTCCCCCCCTTTTTCTGTTTGCATCTTCCTCCCCCCTCCCACCTTGCTAGCCATTTCCATGTTTTCTAGTGGGAATGGGATTTTTCACACGGGTTCTACTGATTTTGCAGTTTCCATGAAAAATGTGAAATCATGATTTCAGTAGGTTCCTAGTAATAAGTAGTGTGTGTAACAGCAGATGGAACCAGGGTGCAGTCTGCAGAGCTATGATGACTGCTAATTGGACTGCAACTCCCAGAAACCCCAAGGAGCTGGGTGGAGGGGAGACAAAGAAAAAAGGAAGAAGCAGCAAGCAGGAGAGGAAGTTAGCACCAGAGTGAGATTAAAAAGGGAATGTTTGCAGCCCATGCACATACAATTTGATCTTAGCCTTTGTGATCTTTAAAAAAGGGAGTTACAGAGTTGACGGGGTAAAAGGAAACACAAACACCTGGGCGAGGCTGACTACCATGCTGAGGTGCTGGATCTCATTGCAATATGGGGAGAGGAGAGAATGCCGTTGCAGCTATAGCAAAAGGAACTGAAGGAAACCATCAGAATCAGGTTGTTTGTCACAGGACTGGCAACTCACAGGTACAGCTCCTAGTCCTGCCCCTGCTCACAACGCCTCTAGTGGCAAGTCACAGCTGTGCAGGTCAGGGATAGAGACGGTTTTTTAGCCTTAGGTGTGACTGCTCCACTAAGACAGACAATACTAGGCTAATTAACATTTGTTAGTTAATCTGAGTCTGGCCACTCCCACTTCTGGTTAGGGCTTTTGCAATGGTTGCAGTGAAACTGCCCAGAGCACTCGGAAAACTTGTATTTCTTTTATGTCTATTGCCTTGAGAATACCGATGGGCATGATAAAGAGGCTATGTGAGTGGCTTTGACCAATGATCTCCTTTGGCATGAACAAAGATTGTCCAGAGTTAGCTAGTGAATAACTGGCTGCATTAGTGTCAAGTTTGTTCCTTTCTTGCTGAGTACACTCAATGGATGGGGGAGCGTTTTATTATTCAGGGTGCTGTTGTCTGGTATGGATGTAGCAAGATCTGGCTCACTTTTCTTCACATTCAAGATGTATTTGTGGCCATTGGGGGACTCATGAAAAAGCTGGCCTACAGGAGAATGCAGTTGGCATCCAACCCCCTTTACATGTTTTCTGACCATTGAAGGTAGGTGTGTCTGAAAACGGAGCGTAGGAGACAGCTTTCTCCATGAGGTCTAACTCCTGATAAAGCTATTCGAAAATCCAAACAGTAATAGATGTAATGATAGAGACTGTTGAAATGTTTGCATGAATTTATTTAAATGACACGTCTTCTTTTTAAAACTAAATCTATATGGAAAATTCTAAATACTTTCTAGCTGCGTGGGTTTTTGCAACATTTTTCTCAACACTTTTCTCCAAAATCATTGTCAAAATTATTTTAGAAATTTTTCATTTCTAGAAAAACAGGTTTCTAGAATCTGGAGATGTTAGATACCTATTTCAGTAAGGTTTTGAAAGGAAAAAAAACCCTGATTAAAAAAGTCTGTTAAAAAATGAAAAATGAGCCCCTTTTAAACCCGGTAAAAAGAGAACAGCTTTGATATGTGGGAATGTTCATGCGATTGTTTTCTCCCCATTTCTCAACTAGCTGTAACAAAAGCACTTCAAGTCTTGAATAAGTACTTTTTCTTAAAACAAGAAATCAAAATAAATAAAAACATCAACAAATAAAATCTTCATATATCACTGGTAAGCTCAGCAGTGTACGCTAAGTGATTAGATGGAAGAAAATATAGTGGGAACAACCACTCTTTGCATACTTCAGCTCAAGAGATTTTTCCAGTGGTAATTAACATATTTAACTTATTTCTAAAGATTTACAAACATTAAATGCCATTAAGCACTCCATGCCAAGAATGTCTAAGAAGCTGGTATAACTTTAGAAGCACATATTGCATCCATCATACCACTCTTGTCACTTAAATGGCACTCAATCCACTTAAAATTACAGCGATTATGGAAGGAACGTCAAGTTTCATCGGCAATGATTACACTCTGATTACCACAGGCAGAGTGCTAAGCACTACTGATGCTATTACACAACTGCCAGTTTGCAAAAGCTGTAGAGGAATGGGATGTGTGGCTCATTTAGATGCTACCAAGTGAACATTCAGTGCTCTTCATGGTTATGTTGTTCTATCAGATGTGTAAGAGAGAGACTGTCAGTGGGCAATACATTCCCCTTCTCCTGAGAAGTTCAGTCAATGAGAGAACTTGTATAGTGCCCAAGAGCTTTGCTAGCACAAGCGAGAACAGAACACAAGACCTTCTGCTTCTAATAGGTTAACTCATACTGTTTTAGTTTAGAGCTGGGGTTTGTGGCCTATCCAAGGGGCTGTGATTCAAGGTAGTCAAGACAAGCGGTCTTTCTACACGCAGCCAACACATTACAAGAGCTGGGACTTCACAAAGATCTGATCCCATAGCCCGCTGGCTCTGCAGGGCAGTCAGCTTGCTGGACAGAGCAGTCTTGCCTGTACTGTACTGTGCAGAATTTCACTTGCAGACTGTGCATAGGATGCATGACTTGTTTCTGTGCAATTCTGCTGTTAATTCCCAGCAGGTTGCTGAATGCCTGGAACCATTCTAATAGTGTCCTATGCATACAAAGGGATTCATGCTTCAGAATATTAGAATGGTTTTATTTCATGGATTGACGTTTGACTCACAAAAGAATATGGTGCCTGGCTTTATGGGAGTGACCCCTCCTATTATTCATCTTGACATACCCATCATGGATGTTTCTCCGCATTCTTACATTTGGGGCAGGGGTACCCTTCCTTGAGAACAACCTGAATCCCAGATCCTGCAGATCTCTGGGGATCCGGCCACTCCTCTGTAGCTCAGCCATTTTCCACTTGATTCCTGGTTTTTGTTCTTCAGTCCATGAAGACCTTTCATTGACCACTACCCAGCTTCTCCATTGAGAAGGAGATCCGTGTATTCCAGGGACCCACAAAGCAGGGAGCCTTAGGGTACAAACAGCCTGCAACAGGACAGCTTGCAATGGAGACCTGCCATCCCTGTTCTTCAGTCTGTAATAATCACTTTTGCAGTAGGTGGGGAGGCATCAGAAGACCCTTGCTTGCTGGGGATTATAAGGGAGTCCTCCTACCTCGGCTAGGGAGAGATTCAAGGCATTGGTTAACTCCTGCAGAAGAAAGAATCATTTCCTTATTTACATCATCTGACCAGATAGCCTATGCTGCATGATCATGCAGGGAACAGGGTAAGAAGAGTGTGAAGAGCTGCAGGGACTTGTCAGACCTCTACAGTAGACCCCAGGCTGGAGGGAAAAGACGTGACCAGTATATTGGATTTGGGTTAAGTAGCTTTATGACTGAAGAAATAGAACTAAGGCCTTGAAGACAGGGTCTGGAACGGTGACTGGACATTGTTTTACCATATGTGGGCTGGTAAATTAGCCTGTGGGTTTACAAGGTTTTGTTCCTTCCTTCCTCTAGCAAGCTCCCTCCTGAAGGCCCAAGTATAATCTGCATCCCCAGATTTTGGCCTATCAATAGGCA
Organism: Gavialis gangeticus; assembly: GCF_001723915.1. Lineage (NCBI taxonomy): Eukaryota > Metazoa > Chordata > Crocodylia > Gavialidae > Gavialis > Gavialis gangeticus. Next base: position 55,500,026 of record NW_017729030.1, read on the forward strand.
ATATACAGTGGTAAGAACAGAAGCTCCTGAAGATGTTTGGGAAGATGCTGAGGGGAGGAGCGGGGGAAATGGCTGTTAATGGCACATTATTGTGTGCGGCTCTTTCCAGCACATCTGTTGTGACAAAGCTGCATCTTTCTTTCTTGGCAGAAAGTACTCATGAAAATCCAGCTAGGCATGCAGCACTCTAAATATTTAATAAGCAATACACAAAGAAAGGTTTTGGGTTACGCTGAAATTTGTTTCTTTCACCGGAGAAGGCTGGAACCGGGTTCATATTCCTCTCTGCATGTATGTCTTGTTTAATGCAACCATTTAACTAATTCAGTATTGTACTACTACTGCTCTGCTTTCCCCTGGAAGCTAATGGGAGATTGAATTGAAGGCCTAGAACCCAATCCCAAACCCAAATAGAGTCCAACATAGAGTTGATGATAACATAAGATTTTGGAGTGGGGTGACAAAAGGTGAGAGTGATAAAAATCACTGCCCAGCTCTGCTCACACTGAAATCAGCAGGAAAATGCAGGAGATAATGCAGTTTTTTTCCTAGCTGAAATATAAGTTAGATTTTCAACACAGCTTAGCTTCTAGCAGTTCTTACTGAGGACAATAGGTGTGCTTTTTTAAAAATATAGACTGTTATAGTAGCCAGAGCTGGACAAGTTCCAGTCCTTTTGTGTTTACTGCTTGGAAATATGCTAGCAAACAACTACACTAGAAGGAACATTTATAGAAAGAATAACTTCTAAGCAAGTCTTAGAGAACACATACAGAAAGGATGCCTCTCCCTTATACATTCAAATATCAAGCACAAATTTGCTTCTAAGACTCACTCCACAAAGTATAGAGGAAAAATAATACCAGGATCATACATATTCAGTGCAAACATGTAGTACATCTCATGTGCTTAATTCTGGGTATCTAGTATCACAACAAGCTGCTTACAAACAACCTATAGCACCAAATGGATCAACAAATGTTTCTGAATAATAAATATTTGTAAATAGTTGTAGAATGATAAGCTGCAGAAAAAGTTATCACATTCCTTAAATACATTATTTGCTTAGAATAGGGTGAGGGAGGGGAGAGAGGCTAGGTAGTAATACACTACACTGGGTCCAACTACACATGCAAATAATTTGAAGCAATAAACTCCGGAGCTGCAGTAGACTACTCATTCTGAGTTGGAGTAGACTACTCCCAGGCGCCTACATGTGTGCCCAGAAAAGCTGCAATTTGAGCTGGGGCGGAGCAGGCCCTGGTTGGCAGGAGACTTAGAGGGGAGAGGGGTTGGGTGAGCCTGGGGCTCCAGGTGGTGGTTTCTAGGGCTGTGCGAAGCTCTGGTCCCTGATTCGATATGGTGGAGATTCAGCCCAATTTGGTGGCCAAATCTCTGAATCCAAATCAAATCAGGATACCCTTTAAACTTTCCAAATCGAATCGGAGAAATGCAGAAAGATTTGATGATTCGGACATAGACACAGCTTTAAATGTTTTTTCTACATACCTCTAGGTACCAGGATGCTGGAGCAGATGGAGCAACCCACAGGAGCATGGGGGGCTCCCCAGCGTGTTCAGCAGCAGAGCCAGAAGTGGACCAGAAGCACTTCCAGGTCCACCGGGGAGTGCACAGGGGGGCTCACCCATGTTTCCCTGGCTTTGCCACTGGTGCCTCCTGGGTCTGGGGGGCCAATCAGAAGTACTTCCGGTCCATTTCTGGTTTTGCTGCTAAGCACGCAGGGGCCCCCCCCTCCGTGCTCCTGTGGGATACTCCATCCGCCCCAGTATAGCAGCATTCATAAGCCGTGCCTGGTAACCCGAGGTACGTAGAAAAAACATTTAAAGCTGTGTCTGTGGCCAAAATCTTCAGCTTCAGATTCAGCCAAATCAAATCGGGGACAGTGATCCAAATCAATGAATCAAATCACTGTCCCCGATTCAGGCTGAATCTGAATCGAATATGGCCCGTTTCACACACCCTTTGTGATTTCAGGCAGTGGAGAGGCTAGCTGCAGCATGAGAGTGCTGAAAGTATGGAGCTATATGCCAAGGCAGCAGGCAGGAGTTTGGCCCCGTGGTTGCTGGGCTGACGGGGCACAATTTATACCCGCAGTCAGTGTCTACACGTGTGTTTAATCACAGGTAATTACCCTGACATAAGATAGAACTGTCCCTGACATTACCATTGTACAGCAGTGTTAATTAGGTTACTTCAGCCTAAAAGCATCATGTGTAGACTGTGACACTTTACTGTGTAGCTAATTAGCAGGGATCCTGGTTTTCCCAGATAAAAAATTGCAAATTCTCTGATTAAAAATCCCAAATCCCTGGTTAAAATGAAACACCACTATGTATATAGGTATCAATTGAACACAATTTTTTACTGATATATTTACAATTTTAAAGCAATTTGGAAGCCTACGAGTGCCCCAGTCACTATAATAAATTAAATTCTAAATACCTATAAATTTTGGTCTTTGATTTTGGGTTTTTTATAATGGAAAATCTGAGCTTCCCCTGCCCCCTTAGCTCACAGAACTCAGGTTCAGACCCCTCACTCACAAGCCACAGCCCTTCATCCCTGTGGGTGCCCCTCACTCTCCGCCCACTGCCCTCTGGGCCCTGCTGGTGCCCCTCACTCCTCCCTAAAGCTCCCCCATCCCTGCTGGTATCCCTTGCCCCCTACCTACAGCTCCCTGCCTGTCTCAGCCCTGCTGGAGGGGACCTCCAGTTGCCAGGGCTATGGGACCAAGGACCTGGGTCCGCAGCTCCCTGCCCTCAACAGCAGTGCCCGAGTCCCAAATGCTGTCTGCAGGAGATGGTGCCTGCTGTAGCAGAGTGGAGCACAGAGTCCGCCCCCCTGCCTCTGTGGGCAGCATGGCCGCAGCGGAGCCAATGGGGAGCAGGTCTGGGCTACCTGTTGTGGGCTCAGGCAGGGATGAGACTGGCTTTCTGCCGCTACATACACTGCAGGGTTGGCTACACAGGATTGTGCACCTCGCTACTGCCAGGTGGGTGTCTCACCATAACAGTGTACAGCTCTCAGCAGCAAGAAGCTTCCCCACGCAGCCCTGCTCTGTCCTGCAATACTGGGCTGCAGAGGCCCCAGGGGAGGGCAGCAGGGCTGGGAGCCCAAGCCTGCAGCAGGCAGCCTGCACCTGTTTGTGCCCCCACCCCGCGCATAGCTCTGGTGGGCATGGGTCTCTCCGAGCCTTAACCCCCCTGCACCCCAGATGAGCCATCCACAGACCCATTCCACTCTCTTCTGGGGGCCTGCAGCTGTGCAATCTGGCCCCAGGCCTCAAGCTCCATGCACCACCCGACTGGGCAGCAGCCCAAACCCCAGCCCTGCCCAACTCCCTCCCTCCCTTCCTATGGGGGCCTCAATCCCCCCCTTCTTCCCCACCAGACATATCTGCAGGAGCTGCTCTCTAGGCTGCCTGGCGGCCATACATGCACATGATGCCCCCTGCCAGACTTCCCTCCTCCCACTCTCCCCAGCCCCTTGCGGGCTGCAACTCTGCCAGCCTGCAGACAGCTCTTTGCAAAAGTGCAGAATTCATGTGTTTCTCCATTAAAATGAAAAATCCATGTTTTTCTCAGGTGAAAGGGGAAATCCACGGGTTTTTTTCATTTTCCTCTGCTAATTAGTTTACTCTGCAGTTAAGCATATGTGTAGATGCTGTCACTGAGTAATGAATTGTGCCTATAACAAAAACATCTAATAATTTATAAGGGTCTGCATAAAGCCCATTTCAGTGAGGACCCAGTTATTATCAGCTATGGCACAAACACGTTCAGATCCAAACTATATCTTTGAAATTAATGCATTTAATTTCCTTTCTCAGTGGAAAGAAGAAAAACTCTGGTGTAAGTATTATATTTCCCAATACCAGCTTTAATCACTGTAGATTTATGCACTCACCCAGGTAGTAAATCCCTTTTAGTATTGATCTGGCTTTGAATAGTGGGTGACTTTGGACAATTTCAATCTTGTAAAATAGAACATCCAGAAATGACATGTTGCAAAGGCATAAGCTATATGATGGAAAGAAGCAGATTTATTCTAGTCATCAGCAGGCATATTTAGTACTAGTAGGCACCTTTGTCCTGCATATGACAATGTAATACATACATAGACTGTTAAGAGAACATGTTGGGTCACCATGCTTGAATTAGGCAAGAGTTTATGAAATCTGTTATTACTAGAATATTCACGTACAGTCCACTGCATGCTTTATTTCTATGGCTAGAACAATACTGTTAAACTTACATGCATCTATTCACAAATCTATTCTATTCCAAATATACAGAGTATGCACAGAAATTTAGAGAAACAGGAAGAGAGGGATGGTCAAAAGCATTTGAGGGCATCCAAGTCCCATTTACATTTTGTGTGGATCAGGTGTCTAAATCTCTTTGGCACTTTGAAAATAACATTGTATTTGTTGATAAGAGGTCCTATTTTTCTCTTGCCACAATTTTTGACCTTTTTATTTTTCCAATTTTCATGGGAAAACTTTGAAATGATGTAAAATGAAATTATCATTTGCATTTGAACTGCCATTAGTTTTAATTTGTTTTTTGGAAACAGAACATTTGAAAACTATAAAAAGTCCAGAATTGTTGGACTTTTTAATTCATTCTTCCTCTGAATTTTGTTTTCCTGCATTGTTGCTGAACACAAATAAATGAATAAGATTTAGATTCTTTTTGTTTGAATGGTTTAATATTTTATCTTTACCTTTTTGCATGCTGCAACTTTTCAAATCTTCATCAACTTTGGAAAAGTTAGAGAGTGACAAATGAGAAAGTGAAATCCCCAATTTCAGTTACTCCATAACTTTTAAAAAGTTGAAATTTGGAAAAGAAACCCAGAGTAATTGAGTTTTTTTGAAGTGAAGTAGTGGGGAACCCCACTGTCATTATATGCTCTTTGTTCTACTCAAGAGCAAGGAAGTAAAATAGAAAACAAAAAATCAGATTTTAATTTTTGAAAACTGAAGCAGTACAAATGCTTAGATTAGATACCAATGGAAATATGTGGGATTTTTTGTTTTCATTTATTTGCTTGTTTATTTTCAATTGCCCATGGAAAAATCAAACAGTGCTGGCTGTTAAAATGACTTCTTCCTGGGGAAAAAAGGGTGAAAACTGTTTTCATCAGGAAAACTTCTTGGGCAAAAAAATCATATAATCTCTAATTTATACATGAATGATGAGGAAGGTTTCATCAGAATGAATTGGGAAAACCAGAGAAGTCACCAGTGTTGAAGAATCAAGTCATGCAACTCATGACAAATAAGTCCTTATAATACTTTGATACCATAGCACCTAGTATTTGCCATGTTAGTGAGAAAATGAATGTGTTTTATTCAGACTATTCCTGATTATCTTTGGCAATTCTAACTTTTTTATCCAATTTTTCTGTTGTGAATGTAGTAGTGGTAATAGTAAGATGAGTAGTATTTTTTGAAAATCTCTGGAGGCATGGCCAACAAGAAGAACAGTTAGAAAAACACAGTAGGAAAATACAATGTTTTCTGTATGTCTGACCTAGCTAAAATCAGGAAGTAATGGAAGTGGAAGGAAAATTACAAACTTGACTTTCTCTACTAAGTTATTCTGGTTACCTTTGGATGTATCAGTGACTAATCATCCATGGTTTATCTGCTTGTCCAAGCTGCACTTCATAAATTCTGCAGTTTGCCCATTGTTAGTGACTTCTTTCTGAGTTTTGATTCAGTGAATGTGAATTCTTTCCATGGGGCTTCTACCATTAGAATTCATTTCAGAACTGTTCATCTGTATTTTTACACATTTCCAGACAGAAGTCAGCCCTGAAGATTTCATGGGCTTTAGATTCTGATCCTGACACAATCAGCTTTCACCTTTGCACTTCAAATGTCACCAACATTTAAACTGCCCTTTTAGCTCTCTACTTCAATTTCATCAGTTTCTTAACTAGAAATGCCATTGCCTGTATAATCAGCAATATCTCTGGAAAGGCTTTTATTTGTATTGCCATGACATGCTTTCATCTGACCTGATTTTATTTCCTTTTAAAAACATTTCATTCTTCCTATATGCAGTTCAGATGAAGTGAAATAGAATTATTCACGTTACGTTATTCCATAACAAATCAGGGGGTTGTTTCTTGCACCCGTCTTCCAGACTCTAAATCTTATTCCGTTCTGGATTCCACAGAGAAAAACCTATTGGTGATGGGGGAGAAGGCCAAGCAAGGTGAGATTTCAGTGTGGTTTTCTGTCTTCTGTGTTTGCTACCCATGTTGTACTTTTCTTTAGTATGTATATACTCTTCATTATGCATCTTAACGGCAGGGTGTCAGAGTAATTAAGGGTGTGAATTGGCTATGACTCCAAGGGTGTGAACTGAAACTACCTTAGATTCATACCAAAGATGCCATCTTCTCCTAACCCGCATCTAGCCAGGTGGTCCTTTGGATTGGGAAGTCAAACATGGCTGGCTGTGTATATTGCTAGCTACAAAACACTTAACTTCACAACATCTCAGTACAGTAGGACCAAGCTGTTTTTCCCTATTGTATAGATGGAAAAATGAGGCACAGAGAGACTTAAGTGAGTTGTCTATGGTGCTAAAGGAAGTCTGTGCTGGTGCAGGAATTGAAATCCAAACCACCCAAGTCCTAGGCTAATCTATAACTACTGCAGGATTTTATCCTCCTCATGCTCTAAATTACATGGTCTATAAATACTTTAACCCAATGCTTATTTATCATACTACTATCAAGCTATATGAATATTACCATCAGTGTGTTTATATTTTATATATGTTGACTATTTTACTGCGAGACTTCGCTTTCCAGAGCAAAACAACAAATTACTTACTAAATAACATTCTGCCCTCTGAAGTTGGAAATTAAGGTCATGCTAGCAAGATGAATGGCAGAAGAGGCTGTTTTAATTGCTAAGTATAGAATGATGCAAGTGTTCAAACTTTTATTACAATTAATGGCATTGGGGAGCTAGGTTGTGGCTGAATATATCTTCTGTCTCTTACCTCTCTTTGAGGTTAAAGATATTTCTCTGCTTAAGACCATACATTTAAAATATAAACTGTTTTGGTGATATGAAAAGAATTGTATAGGGGAAAGCATCATGTCCCAACCAAATCTATTTCATAGTTTCATAGTTTCATAGTTTCTAGAGTCGGAAGGGACCTGAGCAGATCATCTAGTCCGACCCCCTGCCATGGCAGGAAAGAGTACTGGGGTCAAACGACCCCAGTAAGGTGGTCATCTAACCTCCTCTTAAAAACCCCCAGGGTGGGAGCCTGCACCACCTCACTTGGAAGCTGGTTCCAGACCCTAGCTGCCCTGACCGTGAAGTAGCACCTCCTGATGTCCAAGTTAAACCTTCCCTCCGC
>NW_017729030.1:55507852-55524489 GCF_001723915.1 Gavialis gangeticus
CCCGCGTCCTTCCAGGTCGAGAAGGACCCATCCACTGCCACCCTCTGGGTGCGACTCTCTAACCAGTTGGCGACCCATTGGACTGTATGGGTGTCTACGCCACAGTCCCCCAGCTTCCTAATGAGAATGGGGTGAAAGACAGTGTCAAAAATTTGAGAAACCTGAATTACTTATTATTCTGATTCTGAATATTTAAGAATATGAATCATAGCAGTGAAAGGGACCTTTTAGGTCATCATATCTCATCTCTGCTCTCTTGCATGTCATATAACTTCTTTCATAAACGTATTGAGGTTTGTTTTAAAACCAGTTGGGTACTTTGGCCAGATTACTCCTATTTCATTCTTCTAATGTTAGAAACCTGATTTCCAGCCAGAATTTATTCATGATTAATTTATATTCACTTGTTCTTTTATGGACACTTGTCTGTTAGCTTAAATACTTCTTCTTGCTGGTGTTTACACCCATGATGTGGGTGTAACAACTGCAGGTAGTATTGCAGAAGAGGTCTCACCACTGCCTTCTACAATAGTATTCATACTTCTCTGTCTCTGTGGAAATACCATGACTGATCTGTACTAAGATCACATTTGCCTTTTTTCACCGGTGCATTGTGTTGGTGGGTCATAGTCATTCTGAGATTAACTATTAAATGTATGCCTGATCTGTTGTTTCCAGCTCAGAAACTCTCAGCTTATAACAAAATTTGTCTATAGTGCATGATTTTGTACTTTGTACTAATACATTTCATCCCATTTCTATGACTTCATTCTTCAGGGTCATCAAATCCTTTTGTATAATATTCTGAGCCTCTCAGTATTGACAATGGCAATTTTGTGTCACCAGCAAATTTTATTAGTGTATCCCTACTTCTTGTGCCAAGGTCATTAATGCAAATGCTAAATACAATTGATCCCAACAATGATGCTTGGGGGAGTCTAGTAGTAAATTCCCTTTAGCCTAATAGTTGCATCTGCAACATAATCTACTGTCATCATACAGTGGTTTCCCACCATACAATGCTTTGGGTAATTCCCATCTTTTCTTGTAATTTTCTACGTCATGTTGCATCAACATTTTTGATAGACAGACATGCAGATTAATTAGATTTACTGCTTTTTTTCTCCCTCTGGAAAATCTATTGTCTCACCAAAGAAAGATATCTGGTTAGTAGGCATGTTCTACCTTTTTAAATGCATGTATCATTTTATTCCAATTTCTTTTTACTTCCATTTCTTTAATCATCTTTCCCTTGTTCTAAATTTTGTTCTAAAGCTGTGCACACTATTCTAAATAGACTAACCATCCTGGATTACTTTTTCTCCCCCCTTTCTTAAATATAGGCACTAAAACTACTGTTATCCAATTCCTTGGTGCCACACTTGGCTCAATAAATTGATCAATAAACTTTGCTAGTGAGCTTGTCATTTCATGTGATTCGATTAGAGCATGATGCAAATAACACCAAGGTAGCAGGTTGGCTCCACTGTTGGATAAGATCTCTTGAGGTCCCTTCCAGCCTTACTCCTCTATGGGCGCATCTACATGGCGCTGTATGGTGATATTGCTACAACGCCATGCTTTAGCACTTCCTTTTGAAAGTACTAAAGCACGGTGCAGTAACTGCCTGTACTGCACTGTATGCACAGTGCGCAGTTAAGATTTTGCTGCTACTTCACCATAGCAGCATGCTAAAATGATGGAGCACACCACTACAGCAAAGTAGCTGCTGATCACATGTACACTTACATGATCATTACACCTCCATAGGTGCCATGGGATCTGATGTGCAATCCCCACTATTGTGCTTCCTGCCATGCCACACGTTTGGCAGGAGGTGTGACTGTGGGATCCAGCATCAGATCCCATCATGCCTTATTGCCAGAGGAGGGGAAGGCTGGGATTGCAAAAAAAAGAAATCCCAGGCTCCCTCCTGCACCACTAAGTAGAAAGCTCCTATGGCTGGAAGTCTTGTCAGCTGATCTGAGCTCCCAGCCACAGGGGTGCATCACATTTCCTTGAGGCTGGGGGCTGTCAGCTGATAGGACTCCCAGCTTCAGGGATGCACCAGGTGTTTCTGTGACTGGAAGCCCCATCGGCTGTACATTTTATCCATATATTTCTTATTGTACTTGGAAATACAGGACAGCTACACATTTTTGGCCACTGTATTTTGCTAGTAATCAAAGAGATGCAACTCATACAGAAATTGCTTGACTGTACATTACTCACTTGGCACTAGATAACATCATTAAACCAGTTTGACTTGCTTACCAGAGGTAAATAGTATTGGGTACATTGTGCACCCTCTGAAGATCCCCATAGAGAGAATAGCTGAGTAATTAGCTTTTCATTTTTGAGGGAGACACTGCCTTTGGGACATTTGCTGCTGGATCCATTTTGTAACCAGTTAGTTTTAACTGCTTCCCTGGCTAAGTCTAGCTGGTAATGAAACAAGTTTACTTAAGGCAGATAAAAGCAGGCAAATGTTAATAAAGCTGATTTATAGCATGTTCCTCAAGTCAAGTTCTAATTCCAGAACTAGTCACTGGTACCACTGAGATTGCTCTCTTTCTTTGTTTTCCAAGTTGGCTGAAAGAAAACAGGGAGTGGGAGCTGCAAAGATGACACTATAATGAGACAGGAAAACAAGGATTAAAATAGCATAATGTTTCCCTTTTTCATCAACAGACTTAATAATACATTCTTGGAGCTATTGCAGGGGGGGCAATAATTAGACCTAAAGGATGCAGATTTTTAAATTGCAGACGTAGCCTGACCTTGAAAAGCAGATTGTACAGAAAATTATCCTTTTAGGAACAATTATGTGGTCTTTTTCCTTGCATTGTTGATGTCCTTGGGAGGAGCGGTACAACATATTTTTTTAAAATAACAATTTATTCTTATTTATGTTTCAGTTTTACCAAATGAGACCAGGACCCCATTGTGCTGGGCTGGAGAAAGAAAGCTTTATTATCCCCAGGTTATAGATGGGAAAGAGAGTACCTTGACCAAAGTCACTCCCAGTCCTGTGTCCTAACCACTAGAAATCACCATCTCCTCTCTTATTCTCTCTCCCTCTCTCTCAGATACTTGTTTCATTCTCCATAAATTCATGTTTAAATTAATAGGTGTTTACACCTCACTCCCTCATATGCTTTTGTAAGTCACATTGGGCACCTGTCTACTACCTGCCTGCTGCCCGGATATCCATTTAAAATCTGGTTGGCCCTTTGGACCCAAGATCCAGCGGTCCTAAGGTCTCTCTGGAAACACCTAAAGGTTATGTCTACTGCTAATGAGGGGTGCTCTTCAGCCTAGACCTTAGCCCAAAGTTGTTGACCATGCACATTAAAAGAAAAACCCAGCTTACGTCCCAGCAGCAGAATGCCCCATCCCTAAAAGCTCTGCTGTGCTGTAGAGCACAAGGCCAGGCTTCCTACCTGGTATTCACTGAAATGTGTTCAGTACTTGTCTAAGCACTGCAGGCTGTAACAGAGGAAGTCCACCAGTGAGTGCTCCACACCCACTGTCCTGTTACTATTGCCCATAATTAGAGCACTGCAAGGAGAGAGACAAGCAGTGGGTGCAATCCCTAGAAGGATTCAGACTGAGTTTCCTGTTCCTCTTGTAGAAACCAGGCTGCCCACTACTGTCTCTCCTTCTGTACTTTCCAAGCTGCTGCCACAGCAAAGTAATGTAGATGAGGAGGGGCAGCTCACATAGTTAGGCGTAGTTGTGCGTCACCTTAATGCCCCAAAATAGAAAGGTTAAACACCAAAGCATTATGTGAGTGTTGAGAAGCTGAAAATGAAAACATGGTGGGGGGAGAGGGGCTATTTAGTGAGCTACAAATGTAACCCTGGTACACCCAAGGGTGTGCCCTATTCTAAATTGGATGGGATGGGTAGGCAGGAATGGGTGCTGTGAGAGGGATGCCAGAATTTCGAGCAGATCCCTCTTTCCTCTATAGAGTTAGCCCAAGCCCAAAGTTCTTAACTATGTACAATTTACTGAGTTATAATATACATAAACATAAAACTAAATATCATAAACATCTATTTACACAGTGAACATTAACCAATAACCAGGGTCAAATCCTAAATAACACTATTTACCCACAAAACAATAAACAATTGTTACTTGTCATTTACTCACAGTAAAACAATTTCAGCAGCAGCAACACAATGCAACATTACAATACAACATTTCAATTACAAAATATAAGGCGAAAACATGAACAATCTTAATATCATCTATTCTTTAATATAGTCTCTGACCCATGGCTAGAGATAGTCCTCCTTCCAATGGGGTCCCTTGGTGGGACTGGTGTCCAGGAAGCACCAGGGGTCCCTCCCCTTAGGGCCTTGACTAGGTGGGGGACTGCTCACCCAGTCTTCTCTCGGGTTGCCTGCCCCAAATGTCTTTCCTCTGTGGGACCCAAGGGCCCAATGACTCATGTTCCCTCAGGTGGCAGTGGTCAGCGCACAGCTCAATGGGGTCTCCTCTCCTGGAGCACCTCTCTAGGCCTCTCCCATGCCTCTGGGCTCCTCCCCACCCTGTGCCCCGCTCTGGGCACTGAGGGCTCAGCTACTTTCAGCTACAGCACCACCACTGCTGGCTTCTGAGTGCTGGGCCTCATGCTGCAGCATTACTATTTCCCTGTGCCCTGGCTTCAGCACCGAGGGCTCTTTTAGCACAGGATGGGCCTTTCAGGCTCCAGCCATCCATCCTCATGCCGGGTGGCTAATCCAAGCGGCCTCCACTACTCCCTGGCTCCCAAGGCTTAGGCCTGTGCGCCATCCTGTGCACCATGGGACCTGGCCGCTTGCTGGGAGATGGGGCCTGAGCTGCCTCACTGCAGCCCCCAAGGCCCTTGCCCCATGTGCTGCTCCATGCACCATGTGGCCCGCTGGCGCTGCCAGGGTTGCAGGCTCAAGTCACCACTTGTGCCTCCCAAAGTCTGGGTTCCATGCACCGAACAGTGCACCATGACGGGCATGTGCAGTCTCACACTGCTCCCATGGCCAGGTCTCCCCACACGGGCCCTGTGTGCTGTCAACAGCCCAAGTGGTCTCGCACCGTCCCTAAGGCTGCTCCTCCAGTGGTGGCTTCAGGAGCCTTGGGCCTATTGCCCACTGGGGGAGAGCTCCCCTGCTCTTTTTGGCTCCGCTCTTCTTGAGTCGCTCACTACATTTGCCCAGCATGCTCAGCACGCTCCCCTTTTATACTCTTCAGAGGCTCCATCCCTGAAGTTCTCCAGACCTGGCTGGTGCAGTTCCGATTCAAGTCCAGTTGCCCTTTGCCCCCTCCCTTCAGAAAAGGACGGGACATTGCTTCCCTTGTGCTGCCTCTGGATTGGTGGGCAGGCTCCACTAATCAAACAGCAGATCCTCGATCCTGGGACTCAATGCAAACTATGAAAAGGTAAGCCTGCTACACAAATGCCAGTGGCAGCATAGGAGCTAGGAGTGCTATCATGGAAAAATGAATGCGAGATTATTGCAGGTGCCTATGCAAGTTAGGTGCCAAACTCCTATTGTGTTTCAGTGGGATCTGAGGGCCAGATCTGGGTTGCTCCTCCCTTTAGGCTTCAGCATTCTGAAGAATACCCTAGACTCAGGGGGAGAGATATGAATAGATTGGGTTAAGTACCTCATATCACTATAGAGTGAGTTAGGCTCCTCAAAACTGATCCAGAACACACTGGAATCCCTGCCTTGCTTGAGGCTTGCTGCTAGCTGCCCCTCTGGTGGATCAGGGCAGGGGGTTGGGACCTGCCTCTCCCCTGCAGCTCTTTTCAAGTCCCCTAGCCCCAATCAAGGACCTGGGGCCAGGAGCTCCCTGCTGCTGGGGTAGGGGACATTGTCCCTGCCCAGGCTCCAGTGGTGGAGCCCACCCCAGCAGCAGGCAGCCCCCAGGGGACAGGGAGCAATCTCCCAGCCTCCACCAGGAGACAGCTGTCTCCTGGTCCTGTGCTCCCTGCCCGCCCCTGGGCTAGCACCCAGGGGGAGCCTAGAGCTTGCCCTGGCTGGTGCAGGGGGCTGGTGCAGGGCTGGAGCGGGTAGGAGCAGACTGCTGCCAGGAGCAGCAGATCTACTCCCACATTCCTGCACATGTAGATACCTGCTTGGGGTGAGCTTACTCTACAGTAATTTACTCCAGCGTAATAGTAAATGCATGTGTAGACACGCCCAACATTGCTTAATCACTCAAACTAGGTTGCACCTATATATTTGCAGGTAGTAAAGCGAGCAAAACGCTGGCTTGCATCCATAGATGCTTCTCAAGTAAATCCCGGGACGTCATTCTCCCATTGTATTCGGACTTGGTGAGGCTGCAGCTGGAGTACTGCGTCCAGTTTTGGGCTCCACAATTCAAAAAGGATGTGGAGCACCTTGAGAGGGCGTAGAGGACAGCCATGCACATGATCAGAGGTCAGGAAAACAGACCTTATGATGAAAGGCTGAGAGCAATAGGGCGATTCAGCCTGGAAAAGCGCAGGCTCAGGGGTGATCTGGTGGCCACCTATAAATTTATCAGGGGTGCTCATCAGGATCTGGGGGAACATCTGTTCACCAGAGCCCCCCAAGGGATGACAAGATCAAATGGTCACAAACTTCGCTGTGACTGATTCAGGCTGGACATAAGAAAGAACTTCACTGTCTGAGCCCCCAAGGTTTGGAATAGGCTGCTGCCAGAGGCGGTTCAAGCACCCACTTTGAATGCCTTGAAGACACATTTGGATGCTTATGTTACTGGGATCCTATGATCCCTGCTGACTTCCTGCGCCTGGGGGAGGGGGCTGGACTTGATGATCCTCTGGGGTCCCTTCCAGCCCAAGTGTCTATGAAATCTATGAAATCCTCAGATGCCTGTCTTGACACCTACATAGTTTTTCAGACAAATACTGGTATCTACAGGGTTTGACAGCTACTGAAGCAAAGCTAATGTGGATTTGTTTTTTTTTACTTAGGCACCTAAATTCTGCCTAAAGCCTAATTAGTTGCCCTGTTTATTTGTCTGCATCTAGCCTGGGGTGTCTAAATTCCTTAAACTTTATGACAATTTCACCCTAAATCAATCAATGAGTGACTTGAGAGATGAAGAAAAACTGTGGTGGAGTTGGTTATGTCTGTAAGGAGTCAGCTCTAAATTAGAAACAGAATTCATCAGAGACATGGTCTGGCTATCAGCCTAAGAACATTTGGAGTATGGATGAAAAAGGATTGCTTTTCCACGCCTTACCCACAGACTCATTTGTGGAAGCAGCCAGCAGCCCGGGCCCGGGGTTAGAAATCTGGCCAAGAAACGCCTGGCTGTGCCTTTGTGTGGTAGCATGACTGATGAGAAATGAAAAGCTGCCGCTGATTTGGCATGTCATGAAATCTGGAGCTTTCCCTAACATTCCCATTCCTGATCTGCTAGTCATGTGGAGGCTCATTACAAATGCCTGTACATCCAGGGGCAATTTTAAAAATTCTTTCAATTGAAACATGTTGCTGTAGAAGCATCATGGTCAGTGATAGACAATACCTTAGGTCGATGCAAAGCTTTCCAGGGGCAGCCAACTGTCCTGAATGTCTATGACTTCCAAAACCTGCTGGGAGAATTTAAGCTTCCAAATTCAAACACAGACACCTAAATAAACGGCAGCTGTCATGACATTGGACTCTATGGCAAAACTACTGGAGTCAGTAGGAGCTGGTGGGTGTTCAGCATTCTGGAAAATCTGGCTTTGTAGGCATCTAAATAGTAGCATGTTTTTTCCAAAAGTAATGACCACCCATGATTTCCACTGAAGTCAGTAATTCTGGAAATCAGGGCATTTACTATAGCTGCCTAATTATAGTTGCCTAATTATAGCTTTAAGAACCTAATTTTGTGCTTCCTGTTTTTGAAAATCTTGTTCCACATCCTGTCTGAAACCTGTGGATGGTAGAATAACAGTTGGTAGCATAACTGGATGTTAAAGTTAATTTGTGAGAGCACAATGTTACTTGCAGAAGAAATCAACCTGTGTGATTCTATGTAAATTCGAATACACAGAGATCTAGGGCAATTCCATGGATTTTTTATTTGACCGTACATGGAATGCTTTCATTCCAAGTTATAATCTTTGGAAGGCTGTACTTTATCATCTTTGTGAACTGGTGATTAGATACTTATGTGAGGGCAACACCCAGAAGGTGGTTGAAAAAGCCTCATTCTGGGACCAAAGAAACTGCAAACAATTCCAGGATTATTGTCTGGGAGAAAGGAGGTGTAAAGTAAAGAATGGTTTGGGGTTTTTTGCATTATGAAGAGAAAATAATGTGCATTTTTTTTTGTGAAAGCACATTATGGCCAAGGCTAGTAGACAATGAAACAAAAAAGTGCAATATTAACATTTTAGTTGTTTGAAAAATTATGACCAACTTCTAAGTGTATTTGGTGTTGAATTATTTGGGAGTTTTTCAGCAAAGCATATATATGCATATATTATATAAACTACATTCCAACCACACACACACACACACACACACACACACACACACTTATAAATATGATGTGTATGTGTATATATGTATGTAAATATGTGTATATATATTTCAGAAGTATTATCGGAAACAGTATGAAGAGCTATAATTTTAATCCCTTGGCATTTTCCATACATACCAAATGGCTAAATTTAATTAATTCATAGTTTAGACATTTAGTATTTTGGTATATATGGAAATTACCAAAGGGTTAAAACTACAGCTTTTCATACTGTTTCTGATGATAATTTTGCTGGAAAGGATTTTTAGGTAGAGAATGGAATTTCTTGTTAAAATGAGAAAAGAGTCCTACTCCACCCCAGAATAGCCAATAGTTGCGTGGTTATGGCACTGAAATCTGGGCCTCCTGCCATTTTTCCATTCTGGTTTGAATCTCCCTTGTTCTTTTAAAATGCCTAGTTTTGGTTTTAATGTGGAAGGAAAACAAATGCCAAAACCTCAACATTTTTTTAACGAAAGAATATTTGCTTTTCAGACAGTCATAAATTTTAAGTGCCTCCCAAAAGCCCCATTCTACGTGCACTAGCTTCAGTGTGGTATAGGGAGTCACATAAGTACACTACTCTGTTTACTAAAATCTAAGACAACCCTAAATGTAAGATGCCCCCTCTCCTCCCTTAATTAAATTCTATACATAGAAAATTTATGAAGTTGTTACAATTTTCCATGTATAAAATCTCATTATTGGAGGGTCATCTTTAATTCATCCCACCCCCACTGCTGCAGGAAGTAGGAAGATCAAGCAGCTTGCCCTCTGCTTGTGTCTGCCACCTCTTCCCCCTGCAGCTTCTGGCCCCTCTTCCCCCTCTGCCTCTCCTCCCCCTCTTGCCCCTCTCCCTAGCCTCTCCGCTCCCTCCTCTAGCATGCCCTGCCCACTTGCTTCTGCTACCATATTTTCTCGCATATAGCCTGCACACTGATATAACCCGCACCCATGTATAACCTGCGGAAAATTGTATTTTTGGAAAATAGTCCGTGTATCGACCACACACATGTATTCCCCACACCTGATAGTGTCACCGGGGGGTGGGATTTTAAGCCTATTAAGCCTGAGAGGTGCTTAATTAGTCATTAATTATTACCAGAATGTTCGCCATTTGAGTGCTAATTATTACTGTCAATTTGTAACATCTGCTCAAATGTGTTTTATTTATCAACAACTGATTTCGGCCTTCCCGTAGTCTTGTTCATCGAGAAGTTGATGCTGTTATGGTTACCAGAAACTCCAGTCAGTAAAGATGACCAACTGCCTACAAATTTACCCAACCTCCCTCTCTTACTAACCCACAGGGTTTGATCCTACCCTTGCATACTTCATTTGAAAATGCCCAAGAGAAAATCGTACACATTCGACTTCAAATTGTCCGTTATCAATTACGCCAAGAAACACGGCAATTGCGCAGCTGGTCGAGAATTCTCTGTGGATGAAAAATCGGTGCGAGAATGGCGAAAAGAAGACATTTTGAAAACTTTGAATCCGAGAAAGCGCATTTGCAGAGGTAAGCATTGTAAATGGCCAACTCTAGAAGCTAACCTGAAAGAGTGGGTTGTTGTGCAACGAGAAAGCAACAAAGTTGTGTCAACCATTGCAATTTGGCAGAAGGCCCGCATGATGGCAAATGAGATGAAAATAACAGACTTTGGGGGTGGATCCAATTGGATACATACATTTATAAAGTTAAAACCGATGGTTATTTTCAAACGGGTAATGATGCCCCAAGAAAAGATCCCAAATGGAGTTGCAGTTATTTGCAATAAGAAAGGGTGGATGAACGAGGATATAATGAAAGAATGGGCAGAATGCTGTTTTTGAACGTGACAAGGCGGGTTTTTCGTGCCTAAATCTTTGCTAATTTTTGATGCGATGGCAGCGCATAAGCACTCTAGCATTCAGAAACAAATAAATAAAGCCGGAGCACATATTGCTGTCATTCCTGGAGGACTAACCTGTAAGCTCCAACCATTGGATATCTCCGTCAACCATTCATTCAAATGTTTCATGTGAAAGGAGTGGGAAAAATGGATGAGCCAGGGTGTTCATTCATTCACTCCATATGGAAAACAGCGATGAGCAAGTAATTGGAGACCCCAAGATACAGTAACATCTTACAAGCAGCCCTGAGTGTGCATCAATAAACATGCCTGAGATGGAGAGCCCAAGAGTGGTTCTTGACATCCACAGAGTAGAAACAAATGGGAGCAGCGATGGCACTCCTAGTCTCAACGTGGCGGTGGGACAGACATGTCATTAGGAGATTGTGGGCCAGTCTTGGTCCTCAAGACTGGTTCATCAGGGCCTGGGTTTAGTTCAGAATATGCCTTAAAAATAACTGGATTTTCCTAGCATTTCTTAGGGACGGGTGTGTTGGGACATGGGTATGAGGCTACCCATTGGGTCAATAAGTTTTCTTAGAAGTTCTGTCTGGAAAACATGCCTTATATTGAGAGACTTGAGGTACTTGATATATTTATCTTGTTGAAGAAAAGTTTAAGAGCCAGCTAATAACGAGTTGTTAATTACTTACAAAAGAAGCAGCTACCATATACTGAAATGCTACTCAGTTTAGCAGACAAAGGCAGAACCACATGTAGAAGCTGGAAGTTGAAGCTAGATATAGTCAAACTAAAAACAAGATGAAAATTTTTAACAAGGAGGTGCATTCATTGTTGGAACAGCTTCCTGACAGACATGGCAGATCTTTTATCTACTGAAATCTTTAAACTGAAACTGCATGTCTTTCTAAAAGAGTTGGCTTAGTTCCACATAGGCCACTGGGCTGGATATAGCAGTCACAGGATGAGATTCTCTGGCGTGTGATAAACAGGAGATCCTAAGTGTCCCTCTAGCCTTAAACTTTATGAGTCTATGAATCTCCTGTTAGCAGTTAAGTACTTCTGATGAAGTTTTACTGCTGTATTTTGTATGTGATCAAGTGTATGTTTATTCTGTGTACTGTGCTGAGGCTGTAAACTGGGCTTATTTGAAATCCATGCAGATCAATAAATCAGTAAAATGTACTCTCACAAGTAAAAGTGTTTGGCTCAGTAAATTCAGCGTTATTTGTTTGCTTGATTTTTTTTAAATGCCCTATGCTATAAGCATAATAAAAATTCTTTGTTTTAATATTTGAACAAAATGTTCTAATATAGCAGGTCTATGTCACTCTATTTCTTGTTATATGCAGATAATTTAGATTTGCTTTCTCCTTTTGTGCTACGCAAGAGAGAAAAGTGTATTTCATAGGATGCTGAACATTTTGCATTGTGGGCCACAGTTTGCAGATTGATTGGGTGCTAAGAACCCATCTTTCCAAGAGAATGGGATTGACAGGTGGTCAGTCCTCTGAAAAGCAGCCTTTGGACTAGGTAAATCATCTAGTTTTCAATAAGGAGGGAGCTCCTTGCAACTCCTGTGAAAGTTTGATGTGCTGAAACATTACCATCCCTTAAGGAAGAAAGGATGGGGACTGAATTTCCTGTTGTGGTACACACTGCTCTGTGTGACCTTGAGCAAGTTACTTAGGCTTGCTGTGCCTCACTTTCTCATCTTTAGAAAGGGGGATAATAGCATTTACCCAGCTCCTGGAAGGCTACTCTTTTAGGGCGCAGGATTCTTCTTTTTGGGGTTTTTTTTTTAAAACCCAGATACAGAGTTCTTCCTGCTAGTTGATTAGCTCCCAGTGAGAACAACTAGTCAAGATATAAGAACCTGATCCAATGCTCACTGAAGTCGATGGGTGTTTTTTTATTGACATCAATGGCTTTTGGATCAGGCCCCGACAAGATCACATCTGTTTAATATGGAGCCGGCAGCATATATCTGACTGAAACAAGGAAAGGTTGTTTTTTCTAAAAAAAAAACAAAACAAAACCCTAAAAAACAAAAAGATGGGCAGAATGATTAACCTTTCTCACCGCAGCTTTAGTCAGCTCACTGTGAATTAGTGTAGTTGTTTTCAATTCAAGACCCAAGCTCCACTTGCTTTTCCTAACTGTACACTGCACACAAACAATCATGCTATGTTTCCATTAGTCCAGATGGCAGGTGGGCTTTAAAGATGAAGCTAAGCAGTAATAAACTGCATAATTACTGAAGTTCAGTGGGGGAAGGGGGATGGAGTCACATTTATCCTACTTAAAATAGGAGCTTTGTGTTAGAACCAGAAGAAAAAAAGGACTTACAAGTCCATTCTGCTTGTGTCACTCTTTGTAAAGATCAGAGACCCATCCCCACTGAAAGCAGTGATAGGAATTAGCTTGAAAATACTGGACTAAAATATATAGAGAGATGTATCTTAATTGTGATGTGTGCCTTTGCAGCAACTGCACGAAAAAAATTCCACCACCAAGGTTAAATTAGCATGGAGCATGTAGTCAGTGCTCAATAGGGTTTGAATGTTTTGTTTCCTAGAGAATAACAAAGACTTTTTTATTTCATTTTTGCTTAATGAGAAAACAAGCACCAGAGAGATGCAAAAATATCCAGGCACTTTGCCTGTAACTTATGTCACAGCACCAAGTAACAAGGTGTCAGTTTTGGCTTCACCCTGAGTTTGGACTTCATGCCTCATTCATTTCTGACATGCCTCCTTCTCACCCAGGGTAACATGGCCACATGGGACAATGTGCCCCTTGGCCTATTCATGGTTCATGAATTGTAAATTGAAGGAGAGGGAGAGACAGCTTGACTGAACCCAAATTATGTTACAATAGATGGTAATGAATGTCCTGCTTTAGCAGAATAATAGAACCCCTGCTTGTTGGCAGTCATTCAGCCTCTGTCTCTCTCATCCATTTGCTCGGTTGGCCTTGACCCTAATCCAACAATTGCGCATCCCCAGCTGCTCTTTAAGCTGCCTCATTAGTGGCGCACCATTGGACAGCTCCCATGACAGCCATCCAATGGGATGAAAGTGACGGGGGGGGGGGGGACTGTAACTGATTGGCAAGCATTACACTGAAATATGAGATAAGGCTGGATGAAGAAGGGTTGGATGGGTGAGTGTTTGGAAAAAAATGAGTATTGCTAAGGTATGTTACACACAGGGCAATTCAGATGGCCAGGCCCATTTCCACCCTGACTCAAAACACCTGCGTAACTCTCCAAGCACACAAAATGCATCTAGCTTTTTTTTTCCTGTGGTAATTGCTTTTTAAATAAAGACCTCTCATTCATTTCTGCAGGAATCTGTCCATTTTCCCACCCTCATCTCCTATATTTTTTTAACATAAATAATGGAAGAAAGATCAGCCTTGGGGCAATAGTGCCACATTGTTGTAGGCCTTTCCCCAGCAAAAGAAGCATAGATGAAGAAGTCATCCCATTGGAACACAATCTAACATTGCCTGCTTTGCGTTTTGCTGCTTCAGGATGCATTGCTACCATGATAAATTTAGTTTATAAACTTGGTCAGTTCTAAAGGGCAAAAGATCGTCAATGGGGGCTGTAAGTGAACATGGAGGTTGAGAATACAGTGCGGTAGTGTTGCCTAACCTGCAGTCATTGATTGTGCTATGTATCTTAAATCCTATTTCACAAAAGTTTGGAATGGTTTTGGTCAGCAAGGATCTTCATTAACAAGCAGCAAACATGTTCCTTTTTTTACACGACGACTATATCTATCTATGGTCACCATGTAGTGCCAATTCTCTCCTACTGCAAAGTGTGTATATTTGGATGCATACATGCACACACACATACATACATCTATTATATTATTATATAGCATTAAAGCATGTATGAATAATATAAAACAAAAGTATCCCTTGCATGGATTAAGTATAAGGCCAACATTTTCAAGCTCATTTTAGGTGCCTAAATTTGGCATTTCCATCCAACCTTCATGAAAAATTCAGTGGGAACAGCTAAAATGTAGACCGAAGAGACAAACTCTCCAAGCAACCAACATTGAAAATGCTGGCCTTCTATGATAGTCAGCATTATGCTAATACCTTGTTTAGACTTCAGAAGCCTGAGCCTTCCACTGTAGAATATAAACTATGTTATGACCCACTACGATTACTAGCAGGTCTTTGTAGCCCAGTGACAGGAGAGCTGAGTCCCTCAGTACTAATTTGTACCTGCAGCTGTAACACTCCTTTCTCTCTTAGTCTGGTGGATTGGAGCCTGTTATAATTCACAGAGCCTGGTCCCATAGTCCATGCAAAGATGAGTATTTATAAACTAGCTGGGGGTATAGAGAACCACAGCTGCACTGCTGCACAACTCATCCTTCACTTAGCAGGGAATAGTAGTGAGCCTTCTAAAGCCTGCTGCTTCCCATGCCTTTGCTGTTTTTTTCTTAAAGTACCGAGGGCTCAGACCCTATTTCTCCCATTTGGGTGAGTAATTCAGGTCTTCATTGAAATCTATGGGCCTATTTGGGTCAGTCCAACTTACTGTGAGGAAAGCAAGAAGACTTTTATCTCAGAAGAGAATCTTTATACTCACATTCATTAGCAAGAATGAAAGGAGTTGTCTTCTGTGGATTGGTAACTGTGGGAACTGTCACATGATTAACTAAATCATGATCCATCCACAGCAAATTATTAGGGGAATTAAATGTCATCTTCCAAGCTTTGCAAAACAAAACAAATGGGAGAGAAAATGGTGCTAAACATCCTGAATCTCTGGGCCAAAACAGAATTGCTGCATGGATTGGAAAACGGAGTGGCCTTTCATAACTATCCTTGCATAAATACTTCTCACAAAGCTGAAATTTAAACATTACCAGTGGTTTCATCCAAGGAAAATGATCCCCTCAGAGATCTTTCAGAAACCTTGGCCTAGGCTGAGCCTAGACAGGAAAGAGGGGAGGGGAGGAAGAGGCGTGAGGAGGGAGAAGTTAAGGAGGATGTGAAGGAAGTGTCAGAGTGGGGAAGGAGCAGCCAGAGGAGGTTGTCAGACAAGAGAAGGGTCATGCCAGAACCAAGATGTGCTAACAATGGCAGTTAATTTTGAAGACAAAAGAGTAGTTGGGGAATCCTAGTGCAACAAATCAATTTAGAATATGTTTAATGTTAGACACAGGAGTACTCCAATTAAAGTCAGTCGTTCTACTTGCATGCTTAAGGTCAAGAACAAGCGCTGTGTGCTTTGCTGGACTGGCAAGACTGCATTTGATTTTTAAGGACAGAGACGTGCTTTTGCATCCATACATTTGCACAGAAGAAAAAAAAAAACAATTGAAGAGTTGAAAGAGAAAATCTGGAGCTCATGCTTCCAGTTTTAGTTGAGAAAACCACTTAAGAATAAAGCTGGTTGGCTGGCTATTTATGCTTTCCATGGCGAAACTGTCTTATTGAAAATATCTTCAGCCAACCATTTCAGAAATATCTGCTTTCTTGAATGTTGACAACTGGAAAAACTGTTTTTAATTAGTACAGCCCATATTTTGAAATGCTTTCTGGTCTAAACTTTCACATTCAACAAAAATGTTGTATTCAGAGATCAGAAAGATTGGTTTGGTTTGGTAAGACACGTAGTAATTGCATACATTAGGTTTAGAAATTATTTTTCATAGGAGGACAAAAAGTTCACTGACTACAAAATGTTGCCATGGTCTCTGTGCTCAATAAGCAATGGACAATAATTATTTCACTGAAGTTCTAGAGTTTCGTGTACATATCAGCATTGCTGAGCTATTAGAAACTACTGTATTATTGCATTCTTTTCAATTACCTGAACATCCCCTGGGTCTTACAAGATGAATAAGATTTCAAAGATTGCTGACTTGCTTATGCTATTAAAAAAGATTGGGTTTTTTTTATTTTCAATTTTAACTATAGCATATGAAACTTAATCTTTATTGGTGTTTTTAGTTGTAGTCGTCATTTTGGGCTTTCTCTGTAAAGTCAACAATTCTTCTGAATTTGTGTCTCTAATAGCAGAACAGGTTTTTTTCCTCCAATGTTTAGCCATATTTATCAATGCAACAATAAAAAAGGATAATACAATATTATTTTCTCTTCTTTTTTTAAAATATACTATGGAACTAAAGGGCCAGATTTTTAAAACAAGTCAGCACCAGCCAACCCCATTTCCTTCTTCTTAGAGTTCCCAATGGGGAGCTGCTTAGCATTTAGCCCATCATAAAA
>NW_017729030.1:55529489-55531708 GCF_001723915.1 Gavialis gangeticus
AAAACAAGTCAGCACCAGCCAACCCCATTTCCTTCTTCTTAGAGTTCCCAATGGGGAGCTGCTTAGCATTTAGCCCATCATAAAATCTGGCCACTTTATTGTCTCTAGGGCAACTGAGCTCTTTTAAAGATCCAGCCCTGCTTGTGGGTGCAGAGTACTATTGGAAAACTATTTCACCAGCCTTACAGATTACTTTATAAATTAAATTACAAAGGTGTCATTATTACAGGTGTGATAGGGCAGAATACTTTCCCCTTGGTAAAAGAAGGGGTTAAAGAGAGCCTGTGGCTCAGGCTAGCTCTACCTTCCTATAACTTCAATGAATCCCAGGTATAGAAGAAGAATAAACAAGGAGGGCCAGCCAAGAGATTAGGGATTTGTAGTCCTCTTCTCATTACTGCTCTGTATTGTTGTAGGACTGACTGGGGTCCCTACTGCCATCTGCACCCCATTGTGCCAAGCTAAGTCCAGAGACCCAGAGATGGTAAAGGACACTGGCTTTCAAGGTTTAGGATGAGGCCAGAAAAGTGTACCTGAAGATATTAGAGATGGCTGCAGAAGGCTTTCTAACAAAAATATGGTAAATGTGGTTCTGTAACGGGTAGATACAGAATGTTTGTGCAGATAGGGGGCACTGAGTTTATTTGGGAGGGGTTTTTTTTGATCACATAAGATCCCTATCTAAGGTGCGAATAACATCTGAATAGCAGCAGATCCAGGATGTGAGAAGGGGTGTGTGGCAGGGCCATCAGAGAGCTCACTGCACATGTGTCCTGCAGATGAACCCAGAGTTTTCAGTGGAAAATTGGTGGCCCAGCGGGGTGCAACTGCACTGGTGCACTCCCCCAATTCACCCCTGAATCTGAATGAACCTGAAAGACCTTCTGAAACCAGAGTAGAGTCATGATATGATTTATATATCCAAGGGGATCTTAATCCCACAGCATTAAATATATATATTGGACCTACATTGAAGGACTGGGTTCAGCAAGGACTCAGATAATCAGAACTCTTTTCTTGCTGTAGATCCTGGGATCTCCTCCCTGCTTATGGACAAAAAGCAGGTGTAGAAGTGGGGACAGTGATTCCACTGAATGTTTTCCTCTCCCTTGGTTCTGTGAAAAAGCCTCCCTGTTCATTCATTATGGCCTGCATCTGGGAGAACTAGGGACACAGCCAGGGAACAGCAGCTCTCTGCTCCCCTTGTGACTCAATAGCTAGACAATTGGTAGTATAAATGGCCACTTTATACCATTTATGGTACTATAAATGTCTTGGTACCTCCTGGCCTTAGGGGAGAAGGTGGGACATCGAGGCCATTTATCCATGAGTAGGAATGTGCGGTTTGCAGCTCCTCAAAGCCTTTTGAAGCACCATGAAATGCATGCGGTATTCATGAATCCACTTGCCTCTCTGCATATTTGCAGTGCAGCAGCAAAATTAGATACAAGGAAATCCCAGTATCTCAAACAAAAACCTCAGCAAGAAAAAGCAGGGCGGTGCACGAAGCTGTTGTGTGCACCACCAAAAACCAGAGCCTGGCTGATCACAGCCATGCTCGAGCTGCCAGCTAGGCTCCGTGTGCCCGGATCACCATGACTGCTGCCATGTGAGTAGGGCTGTGCAAAATTTTGCCGGCTGTTTCATTTCAACAATGTTTCAACTTGTTTCGAGTTCCAAACAGCAAAATCAAAACAAAATGAAGGGCTTCGAAACAGCCTCAAAACAAAACAAGGGCAGATAAAACATTTTAAAAGTTTTGCAACATTTCAAGTTTCGATGCTTAAGCTGGGCTTGCCTACAGGGAAACAGAAAGTAAGGAGAGGGAGGGGAAAAAGGCAGGGAAGGACTGCTCTCATATTGATGGTGTAACTGGCCAGTGACTGTCATCATTCCCTGAGGTCCCTTCCAATCCCAGAGCTGTGGAGGAGGGTTGGAAAACACACACATAGCCACACGTCACGAATTTTGCTTTTCAGCAGCCTGAGGTGCCGTTTCCCAGAAACCCCTGCACCTATCTTCTTGAAACTTGGCAGGCCTCATGACCTCAGCAGGAGCTACGATCCCTGCAGTTTTCACCCCACTGTGCCATAACGCATGTGACACGAGCTTTGCTTTCATAGATTCAGATATTCATAGATGTAGGGTCAGAAGGGACCTTGTAGATTTTCTAGTCTGACCCCCCTGCCCTGGGCAGGAGAGAAAACTGGGCTCAAATG
>NW_017729030.1:55532033-55532679 GCF_001723915.1 Gavialis gangeticus
CCTGTCCAGGTCCCACTGTAATCTGTCCTTCTCTTCTAGCATGCCCACCTCACCACAAATCTTGGTGTCATCTGCGAATTTAAACAGAGTGCTTTTTACCCTGTTGTCCAAGTCGCTAATAAAGAAATTGAACAGCACGGGCCCAAGGACCAAGCCCTGGGGGACTCCACTGCCCACTTCCCTCCAGGTCGAATATGACCCACTCTCTGGGTGCAGCCCCTCTGCCAATTTGCAATCCATCTGACTGTGTAGGCATCAATGCCACAGCCATCTAGCTTTTTAATGAGAATGGGGTGGGAGAAAATGTCAAAGGCCTTCCTGAAGTCCAGAAAGACTACATCCACTGTGACACCTGTGTCCAATGATTTTGTGACCTGATTGTAGAAGGCAACCAGGTTGGTCTGACAGGACCTGCCCCTAATGAAACCATGCTGGTTGCCCCTGAGCATCATCCCTGCTGCTGGCCCATCACAGATGTGCTCCTTGATAATCTTCTCAAAGAGCTTCCCCAGGATCAAAGTAAGACTAACAGGCCTATAGTTGCCTGGGTCCTTCCTCTTCCCTTTTTTAAAGATGGGGACCACACTGGCCTTCTTCCAGTCATTCTGGCACCTGGCCAGAGCACCACAAGTGCTCATAAAGCCGT
>NW_017729030.1:55537679-55540231 GCF_001723915.1 Gavialis gangeticus
TCCTCTGGTTCAACCACCAGATTACCAAGCATATCCTGCAGGGGCCCCACATTACCCGGTGCCTTCTTCATACTCCCTACATATTTAAAAAAGGACTTGTTGTTATCCTTGATGCTAGCCCTAGTTCCATATCTGCCTTAGCTTTCCTAACAGCCCCCTTACAAACCCAAGTGGTTGAGGTATACACCTCTTTGGTGATAGCCCCTCCCTTCCACTGGGTATACGCCTCCTTTTTGGCAATCAGGCATTCCCGAATGCCCTTGGTGAGCCAGGGGGGCTTTTGGGCACTCTTGCCCCCTTTGCTTCTCATTGGGATTGTCACCCCTTGGGCTCTTGAGTATTGTCTCCTTAAGGAACAACCACTCATCTTGGGCACCCAGTTCCCCTACTCTCCAGGACCCCAGCGCCTCTCCCACTAATCTCCTCAACTCGTTGAAGTTGGCCCTCCTGAAGCCAAGGGCTACTGTCTTGCTGAAGGCCCTTGACACCCTGCACTGGATGATGAATTTCAGCAAGTGATGATTGCTATTGCCCAGGTGGTCGAGCACCTGGAGTCCCCTCACCAGGTTGCCACCTGTGGCCAGGACCAGGTCCACAGATGCAAGCACGTGCACTTGCAGCAGCTCAAATAGAAGCGGTGCAAATCTGAGCTGGGGTTTTTTGTGTCAGCGCATGTGCTCGGACATGAACTTTGTTGTGGAGCAAATTGTGCCACTTGGGGCAAAATAACCCTGCTTGACTCCTCCTGGATCTTCTGCCAGAGGGAGCTACAGACTGGGGCCAGCACCCGTGCTGTTCCCAGCAGTATAAAAAGCTGCCCTGTCCTGGCCACAGCAATATAAGAAGCCACCCTGGCAAGAAGCTCAGGGCTACTAGCTCTCAGGAGCTTCTGGGGCCCAGCCACTTGGTACTTGGGGACAATACCCCTTGTGCCAGCTGGACTGCTGAAGCAGCCCTGAGAGTTCTCTGCACACTCTACCCACTGTAGCAGTCTGGCAGTGGGGGCTGCTGCCTGGCTGTGACCTGCTGTGCACCTGCCATGCTTGGATGGGGACTGCAGAGCCAGTAGGGGCATCTGCCCCTCTGGGCCAGCTGCCAGTGGACTGAGGTTGCAGGGTTGGCCTTTACCATTTGTGCCCCCTGCCCCGCCATCTGGGCAGCTATCACCTGTAAGATGTTCCAGGTGTGGTGGCCTGCTTTGAACTGCAAAATCATGTCCTCCTTGCCCCATTTGTCCAGGAGGTCAGCCACAGCTAGATGGGTTCAAGGTGCCAGCTCTGAACAAGCACGGTCCTGCCACTGGCCTCCCTAGCAGAAATTCAGGTGTTCCCTATCGGAAAACTGAAAAATCCCAGATAAAAAAAATACCAAAGTCACTCTGTAAAATACCCCCAAATCCATGTCCCTCCACAAGTAAAACAAAAGACCACTATAAAGACAGAGAAGACAGAGACAGCGATCGGTTGGACAATGTTTTACTGATATATCTTACAGTGTTAAAGTAAGTCTCATCATAATAATAAAGTGAACTCTAAATACATGTTTCATGAATTCATGAATACATGTTTTGCTGCACTCACTGCCACAGGGAGATGGCCCCCACAAAAGTGGTTCAGTCCCCCAACAGGGAGTTCGGCCCTCTCACAAGGGGTACAGCCCCCCAACAGGGGGTTCAACCTCCATACAAGGGGTACAGGCCCCCAACAGGGGATTCAGCCCCCACAACAGGGGGTTCACCCCCCCACACAAGAGGTAGGATCCCCCAACAGGGGGTTTGTCCTCCCAACAGGGTGTTCAGCCCCTAAACAAGGGGTATGGGCCCCCAACAGGGGATTCAGCCCCACAACAGGGGTTCAGGCCCCACACAAGGGGTACAGCCCCCCAATGGGGGCCAAATTGCCCCCACAGGGGCTACCACCTTGCTTGCAAGGCCCACATGCCACACCCCAGCCCCCAATTGCTGCCCCACCTGGCCCCATCCCCCACCAATTGCTCCAGCCCCGCCAATGGCTGACCTACCCAGCCTCACCCTCCCAACTTGCACCTCCAGGCTCCCATAGCTACTCCCACAACCCCAGGCACCATCACTTAAAAAACAAACAAACAGAAAAAACAGAAAAAAAAGGAAAGAAACCCCCCTCCGCTTACTTTAGAAGTGGGGGGCGTGCTCCAGGGCCTTCTGGCTGAACCCCCCAGGGCAGCACAGGGCAGCAGGGGGGTGCAGCAGGGCCTGGGCTGGGGCCGCTGGGGCTGCCAGCCTCCCCACACTGTGTGGGTGGGGCCCCAGTCAGCTAGACGCAGCCAGACTGGAGGTAAGTGCAGGGTTTGTTTGTTTTTTGGTTTGTTTAAACTATGGGTTGGGGGAGCAGGGATCAGAGGGGCTTTGGGGGGATGGTGCCAGCCAGGGAAGGGGTTGGGGGCCTCAGGAGGGCTGGTGGGGGGGAAGGGCTAGCCCCAGCAGGGGTCGGGGGCTTCAGAAGGGCTCATGGGGGGAGTGGAGGCAGGGGGGCTGGGGGGGGCTGTCAGGGGGCCCCCCCCACAGTCCCTTTTCC
>NW_017729030.1:55545231-55553563 GCF_001723915.1 Gavialis gangeticus
GGGAGTGGAGGCAGGGGGACTGGGTGGGGCTGTCAGGGGTCCCCCCCCACAGTCCCTTTCCCCCTCCTCCAGTCCCCCCAACCCCTTACTCACTGGCAGCAGAGCCCTGGTGCTGAAACATGCGGCTTGGCCAGCTGTGTGTTTCAGCACCAGGGCGAGGGCCAACCATAGAGATGCTCTGGCAGCCAAAGTGTCTCCATGGAAGACCCAGCCTCCAGTTGCCTCTGGGCATGGTCCCTGCTCTGCTTTTTTAAACCATGATATTTTTTAGACCCTGGATATCCAGAGGTCTAATTTTTCCCCTGAACATTTTTTTGTTCCCACGTATGCCTCTTACCCTGCCTCAAAGGGGCTTGAGGGGTCTGGGGAGAGTCTGTTCCAGACCCTGGACACATGAACTGTAAAGAAGTTTTTTGTGGCTGTTAGACTTTGCCATCCCTTGGGGAGCCCTGGTGAACAACTGTCCTGATGTACCCCACTTATATACTTGTAGGCTGCCACCAAGTCCCCCCTGAGTCTTCTCATCTCCAGGCTGAAGAGTCCTAAGTCCCTCAGCCTCTCTTCATAAGGCTTGGCCTCTTGGCCTTTGATCATAAAGGTGGCTCTCCTCTGGACTCTTTCAAGGTTATCCAAGTTCCTCCTGAAGTGGGGGGCCCAAAACTGGACGCAGTACTCCAGCTGTGGCCACACTAAGGCCAAATGAAGCAGGAGGATGACATCTCTGGTTTTGCTTGAGATGCATTAGTGGATACATGTCAGAATTCAGTTTGCTTTGCTGGCCCCGGCATTGCATTGGTGGCTCATGTTCATCTTATGGTCAATCAAGACCCCCAAGTCTCTTTTGGTTATGGTGCTACTGAGCGTAGCATTACCAAGCCTATAAGCTGGTTCTTCCTTCCAATGTATAGCACCCTGAACTTCTCTACATTGAAGGCCATCAGGTTTTGGTCCACCCACCTAGTGAGTGTGTCCAGGTCAGCGATGTAGCTCATCGCTACAGCAATGTAGCGTTGATGTCACGTTTTATGCCCTCCCATGCTGTGGTGACATAGCATCTCGTATAGATGTGCCCACACTGTGGGACACATTAGTATGCAGCAACATCTCCATCTGGTATGCCACAGCTCAGGAAATTATTCTCCAGCAATCCCTCATGGTCGAGGATGATTGTCTTCCATAATTGTCTTATCTGTGGGTCTGAAAGTGGCTGACAGGGCCAATCAGGAACAATGACCAACCCGGAACAATCCCAAACTCAGGAACTATGGTTTGCTAGTAAGATGCATCCAGACCCTGACATTTGTATTTCTTGTGTAATAAAAGAATTCCAAAGAGGTGTTAATCACTGCTTTGTCTGCAGTGCTCCTTGGTCTCGTAACAAATTTGGCTGATTTCAGAAGATGCTAGTGTTACACTGAGCCACAGGAGGAAGCTTTTTATTGGAACTAGAGGAAGCTTTTTGTTGCAGGGGTGCATCTACGTGTAAGGTTCATCTCAGCATGACAAAGTCCAGGGAAGGCAACAGATTCCTCTGGCTTTGGTTGTGCCATTCTGCAGGTTCTGTGCAGGTAGCCTGCTCATTGTAAGAATGGATGGGGAGGATCTGACAGAATTTCCTATGACACCTTCATTAAGCTGAGGTGTTTCATAAACAGACACTGCTGCTTTCACAGAAACACCTTCCTGCTGGCAGCTTCTTATTTACAGGTGCCTTCCAGTCATCACAGTCCAGAGGTTTAATCTGTTTCATACTGTCCTGGGTACACAGGGGTGGGGGGGGGAAGCAAAGAGGCTGTTTTGATGTGCCAGCCACAGCACATCAAAGGCTAGACTGTAATTCATTAGCTGTCTACACAGGGAAATTGTGGGGGGACGAACTGATCCCCCAGTCCAAGGAAGAGGGCATGCTTCCTTCCTACAGTACGCAACATGGGAGAGACTGCAAAATGGCTAAAACAGTGCTTCTCAATCTTTTCAGATTCAAAGGTCCCCTAAATAGACTCAGGATACCCTTTGGAAAATGCCAGCTCTGTGGGGCAGCTCTCAGCCAGTCCTTAGCTGGCTCAGGGAAATCCCTACCCAGCTGAGGGCTCATGGGGAGCTGTCCAAGAAGTAGGACATCTCCTGGCCAGCCCCCAACTGGGTAGGAAAGCAGAGAGCTCCCCTGTCTTGATGCTGTTCAGCTCCTGGCTCCTGTGGGGAGCTAGAAGCTGAGCAGTGCCGGGACAGGGTGGGGAGGGGCAGAGAGCTACCCCATTCTGGCAGTGCTTGGCTCCTGGATCAACCAGGAGAGTTCCCCATCCTGTGTGGGCTCCCTGGTGTTAGGGCTGACTGGAAGCAAATTTGCTCCACACATGCACTACTGTGCAGTAGATACTACTACAGCTAGTTTACTACCTGTATTTACAAGTAGTAAACTAACTGCGCAGTAGACTAATTTACTGTAGACATGTCCCTTGTTGCCTAATGGTCCAGGTTCTGCTGCCTTTATTTATGTGGAGGAGCAGCTTAATCCTGGAGTTGTAGTTTAGCGTTAAGGTACTGCAAAACCCCAGTGGAAAGCTCAGCAAAATAAGTTTTCTTTTGACTCTCTAATGCCAGGGTGGTCACAGATAGAATTTTGCTCTTTTAATATTTATATTGTTTGCACGATCAGCAGTGGCCTTAGACAAAATCATAACTCAATTGCTTATTTGCAGACTTTTATTTTAGTAAGGCTGAAGGCTTCCTGCAGAGAGCTGTTTCCTTTTCCTCATGAAATGTATTGGTTTTTCTTTCTTTCCTCCCTTGGTACATAGTTATTCTCTAACATACTCATGTCCCAAATTGCATGAGGTTTTACTTGCAACCAGCACCTTAAATTTCCATGTGGAAGAAGGGGGGAATTCAAATGAGTACAGTTTATGGGGAAGAGGTAGAATGTGCTCACAGCTAAGCCACTGCAGTGAGAACACTGCCACGTTCTGCGCTGGCTGCAGAGCCTGATTTAGCTTCTTATCCTTCCAGATGTCATTATTTTCTACTTCTTTATTATTACACTCTTCTTTATCTCCTCTCTAAACTAAATGGGTGCTTCAAGATTTTTAAGCATCCCCTTTGATTTTCCCTTGTTGTGTGGTCCAGGGGTCAGACCATAAATTATCTTTCATAATGCATCAATGACAAATATTTTCAGCACCTGCTAGGGCATGTGCTACTTAGACAAATGTCATAACACTGGATCAATGCCACTTTTTTATCACATTAATTGAGGACGAATAGTGAGGAGTTGAGATCAACAAATGCGTATGTTTGTCATGTTGTTAAAACTCAATCTGTCTGCCATTGGAAATGTTTTTCAGCTCCTTAAAATTAAAGGGAAACTGTCAATTTAAAATCACACTTCTAACTGAGCTGTTCCCAGATAACAACTGAAATAGCAGAACTGAAACAGATTACAGATTCCCCCCACCCACCTCATTTTCAGGCTTTCTAAAATGTTGTACATTTGACAGCACATAGGGTGGGATACCAATCTTAACATTTAGTGTTGGCCTAACTCAATTTCAATGGGTGTGTTCAATAAGGATCGTATTAGGCCCATAAACACTTCCATCATTTTAGCTGATTCCTCTAAGTCCATTTCCCATGCTATTTGTATGGATATTTCATAGTGCAACAAAGAAGGGAAAAACACTGAAAAATAGAAAAATATGAATGGAAACATACTCAGAGCAGCTATGAGATACAAACCCTGAACTTTAGCTTTCAAGTTAACCATTGTCCTTAAAGCAGACTTTAGTCTTGTAAAACTTAAGTGAAATGAACTAAAAACTCAGTTGCACAACATTTTCTGATATTACAATGAACTGTTGATTTAGCACAGACAGCAAAGTTTTCAAAAGGACACGGCATCTCTCAGTTCCCATAATGGTCAATGGGCGCTACTGGCTGCTGCTGCACCCTCTTAGACATCTGTTTTACTGAGGTGTCTAAATGTGGGTTGAACTTATCTGAAATTCTAGGTCCAAAGATAAGGGCTGAGTCCTTTGAAGTGTGACTCTGCTTGAGCTCCTCCCTTCTTTGATAGATGAGCTGGTGTGGGAGAATATGTCTTACATTGCCACTGGTGTATGCCAACAGCCAGTTGTTACCCACTGCCTTGTCCTAGAACAAAGGAAAAATGGAAACAAATTGTGACTGTACAGAGGTGGGTCAGGAGCTCATAGAGCTGCCCCTGCAAAGGTTGCGGCTCATATGCTAACCTTTGCTTAGGGCTCTGCCCAGAGGCACAATCATCCAGCCCTTAATAGCCTTTATCTTTGTCATTATTCCTCAATTAAGATTAGCTTTCCTGATCGGAACCCATGAAGGGAGGTCAGGTAGGATATTGTTTTTTCATTGATCTTCTAGCTTAGTTAAAAGCAGCTGGTGACAGCATGATTGATCGAAGCCCAGAAAAAAGACCTTTCTAACCTTGGTGCTTGACCACTCAGCAGCTTCAAGCACAAAACAGCCAGAAGACAAGCACAGTCTGGGCTGGCTAATGCAACCTCAGAAATTACGAAGACACCAGAAAAGTGGTTTACTATTTTGGTACTGCCTGTTTTCAGGCTGGGTGTTTTAGCTTCTCATGAGGGTTCCTTCTCTCGTGGTGGTGAAGGGGATGGTCACAGATATAGCTGGAGTCCTCCATCAGGACAAGGCCTCATACTGCTCAGCACTGTACAAACATTGACAGTCCCTTCCTCATAATATGCAGGTGCTGCCACAGAATTTCACTCTCTTTGTTCCTGTATCGACCAGTGGAAGGTCACCAGCGTGCCCCATATTTGCTGATGGAATTAAAATAGGGCATCAAGCTTGACAGATTCTTGCTCATTTGCTAAGGCAAATAGCTAGTAGCCCCTTTCTTTTTCTCTTTGTCGAGTGTGCCTGCTGTAGCTGCAAATGCTAACTGTCCCTGGTTTGTCTCTCCTTTTTCACTGCTACAGCAGACTTGACAGCTTCCAATTTTGGAAGGCTTCTTTCAGGTAATTTTAAAATTAATGTATTTGGCAAAAGTCTGTGATGAATAGCCCAAGGGGACACCGGCCTAAATGTTCACCAGAGGCTGCTAGTGAGCTATGAAAATTGAGCAATTACCTGAAGAACTACTTTGTAAAATTATGACCTTTACCCTCCATAGTCCCCATGGGCACCACGGGTGAAGCAAATTATATGCTATGGAGGGAAATAAGTAGACACAGGCATACAGATAAGTATGAACGTGCAGATGCAAAAGGGCTGCTTCTTCTATGTTTCTCTGGCCATGCTTAGTAGTTTGTTGCCATAAGTCTTTGCAAAGTAGATTTTCTACTCAAGAATACTTTGAATTCTGATTTTTTTAAAATGCATTCACTTATTTATTGTCATGAAGGAGCAATCAAAAGGGCTTCTGATCCATACCCATGCTGCCCTATTGTTTGCAATTTTACTTTCAGGCATAAAGGAAGGAGGAGGAGATTTGTGCAGAAACAAATTCTCATCTTACGTAAATCAGGATAGGTCTTTTAACCTCACTGGAGTTACACCGATTTACACCAGCTGAGGGTCTGCCCCCCAATTCCCATTAAGGCTAATGGGATTGGTGCATTTAATTCCCCCATGTACCATGATGAAAATAGGTCCTATAAAGATTAACAGTAGTACGATTATCATGTCTGCTGATTATTACAATGGATCTGTTTATCCATATACTCCAGACACATTCAATATCATTGTATTTTATAAAGAATTACTGTAAGTTGCCATCCTGCTTTATTCCCTTATTGTGTTTTCACAGAGCATTAAAAGAATGATAAAACTGCCTGAGACATAACTGTTAATGGTACAGATGATCAATTTTACTCCTAATTTTGAAATGGAAGCACACACACATCGCCCTAGTTCAGAATAATTGCCCTTCTGCTCATCTTTGTGGCAACATTGGGACATTAATGATAATGATTAACAATAGGCCTTTTAACAATAATTTATTTCTAGATACGTAAAATGCACCCTATCCATTTGTCTCAAGGCTGATGTACACGGTCTAATAGACACATATAAAAATGTGTATCTCTCAATATGCATATAGTTCATCAGTGCCTCCCAGCCTATTGTATGGAAAAGTTGTCATAAATCTATACTGCAAGCAAGGCAAAAACTTTAACTTCAAAATAGGTTTAGATTACTCTTTCTCAAATATACATGATATAACACTCCTTCCAGAATTTCCCTCAGAAGATTCTAGTCACTAACAATATCTTTTTCCTGTATATTTTGACTGTTTAAAATCTGGTTACAATATTTACCAGTGCTTCCACCATTATACCAGTGTTGGTATTTGTACACACAAAATTGATGTTTTCATGTGCAATTCAGCTACCTGCCCATTTTGTGCTCAAGAATACAGTTGTGCAGGTCTGAATAGAACCTCAGTCAAAACCCATAAGGTATATGGATGCGGGTATGGAGGAGTTGTGCCCTACTCATTTTGAAATACTTTATTATAGCAAAAAGAAAGCCCTCGCTGTATGATCTAATGATCCAGGTATAAAAATTGGATATATCTGACTGAATGTCCATTTTACTGTGAATCAGTATAACAAAACACCTTGTGAAATAGGCTCTCAAGACTGGTGATGTCCTACCTGCATTAAAGTAAATGAGAGTTTTGCTGTTGTCTTCAATGGGGCCATGCAGCACAGTCCATCATTATCTTTATGGGAGGTTGGAAATCTAGATGAATCTTTCTCATTATACTATTATTTGTGGGTAAAGAAGGGGACCGTAAGGATAAACTAGCCAGTTCCACTGTGCATTCTGATATACTAGGAAAATGCTGCTTTTGCTATTCGGACAACATCACCAAAGGGTTTTCAATGAATTTAACATCACCTGGAAAAACTGGCAGCCACTGGGCTCATACATGTTAGGCCAGATTTTTTGAAAGCACTCAATGCTCCTTGACAGCTGTTTTTTAGACACCTAAACAAGTGGCTTTTAGGGGTGTGCAAAACAGGCCCTATTCAATTCAGATTTGGATTTGGTCCAAATCGGGGACAATGATTCGATTAGTTGATTCTGATCGCTGTCCCCAGTTGGATTCAGCTGAATTGGAATCTGAACACGTGATGCTGATTTGGAGAATCAGTGATTTGGACATAGACACAGCTTTAAATGTTTTTTTGACATACCTCAGGGTACCAGGTGTGGCTCGTGAATTCTGCAATTCTGGGGTGGATGGAGAGTCCCACAGGAGTGTGCCCCCCCCACCGTGTGCTTGGCAGTGAACCTGGAAGTGGACTGGAAATAGTTCCAGTCCACTTCTGGGTCCATTGGGGAGTGTGCTGGGCCCCTCCCCACTGCACCTTCAGCTCAGTGATCAGCCACAGGGGGACCCTGGGTGCAGACCCTGGAGACATCAGCCGCTGAGCCGGGGGGAGGGGTATGGTGGGGCCCCCCCAGTGCGTTCTCCAGCACACCTGGAAGTGGACCAGAAGTGCTTCTGGTCCACTTCTGGATCTGCTGCTGAGTGTGCTGGGGAGCCCCCTGCACATTTATGGGACATTCCATGTGCCCCAGCATCACAGAATTCATGAGCCACCTGCTACCTAGAAATATATAGAAAAAACATTTAAAGTTGTGTCTATGTCTGAATCACCGAATCTCTCCAAATCGATTCAAAGGGCTCCAATTTGATTTGGAGAGATTAAAGGGTCCTCTGATTCAATTCAGATTTGGAGATTTGGCCACCTAAGTGGGCCAAATTTCTGCCGAATCAAATAAGGGACCAAAGCTTTGCACAGCCCTAGTGGCTGTACATTCAGGAGTGCTCTGCACCTGACCATTACCTCTATATTGTCTACCCAACGAAGGAAGGCATGATACACAGCACAATACATGAGCTAGCTTTAATCTAGTGAGCATGGTTAACAGTACTGAAATGAAAACACAGTGGTGTGGGCTTCACCCAACAAAATATGTATTCAAGATCAGTCTGTGTAGTCTGCAATGAATCCCTCACCACCATTCTTATTGATAGTAGCTAGTTAGAGTAGAACTAGGTCTGGTATGCCAAAATGTATTTTCATCTTCCATCATAGTATAGACATACTCCAAAGGTATATACAAACATCCACCGTACCTTATTTAGATTTAGGTAGCTTAAAGTAAGCCACATAAACCTAACTTGGAAGTAGCATAGGAAGCCCAACCTGGGGCAGGGGGAGAGGCTGGCAGGATTGTGGGGGCTCACGGGTACATGGGATGGGGGAGTTACTTAGTTTGGAGGGGAGTAGTTGCAGGGCTAAAAATAGCCGGGTCAGGG
>NW_017729030.1:55558563-55586311 GCF_001723915.1 Gavialis gangeticus
TCACGGGGACATGGGATGGGGGAGTTACTTAGTTTGGAGGGGAGTAGTTGCAGGGCTAAAAATAGCCGGGTCAGGGTCAGGGATGGGGAGGAGGAAGGAATGGCACAGCCCTGGGGCTGGGGTGAATGGCTGGGCTTTCTCAGCCCCAGGGCTGGGTGATGGTTGCATACAGCTTTTACTAGCTGGGGTTACTCCTTCATAGATTGGGTTAACCCTTTATTGATCTAAAGTTAGGTCACCTCCTGAGGTGAACTAACTTAGATTGGACACACCATTTTGGGGGCCCTGCAAATGTGTGCACAACCTGACATTTAGATCAACCTAACTTTGGGTAGGCCAATCCAAATGTAAAGTTTGTATATCTCCAAGGTCTTTGCATTCTAGAGCAAAGCTCTTTTGAAAACTTGCCCTTATAAACATCTTGGTGAGAGAGTAAAACACAGAGTAAAACACTTAGCATAAAATCAGTAATCAGACCTTCAATCACAGCTGTTGGCAAGAGAGTCATAAGATAGTAATTTATTATCAGTATTTTATTTTTTTTATCTGTATAACCCATGGGATCTTGGGGAAAACATAAATGCTAATGTGGGTTCAACTTAGGTCAAGACATCAGTGAGTTTAGCACATTTTCACCTTTCTCAGTATCTTATAGGTGCCCATGAAGTTGGTTGATGAAAGACATGTGGTCTTATAATAGAGCCAGTTTCTTATTTACACAGTGCTGTTGCAGTACTCCCAGCATGAACTCCCAAACATTTGGTATTATGCCCTAGGTTGTCTTCATTTCCTGTTGTAATCGATCATATTTGCCATTTTTCTTTTTAAAGCTACTTGATATGGGTTTCTAGCATTTACTTTCTGAACAGAGGACTGAAAGATTCCATAATGTTTTTACACTCTAATTCACTACAACTTGGTTGGGCCAAAACCCCCCATATTTTTCTTCTACATGTAGTCCTTCTCTCATAAGGCATTCAATGCACATTAACTTTATGTTGTACTCTATACCCTCTAGCTAACTTGATACAACTTCATATTAAATGGTTCAAAGATCTGGCTACAAATACCATATCCTAGCCAGGAAGGTAGCAGGAAAAAATGCTTTAATATATCTTCTGTGAATAGCCTGTTCCTATGAGGTCATATTTAGACTCTCAGGTTCTCTTTTCAGTCCGTTTTTGACAAGTTGCTTGTACGTGGCCACTGCCTTTTCATAAGATTATTTAAAAACAAACAAATGAACTTCCTATTTGAGTGTTTTCCATCTGTTTCTGCCTCTGTATGTCTTATAAATCTAGTGACCTACTTGTAATAGTTTATCCCTAATTTGGTTGAAGAACTTCTTCTCTGTAATGTAGCAGAGCATAGGAGCCCCGGTCACATAATAAAAACCTGACTATGCTAGAAACTGTGCAAACACAGAACAAAAAGATGGTCCCTGACCTAAAGACTTTGACCTAAAGAAGGAAGAAGTGGAGACAGATGGGTCTGGTGGCATTCACTTAACTTATCCAACAGCAGCTTAGAATACTTTCAAGTCTACGTCCACTTTACAGGAATGAAAACACAATGTTAAATGAAAGGGGTTTCCTTCCACATCTAAGCTAAACATTTAACTAGCCAAAATGACAAAGAATGTAACAATTTATGAAAATGACACCGAGGGCATATGTCAGGCCAGTGACGGTCAAGCTACCAACAAATATTATAGCATGCTGGTGCCACCCTACTTACCATGTTTCTTGAAAGGACCTCAGAGAATGCTTGGGAAGGGTTTTAGACAATGGCTCTCTTGCCTCAGGGTTGTGTTCCTTTTTTTTAAGACCTTTCAGTGTTTGTTTCAGAAATTTTTCCATTTGCCAGATTGATTTAAGAGGGCTTTTCTTGTCTTTTGAGCTTAAGATTTTTTCCTCAAAAAGATGTCCAAAACCTTTATATCATGCTTGATGAGCCACCCCACAAAATCAGACTGCTAATATCTCACTTTAGCTCCGCAACTGTTTCTTATGCGTTGAAGGAAATTGGGTTTGTATGGTTTGCTTTTCCTTTTTTTTCCCCTCTTACAGAGTGAGGCAGATGGTTTCCAGCACATTTAGATCTTCCAGCAACTCCTCAACATCATTTAAAAGTAAATCTACCATTTGCAATCTATTGTCTATTTAAATCTATTTAATTTACAATTAACAAGACACCTCTTGCTCTTGTGAGTTAATTAAAGAGTTAGTGACTATTAAAAGGATTGAAATGCAATAAATAAGATAACCTAGTTGGTGTGTAATTAAGGACATTTACATAAGTAATAAACATGGTATTGCCTTCTTCTAAAAAAATACACGGAACTTGTGCTTTTTTTTAATCTTATACTAAAACAAGTGTTCAGGCATTTAATTAGCATAAAGCAAGATAGCTGTGGCAAATTAATTATATGTAATTTCCTGTAAGTAACTATTGAAAGCATGACACACCAAACCCCTTTTGTGAGCTCTGTCAGGAAGCCAGGCTTTAACCTCTGCATCTTTGGTTAACCCTTTCAGGATTTCATGCAGACACTGTTTTTTTTCAGAAGAAATGTACAGAACATGCAGTTTGTTAGGGAACCAATTTGCTGCCTTCAGGAAATGGCACATGGATTACAGGTTGTTTTTCTTTTTTCTTTTTTTTTTCCACAAGCATTTGCTTGACCTGGGTTTAAAAGGATTGTGATATTTCTCCAGCTGTTGGACTGGATGGTGAAGAAAGCAAAAAAATAATGCGGGTATGTTCTGGAAACAGCTTGTGTATGGCTGATATTTTGCACTGAATATTATGACCCCCCTCCCAGCACTGTGGTTCATGAACTTATAATAAATAAAATAACATTTTTAGTGATAATGAATACGTTTTATGTCAGACCTGACAAGCATCCTCTTCTCTGTGTACAAGTCTAAGAAATAGAGTAACAGGGTCAATGAATACAGAGAACTAACTATATTTTGTCGGGGTGGGGAAAGGGTGCAGGCGCACATGTGAATGTGCGTGAGAAAAATCCAATAGCAGTGGGGCAATGTTCTTTCTATGGGACAATAGGGTAAATTCACAGAAAGACTTATATGCCTGACAGCAGCATGTCACACTGTTCTGCCTGAACTGCCTCCTAAACAGGCAGCAGTGTAGCTGCTTCTATGCTTCTAAGCTGCCTCTATGCAGCATTTTGGGTAATGATCAATGTTGAGCGATAATGTCATCCCCTAGCGGTAATTAACCATCCCGTAGCCACACAGTGTCTGGCTTAAGACACGGTCTGCAGTGAGCAGTGCAGTATACTTGAATACTTGAGGATGCCACTGCTGGACACAGCAGGTTTCCCAGGGAGATACAGCCTAAACTATACTTCACATGTTCTTGAGGGCTAGGGACAGAAGTTACACATAAACTGGTATAAACGATTGGAAAACGGTTCAAACCTGTAACACAACAGAAGTTCAGTACACATAAACCACTTTCAAAATGGATGAAACTGGTTTAAGATAAACCTGGATGGATGTAGTATCAGACTTAACTGAAATCAGTTTATTGAACTTCTGTCCTAGATCTCCTCCAAATTCAAGTTAACTCACAAACCCTCCGTAAACACCTCTCTGTAACCCCCTCCTGCAGGGTGGGTGGGCTAGCCTTGGCCCCAACTATCTGTTTCAGCCAAGCAATGAGGCATACTCTAGAGTCCCCCCGGTTTCTGGCTTGAGCCACTGCAGGCATGTGACATTTCCAGAATCAAAAGTGAATGCTTACTCCCTTGCTTATCAGTTCAATCTACGCAGTTTAGACTAACCTGCAAAGAGTAAATCAATTCAACCTTGGGCTTTTTGACTGTCTGTATGTAGCCAAGGTGCTCAAATCCAAACTTGGCTTTCTTCAAATGCCCATTTGGCTTCCATCAAGCCTCAGATGCACGTTTTTGCTCTAGACTGCCCCATTTTTACAAGTAATGGGAGAATCACAGGTTTGGAAGGAACCTCAAGATTCATCTAATCTAGCTGCCTCCTCAGATGCAGGGTGAGTTCTTTCTAAACCACCACAGCCAGGTGCCTATCAGGCCTCTTCTTGAGAATCTCCAGTGAAGGAGATTCAACAATGTCTCTGGACTTCTTGCCCTCCTATTCTTTTAGTTAGAAAGTTTTTTTCTGGAGATTTAATCTAAATCTTTTTTCTATTATTATAACCCAATGTTTTATGTCCTGTCCTCTGTGCCAAAGGAGGACAGTGATTCTTTCTCCTCTTTTGGCAGCCTTTCAAATATTTGAATACTGCTGTCATGGCTGCCTTAATCTTCTTTTTGCCAAACAGAACACAACTGGTTCTCCCAACCTTTCCTTATGTGACTAGCATCCCAACTCCTTTATCACTTTTGTTGCTCACTTTTGGATCCCCTCCAGTTTATCCATGTCTTGTTTAAGATGTTTTTTATGACCAAAACTGGACAAAACACTTGGTGCTGTTTAAACTGCAGCCAGGGCACAGTGATACTATTATCTCCCATGACTTGCACACAATGCTTCTGTTAATGACACCACAAAATATTCTTTGCAGTTACACTGTTCTGCTAGCTTATGTGGCATCTGTGATCTACCAAAACCCCAACATGTTTCTTAGTAATGCTACTGCCTATCTACTTATTCCCATTCTGCATGCATTTATTTGGTTTTCCTTTCCAAGCTGTAGCACCTTTTTATTTCTTTGCTGAATTTTATTCTGTTGTCTGTAGTTCAATTCTCTAACTGATAGAGTTCCATGTTACTTCTCATCCTATCCTCCTAAGTGTTTGTAACACTTCCCTATTTTGTGCCATCCTCCAAGCTAATGAGGAAGATTTCTCTTTCTGAATCCAGGGCATTAATATAAGTATTAAATAGCCCTTGACTTAAAACAGACCCCTGTGGAAAACCACTGAGACCTCCTGCCAGTTTGACATTGATCCATTTGTAGTTACTCTTTGCTTGTGATTATTTGGCCAATTATGTATCTACCTAACAATAATTCTGTCTCTAGGTTGTTAAAGTTCTATTTCTGAGTATGACCAGCAGTGCCTCAGTTTTGACAGTGCTGAGCAACTTGGGGTCTGCCTCACACCTGTCATCCTTCATTTCCCTACTTTACCTGTGGTATGTTAAAAGGTGAGTTTGATGTGTTGGGCATTATGCCTGGTCACTGTGCATGAGAATTGTTCCCAAATTTTTTAAGAACCAGTTAGACTTCTGGGCTCCCCATGGGTTTGGAAATTTGACAGAGGGGGGTGTGCAGTGACAGCAATAATTGCCACAGCTCCCAAAGGATACATCTGATCCCATGTACCAACCCCATGTTAGATCTGACCTACAGACCTACCCATGGGATCTGGCCTACAGACAGGCCTCACACCAATCATCCAACAAACCAAAAGTTTGAGCACCACTGGGTTAGACCAAGGGTGCTCAGCTCCTGGCCTGTGGTCCAGATCCAGCCCGTAGCACCATGTCATTTGGCCCAGAGTGCTCCCCATGGGTTCAGAAATTTGGTGGCAGGAGAGCAGTGGCACTGGTCCCCCATCACCACATTTCCAAACCCATGAGATGCCTGATCCCAACATGAAAAGCTGGGAAGTGGCACTGATTGGCTCCAGGCCAGAAACCTAGCATGCTGGGGGCTGGGAGAGGTTGGAGCTGGGTCCCAGTGTGGGGGGCTGGGAGGTGGTGGTGCCAGGCCCCTAAAACCCAATCTCAGTGTGCTGTGGTGGGAGGAAGTGGTGCCAGATTCCCAGGAACCAATCCTATTGGGAGATCATGGCCTGCTCCTGGTATGCAGGGCAGGGAGGGGTGATGTTCAGCCCTAGAGCCCAATCCAGCCTGCAGAATAGCCACACCACTCATCTGACCCATGAGGCCAAAAGGTTGAGCACCATTAGGTTAGACCATCACTTCACTAGGACTGTTTAGTCAGGGATGAATCTGCCTTGAGTCTGCCTTGAGCAGAGTCTGCCTAAAGTTAGCCCCAAGTCAGTCCACACACACAGTGTTACTGTGCAGTAAGGTGTCTACACGTGTGTTACTGCACAGTAACGGATTGGGCATAAATTTGACACCTGCATCATGCAAGGATCAAACTTACACCCTAGTTACTGTATAGTATGGGTGTGTTGATGCATGCCCATAATTTACTTTACTGCACAGTAAATGTGCATGTGCAGATGTGCCCACTGTGTAGGGAGCTCAGGTCCTTGATCCAGGTTTCTGCATCCACAGTGTGGCAAGGTGCCCCTAGATCCACAAAGGTATTTTGGCATTTAACTTCTGCTGATTTCTGGTCCATAGGCCTTTTGGGAATCTAGCCCATTGTGGCAAACCTTACCTGCATTGCATAGAGTTTTACTTATCCAATAGATCTTTGCACTGAAGCTATTCAAGCTGACCAGTAGGTATGGGCAAATCGAAGATCATGGTGAGGCAGGTGCAGCCATAGCCTTTTGGCAGTGTAGTACATGTCCT
This sequence comes from Gavialis gangeticus, assembly GCF_001723915.1. Classification (NCBI taxonomy): domain Eukaryota; kingdom Metazoa; phylum Chordata; order Crocodylia; family Gavialidae; genus Gavialis; species Gavialis gangeticus. The sequence continues at coordinate 55,565,064 of NW_017729030.1, forward strand.
GTGAAAAGAGATCACTGAGTATGTGCCACACAGCCAAAAGGCATGTGGCTGCAACCTCTTATGCTGTGATCCTGCATGCTGGTGAGCTCTCTGAGCAAACCATCATGCCAGTGAAGCCCTGCACATATTGTGAGCTCTGAGGTCATCAGCTGGGCAGTGTGGGATCTGGCCAAAGGCCCTGCTTTCTCATGGCTCTAGAGTCCAGTGGGGGACGACACCACTGTTCACCTTCCCCTCCTCTTGCCTCTCACCCCTGAATTCAGGATCAGGTGAAAAGAGGGGAAGAGCAGTGGCAATTCTCAACCCCTACTTTCATGCAGTTCTGGAGCCCTGGGACTGAGTGCCACTCCTGCTTACCCGCTTTTTTTGCCTGTGTCTGAATGCAAGAGGGAGTGGGAGGGAGTGTGAACAGAAGCAGTGCACATTCCCTGGGCTTTGGAGCTGCATGAAAATGGGCTGAGCAGTGAGCACCACTTTGGCAGGAGCTGCACTGACATGCTGGTGAGCTCAGAAAACTCATGCAACATGGTGCACAGCCAAAGGGGGATTGGACTACACCACTGCACCCCCCTGGATTTGCTACTGCCAATGGGATTTTCAAGGGTGTTCAGTGCTGGCTTAACCCAGCATCCACTTAAGGCAATGGTAATACCTCACTTATTTTAATGGAAGCTGGTAGATCAAGGAGGGCTTTTGGGTGTTCTACCTTCCTTGGATTGGAACAGCAGCACGAACTATATACTAACCTAGATCTGGAGTCCTCGACTTACCAAAGGCATGAAAGCCTTCCCCACCTCCACACACCTTCCTGATCTGGATTGCAACCTCACGTCCCATCTGGTATATGTGCTCACTGCCTGTATGAGGAAAAACACATTAATTAAGAGCTTTTAAAAAGCAGCTGACACATTTTGGAAAACTTTGAAGTACCTTGTTTCAAACCCATTTTTGCCTGTATTCTGCATAACAACAAATTCTTTCCTGTTTTGTTCCCTGTGGGGTTTTTATTGCTATAAAACATTTGCATGAAAATTGAATTTCCATTCCTTGGGAACTGATGTGCTCTCACAACTTTTCCATCTCCTGAAGTTATAGTCTGGTAGTCAGTGACATCATAATTGCTTTGACAGCAGCTGCACGTGATGTCAGGGGTGATGACAGCTTCCAGGGAGAACCTAGAAGCAGGAGCTGGTTACCTGTTTACAAACAAAAGTCTAATTCTCCTGCAAGTGTCCCCAATTTTAGATGGAATAATGTTGGCTGAGAAACAGGAAATATGTAACACTGAAACAGAAATTTCTCTAAACAAGATAATTTGCAGTGTTTAGCATGAATCTTCAGTATCGCCTTAATAGTGTTGTTTTTCCTCAGTTAGTTAGCCAGTATGGTTTAGTTGAATAATGTATTGTCCTAAGACTCAGCAGACTGGCATTGCATTCCTTGCTCTGCTTTCATCTTGCTGGCGGACTAGGAAGGCCTCTTCACCAAGCAAAATCACTGTATCCCCATACTCAAAATGATAAAAAAACACTATTTACCTCTTTGTAAATGGCTTTCAGATCTAAGAGTAGGAAGGAAAACCCTGATCTGAATGTTACATTGCAGTAGAAATGATCTTAATCCCATAAGGGTTTTTTTTTGTTTTTATTTAGTTTTTTAACTAAACTACATTAAAGTGGAGAGAGCGACATTCTCAGCTGGCATAAATTGACGTAGCCCCATTGACTTCAGTGGAACTAGGCTGTTTTCCATCAGCAGAGAATCTGTCTGGAAGTGTATAGAATTCACTTATTTAATGGATAAAAATCTATTCTTGCTGTCTCTCTGAGGTCATGTTACACCCGTATCCCCTGAGTTACAGGAATCTTTTATCCCCTAGAGTGCCATGCTTCCAGTACTTAAGAACGCTTGTGTTAATATTTAATAGTAGTGTCCCCTGTGACATCAGTCCATCTCCATAAGGCACGCTACATACAGCGCAGCCTGTGAATGCATTGTACACAAAGCCAGTGTGCTGGCATACTTAGTGCTGTGGAGTTTTGACCTTGCAGGATTCATCCCCTGACTGTACTATCACTAGTGAAGACAAAACAGAGCTTCCTGCATTGTCACAGGGAATTATCATTTGAATTTCCCTTTGTGGTAAGACGTCTTTCTTTGCATCCATGAGAACAGTCAGGAGCCTGATTGCTGAGGTGCATGGAAGAGTCAGAAAGTACTGCAAAGCAAAAACGTTTCTAACAGCCCTTTTATATTTGAAAAAGGAAGCTGAAAGAAAGCAAGGTCATGCAGTTTGGGATGGCAAGAAGTTGGCATTTTTTGTGGGGATGACACTTGGACTTCAACCCTACAGAAAGGAGGGAAGAGGAAGGAAAACTCACCATGCACCCCCATGCAAGCTACCCAGACTCTAGGACTGGTCGCACCTGACTAAGTAGGTACTGTGTGGCCCTGTACTAGACCCCTGGAGTAGGTGGGTAAGGTGTGTAGAAGGTTTATCCCTATTGCACAGATAGGGAACTGAGAAAGAGTAAATGGATTGCCTATGGTTATGCAGGAAGTCTATGAATGACTCTCAAGTCCCAGACTACCAGCCTAACATGTGAGTAGTACATGGTGCCCTCAGAGCATTGCTTGAGGTAGAAAGGCAAGATTGAGGAGACAGTGGTTCTCACTGGGAATGCCTTTATAGTGAATCCCAAAGGAGGCCTTGGGAATAGCAGCACTGGAAGCTGTTAGATCCCAAATCCATGTGGCGCCCAATGACTGGGGAGACGACAGTTCAACCACTTGTGGGTTCTGTTACTTATTAGCCAGAGCAAGCAGGAAGCAAACGCTATTTGCACACATTGCTCGCAACAGCTTTATTTAGAATGGAGACAGCTTCGGACTAGCTCTCAAAAAACCAACAAACTGGAGAGCCGCCATGAACAATAGTTCTTTTCACATTTTATACACCTTGGTTCATACAGATTAACATTTGTTCTACCTCTGCTCCTCCTTCTGTTCCACCAATTTCTCCTCCCATCTCAAGCTCTGCCTCTGTTTACTCTTTGCTTCATTAACATGGAATTGCCTATGCATTCCATTCATGTGCATGATTCTCTGCTAAGAGCGCATGCATAAGGCCATGAACTCAGGTCCTCTAGGTTAATCACTGGTTCTTTGCTGACTCCTTCTTCAGCTCCAAGGTCTTGTTTCTGTTTATCTCTTGACGATAGCTGGTGGGCTGCATCTTGTTCTTCTTACACAATGGGCTCTAACACTACGACTTTGTTCAGAAACCTGCTTGCCTAAGCATTTGCAAAGTTAGTCTTAATATATTATCCTGCCTTGTGACCAACAGCTCTGCTGAGACACAGAAAAAAGGCTTTAATTCAGCTGCAGATCCAGTGCTCCCCAAAATCCAAATTATTGTCATCCTAACAGAAGCATGGGTAGGCCAGTGCTGTATGTGTATATGAATATGTATATGTATAGCTGATAAAAGGGATGTTCCTACCATTACTCATGCAAAATAGCCCATTATCCCAGGAGGAGCCCCACTGAACTTTACGGTAAGGTCCACCAGAATCTGGTACTTTGCACTTACTTGGCAGTATCCTTTGAAGAGGAAAGGATCTATGAGATTGCAAGCTTGTGGGTCACTGAAATCATTCTCCAGATCATTGAGAATCACATTCTGAGCTCTTTGGATAGCACTTTCTGAGGCAGTTCTGTTCAAGTCACGGCATTTATAGATGCTTTTTTACACTGGAGCTTTATGATCCTTCCTGTTTCCATTTGCCCCACAGCTGGCTCTCTCTCAGTTCCCATTTAAACTGATGGCTTTTACACCTTGTTCAGCACCTCTCACCTTTGGCTCCCTCCAGTGCTGAGTAGGGAATTTTTTATTTTTCTCCTTGTCAGTTATTTAAGATGCTCTTGCATCACTCAGTGGAGAGGGAGAGGGTGGAGATTTTCGCATGGGATTTCATGTCATGGTTGGTATTATTTAGGGTTAAATTTCCAAAGCACAGGGATTTTGCCAATCAAATCCTATAAAAATCAGCAGGACTTCCATGGCTGAATGCCCAGTCAGCACTATGAAAATATACTTCTTATACTAAGTCCACCACCATTGCATAAATTAATGTGGTAATAAATTACAAACATTCTTTATTAGATTCAACTAATACAATGCACTCCATTTATTGTGCATAGGAAAATCGAGGAGAGTGGAAAAACATGACACCTCAAAGTAAGAATAGTAAATGTCATTCAGAGGAGTGTCACTCAGAGATTCAAGATATTTCCTGACAGCTTAGAAAGGAGAGGGAAAATTAAGGAAATCTTGAAATTTTTTTTTTAATTTCACCATTTTTATTGAATCTCACAATTTGTCTAAGGTCTTGTTTAGGGAGGGCAGGACTGAGACTTTTCCCAGATCTAGAAGCAGAAGGGCAGCCGAACAGCCCATGGGGAAGGACTGTTACTGAGGGTTACCATTTCTTTCTGGTTCTCTCCTTGGTCTGAGGGTATTTGGGAAAGAACCAGTTCCTATCCTATTCTAGAAAGAGTGGTCAGCAGACTTACTTCTTTCATGCCTAGGAAACCAGAATGAGAATAACAGCCCTGTGAGCCCTGCTTGCTTTCTGTAGGGCTCTGCCTTTGCAGCCTTTCCTAGCCTCCAAGGCAGCTAGATACAAGCAAACTCAGTCATGTCCATAGTGTCTACATAGAGATTCACTTTGCTCGTATTGGGGACTTTTTCAGACTCTGAAGTGGTCCTCACCCTATTTCTTCTTCCCCCTCCTTGTGTAGCAAACCCCCCAGTTTTTCTTTTTGTTTTTGTTTTTAAATGCATTCCCTCCCCTTCCCCAACCATTTCTGACTTTGTTTCTCCTTCTCTATTTCCTACAGATAAGTGAGATAAGACATAGGATAAGCTTCAGCATTTTATTTTGGTAGCAAGTTGTATTTGTTTTGTTTTTTCTCCTTCTTTATATTGTATAATTATTATGTTTATATTGATTTTTACCGTTCTATATTACTGTTTTAGTGGCACTATATGATTTAGGCCTATATACGTAAGTTAGTATAAGTCATGTCAAGTTCCCATTTTGTTTGTCAATACTCCATCCTGTCCCCAGGCCCGGTTGTGTAACCCATGACTCACACCTACCCCTCCTATGTAACTTGGTTCCTGAATGAATGGGGATGAATGCGGGTGCTTGAGAGACAATGGCAGTAGGTCTAAAAATAACTCGCTCTGAATGACTGAACCATCAACACCAATACCTGGACCAACAACCGAGCCCTTAGAACCACCCTCAGCATTCAAGAAACAAAAGATGAGGCAACTCACCATTGTGCCAGTCTGCACATACTCAGTAAGAACACCTGGAGCCCTCTGGAACAGGACTGACCTTGCCTAGACAGGCCCTCCCCATAGGAGATCAGAGGTAGTCTGCCCCATAAAAAGGGGTAGTGAAGACTGACTCTTTGGGACACCTTCTCCACCTGGACCAGCACCATGCCACACAACCTATCCACCCAGAGGCCCTGCTGGTGACCTCCCTCTGGACAACACCTACTGGACAAAGACCCCTTTCCAGCCTGGATAGGTAGCTATCACCCCACCACACCCCCTTCAACCAAGGACTTGGACTCTGTTTCTCTCCCCTACCTGGACTCCAGCCCTTCCTCTGAGTCTCTTTCTCCTGCTGCCATTGTGAGTGTGTATGTGCATGTGTGTGTGTGCGCGTGCGTGCGTGCGTGTATGGGAACCAATAACTTCATGGGGCTGTGTAGTGTGTTGTCTGTTTAATAAACCTGTTATTTGGACCCCTGAGTTGGGTTTTGCTTTACTATGGTTCAGCCCTGCTCCAATCTCTGCTCCTCGCCCCTCTAACTTCTGTCTCATTTCTCCCTCTCCTGCTTCTGGCTCACTGCCACCTCCAACACCTGTCCTGAGCTCCTCTCTGCCTCCACGCCCCCTGTTTCTTTGCCACTGTCTTATCCTCACTGCCTTTTCCTCTGAGCAACCAGGTTTCTGCCTCAGTTTCCTTCCTGGATGTCTCCTCCTTGCTCCCCGCTGCCCCAGTATCTCAGCTGCCTGCCTCAGTTTCCAGCCCCAAGCTCCCAGGTTTCTGTCTGTCTCTCTCTTTCCTGGATGTCTCCTCCTTGCCACCAGGTTTCTTTTTTTCCCCCTCCCATGCACCAGTGACCTCAAGTAACCCTGGGGCCACTTTACCTTAAGTAAACTGAAGCCTCAGTTCCTTAGCCAGCTTTTCTCTTGTTCACCAGTTCTAATCCTGGTTCTGGCAACTTTCACTCCCTATGCTTTAACTCTCTCTCTCACCTTAAACTTCCCCCAGGTACCCCAAGCACACACATACATACCGTACCACCCAAGTTAGGAGCTTACCTATGTGTAGGTGGGCTGTATGTGTGTGATGAACTGGTGAGTGTGTGTGTATATCTCTCTCTCTCTCTCTCTATATATATATATCATTGTGTGCATGATATATGAATTGGTGATCTGTGTATGTGTACTTAGAGTGCAGGTATTGACAGTTGATTTTTGTCTATTTTTTAGTGTGTAGTGTGTATGTACTTGAATTGGGGATAGGTATGCATGTGCCTAGGCTGGTTTGGATGTGTATGTGCCTGAGCTGGTACTGTGCGTGTGCGTGTGTGTATGCACCTAATTGATTTGTGTGTTTGTATATGTGCAATTGTGTCATACTGTCCTGTCTAACAGTGCAATACTGAGATCCTGAGAGCTGGCCTGACCCCACAGGGCAACACTTGAGTCCCATCATTAGCGGCACTATAAATTTAGGTGGAACAACATGATGAAGTGCTGCCTGAATCATACAGCAATCAGAGCTATGTTTTTTGTTTTTTGCTTAAAAAGGGAGAGAAGAAAACTTATGGTTAAAAAAAATACCTCCCCCAAACACATCATGTTAAGCCACTCTTTGCATTTTGAAAGGCAATATGTGCTTTTTCACCTGCCACAATTGTCATCTGTAGTGCGTTCTTTCTTAGCAAATGTACATCTGCAAATGGGAAATTTGCACATTCATGAGTTACAGCCCAGATCCTCAAGAAATGTGGGAGCTGAGCATCTCCTCCATATAACAGTAAACCACATTTGTGACCCAATTTAATTCTTCTGTCAGCTATTACCAAAAAATTGCCGATCAAGTGCTTTATTGTTGTAGTCAGGCTACTCACGCTGACTGGAATGTACAGTTTAATTGGGGACCAAGCTGCCTTTAAAATGAAGTGGACATTTAGGAAACCAACGTCAGTAAAACCACAAGATCTGTGTAACGGGACAACGTTCAGTTTATTCTAAATGTTGTTCTTATGTTAGATGTGGGCCCTCGAATATATTTCCATGCTTCATAGACATATAATAAAAGGTGACAGATTAATTAAATACTGGAGACAGGCCAGCTGCAGGACACTGTGCCCCAGCAGGTGCCTCTGTTCCTGAGTGCTATATTTTGTACGCTCGTATGGCCACAAACTAATTAAGCTGAACCTGAATTATTTGGGATTAAGTAGTACTAGGATAATTTGCTTTGAATTATTTAGGTGAATTCAAGAAAGCATGTGGGGAAGGTGGAGATGGGAAGGAAGAAGAAAATGTGTTACATAGGAATGACAGTGTTGCTAGACTTGGCTGTCTGTTCCTTTACCTGAGTGTGGCCAACACCAGATGGATCTCAGGAAGATGTTTGAACCCTGTAATGAGAGGAGATAGAATGATTTACTCTCTATATTTGGTCTCCTCCTGCTAACCTCTCTAATGGTTAGAGGTTAGTGCCTGCCCTGAAGCAGGAGGTTTTATATCCCTCCCTACATTATTGTTATCTTTAACAATATCTCTGAATGTTCTTGTTATCCCTCTTTGTTAGCTCCTGTTATCCCTCGTTACCCCCTCTTTGAATTTGGCTAACTCCTTAGCCTGGATGGCAGTGTACAGCAAGTGTTCCACAGGCCAAATGGAGGATGAGTTAAAAAGCATTTACTTGTATCAGGTTTGAACTTGCCCCCTTCCCATAGAAGGAAATGTGACCTTTGTTCTTGCATTAGGAGGCAGCAGCTAACCCAAGAGTTCCCCCTGTGTGCAGCAGGTTTGTCCTCTGTTGTCTCATAGTATCATGCAGGGCCAGACAGTGCCTGACCTTACCCCTGAGTGGGTTACCTCTCGGGCACATCACACAGGAAAGGGGCAGCTTCCCTAGGGCTGTCACACACTCCACCCAGCAGGGAGTAGAGGGAAGAAGATACAACTCTGCCCACCTCAGTCCACCAGACAGAGCAGTTGATGCAGGGCAGAATAGTTGATATCAGACTGATGCTGATTATTTTCTCACTGTAGCCAAGAGAAAACTAGGGACTGGAGTGGGATTCTCTCCAAAGAGAAAATAATCTTTCCTTTACTGGCAAGAGTGGATGTCTGAGATAATGCCTTTGTGTTTATACTGTGCATCACCACTGCATTTGTCTTAGGAAGGAAGTAACAGTGTCCAATGAATTCCTGGCTGGATGCCTGACCTTGGGCTTCTGCTTCACCTCATATACTTTGCCTGTCTGACTTGTTTAGACTGGTGGTTCTCTGGGGCAGGACACTGTGGTGGTAGGGGGTATGCCTGCGCTGAAATTGGAGGCACCATTAGCTGTAGTCTATTTGGCTCAGGAAACCATAGCAGCAAATACATAGCAGTGTGGATTTCAGTGGGGACTCAGTTATGCCCTCTGTGCAATACTACCTGCTTGTTAGTAGAATTTTCTGTGCCATTGCTTTTCCTCTCTCTTCTGTCTTGTCGAGCTTTCAGCTCTGGGCTAATGCTCAGCTTTGAGAAGACAGCAGTGGTGATGGCAGAAGAGAAATTTGCTTTTATCTCTTAAAAAGGACTCGGCTCCCCAAAATTCTTCTCGCTCTGGAGTGAAATATCCACTGAAGAAAGGCCATGTCAGTGTTACTTTCAGAGGCTGACTAGAAAGCTAGCCAGCACCTGATGTCAGAAGTGAGTGGCCACCTGACTCAAAGAAAGCTTTTGTTTATTAACAGTCAGGCTTAATTCCCATTTATCGTCCACTGCAGCCACTCTTAAGAGCTTTGTTTAAAACACTTTACAGCTAGCAGTACACAGCCCAGGTATGGTAACATCTGTGCATGTCTTTTTCCAGCCAAAATGATCTCTTACACGGAACAGGAGTACCGGGGTGGGAAAGCCGTGCAGTCAAGGGACTCTCCTGGGGCACAGAATTCTGGCTTAAATTCCTGGCTTTGACACCAACTTCCTATGAGCCCTGGGGCAAGTCTCTTAGACTGTTCCATCTTTGACAATAATATTTTATTTGCTAGTATGACAGTAAGCTCTGTAGGGAAGGCACTGCCTTTTAACATGCCTATTACATTTTTTCAGTGCTGTCAGAGTGCAGAGGAGGAGACCTCTTGAGCATGCCCTGCCAACCCATTCCTCTGCACAAGCCAAACCCAAGAAAGAGGGGGTGAAGCCACACTGGAAGTGCCCCCACTGCTGCCTGCGAGCTCTGTCTCCGCAGCTTTTGGGAGCAGTGGAGCAGGATGCTCCCAGAATGACATTACTACCTTATGCCCAGGTATGTCACATGCAAATGGAAACAGGTGGGCACAAGGAACAGACATGACCTGTGCTCCTAACTCAATGGGACTATCAGCTCCCACTGAGCTAGGCACAAGGCTATTAGAGCTAAGGCAAATGATGATAATAATAGGACTATGAGTAAGATCAGGGGAAAACAGTGAATTTCTCTGTCTGGCTCCCCTTTTAGCACCAGGGCTGTAGTTAAAGAACATCAGCTGACTCAAACACCTGCATGCCAGGTAGTGTAAACCATACTTAAGTGTACCACTTTAATAGGAACCACATATGAACTGCCTGGCTTCATGTTGGTTACATTTGTGGTGACACAGCTAAGAAAAACATTTGTGTTAGCTCACTGTTTGGCTTTCATCTCCATTTCAGTTCTCCCCCACCCTCCTGCTTCCAGCCATAGCAGAGGTGCCAAGCATTAATGAAACAAAAATTCCCATCTGAGCTTCAGTTTGACTGGCAGTGTTAGGGTATTGCTTTGGTTACCTATAAACGCAGAGGGCCAGATTTTTCACAAGAGCTCCTATTTGGGCATCTAATGAAGGTGTTTGTACACCTTCTGACTGATATTTGCTTTGCTCTAATAAAAATGCTGATGTGCTATTTGTTTACTCTTTCCGTTCTCCAATGTGCCCTTTCCTGTGTGAGTATTTTGGTAGCAAAGTCAAGTCCCTCAAACTGTCTTAGACATTTATTTTAATGCTTTATTCTGCCATCCATTCCAAGTTTATTGCAAAGAACATATGAATCTTGCATTTGTTAGACCTGCTAGAATGGCTGGCATTAACTGGAAGAAAATGTTTATTGAGAAGAGAAGAACAATTTATTAAAGAAAAAGAAAAGAGAACATTGTTTCTTCAGTCTCCTACATTTATTTAGTGGCTGCATATCAATTATGTGTTTGAACAGGTTTCATTACAGAAAGTGCAAAACCCCTGAGCATGGTTTAAAATATGCTAATCCTTACTTGGGCAGGAAATGGAAAAGGCTCATTTACAGTTTAATTTCTAATCCATGTGGGTTGACAAGTTGTGTTCAGGGACATAAATAGAAAATCAGAAGTGAAGAAGTGAGCTTACTTACAATAAACAGGTGCTGTTTTTTGCACTGTCTATGATCTTATGTCAAAGTACTACTCAGAGCCAGCATGCCATTTTAAAATCTTGAATAAGAACTACAGTAAACTGTTTATTCCCTATTTTTCCTTTTACAGCTGTTATAAGGACAAGTGCTTATAACTCAACAATAACGTTATGGAAATAATCAAAGGAATAAGCAAGTGATTGGTTTCATTTTCTGATGTGCTGACAGCCCGTGGACCTATTTTATCTTCCTAGGTATAAGTCTTTGTACATATGGCAGCCATCCCAGTGATATATAGACTGGGACAGAAGCATCATCTTCATTGGCTCCTGATTTGACTTCAGGAAATTAAGGACCCAGAGCTGTAAGATCTAGGTTGCTATGTCCCCTACTAAGCATATAAAGATAATTTTAAAAAATGTCTAAGGGTTTTGAGAGCTCAAGTCCCAATGGACTTCTATAGGACCTGTGTTTTATAAATCCCCTAAATCCTTTTTGAATACTTTGTCCCAAGCATCACTCATTTTTGAGATGCAAAGAAGGGGTAGTGAGAACTGTCAGCTTTCTAGAGTTGGGTTGGAATTTTCTAATAAAACCAAGTTTTGGCAGAAATGCTGATTTATTCACAGACATCTCAGGTTCAATGAGTTTTCACCAAATCCAAGGCACAATTCCAGGGGGACCCTACTTATATCCCTGTCAGATTTCCCCATGGATGGGATCAGAAAGCTCTTGGCTCATATTCCTGGGATAATCTGTCTGGAGGATCTGCTTTGCAGCAGAAGCTGCTGAGAGCCCTTGATCCCCAGCTCCAGGGCTGTCCACCTTGTGGGTTCTGAAATGAAGTTTCACTGGAATTTCTGGTAGTTGGGAAATGTTGAAAATTGTTTTGGTCCAGTTTGGATGGAAATTAGATTTTGAAAGAACCATCCTGAAACTCTAATTCAGAGACATTTCTATACCCAAGAACTTCCTGATTTCTGCACTGGTCTGGGACACCACTAAAGTCAATGGATTTTTCTTCCAGAAGCAGGTTCAAAGCTTTAGTATATTTTAGAGGGAAATCACTTGATCTGGGAACCTGCAAATTGATCTTTTTACTTTCTTAGTTTCTGTTCTCTTCCAGCCATGACAGATCAAATCTGCTGTGCAATCTTCTTGGTAATATTGGTCTTTGTTTTTTTTAAAAGGGATACATCAGAGGAGAGATCGTTACGTATCTGTGACTAAAGGTTACTATATCTAAGTCAATGATATTTGCCCATGAAGGTTTGTACCCTCCTTGCTTCAGAACAGAACAGTGTGCTGAAATTTAGGGTTGGACCAGATGAACCTTAAGGCCCCCTCCAACCCCATGAGTCTGATATATAGGATACATCTTAAAGACAATCATGGTATTTAACACAGATACGTAGTTTTACAATTCTGTCCCATATTGAACACTCTCCTATGGACCATGTCAGTGCAATGCTGTCCTTAAGATGTAAAAATTAAAGGCCAGAGAAACCAAGTCCCTTGTGTGCACAGAAGTGGAATTACGGAGACCTGGGATTATTGCCCTGACATGTGTTGCCTATTCCCCTTCACTTCTCAGTTCCACTGAAGCTCCTCCATGGGTGTAGTGCAGGGTTTTACCCTGGCATAATTGGAAGAGGCTAGGCAGGTAGGGGAGTCAGATTTGGATTCTCTGCTGGCATTGTGTGCAAGAGCAAATGCACTATTCATACAACATTGCCTGTCCATACAGTAAGTGTATCGCCTTACCTTGGCTTGCCCTTCTTTTTGGGAGAACTCTTCTGGGAATGCCTTGATAGACTAGTGTAGTGGTACCTAGATGCAGATCAATGTGACATCCCACAGAGATGCCTCTTTGCTCCCTGCAGATCCTCCAAGGTCCATAGAGATCCAGGGAAGGAAAGGCTCTTATCATCATCCTCAGGTGAGCAAGCTCTGCCCCTTGAAAGGATGTCCAAAGAACCAAATGATCCTGAGCCCAGGTTTTACACTTGTGAACCCAACTGATTTCAGCCAAATCACACCAGGACAGGGCTGTGCAGTAAGACTGAGGGGAATTGCAAAGGCAGAGAAGTGGCCCTCAGTGCCTTTGTGTAAGTCAAACAGGCAGTTACAACTGTCAGAAATAATAAGGAAACCTATTAAGATACTCTGCTAACTGGGTTTACTGCTCCTTCCTACTACCACGCTGATGTCTCGGTTGCCAGAATGAGGGCACTCAGACTTTTCTTTATTAGCATTTTGTTTTACTATTAAAAGCAATCTCTAATTAAATAACTACTTAGGTAAGATTAAATATCAATACAGAAGTCCTGCAAATGGAAACGGAAATGCTAATAAATTGTTTGACCTTGCAGCTTTCTTGATATAACCAGTTATATGGTGCCGTCTCTGCCACTTGAACTGGTGATATTTTTCCTTGTGTGGAAGCCAAACTTCTGGAAAACTCAGATTCTCTAAACCATTAGAGAAAGAATTGCCCCCCAAATTTTGTTTTGGGGCTGCCCTGATTATTTTCTGACTAGCGTTCAGTATCACTACTAGAGCATGAGAGAGGAAAGGGAAAGCAGGGAGGAGGAAAGCAACCAAGGAGTGACAATGAAAGCAGCATAGAGATCGGAAAAGCAGGTCTAAGACTGGGTTGCAGGTTTTCTTTCCCTCTCTCCCTGCCTCCATTTCTGTAATGTGTTTCCTCCTTCCTTACAAACAAACAAGTGGCATGGGTGGCTAATGAATCAGCACGGACACCCACGCAGCTACATCTCTCTGAAATATACAGGTTTTGCCTGATGGGTTTATAGCCTGCCAGCAAGCCGAACTTTGTGGGGATCACAAATAGCTATTATAGAGAGAAACAGACAGGCCCTAGGATCTCTTATTCACCTTATGTGGTCCATGTTTAAGCCACAGTGCTTTCACTCCCTCTCCCCACCTTGATAGAATTCACTGCCACATTTCCATACCTTCTCCAAATGTGTAGCAGATTGTCTGAGCTGAGATGAAATGGGCACAGGTGGCACAAATCCTTTACTTTTCTCTGGCTGAACGAGAGCTTTCAGTCAGTTGATTTCCTTCCTTCAGAGGAAGAAATGAAACCAGGCCTGGATTTTCTTTAGCTGTGTGCTTATACTTCTAAAGCTGGAGGACCAAGCTGAGACTTGGCTGTAATACCTAGTTCTTATGCAGATGGAGAAATTGAGGCACAGGGAGGATAAATGCCTTGGGATGATCATGTGGTAATAGAAGTAGGCTTTGAACATGGATTTCTGAAGCAGCAGCAGTAGGCTGACCCATCCTCTAGCTCATTTATTTTTAAAAGTGTCACTAACTCCTAGAATTTCAGCATTAGCTTTGCAGTTGAATGCCTTTTGTGAAGTCTTCTCCTGGTCATGTGATTATGTGGAACATGCAGCTTTCATAAATATAGATAAGTTTCTAGCCCTCATGCTTGTGGAGAAAAGCTTGAATATAGGATGTCCCTTGAAAGGCCAAGAAAACCAAAAGGCAAATAAAAATAACCTAACATTTATTACATTTTACATCTCTTGTTTTTAAGTCACTCTCATGGGGCTTCTTGGGGATGGGGAAGAAGTCAAGACTTTTAACTGCTGAGGGTTGACAATGTTGGGTTAATAAACCAGAAGAACTGGCAGAGCCAGAAAGAGTGAGAGACTGGAAAGTAGAGGTGGCTTGAAGGGCATTCTCAGAAGAGCCCCTTCATCAATTGTTTTTATAGCTGTGGGATGTCAGGGGCGGCACTCTGATACAGACCAGCAGCCTGTGACCAGTCTCAGCTAATCTACAGTAAAGCTGATTGCTGTGCAGCTTCTGTTTCAGGAGACTAAACTTTACAAAGGGAGTGAATATACTCTAGGGAAGAATGGCTGTATTGCTTCTCATCCTTGTTATGATTATGCATATATTTAATCAAAGGAAATGGAATAAAATATATATAAAACATAAAAAGTACAATTTATATATTTAACAACACTTGACAAATGACTGATGTCCAATTCTTTTGGAGCTCTGGTTCAGTCATGGAAGAGTCAAAAATCCCTGCCAAGTTAGTAAGAAAATGGTGCTAAAACTAGCTCAGCAATTCTTGCTAATGTCCATTATGATAAACATTTCCCTGCTCGTTGTTTTTAGCCTCCCCCCATTTTATTGAGCTCATCTCTCTCTAGCCAAGCCCTCTTTCCAAAACAACAAAAAACAAGAACAACTAACAAAAAAACAAACCCTAAAACACCTCTTAGATTTTGCTGCTCAGGCCTTAAGGCCTTTTTGAGGTTGGTTCTAACTTAGCCCTGGAAATGGTCATATTGGTTGCTCACACAGGAGCATAAATCATCTCTCAGATCATGCCCTGGTGGTTTAAGGACGAGAAGCAACTACTACTGCCATGTGGGAGAGTAAAAAGAGCAGGTTTGACTTCAAAACTCACAAAGTCCAATGCTGATCCCAGAAGTCCTTGGAAAAGCCTCAGCCAATACCTTGTCTCCATGATGCAAGTTGACATGTGCTAGTGCTGTCTTTTGGTCTACTCGGTTTTTGGGAAGATGTTGAAGATGGATGCAGCCACACATGGTTCTCAAAATGCCTTGCTATTGCTACCACAGATCTTGTGCTCTTGTCCACAAGATCTGTGGTAGCTCCAGCCTAGGGCTAGGGTAAGTCTAGCCAAAAATCTATGGCTCCAGCCTAGGGCTCGGGTAAGTCTAGCCAAAGCAAAAGTGCTAAATAGCAGCTCTGCTTATACTTTAAAAGAAGCAGAGTGAAGCCAATGTAGTAGGCCTTTGAGAATCCCACCTAGAGTCTCATTATTATGCTGATAAAAGAAGCAGAGTGAAGCCAATGTAGTAGGCCTCTGAGAATCCCACCTAGAGTCTCATTATTATGCTGATAACTTTCTGTTTCATACTCTGTTTCAACTTTCATACTCTGTCCTTGTTTCCTACTTATATACTGCGTATGTCCTCTACCTCTGAATATCTTCCATTCTTTTGATGGCTTCTTTTTTTTTCCAGCATCTGCTTTTCATTCCCATGGGGCTTTTTTTCTTTTTGGTTTCTTCTTGCTTGTGGAGCCCACTGGCAAGTGTGGTCCTTCCTGTGCCCAAACCGCTAAGAATGTGAATCTGTTCTGAGCTTGGCCATAGAAAGCTCCTTTTTTGCATTCTGCGGGGACTCCTGGTTCAACTTCTGACACCATTCTCGGACTGTTAGTCAAAACAGTTGTTAAAAGTCTGGCTATTAGCCTACATTCACAGAAAAGTAAGGATAGAAGGGACCTCAGGATGTTATCTAGTCCAACTCCCAAGGGACAGGTAAGAGTTCCTTGGGCTGGGGAAAGGACAGGCGAGGAGATGTATCACAGATATAGAACTATGAGGAAGACCCAGACTTGAACTCTTGATCTGCAGTCAAATGCTCTGCCAAGCAACCAAGCAAATGTACTTGAGGGTTGCTGACTGCCTATACATTTTTAGGCAGTCCATGAAAAAAAGGCTAAAAATGCCCATCCATAAGGTCCGTAAATAAATAGAGCCATCCTCAAAAAAACTAAGCTACCAGGAGCTTGACCTAAAATCCATCACTTGAACAAGGCTGAATGGTGAAGGACAGACACAGTAGAGCAGCACCACCTGCTCTCTGAGTGGGAGTGCAGCTCAGCTCAGGGCTTGTTGGCCTTTAGGAGCCTCTGTAGCCTTTTGCCCCTGACCCACCTATGTATTTCTGCTGTGCCTCATCACCTGTTTGTAACTCTGCTTGCTTTGCAGGTGGGCAGGGCCACACAGACCCAGGCAGGATGGGGAGAGTGGTGGTGCAACCTGGATGGAGATGTGGAGCCATGAGGGGGTAGAGGACATGGGTGAGGGTCTGTGGTGAGACAGGGGGAGTGGGTCCCATGGCTGGAGGGTAGGCTGAGGGATGGTACAGCATAGTGCAGGGTATGGTTAAGGATATCAGGGTGTGGGGGTGAGTAAGCTTCTCCTGGGTTGGGAGAAGCATTGTGTAAAACCGTTCCTGCAGTCAAGCATGGATGACAATGAAAGATAATTTGTTTTACTTACAATCTGCAAACTTTACTGATAACCAAAGTTTTAAATTGTGATTGGTGTTAAACCCCAAAATTTGAACCCAGCCCTTGTTACTGCTGTCCAGAGCCTGACAGAAGGGTTACATTTTCATTAAGTAAAACATAGGTCAGTAAAAACGTATGTCAGTAAAAAAGTTTGGTTGTCAGTAAAAAGCTGGCAGATTGTCAGTAAAAACAATTGGTTTTCAACCCTGCTGTACTCCCAGCTGCATAGTTGTCTTAGATGTCTTCATCTCCCTTTCCCTATCCTCTTGGATGGTAGGTGTCCAACCTCTATTGACTTTTAGAGGGTCATAGACACCTAGCGGCTATTTGGAATGAGGTGAAATATAATGATTTGTCATACACAGGAGATTAACAAGGAGATCTGAAAATCTTTTTAAGGGACTACAGAGCAATACTCCCCTTGATACTTAGATTGGCAATTATCATAGTACAGGGTAGAAAGCAATAGGTTTATCTATTTAATCAAGGGGAAGTGGGGAGGATAAGGCATGTGTGTTTGGAATCATTGTGCCTTTATGGAAAATAAAAAGTAATGAGATGAAAAATGTCTGTCAGCTGCATCCTCCCAGAAACCAGGCACTAGAGCAAGTGCTGATCTGGGAGCTTTCAGCCAGCCACTCTGTCACTGCTGTGCTGGCAAATTATCATGTTTCTGGGAGTGACATTGCAACCATACCTACAATATGGGATCAGAACAGTTGTGGACCTTGAGTTCATTCAGATGTGGATCCAGAATCTGCAGCTATGGACCTTCTCTTGTAGCCTCCAGTCATTCTGTTACTGCTTAGTGATGGCAGGTATTAGATACGATTCAGCCTCAGTAAATGAACTCCTTAAGACAGAGACTGAGATTTTCTGACATCCTTCCCTAATGTCAAATTCCTAAGCCTTATTTATGCATTTAAACAAATAACCTGTTTTTCAAACAGGCTGAGCATCTAGCATGTATCATTGAAGTCAAACTTCCCATCAAGTATTTCTGACCAAAAATGGTTGTGACTAAGCAAGTGATTCTCAGCCAGGATACTGGGATTCCCTGGTGTGCCTTAAGATCCTTTCAAGGGGTGCCATGCAATTTTAGCATTGTTAGGTGTGCAAACATGTTTCACAAGATAAACCCAGAGGCTGCATACACACATGCATGGACGTTTGGTTCCCCAAGGGACAAGTACTGGTGAGTACCTAGTGCCTATGCTACTTGTCCCTAGGGGACGCCCATGCCACATGTGCTCTGGCATGCTGTAAATTACCCCTGGCGGGGTAGCAAAGGCTGGGGTCAGCACTGTGCTGGCCCCAGCAACCTTACCTGTGGGTCTGGGGGCCTCTCAGGGCTGCACCAATAACGATTTGGCTGTGCGGAGCCTGGCTGGCAGCCACAGCATGGCTCTGGGTGGCCAGCTCTGCTTTTGAGAGACATGCACTGCCTGTGTGTGCACTGCTCCATTTTTTTATTTCCACAGGTTTTTTTGACCCCTGAATATGTATGGGCAGCGCTCCCTTGCAGCACTAAGGATATCTGAATGTGTGGTATGTGGAGCCGTAGACCTCTGTTTGCGGCACCACATATTGCACAGCCAGGCTTGTCTGGATGCAGCTAGAAATTTCAAATAGGAATCCATAGTGTTAAAAACATTCTGACCTGCTGTGATCTTAGGAGTTTTTTGCAACAAAAGAATTGCTCTAGTATTTTTCTGTCGTCAAAAAACAAGTGAAAACTAAGAGCTGTCATTTTCCGAGGGGTACCCCGTGTCTAATGAGGGGTGCCTTGGTTCTAAAAAGATTGGGAACCACTGGACTAAGTAGACATTTTCTGTGGGGAAAAAGTGTTATCTGGAGCCTAAATCAGAGCAAGCGATGCTGTGGGAGGGGTGGGAGGGGTGGAGGGACACAGTGGGAGAAACAGCAGCCAGGGCTGCTCAATTAACCGGCATATTTTGTTATCCGTCATTCCCCATTCCTGGGGGGATGCCAAATAACAGAGCTTTTACTGTAACAGAAAGGTTTGTGTCTTTCCATAACTAAACCCTGTTCAATTTTTAGTTTGAAAAACATGAAGAACATTTAAAAAAATTGAGGAAAATGCATTTTTTCCATTGAAAACTTAGTGGGAGGGAAGCATTTCCCAAACAACTCTACTTACAAGCCTAAATCTAGGTCCTTATTGAAACTACAACACAACAAAACAAATCCACAGCCATAGCTCCTATATAGATGCACGTGTCACTTATAGGGGTGTGTGCGTGCATGTGTGTGCGCGTGTGTGTGTGTATACACATACACATGTTTAAATAGCAGAGGATGCAAAAAACAGTACCTGATAGAGAATTTTCCTCAGCTAAACAAACGGGTTTTTTTTCAAACTTTTCCAGGAGGTGTCACCAGTTCTTTAAATCTGTGCTTTATGTGATAGAGATGTCTGTAAAATCCCTTCCTCTAAAATAAATAAATAAATACAGGGATAAACTGCAAAGAACACACAAAAACACTTTTCATGAAAGGAATTTTAGTTCCGGTTCTCACTTGCCAGCAAATTCTGAATTATTTGGCCAATAATGTCTCTGCTGAGGTTTGTACACAGGTACAAACCCCCATTTCCTAGCCGTGATAGCTGATGGCAATCTCTAAGAATCCAAATATGCAGCAAGTATAAGTTCTGTCTTATCCTCAGACCCAAGGGAGCTATGGCCTACATAATAGACCAGTGAGCTAGCTAGTCCCACTGCCCATAGGCAAGTGCTCTACCTAATAATTTCACCTAAGCCTTTGCATCTTGGCAGATTACAGGAAAGTCTGTCTTTTCTATCCCCAGCTCTGACCCACAACTAGGAACCTGGATCAAGAAGAAGGTTTCTTACCTGCAGTTCTAAGGAATGAATACCCCAACACCGCCCAGCTCCCTCTGATACACAGACCCACCAACCCACCCAGCACAGAATTTCAAGCTGAAACATCTTGCCTTGCTTACCGTTTCAAGCCTGAAAAAAGGCTCCCATCCACATGCACCTATACTGTAAATTTTAAGTCATGAGGAAGAGTCTCTTTTGCTTTAGACTATATGCTGCCCAAATGAAGAGCCACAATAGCTTCACACAGGCTGTGTCTACACGAGACGCTTACTGCCCAGCGTTGCAGGGCACAAACCTTGCCATGACACTTCTGCGCAGTAGTAACATGCTACTGTGCAGTCAGCATCACCAGAAAGCCATGTGGGGACACTACTGTGCAGTATCGCATGCCCAAGTACTAAATGACTGCACAGTAACAACTGTGCAGTGTGTCTCGTATATATGTGGCCACAGGGGTCTAATAAACCAGGCCCACGGACATTAGACAAAAGCTACCTCAAATTATCATAGCAATTATAAATTATTCATTTTGCCTGCCACAGGGGTGCCTACGGACCCCGAATAAGGGCCAGGGCCTTGTTTAGCTGAACGAACAAACAGCGGTCCCCACCCCTGACACCTAGCCAGCTAGGGGAGAGAGCACAGAATCTGCAAGAGTTTCTGAGGAATTTATCTAGAAGAAAAAAGTAAAACAAGATTTCATTAGATTTTTTTTTTTAAGGAACAGAACTTGTTTTGAAGGTTTTCATTAGCAAATAATTGGGTGGCTGTGCCTCCAGAAGGTGCAAGGGCAGGTGGCTTTAAAGCTGTTTTGTGACCCTGTCTCCAGTGTGACCCTGCTGTAACTGAGGGCCACCATACCCCTGACTCAGGCTGCTTGTTCCCTGCAGCAGCCCACAGCAACCACAATGCACATTGCTGTGTGCCCCTCCTGCCCTCCCACAGCATGCCCCCTGCCCTAATATATGAAAGGGGACAGCCTAAGCTTGGCTTTAGCTATCTTTGGGGGTTGCCTGCAAGGAGGGGATTCTTGCCCGGCTCTTTGCAAGTTGCTTGCAACTTTGTGTGCCCTGACAGCAGCAGCAGGGAACATCTCAGTCACTTTTATGAAGACTGTCTCGAATTCTGGGACATCTGATCAATGCATGTCCTTTCTTATCACCCCATTCTTTTGGTTGTTGGGGAGAGGGGGGAGAGAGGGACACACACACTTTACCCTACTGTGCTCATGATGACAAGTTTGGAGGGTGGATGCCTTTGCCTTCATAATTTCATAGTAGGTAGGGGACCTGAGCAGATCATCAAGTCCGACCCCCTGCCATGGCAGGAAAGAGTACTGGGGTCAAACGATCCCAGCAAGGTGATTGTCAAGCCTTGTTTTAAAGACCCTCAGGGTAGGAGCCAGCACCACTTCGCTTGGATCCAGATCCTAGCCACCCTGACAGTAAAGTAGCACCTCCTGATGTCTAATCTGAATTACCCTCTGCCAGCTTGTGACCGTTATTCCTGGTCACTCCTGGTAGTGCTCGGGGGAACAGGGACTCCCCCAATGCCTGCT
>NW_017729030.1:55586774-55611832 GCF_001723915.1 Gavialis gangeticus
TCAGCACTCTGGGGTGGAGATCGTCCAGACCAGCTGATTTAAATACATCCAGTCCCTCCAGAAGTTCCCTGACTAGATCTTCCCTGACCCTTGGCCTAGTTGTGCCTCCCCTGGGGCCTGGGGGGTCCTGGTGGGGGAGCTGATCTGGCCCCTGCTTAGGAAAATGGAGGCAAAGTGGTTAAATAGGTTAGTTTTGTCATCTGGTGTGACGACCAAATTTCCTAGTGCGTCTTGCAGGGGCCCCACATTACCCAGTACCTTCTTTTTGCCCCCTATGTATTTAAAAAAGGACTTCTTGTTGTCCTTGATCTGGGAAGCTAGTCCCAGTTCCATCTCCCTTGCCCTGTCCCTTCCCCCATCTTTCTAGATAATTCCCTTGCCTGTTTGCCTTCACCAGAGCAACAGCCACTTACATCCGCTTGACTGCAGCACTACAGCTCGCCAGCTCTGAGTGCGCCTGCGTGCAGCAAACCCTTGATCTGTGCTTAATGTATCCCCCTGAAACCTGGCCCCACGCCCACTGGGACTGAATTTCAAGGCATATCCCTATTAGCTTATTTTGATGTTTTTATCTTTCCGTGATTGGGAACCATTCTCTGCAGCCAAAACAGACACTTTTCTGAAGGCGTTGAGTGAATTTTTAGATCTCCTCTGAGGAGTAAGCTTCAATAAAACATTAGGCCACTACCGAAGCTGACTGGCTTGAGTGATGTAACATCTCATGCGGTTCATGCATTTTTCTGTAAGTTTACACTCGTGTGAACATTAGCTTTGCCGTCCTGTATTGCTTTAAGTGAAGGTTTGCACGCAAACATGGCCTCCACAAAAGTCACCTCAGGCTAAAGTACTTCCATCATCGACAAAATTGAGCATTACACTGGGTCTCTGGTGGGTGGCTCGGCCTGTGATTTGGCAGTGGCTCATGTTTTATTAACAATGGGAGATTGTCCTTTTACTTCCAGCCCCTAACAGCAGGTGAGCTTGTCATATTCACTAAAAGAGAATGAGAGTAAAATTGCCAGGCACTCACGTGGATTGTTTCCGCAGTTCTTAATTTCTGTCGAGAGGCACGCAGTATAAACAAAGTTTTGCTTAACTGCTGGAACATTTGTCAAAGATTTGATACACACAAACCTCAATTTCTGCGGCAGGAGAAACTCACTAACCCGTTGAGTGCTGAACTTAAATTGCTTTGGCAGTATGGGAGGGAAAAAACCCAACCTCTTGGGCTTTCCTTTGCAATTTAACCAGCTGTGTGAAGATTTTTCAAGGAGAATGTTGCTCCCCTTGGACACAGAGGCAAAGGGCTAGGGGTGCCCGAAAGGTGGGGAGGTTAGAGTGGTCCTAATTCATCACCTCCTCCCCTTCCTTAATGGTGAATTAACTAAAAGTGCAATAATGAAGTAAAGAGAAATTAAGAACATTATTCTACATATTTTTTTATGTTCACAATGGAGTCTCCTGGGATGCTTTTATTTGCTTGACCTGTTCTTCCATCACAGTGCCCTTAGCTAAGGCTCAAAAGCTCCCTTGTTGATTTAAAGAAGAGAAAATAGGATTAAAGGCTGGGCAGTTTCTCTAGGTAATAATGGTGCTGCTCCAATGAAGGTAAGCTGTACAAGGCAAGCCCTACTGTCTTGTTTGTACAGCACCTAACACAATGGGACTATAGCTTGTATAAAGGGGCTAGTGCAATATAAGTACCAGACCCTCAGCATCATTTCATCCTGGGAATGTGTCCATTCAGCTTTTGCAAATATTTTTGCAAATTGCAAGGTGGGGCAGGTGAGTGAGGTGCAGTATAATATCCCCGATTGTCAGCTATGGCCAAGGGAAGCTCGTCACAGATGGGCTAGTGCGGGAGCGGAGAAGCAAGGTGGCAATGAGCCATATGCATGCCTACTGACCCTCAACACATTGCGTGCCCAGTCAGGAATCTGGTGTTAGAGCATCCCAGGGGCTGCTGCCACTTGCACTTGGCTAGAGCAGTCCTCGAGAATATTATGTTTGTGTACCTACATAAAATTAATAGATAGAGCCAGTAGGTGGGGCTCAAGAACACCCCACAGAATCCCTGAACTTCAAGCTGATGTGGTGCAGGGCAGAGGGAGCAGCTGTTTACAGACAGCTTTGGACAGTGAGCACCAAAAGTAGCCAAAGTGAAGATGACTTCCCTTACCCATTCCTTTGGCACACCTAGTGGTGGGGCCTGCAAGGGACTACAGCCCAAGCCAATCTGCTGGCTCCTCACCATATGAAAAACGCCCCTGTGCAACAGGAATTTGTAGGAGGTTGTTTTGCTCTTTTTCCTGCTCTTTTGCATTGAGGAAGATGATAGCAAGTGACCATAACAGAACCTAAGGTGGGTGCTCAGGCATGATGTGAGGCTGCAAGAGATTGGGTGATATGGCTGTGTGAAACAGGCCCTACTCGACTTGGATTTGGATTCGGCCCGAATCGGGGACAGTGATTTGAGCTGTTGATTCGGATCACCATCCCTGTTTTAATTTGGCTAAATCTGAATCTGAAGATTTGATGCTGATTCGGTGAATCAGCGATTTAGACACAGACACAGCTTGAAAAGTATTTTTCTACATACCTTAAGGTAGCAGCACACCTCCTGATCACTGCAATGCTGGGGTGCATGGAGCATCCCACAGGAGCACAGAGGGCTCTCCAGTGTGTTCGGCAGCAAACCCAGAAGTTCTGGCCCACTTCTGGGTCTGCCAGGGAGTGTGCTGGGGGGGCCTCCCCATGCTCCCCCAGCTTGGCAATCAGCTGCACGGGGACCCCAGGTGCCCTCCAAGACCCAGGAGGCACCAGTTGCTGAGCTAGTGGGGCATGGGGGGGGGCCCAGTGCACTCCCCAGCAGACCTGGAAGTGGACCAGAATTGCTTCTGGTCCACTTTTGGGTCTACTGCCAAGCGTGCTGGGGACCCCCCACACTCCTTTGGGATGCTGCATTTGCCACAGCACTGAAGCGTTCAGAGCCCCTGCTACCTAGAGGCATGTAGAAAAATCATTTAAAGCTGTATCTACATCCAAATCGCTGAGTCTGTGTGTATCTTTCCGAATCAATTTAGAGAGATTAAAGGGCCCATTGATTCAATTCGGATTCAGAGATTTGGCCACCAAATTGGGCTGAATCTCCACTGAGTCGAACCAGGAACCAGAGCTTTGCACAGCCCTACTGGCTGACCCCTGGACATTTGTTTTTCAGAAGGTTTTTTTTTATTTCTAATTTGGGGGTTTGGGTTTATTCTTTTGTTGAAGTGGTAAGAATTTTATTTTGGGGCATTACTGGATTCCATGGAAACACATGTTCAGCCTCCATTCATGTCTGAATAAAGATTCCTGTTATAGAGTTTTGTTGTGTCTTTACAGACAAGGTTCCTTGGGTAAATCCAATATCTTTTCTTAGACCAACTCAAATAGTTGGAAAAATTCTTCCCAGCCATTTGAGTTGGTCTAAAGAAGTTGTATCGGAACTTCATTAGGTAGGTCTCTGAGGAGGAGAATCTCTAGCAATGCCATGAGAGGAGTCTGTGTGAGACAGAAAGCAGTCTAACGGAGTGAGATATGAAAATAGTTGATGGGGCGGGGGAAGGAAGAAGGACACTGTGATCAGCTTGAAATCTTAAAGAATGGGATCTTTCTCCTATCAGCTTCATGGAAACATTCTTATTGGCTTCAATGGAGTAGGATTAAACCCTATGTGCTTAAAAATGTATATATACATATTTAAATTTAAACTCTGTGCCTCCTTGGCAACCCCACAACCCTTCCAAGCCCAGGCCTCAGGACTTTTAAATCTAGGCTTAATAAAAAAACAGTAAGTGTGCTATAGGAATGCATGGTTACCCCAGGGACCTGGGCTAGATAAACTTAAATATTTCCATCTCTATTTGAGCCTATCTGCTTTTTCCCCAGATCCAGAGAAGGGCAATTTGTTTCCAAAAGTGTGTTCATCATCTCTCCCAGATATGTAGTTGGTCCAATAAAACATGCTACCAACCAGAGCTTGCTTCTTACAGATGCCCCAGGCCATTACAACTGCTACAGCACCACTGTGAGTCTGTCACTGCTCATTGCCATGAAGATGCCTGGTTCCTGAGAAACAGAATTAGGTAGTGGAGAAGAGTCAAGATATAGAAAGATAAGGTTGGGAATTGTCCGTACTGAAGTTGTTAAAATATTGTTGCCTAATAGTTGACAGTAGATTTGTATAGGGTGGTTTGGATAGGGGCCATCCTGCCTCTGATGCAGGGGGTTGGACAAGATGATCTCTGGAGGTCCCTTCTAGCCATATTTTTTAATGATTCTGAAGTAGTAGAGAGGAAAGGGAGGATGAGAAGTAACCCAAAAGGACACTGAAGGCAGGGAAAACTAGGTAAACCAAAACTGAGATAGCACAGAGTTATGGAAAGTTATAGGGGATGGAACTAGAAGAGAAGTTCAATATAGAGAGAAGTGTGTCAGAGAACATGAAAACAAGATCAATTCTAGGGTGAGGACATTATTGAACTTAGGGCTCTGGGTAGAGGGGGTAAAAGTCAGGAGAAAGCTGGGTGAAAGAAGGTCTAGGTAACGGGCTAGCCAGCATGCTTAGAGCTAGAGACAAGGGAAAGAGAGAACAATTGGAGCAGGAAAGCACAACTGCATATTGTTGCATATTATCCTAGGATAAAGGCACAATTGCATATTGTTGGCCTGCAGGAATGAGCTGGAAGATGGTAGGAGGAAGGGGAAAAGTTCATTAAATGTGACGGAGGAAAAGGGCCACGAGGAAAAGGGATCATCTCAAGATGCAATCATTTTATTGCAAAACAGATGCCATAAAGTTGCTGTGGTCCTGGGGCCTTCTCCAGGGTCATGCTGCAGAACAGGAGGACAACAGAAACACAGGGTGGGCCTGGACGGGTAGAGAGAAGATGAAAAATTAAAAAGATAGAGTGGTGGGATGGCACTCAGAGTGATGGGACAGGACAGCGCTGAGGTAATGTGAGAGGAAACGAGGTAGAAGAAAGGTAGATAAGTCACGTGGTGACCAGACAAGAGATGACAGAGGTGGAAATGAGAAGTACACAGGAGGGCAGCAGTGATGACTTGAAGAGACACAGGGTCTGGGGAGGGTGGATGAGCAGATTAGAGTGACATGCTCCAGGCAGTGAGACATATTTCAAAACCAAGACAGGAAGAAGAGGGAATTAACAGATCAGGCTAACTTGGCCTGAGCTGCAGAGTAAGAGCAAAGTCACTGCTGCCTGAAACTCTGAGGTTGCTCAAACAGGTTTTTGGGATTAGGCAGTATAGTCTGTGACTCCCTGGATGTTCACTGACCATATATATAATGATTACATGATCTTGCATAAGGGACTGCTCTTCGCTCTTTTTGTGCATTTCCAATGTTGGTCCCTGTGGTGCCAGTCCCAACACTTTACATTGAACATGTAAGGCAGCAGACCCCAGAGTCATTCACTTCTTGAGACATCTGCCACTCTACAGTCTCTTTCTGGTATGAATAAACAGGGAAGCTCATCCCTTATTATTTCTGTTTACATTTTCTGGCTCACCCTTGAGCACATTTTCTCAGCCAGCTGCATCTCAGCTAGTTGTTTCCTTATTTGTATCAGTGTTTTTCTTTGTTCTTCAAAGAGTCAACTTCATCTCTTTTCCTCTCATTACAGCAGCACAAGAGGCGAATCGCACACATTGCAGGGAGCAAATTGTCAGCTCCCAGTTCTACAGGCATCTTGAGATTGCCATAATCATGGTAAATCCTGGCTATTCTTTTTCCTTATTTCAGACTCTTAAATTTAGTGCCAAAATAACAGGAGTAGTTAGAACATACTGTTTTAATGGGGCGAGGAGAAGGGGGGCAGGGAATGTGCATCCAAAGAGGACTATGCCATAGCAGACAGGCCTATGGTAGATTTGCACCTTTGGATCTGACTTTTCTGCTTGCTGAAGGTTTCCAGGATTACCATAGTTATCAGTGTTTTCCACTGTGTTCACAGTAAAATCAGAGGAAGGGGGAAAAAATCATACTTTGCTGCACAGGCACTTTTTACCCCTAGTCAGCATCCAAGTGCCTTACCAAGGAAAGTAAATATAATTATCCCCATTGTAGAGATGGAGAAAGTGAAACACAAAGCATTGCATTGACTTGTTCAGGTTTAGGCAGCAAGTAAGCAAGAGATCTTAGCTCTCCTGTGGGTAAGTGAGAGGAGAATCATGATTTGATAATGGACTAAATCTTTCAAGCACCCAAGAGACATCAGCCTAAATTTACTGAAAGGCTCAGCTACACATGCATTAATGCACTTTAGTTTATGTGCATTAAATCTAGTACTCCATTGTGAGGTACTAGGAAAATGTGCATTAACCTATCTTAATGCATATTAAATAAGAGCGCAAGCACCTATACCCAAGCACCGAGACTGCTCCAACATGCTGGAATTTCAGTGCGTTGGAGCAGACTCAATTAATCGAGTCTGCTGGAAGCCAGCAACTGCTGTGCTCCAGCAGCTTCCTGTGTCTGTGTATTAGCATCCCCATGCTTAAAAATGGCAGCAGGGGTGCTTGAACTAAAGCTCATCAAACAAGCTTTAAGCATGGGGACACTGATACAGGAGACACGGTGGCGCTTTAGTTACAGCGGCTCTCAGAGCCCCTTTAATTAAAGTGCTGCCCCACCCCCGGAGCATGTGGAAAAGTGTCCACAGTTTTTAGTGATGCTTTAATGTGCATTAGCCTATTTAATTTACATTTAAAAACATGTTTTAGTAATGCTTTAATGTGCATTAAAATAGGTTAATGCATATTAAAGTGCAGGTGTAGATGTGCCCATTATGTTCTAAGTGATCCCGAGGTCTAAATCCTATTGACTTACAATGGGCATTAGGTTCCTAAATCACTAAGGTGCTTTTGAAATTTCTACCTGGTGTCTTCCACCTCTTTTAGACAGGTTACATGCCTACATAAATTTCGGTACAATGGGAAGGCAGGAGGTAGGTGTGCCAGGGGTGAATGCGGTTCTGTATGGGCTTGAGGGGCTGCACAACAAAATTTAATTCCAAATTGGGGGCCTGCAAACTACACTGCTACTGCCCAAATCACCCAGGCACACTAGCTGGTTGGACTGCATGTAGCAAGCTCTCACTCAAAAAAATCCTACATCTTAAGTTATGTGCCATAGTTGTGAGAAGTCCTGGGTAATCCACAGTTCCCCAGCATATATTCTAAACTTCTGCAATCTTTAGACCAAAGTTGGGAGCAGTTATGTGGGTTTATTTACATTGCTGGCTTTCATGTTTTGGGTTTCTTCCTTTCTGGGTATTATTTCTTTCTTTCTTTGTTGTCAGAGGATTCATGACAGGTCCTTTAAACAAAACAGCAGGAGTTCCATATTTTCACCTTTAGGCACACACCCTAACAATATAGATCACTGAAGCCCTGGATAATGCATAAATTAAGAAGAAAAATGCTTTGAAAAGGAAAATGCCGCCAAGGTGTAAAATGCAGGATTATTATTTACTCTTGTGCCTGCTGTCTAGTTTTAAAGATCTTTTCCATAAAAGTCAAGGTGTGCATTAAAAGTCATCTTAAGTTATCAGTCGGAAATGTGCAGTGTAGAACAATAACTTTCAGCAACACATTTTCATTAACCTGGAACTAAAGAGTACAGTAAAAATGGTTGAAACATTTGCTCACAGCCCTTTTCTCAATCTTTCCATAAACATTTTCAAGATCAATTTAATCAGGCAAGAGCTTACTTTATCATTTGGAATTTTTTTTATTTTAACCAAGGTTCTTGACATTGTAGGAAATAGCTCATTGAAAGTGTTGTAAAGAAAGTACTGTCAGTTATTTATTAGGTTCTATGTCACAATTTGGGAAAATTGACCTTGATTTACTTGTGCCATTAGGGACTTCATCAAAGGAATGAAAGAGCAGCCTGTCAGCATTTTTACATAGTGCCATTAAGTAAAAATAGCAGAGCCATATAGCATTATCAAGTGACTTTTTCTAGTTACATAGTTGAAAAAGCAGGCACAGAAGAAGATATTAATTGGACTGCTAATGATATTGATATATCCAGAGCAAGTCCAGATGCCACAGCCTGCTAGTTAGTTAATACTTGCTCCTTACTACCAGAACTTCATAAGATCTTTGGCAATAGCTGTTTCTCCAGAAGCAGTATCCAACCAGCAATGGGAACAGAAGATCGTCAAAAGCTGGTGTACTGAAAAAAATAATCTGTAGGGGGGAAATAGGAAAAACACAAATTTTTCCTTTTTGAGACTTCTTTTTTTAAATAAGATATTGCAATACCTAGGTCAGAAGGAAGCTCTAGAAAGCAATGGTTGATTTGATAAGATTAACACTGCTGTTGCCTATTTTTCTGGGTTGGGAGTCCCAGTAGGTGTTGACAATTGGGTATTCACTTCCCAAATTGGAACCATATCTGGGTAGCCAGAATCACTGTGATGGGAAGGGCAGAGAAAAGTAAAATGAAGGACCTGAGTTCAACATTGGTGGTATGGTATGTGACTAATGATCTGCAAATCATCATTAGATTTTTTTTCCTATACAGTAATGGCTTAGGCAGATTTCCCTCAAATCTCTACATTTGAAAAATGACTCTGGTGTGGTGAGCAATTTTTAAATTAACAAAAAATCACTTCTAACATCCCGCTCCTCCATCAGGTTCACATCTGCTAATGAAGACTGATTAAGAACTAAAAGATTCAAGAGACACTAACAAAAGGCTGTTTAAAGAGCTATAAAAATAAGTATGTCAATACATTCAGGCTTTGATCTATTAATATTTATTGGGACGGGGTTAATTATTTTTACATAGCTTTGGATCAGGCTCATAACATGCTGAGTAAGTATTTATAAAGTAGCTACTGAGTCTTCTTTCTCCTTCTAGCTCTTTGTTTATATGTAGGTGGAGGGTAAAGATATCTTTATGAGTCCTTGTCTACTCGTTAAATGTAAGTAAATCTTTTTAGAGTCTGGTGTTGAAAATTATAATAAATCTCATTTCTTTAGAACCATTGCAGATTGAATGCCTGAATGTTTATACAGTTAAAACAATGGAAGTTGTTTTCTTCCAGGCATTTATACTTATTACTCTTTTTAAAATTCAGTCCTTCTTGTATGTACATATATATCTTTTTTGAAGAACTACAGTATATATTCTGTATTGTGTCTCACTAAAATATATGCATCTAATATTAAAAGTGAACTCTTTTTATTGTAGGTTTTCATTGAAATCCTAGCAATTTATTTAATATAAATCAGAACAATAAAAATGTACATTTCTATGGCACACACATTTTATTTACCACTGCTATGCTGTTGTTAGAATAACAGTAAGAAGGCAGGTAGGGAAAAATTACTAGCCTTTTTGTTTTAAACTAAACAAAACAACATGGAATTTTCAAGTGTGGGTAAGAAAAGGTTAAAAAAGGACCAGCTTGTGGTATAATTACCAAATTACGGCATCTAATTTGTAGGTTTAACTTGCTAATTATGTATGATACATGGGTGGCTAAGGGTGACTATGAAGCACAAAAATCTATCCTTTTGTCTTTGTAAATTTGTTTTGATCTGCAGGAGGAAGAGAAAAGAGCTCGTTTCATCATATGAAATTGCATCTTACTCTTTCTATTACCTGAGTTAAAAAAAAATCTGTTACAGGCACTGATTTCTCTTTTCCTCAAAGAAAGGACAGGGCTCAAGCCTCTGATGCCCTCCACATTTCTGCAGTTTACCGGTAAGAAGGAAAGGAGAAATAAGAAGGAAGGCACGATAAGAAAAAGGTGTCTGCATAAGCAGGATGCTCACTGCCTCAAAGGCTTCTCCATGCTTGCTGTAAGAAATAATACTTGGAAGACTTCTGAAAATGAGTAAAAGAGCCTCAGTGTGCACAATCCTATGGCAGGTTTTCAAGACTGTTATCAGTGCCAGTGTTGACTCATTTTTAAGATCAATTCAGGCACAAATACTAACTGTATATTGGAAGACAATCACACTACTTTTTTTCCCTCCATTAAAAATTATGGTGAGTGTTTTCTAGTCAATATTAAGCTAGATTATTTACCCTGTCAAAAATGGAGGCTTTTAAATTAATTTTGAAGCAGTGAATTTAGATTCTCCTTCCCACTTGATAGGTGGTGTTAACATTCTGTCAGCAATTGAAGTTCTGGGGACTGTAACAAAATGCAAATGCAAACAGAGCAGAAGGCTTCAGAAAAACAGAGCTCGTGAACTTGTTTGTAAGAGAAGAAAAGAGGATCAAAATGACCTACATTTTACCAGAGCAAGAAGCAGCAATGATATGCAAATAAAAGACAAATAAATATATTAGTTTATGTCTACATATGTCCAGCTAATGTGTCATGTTCACAATAAAACCACTTAAAATAATATACCTTTGTGTGTGTCTTGAAAACCTTCTGAGTTAGAAGGTTGTAAGTGCTGCCTTTTTTTAAAATAGTTTTTTCTGGGCAACAGCTAAATTTGACATCATATTTCGAAAGGGTAATTAATCAGATAATGAGCTGAATTTATCCTTGGCATTTGTTGAGTTTAAGGAAGCACATTTTTTTACTGATTTTGCAAAATAAATGTTTTCTTTCTCACTCAGTAAGCCCCCCCCCTTTGAATTTGTTACTGTTTTTGCTTTCAGAATCAGAGAGAAATTTGCATTCATATTTCAATCCTGAAAATATAGTCTCAGCATTTCTACGGGAGTCACAATATACAGTCAAGTCCCAATTCTGTAATAATTGAAGTAGCACGGAGGCTTGTGCTAATGTGAAGGATACTGAAAGCACAAGAACTTTACAAGGATGCAAGCGTCCATGTTAGATCCTGATGAAAGGCTTTGACTAAAAACCGTTGCAATTCACTTATGAACTACATTTGATATTGAAACCAAATCAACTTTTAAAATAAAACAAATCTGTTCTTTAATAATGTTTGCTTTTATAATAAATAATATTGACTGTACAGGAAATACATTTTGGCAAAGGTCCTCTGATTAAAATAAATTGGACTCTTTAATTTGGAAGAATAAAGACTCAATACATTTTGAATAAAGAACTTGGTGGTTCCATTGTTGCAGGCAGATCAGTATCTGGTAGCATGGACCTGATTCTGCTCTTCTTACTTACACAACTAATACTTCTGCGAGCAAACCAGCTGCCATTAACAGAAATAATCGTGTAAGTACAATGGTCTTCCATAAAATAAGGGTTACAGGTGCATGCTGTATACCTTGCAAATTGGTCTGTGTATCAAGTATTTACTTGAGAATGGGAAGAGTGAAATAATAGTTAAGCTTTTAGCTTACGTGCATTCAGATCAGTCAGTGTACTTGAGAAAATTGTCTTTCTCTTGAAAAAAAAAATAAATTAACATTTGTAACTTTAAAAAGAATGCTGCATCTTTTTTTCTGAGAGCGAAGGGGTTTCTAACTGAAAATGTCTTGTTTTATCTAGAGAGACAAAATTAGGGTTAAAAGGATTATACCTTATTTACATATATAATGTACCTTGGCTTTGCTTTGCCCTCCTTTTTAACTGGTCTGTGAAAACTAGGAAGATCTCGTCAGTGCCAACACTGTGTACTGTGCATAAATATGTGAGTAAGTGTTGCTTTTTACAGGGATGTCATGCAACAGAATATGTTACTGAAAGGGAACAAACAGCGCAGATAAACAGGCAGTGCAGCCATTTAATGTGCTGCATTGTAAAGGAACAAATGACATTCCCTGTATGATTCTTTGCTTTTCTATTTCATTGATAGGAATTCATAGTCATGTGAATTCTCTTTAAAACCCTCTGCTCTCTCTACCCCTTCTCCTCCTCCCCCCCTCCCTTTTCCTCCATGAAATCTTTTCACAGCAGGGTCAGTGAATGGCAAATCTTCCTTTCTGAAATCCCCAAAGATCCTGGATTTGGTTTTTTTTGGAGCAAAGTAACTACTCAAATGGTCTGACAACAGAAGCCTTATTGATCCTGCAAACAAGCCCACTCTGGTGTGTCCTCTTATCAAAATCAATGGGACTTCTTACAATAGGAAGCAATATAGGACCCTCTTCTGATTTCATTAAAGACCATTCAGGTTTTGCTGTGAACTCCAGGAGGAGCAGGTTCAGGTTCTACACCTTTAAGTACGTTTTAAAAGGCTTGAGCCCAAAGTTATCACAAAGATCCCCCAAACATCAATGAAGGAATGAAAGAGAAACTCTGCATTAAACTTCATGGCATTTCCTCATCTCTACCTATAGGGCAATTGAGACACAGGGCTTGGAAAGAGCTGCGGGAGAGTGGCAGGTCCTAGTCCCCTTTCCAGGTCTACCAGTGGGGCACCTAGCAGCAAGTACCCTGCTGGGCAGGAAATCCCCACCTCGCCAGGCATGAAATCCTTGCCCAGCTGGGGGCTTACTGCTAGCTGTGCCAGTGGTGACTCATAGGGGGGCCACAGGGGTGAGTGCACTGGTGCACTCCCTGACCAGCCACACTTGCCACTTAGGCAATGGCCGGGGGCAGGTGGGAACACTAGTCCACCCCCTGCAAGCTGACTGGTTGCTGGGGGGCCATGTGCCCCCCCAGCTAAGGCGGCACCAGTCACCCATAAGGTGACCCACCAGCATGTTGGTGAAGGGGTTGGGACTTGCCCCTGCCCCGCAGCTCTTTCCAAGTCCCTTGCCTCTAACTGGGGAGCCAGGGCCAGGAGCTCCCTGCTGCCAGGGCAAGAGGACATTGCCTACACCCAGGCTCTGATGATGGAGCCTGCCCTGGCAACAGGCAGCCCCCTGGCGGCGGGAAGCAATCTCCCAGCCTCCGCTAGAAGACAGATGTCTCCTGGCCCCATGCTGTCTACCAGCCCCTGGGCAAGCACCCGGGGGGGGGGCAGCCTAGGGCTTCCTCTGGCTGCTGCAGGGGGCTGATGCAGGGCCAGAGAGGGTGGGAGCAGACTGCTGCCAGGAGCACCAGATCTACTCCCACATCCCTGCACCTGTAGACACCTGCCTGGGGTGAGTTTACTTTAGAGTAATTTACTTTAGAGTAAACCTACCCTGCAGCAAATACATGTGTAGACACACCCAGAGCTGTCTCCATTTGGTGCTGCATCCTCCCAGCAGGTCACATAGTCTCATACCCTTCTGCTTGCCTCTTCGTACCTCGTAGTTTGCCCTTCCTGTGCTGAGCAGAGTTAGAATCCAGCCCGTTCTTCCCCATTGCCTAGCCTCACTTCTTTTAGTGTCTGGTCTCTACATAGGCAGCTCTTTGCCTGAAGTCAGGATGAGGGAACAAATTGTGGGTGTTGTGTGAAACAGGAGTATGGAGGGTGGGCCAGGGGCAGGAGGGCAGGGAGTTTCTTCAGAGGTAAAAATTTCCTCTTGATTCCATAGTCTCAGCTTGCCGCAACTCATGAAGACTTGAAACTAATAAAGCCATCATCCAAACTCTGAGAGTACTAAGGAAAGTATAAACTGCAATTGACTCCCTGTGCTCACTGTGTTAGCTAGGCCAGAGGTGGGGATTCACTTATAGAAATGACAACTTCAAAATCCAGTAGTGCATCAGTGGAAGACTACCAGCTGTGCCACTGAAATAGGGTGGCACAGCTGGTAGTCTTCCACTGAGGAAGAAATGTGCTGTCCTATTGGTGACCAGCATGGTTCTCTCATTTATCAGGCCCCAGTAGAAGTGAAAGTTACAGAAGGCAGGGGCACGTGCCACTGCATCTCCTCTGCAGGCACTTCTGGTAGCCACCAATAGGACAGCACATTTCTGAAGCTGGATTCCTTTGACACCACGATGTTTGGGAAATTCACATTACTGACATTACCAAATGTGGGATAGTTGAAGGGTTACTTTGAAAGGCAAATCCTGGTTCTGGTGAGTCACAGAAACACACCACTTAGCTGATCTATAAAATGTGAAGCAATAAAAAATCTTTTTGGGATACAGCATCATGCCTGGCACTCTGGGATATGGAATAGTACTGAGGAATGCATTAATGTGTAGATTTTTTGACCCAGTGGGCTATAATAGTAGCATCTATTGTGTCAGTGAGTACTCGGGGACATTTTAAACCCTGGATTATTGACGCTTTAACTGCTGCTTTGGAGTCATTGCAGGCTATCACAGTGTGACTGCCATGCCAGGATGTACGCTTAAAGCAGAGCTCAAAAAAAGCTCCATCTCAGTTTTGCAGTGCAGAAAAATCAGACAAACCTGAGAGAATCAATTGGGGAAAATCACTGATGCTATAGAGAATTTTTAGTGAGGCTAACCCTCAGCTCAAAAATATACAGAGAATTTAGGGCTGTACGACAGTTACTGAGTGAGGTTGGTGGTTTCTTTTTTTGAATGAATGGATCTGCCTACCTATAGACACGGTACTTATGCAAGTGGCTACCTTTAACTTTAACAGAAGCCTAGACCTGTTTTTTAACTCCAATGCTGCAGAAATTCAATACAGCTAATCCACTTTTCATCCCAGTGTTATAGCAGATAGTAGTCTCACTAACTTCAGTAGGTATTCTGCCTGTTAAGAGCTGAAGAACTCTGATCATTATGGGTTGCTTTCCTGCAAAAAATTAAGTTTAAAAAACACAGGGAGCTGGGACTGTGGTTACTAACTTAGGACAAGTTCCACTGAATCCCAAGGATCCTGATACTGTTTTCAGTGGTGGCAGATGGCAGAACAAGGAGCAACATTTCTCAAGTTGCAGAAAGGGAAGTTTAGGATAGATATTAGGAAAAATGTTCTCACTAGTAAAACACTGGAACAGATTGCCCAGAGAGGTGGTGGAAGCCCCATCCTTGGAGATTTTCAAGACCCAGCTAGACAAAGCCTTGACTGGGATGATCTAGTTGCGCATGGTCCTCCTTTGAGCAGGGGATTGGACTAGGTGACCTCCTGCAGTCCCTTCCAAACCTCATTTTCTATGATACTATGAGTCTATGATGCTTCTAAATCCTTTAACTGTTTTGTTAGTTTATCAAAGGTTCTTCCAAAAACCACATCTCAAATCTCTTCCTGTAAAAAGAGGACAGACTTTCCAGTGCTAGCGATGCATGAAAATAACTGCTACACTTCACAGGCGTTTGTGACTAGTGCTGACCAAGCATTTTTTTTACAGAAAAAGTTCATCAGATTCATATAAGCCAACTGACAACACTTTTATCAAGAATTTTTTTTCTAAGACTGGAATCTTTGGTTAAAATGAAAGAGAGGAAGAGAAGCACTGCTCCACAATACACATCTCAGAATAGCCAGTAACCCTGTGCTTAGAGCATTCAGCTGTTTTTCCTGGCTTGATAAAAAGACCTGAGCTTGTGTCTTTGATATCTAAGGTTAGTGCCCCAATCACCAGCATTGTGGCTCTTCTGAATTGGGGTCTCAGACAACTACTAGGCACAAAGCCCCAAAACATCTTAACTTGCCATAAGTGAAGCAGGCGGATGAGGGCAGTGTTAATGAGAGTGTATGGAGACATTAGGAACAGTTCAGAGTAAGAAGTGATAGCAGGTAGTTAAGCAAACCTGAGAAGAGTTGTGGGAAGGTATCTAGAATCTTAAATTCCTCTTCAGCCCAAAATTTAGCTGGGTTAAGGACTCCAAGATTGTGCCCTAAGTATTTCTTTCCATTGGTGGTTGTGGACTGCATATTGTGTGGTGGGTTGTATGTGGAAAGTACCTTGACATATCTGATGCCTGCTTTATAGTTCTCATAAAATAGAATAAGAACGGCAAATATACATGGCTCCCAAGCACTGTTGCTTAGATAAGGGTGAAAACAAAATTTCAGGCATATGTCATCATTTACATTATTTTCCCTCAAACCTACCTTGGATGCATCAGTGTCAATGAAAATGTTTGATTTGATTTTAATTATTATTAAAAAAAAAATCTCAAAAGTTGAGGCAATTTGCATTAATTAAACTTCAGTCTGCTTCAAAATTGTGGTGTACCAATTTCAACAGCATTTATTGA
Organism: Gavialis gangeticus; assembly: GCF_001723915.1. Lineage (NCBI taxonomy): Eukaryota > Metazoa > Chordata > Crocodylia > Gavialidae > Gavialis > Gavialis gangeticus. The sequence continues at coordinate 55,602,800 of NW_017729030.1, forward strand.
GGACAAGATGGATGATTTAAATTACACACCATATGGGGCAATGCTAAGGACATTTGCTGCCGTGTTAATTGCTTAAAGCTACATTCTCTATCACCCTTTCAAATGAAAGATGCTCACTGGTGTGCCTGCTGACTTGAGGAAAAGGTTTATTTTTTAAAAAGTAAGGTGGGTACAAACTTCACCACTTTTAGAGCTGATGGAGAAAGACTGAAAAGGTATACCTGCTAAGTGACAATAACTCCCAGGAGCTGACTAAGCCATACTTTAAGAATCCAGGTCGTGTAAAAATGTGCCCTGTGCCTAAATTGCTACCAAACATATGCAAAGTTTCTGAATATACCTGGTGAGCATGTATAGCAGGTGGGTATTAGGGAAGTGACTTCTCAGACACGTCCCTGTCCTTAGCTTCCATTTTAGGGACTGTTTCATATTCCCAAATATGCTGTTCCCAAGATGGGCACATTTTAACAGATAATGGAACCCCCACAAAACATGATTTCCTTTGGGCTGGGAGTTAAATCTCGCGGAGAGTGAGGCTGCATTTTGATGGGCTCCCCAGAGGTGTCAAAAATATGAAGACTTATGTTAAATTGACAGAAGTTAAGATGGAGAACAGGCATCGTTTGATGATACTATAGTTGAGTAACTTTTCAAGACCACAGGACTTACCAACACACTGTTGTTGTATTTTTGTCATGAGGTTGCCTGAGACCTAGAGCGATGGGGCCCTGATCCTCCTTTGGACCCCCTAAGCGCTGACCCAATATAAGTGAGTGGGCACGTCTACGTAAGACACTAACTGCACAGTATCCTAATAACACTGTGCAGTAGCGTGCTCGGCAAAAACCGTGATAATATGTTACTATGCAATAATATTAGGCTACTGCACAATAAGTATTAGGGCTGTGCTTTGACTTCTGTTTCGATGTTTTGACAGAACAGTGTTTCATTTTGAGCTTTGTTTCATTTCGCAATTGCTGTCCTGTTCCGTTTCTTTGAAATGGTTTTGCTGTTTTGACACTGTTTCAACGTTTTGCCCGTAGGCTATAATGGGGAAGCACAAAACAGCCTATAACTTTGTCATTTCATGCCTCATTCTGATGAAACTTGCAGAGATGGTAGTCCCTTCTGAGGGCATGGAGCCTGCCAAGTTTCAAGGAGATCAGTATAAGGTTTCCTAGGAAACTGCACCTCAGGCTGCTGACAAGTAGGAGCCGGGGAGCAGGAGTGTCCTGTCATCTGGCAGGCAGATTGGGGGGCCCACACCCCCCGAAGGAGTCTGGCAGAGCCCCCACAGCCCTCCCACGGGTGTGGGTGGGCCCCCGATCTGCCTGTCGGATTGCAGCTCGCTGCTCCTGCTGCCTGGGACCCAGCACTGGGGAACTGAGCCCGGCTGGGGGAAGCACCTTCTCCAGCCAGGCTGCATTCCCAGCCCCTCACAGCGCTGGGGAACTGAGACCGGTGGGAGGAAGCACCTCCCGCCACCAGGCTCAGCTCCCAGCAGCTTGCAGCCTCATGGAACTCAGCCCGGTGGCAGGAGGCGCCGGCTCTGCCCACCTTCCACCACCGAGCTGACCTCCATGGGGCTGGCGGTGCCGATTGGAGTGTAGCCCAGCGGCGGGAGTCGGGAAGAGCCATGGCTGCACTCCCTACTAGCCTGAGCCACATGGGGCTGCAGCCCTGGCTCTCCCCTGTCTCCCACCACCTGGCTGGCTGCTTCAAAAATCGAAACATTTTGAAGCTTTCAAAATGTTTCGACTGGCCTCATTTCATTTTGAGGCTGTTTTAAAGCCCTTCATTTCATTTCAGTTTTGCTGTTTCTAGCTCGAAATGAGTTAAAACAATGTTGAAACAAAACAGCCGGCAAAATTTTGCACAGCCCTAGTAAGCATCACTAAAAACCCATGCACCGGCACTACAGCACAGTAGTGCAAATTACTGTGCATTAATTTAATACTTGGTTAATCAAGTACTGAACTTAATGCACAGTAACTATGGTGAATTAATGAACGTGTAGATGTGCCCAATAAATAACTATAAGAATAATAAAAATAGGAGCCCAAGACTCTTGAAAATGTAAGTGAGTATCTGAATAACTTAGATGGCCTAAGACTTCAGGTCAAATCTATGTAGAAAGCCATGTGGAAGGCTCTCCATGCTGCTTTTTCAACACCCTCAGCTGTGACCTGGAGAAGCAGCCTTCCCAGGGGAGAAGAGATGACGCAGTGTTGATGCCAGACCAGTCCTGCTTCTTGCTACTGCAGACATGCCAATTTGTGCTGAATGTGTTATTAAGAGAAGGGTTACTACCATAAGTGATGTGTACCTCCTGAGGCTGGGGCGGGGATGGCAACCGCCTGCAGGTAGCGATGCAGGCAGGCTGAGCGAGGACTCTCCACAGGCAGCCACGGTAGTGGCGGTGGCAGGTGTGGGGAGTCCCTCTGTGGCCAATCGTTGACCTGGGAGGGGGTACCCCTGCAGCCAGATGCCAAGCCTGGAAGTGCCTGCTCCCCCTGCCCGTCACCTAAGCCAAAAGCGCCTGCTCTCAGGGGAGCACTAGCAATCTCAGGGGGTGCCCATGCACCCCCTACACATCACCTATGGCTACTACTGTCCCCTCAAGGCTGAGATGAAACAAGCCAATGTTTTATTGAGTTTGTTCATGGGTAAGGGAGGCAAAGATCTGTGAGCCATGTGGTTTCAGGTAGCTTGAATCAGGCAAACAGAAACACAACATTCCTGAATCTCTTGTAGAGGGGGAACAAGGTCAGCAGTTTGAAATGGCTCAGTAATATATTTAAAGGGGATGAATGGCCCTGGGTGTCTCAGTTTTTGGATGCTCAAATTACAACATTTTTTGGATTAGTGGATGGAGCTTTGACATAGGAGTCAGAACACCAAGAAGATGCTCTCAACTGTGCTGTTGGGCAACCTGGGACCATACTATGCTTCAGCTTCACCAGCTATATAATGGAGCTAAAGATGCTGACCTCCTCTGTAGAGAGTGTTGAGCTAGTCTCATGGTAAAAGACAAGGTTTGTTATAGCAAACCTGCTTTTCAGAACTGAGGTGCTCAGCCTCCTATGTAAGTCAGGCCTTTTAGCAAGAGTGTCAAGTTGAGCACCTAAACAATGGAAGGAGCCAAAACCAGAAATCTTGGCTAGTTTCTGAATCCATAGCCAACACGAACCATTCCAAATGAACAACTATCAGTGCAAATCAATTTCCTGTGCACAGCTGGAAGGCGCTTGCAGATTTCTTTGCAACTAGCTTCAAAGTAGTGGGGAAATAAAAGCAGAGGAGATATTTGGGAGGTGTTACGTATAATTATGTCTGCTGGATTGCAATACATGTCTGTTTCTGTCTGCTTCTTCCTGTGCAGCAGCATTGTAATAGGATTCTCCTGTATTAATATTTTAAATGAATAAATAAATATCTGATGAGAGATACTGTGCATCTCGACTATCTTTTCATAAATTCAGTGAAAAAAAGAAAATTAAAGAAAAGATTGAAACTGTCTAGATGATTTATTTCTCTGGCATGTGTTAAACTATCTCTCAAGGTGTTTATATTGTGCCCACCTATGCTGTAACTTACATCTGTTTTAAAAGGCATATATATTCCATCAGATCATTCATTCCATAAATGCCAGGCATTCTGTCCATCACATCAGGGTCCTTATTTCAGCTGGCGACACTGTATTATAAATAATAATAGGATATGACAATATAATACAGCAAAAGTCTCTGTGTTTAATAAAAAAGGAGGCTTCTGCAGCCTGTGGTTACTTTATTTTAGCTTAAAACTTTTTTTCTCTTGTCCAAGAAATAAAACTCTCCAAAAACCCAGCTAGTTTATTTCCTTTTTCTCCAGATGTGCATCACAAAAGAAAACTTAGAACTCAAGAAGGGAGGGGATGTGTCCTTTTTAGTCAGCTTGAAAGAAGGAATGAAATCCAAAGGTTCTGGAAAGAAATATACTGCTCCGCACAAATTACTAAAAGTAATACCTGTAGGATAGTGAAAAGGGATGGTGCTCAAAAACACATAGCAGAGGCATCCATGTGTCATTCTAGTATTAATAGGCAGCGTCCTTCTTACAATGAGTTTATTTGGGTCACAGATTGGTTGCCCTTTGTATTTTAAAGCACTTGAGACTGACCTAACTTTGCAGTCGATAAATAAGAGTATGTCCCACTACATCCAGGTGGCACTAGGGAACACTACACTAGGGAAGCATAGCATGCTACATGCACCAAGCACTGAAAGGGATGTCAGAATGATAATGAGCACGCAACGATAATCTCTCTATCTTGGGTGTGCTTACTGGCATGTGCCTAGCATGGTTTTACAGCAACTATATCCAGTCTACTGTTGGGTGTAGAATGCATGTGACACAGTCTGGAGGTGGCATAAACATGCCCTACCAAAGCCCTCACTAACTTCACAGTAGCACCAAAGTTTAACCAAGAGCAAGTGTTTTCGACAATCCCCACCCCATATTGCAGCATGAGAATTCTGGGTTTGACTCTCCTCTCAGACTGGTTTAGCACAACTGACTTTCAGAGAGAGAGTTATTTCTCCTTCATACCAGTCCTAGCACAAAGAGAATTAAGACCACTTCTTGATGAACAGCAATCCTGAACTCTGCAGAGAGAGGAGCTCCTGCCAGCTTAGGCTGGTGAAGAGAGGGAGCTGCAGGGCACAGCAGGTCTTCCCAGGGCTGACAGAGCCAGAGAGTGGGGCTGTGGCTTGGCAGTAGTATGGTGACCTGGGGCGCAGGGTGCTTTGAGTTTAAAGCAGCAGCTTCCTTTTTTTTTTTCAGTTTTGACTAGAGGACCAGTGGCAGTAGGGGTAGAAAGGAGACTAGAGGGGTGTCTCAGAACCATGCCAGATTTTGAGCCCTGCTAGGGGCAGGGGCAGAAGACACAGGCAGGCTGAGGTAGAGTGGGCAGAAGCCTGAACCCAGAGGGGGCAACACAGGCAGCCAGGGGCTACTGAGAAGTTAAGACTTAAGGGCCAGACCAGAGACAGTGGGCCTAGGCTAACAGTCTACAGACAGAGTAACCTTTAGTCTAAAGCAAAGGAGGCTGAAGCCTATACAAGGAGTAACTGGTGACCGAGTGACATCTGGGAGGTATGGACCTGGTTGTAGGGGAGCATGGAGGCCACAAATTCAGCCCTTGAGGCAGTTAGGGGCAGAAAAGGCTGATGCCAAGAGAGACAGAGTTTGTGTGTCAGGATCTGAGCCCCAAGTCAAGTAGGCCAAGTTGATCCCATGAAGGAGCAAAGGACTAGGAAGAGCACCCAGGGCTCACCAGCCTCTAAGGACAGCCTCCCCACTTTATTAATACCATCAAGTGTGGCAGGTGACATACCAGGGAGAGACCCTGAGAAGAAGTTGAAAGAGCTGGGAAGAACTAAGGCAGCCACCGGGGGGTGTCACGGTCACTCTCTAAGGCACATCCTGTTACACCTTGCCAACAACTTTTCCTTTTATATGTAATATCTTAGGTCTTTTTAGAACAAAAATACAAATTCTCTTTCAGAAAGCTTACATAGAGATTACATATGGAGTAGCCCAATTTTACAGGCAGGTGGGAAAGCCTGTTCACAATTCAGTAAAATGCAATCATCTTCATGCAATTTTGGCAGAGTCCTGCCTTAGATTTTCATGTTCACATTAGTTGAAAACATAAAGCATAACTTGAGAGTTCTGAAAGCAAGTCCCCTGGTGCCAGCAAATTTCCCACAGCTACAGCAAAAACCTATGTAGAAAGATAATTGCATTGCATTTTCCAAGTTTTTATTCTGCTATCTGCCTTCATATTTGTGGTCTAAGTTTTTGGGCTACCTTTTATTCATCATCTTCACCGCTGTAATGTATTATTGGATGCAAGCTAACATTGCCTTGTATTTTAATGTTCTTTTACTTTTTAATTAATTAATTTATTATAACTTTATGTCTCATGTTATGCTTTCACTATAAAAAAGTTAGCTTATACTAGCACAGAATATAGAACTGTTCTGCTATTATCATTTATCTTTAGTGATAATAGCAACACTCTGCTCTGCCCTTCCAATAAACAACATGTTTCAATTAATTCCCTGCTTCCCCCCCACCCCCTTTTGGTCTTTCCAACAAATACTGTATTAGATTTTAGGTTTTAGTTTTCATGTTTTTGTATTTAGCAACTGTGCTTTTTCAGCCCCCCAAAAGTGCTAAAACTTTTGGTACTGATTTAAAACCATAGGTATGTACAAACACCTTCTTTAGTTGCCCTAACCAAGTTTGCAGGAATATTCCACCTAGCCTTTCCCACTGATTGGACACCCCTCCACAGACCCACCAACCCCCCTGGATCTGCCACCCCCCACACCACTCTGTGGACCCACCAGCCCTTCCCCTTCTCTCCCCTGACTTACTCGTTTCTGGTTGCTTTTGCCTTTTCCCGGAAAGTAGCAAAAGCTGTGGTGATCCTGACTCTGGTTTAGGTGGCTTAAACTCAGGTTTCTAAACCTGAGCTGGGTCTTGCAAACACTTGTTAACACCTGATTGTTCTAACCACTCAGCCATCCTGCGGAGCTGGAGAAACTATGAGGTCTATAAGTAGGAAAGCCCTCTGCAACATAGGGGGAACACTCCCAGTTCTATATCAATTATGCATCTAAGTCACGTCAGCATGTCTGAAAATCCTACCCACCACCTGCCAACACTGCTGATTGAGGTGCCTAAGCACCAGGGAGGCAGCAGGAGTTCAGACACAGCCCTGTGCTTTGCATTTCCCATTGGCTGTCTCTTGGCAGCTCTCTAGTTAGTGAGAAGGGTTTTTGCTGACCTGCCTTCTGAAACATCTCTTTCCTTATACAAAACACAGAGAGACTAGGCATCTTCTTGGGTGTGACCAGATGAGCACACATGTGTTTTGCAGCACTTCAAAGGCTTTTAAAGCACTGCAAAATACACATGGCGCATGGGAAAAGGTTCTCCGTCCTGCATGTTTGCAGCATGGAGCCAAAATTAGATACTGAGAAATCCCAGTATCTAAAAAAACAGTGTACAAAAAAGTGGGATGGCACATGTGGCTCCAGTGTGTGCTGCCTGAAACCAGAGCCTGGCAGGCCAGAGTTATGCTTCAGCTGCTGGCCAGGCTCCACGTGCCTGGATAACCACTGCTGCAGCCCCAGGAGGCCCCCAGGACTCCAGGTAGAGCTGCTGAGGCCAGCCCAGGTGCTGGTCCCAGCCTAGCCTGTTCCAAGGCAATGGGGATTTCCTGTATGCCAGGGTATGTGTGCATGGGCATCTCCCGAGGATAAGTAGGCATGGTATAACTGTGTGCCACTGCTCTATGTCCCCAAGGAAAAGCACATGCATGCTCATCTGGACACATCCCTTATTCTCATCCAGCGGCCATAAAAGATAAAAGTTAGTCACTGGAGCACCTACCTGGAGTACATGGATCTCTTAATGGGTTTACTCCTAGGACCCCAAGTTGAAACACTTTTATTTATTTATTTTTCTTCAAAAAACCATGGGCAGCCATGATTAAATGGCAAAGTTAGGGAGGTTATTTGAGGCAATTTACCTATTCCAGAAGATGGAAATTTATCCCAAGTGCAGTCAATAGAAAAGAATATAGGCAATAAAAGGGAAGAAGAAAGGGGTTAAGACAAAGTCAACTGGGATCAATCGCAATCTTTCCATTTTTTAAAATATTCCTTGTTTCAGGCTCTCATCAGAGAGGGGAAAGATATTACACGTTCACAGGGGCCAGAGGCTGTAGACCTTAAGAAAGTTAGGGGTTTAGGTGGGAACTCCTCCTCAGAATTAAATACAAGCACACGATAACTTGTAAAAAGCCTGTATGATAATATTTCTTTCCAAAAGGCTGAGAAGCCAGATGACAGCCTTTTGCATCACACAATAAGAAGTGCGTTGCTTGCTTGTATACTCAGCTGAACTAATGATAACCAGGGAGCTCAGGCTGCGCGAAACAGCACCATTTCATTTTGCCTGCAGTTTCAAAGGCTCGATGGAACAGCGTTCCATTTTGAATTTCATTTCAAGTCAAAACAGCTGTTCCATTTTGTACTGTCAAAACAGACAGGCTGTTTCGACACTGTTTCAATGTTTTGCTGGGGATGGGAAGTCAGTGCAGCTGGGCTGCTTTCCCATCCCTGGCACTAGATCACGCAGTGGGTGGGAGGCAATTTAGTGCAGGGGATGGGGAAATCGGTCAAAACAGTATCGAAACAAAATGGCCAGTGAAATTTCGCACAACAATACAGGGATCTGGGTTTTCTGTTTCCCACGGAAAAATGGAGAAAATCAGATTTCCCCTTTTGCTGGTAGAAACCATGGATTTTTCATTTTGCTAGAGAAACCCATGGATGTTTCGGTTTTGGAAAGAGCTCTCTGCAGGCTGGCACAGTTCCAGCCAGCAAGGGGCTGGGGGGAGATGGGATGAGGGTAGTCAGGCAGGGGGCACCACATGCACAGGGCTGCCAGGCAGCCTAGAGAGTAGCTCCCACAGGTAAGTGGAAGGGCCATGGATTGAGGCCCCCGTAGGGAAGGAGGGAGGGAGTTTGGCAGAGCTGGGGCTGGTGCTGCTGCCCAGCTGGAAAATGTATGGGGCTTGCGGCCTGGGGCCATAATACACGGCCACAGAGTCCCGCCAGGGAGTGGGACAGGGCTATGGGCAGTTCATCTGGGGGAGGGGGTGCGAGGCCAGCTCCTCACTACTGTGTGTGCTCCCAGAGGGCAGGGGGACCTCTGCCCCCATGATCTGTGTGCAGGGCAGGGGTGGGCATGGGATACCCACTGTAGGCACAGGCTTCATGCCCTATTGCCTCCCCATCCCCACCTCCGTAGCCCAAGAGATGCCATCTGGTGCTGCAGGGCAGAGAAGCTGCTTGCCACTGCGAGCTCCACATAGCTCTGGCAACATGTCCCCTGAGCGTGGGGGAGCAGTGAGGGGCACAACTCCACATCACCATCCCTGCTGCTGCCACATGTGCAGGGGATGCATTGCCA
>NW_017729030.1:55611934-55612948 GCF_001723915.1 Gavialis gangeticus
GGGTCAGGGGGCTGGGGGGAGGGAGTGAGGGACACAAGCAGGGCTGGGGGCTGTGAGGGGCATGAACAGGGCCAGGGTGCTGTAGGAGGGGGAGTGAGGGGCACCAGCAGGTCTGGGGGAGTAGGGGAATAAATGAGCCTTTCATTTTAATAACCAATTTTGGGCTTATCAGAGAATTTGCAATTTTTTTATCAGGGAAAACCAGGATTCCTGATAACAGATGTCATACCCTTTCTCACTCCAAGTTTCTTTCTCTCTGCCCTAGAGTCCCCATTCATGTCTTGACCAAGATGCTGTCATGCTATAGCAAAATCTGACATGCTCCTTCATCATTTTCTGTGTTCATCGTTCTTGATGTGATTGCTGGTGACACCATTCTGCCTGCTCTACTTCCAGCAGTGCCACGTTTCAAGATATCACATACTGTAAATCAGTTTTGGGGAAGAACTCCCTGATTCTTCATGAAATGTGATACTGGGGTACTGGTACCTAGTATAAATCCATGCATTTGTATCTCACAAACAATTTCCCAAAGCCAGACGTTTCACACAAGGATTCAGGGCCACTGTTAAACCATACTGGGTACATCTACACGAGACACTGCACATTAGTCTAATAACACTGCGCAGTAATGTGGCAGTTAAAAACTGTGCTAATAGCCTACTACACAGTATTATTAGGATAATGAGCACCAAGTGTCACAAAATAAGTGTGCTGGCACTACCTGCACACTCAGTTAGTACTTCATTAAGGAAGTACTAAACTAAATGCGTAATAACTAGGGCGCATTAATGAACATGTAGATGTGCCCACTGACACTTCACTCCAGTAATCCATGATGTTCTTTGATGATCTTAACCTTGAAAAAAGTGAACACTGTTTATCTTATGCTGCTCCAATTACTTTCCTAAGGAGGGAACCATCCCACACATCTCTGCCTTGTAATGATCAGACTGATGGGTGAACACTTGGAATTTTCTAAACTTCAGCATCCTGGTGACCTGTGTGTGTGTG
>NW_017729030.1:55617948-55618984 GCF_001723915.1 Gavialis gangeticus
GAGAAACCCATGGATGTTTCGGTTTTGGAAAGAGCTCTCTGCAGGCTGGCACAGTTCCAGCCAGCAAGGGGCTGGGGGGAGATGGGATGAGGGTAGTCAGGCAGGGGGCACCACATGCACAGGGCTGCCAGGCAGCCTAGAGAGTAGCTCCCACAGGTAAGTGGAAGGGCCATGGATTGAGGCCCCCGTAGGGAAGGAGGGAGGGAGTTTGGCAGAGCTGGGGCTGGTGCTGCTGCCCAGCTGGAAAATGTATGGGGCTTGCGGCCTGGGGCCATAATACACGGCCACAGAGTCCCGCCAGGGAGTGGGACAGGGCTATGGGCAGTTCATCTGGGGGAGGGGGTGCGAGGCCAGCTCCTCACTACTGTGTGTGCTCCCAGAGGGCAGGGGGACCTCTGCCCCCATGATCTGTGTGCAGGGCAGGGGTGGGCATGGGATACCCACTGTAGGCACAGGCTTCATGCCCTATTGCCTCCCCATCCCCACCTCCGTAGCCCAAGAGATGCCATCTGGTGCTGCAGGGCAGAGAAGCTGCTTGCCACTGCGAGCTCCACATAGCTCTGGCAACATGTCCCCTGAGCGTGGGGGAGCAGTGAGGGGCACAACTCCACATCACCATCCCTGCTGCTGCCACATGTGCAGGGGATGCATTGCCAGGGCAGCTCGGACCTGACAGTAACAAGTAGCTTTCCTGCACAGCCCTACTTTGCCCTGCAGCACCAGATACCACTTGCTGGCTGTGGAGGCCCTGGGGGAGGGCATCAGGGCAGGGAGCCCGAGCCTGCAGTAGGCAGCCTGCACCCACCCCTACCCCATGCACAGATTTAGTGGGCATGGGTCCTCTCTTCCCCCCCAAGCAGTGTGCACAGCAGTGGGGATCTGGCTCCACCTTGCCCAAGCCAGCAGCAGGCAGGGCAGGGGGAGCTGGCCTCTGCTCCACTGTAGTAGCTGCCACCTCCTGCTGGGGGCAGAGAGCTGTGGACCCAGGACCCTAGCCCCATAGCCCTGGCAGCTGGGGGCCCTCGCTGGCAGGGCT
>NW_017729030.1:55623984-55661161 GCF_001723915.1 Gavialis gangeticus
AGTAGGGGAATAAATGAGCCTTTCATTTTAATAACCAATTTTGGGCTTATCAGAGAATTTGCAATTTTTTTATCAGGGAAAACCAGGATTCCTGATAACAGATGTCATACCCTTTCTCACTCCAAGTTTCTTTCTCTCTGCCCTAGAGTCCCCATTCATGTCTTGACCAAGATGCTGTCATGCTATAGCAAAATCTGACATGCTCCTTCATCATTTTCTGTGTTCATCGTTCTTGATGTGATTGCTGGTGACACCATTCTGCCTGCTCTACTTCCAGCAGTGCCACGTTTCAAGATATCACATACTGTAAATCAGTTTTGGGGAAGAACTCCCTGATTCTTCATGAAATGTGATACTGGGGTACTGGTACCTAGTATAAATCCATGCATTTGTATCTCACAAACAATTTCCCAAAGCCAGACGTTTCACACAAGGATTCAGGGCCACTGTTAAACCATACTGGGTACATCTACACGAGACACTGCACATTAGTCTAATAACACTGCGCAGTAATGTGGCAGTTAAAAACTGTGCTAATAGCCTACTACACAGTATTATTAGGATAATGAGCACCAAGTGTCACAAAATAAGTGTGCTGGCACTACCTGCACACTCAGTTAGTACTTCATTAAGGAAGTACTAAACTAAATGCGTAATAACTAGGGCGCATTAATGAACATGTAGATGTGCCCACTGACACTTCACTCCAGTAATCCATGATGTTCTTTGATGATCTTAACCTTGAAAAAAGTGAACACTGTTTATCTTATGCTGCTCCAATTACTTTCCTAAGGAGGGAACCATCCCACACATCTCTGCCTTGTAATGATCAGACTGATGGGTGAACACTTGGAATTTTCTAAACTTCAGCATCCTGGTGACCTGTGTGTGTGTGTGTGTGTGTGTATATATATATATATATATATATATATATATATATATATATATATATATATATATATATATATATATATATATATATATATATATATATATATATATATATATATATATATATATATATATATATATATATATATATATATATATATATATATATATATATATATATATATATATATATATATATATATATATATATATATATATATATATATATATATATATATATATATATATATATATATATATATATATATATATATATATATATATATATATATATATATATATATATATATATATATATATATATATATATGTGTGTGTGTGTGTGTGTAATGTACGCACACACAAAAGGTATGTCTATATATGTATATGTATAGAAGAGAATGCATCCACTAAGATGGCACAACAAAAGCAGCAATTCAAAGATAATATCTGTGGTTGGTGGTGAAGCAGAGATTTTTGGTTGCCTTCAAAAGTCTCATTAAAAGTTTGCACAACAATTTTCCTGAAAACATGTGCTGCTTAGTTTAATTTATTTTTTCCCAGCCACATGGCTACTTGTTTAGTTCCAGATTCTCTCAAGTGCTTTATTTTTAAGCAGATGCTCCTCTGGACCATGTTTGTGCCAAGTTTTGCATAATGTCTTATGGTTTTTATCAGTACAACAATATGAAATATTTAATAGGAAATTATCACTGTGGCCAATATAAAAGATTAAATAGGCCTGTCAGTCTCTGTTCCTGAGAAAGAAACGTGGTATTCAGAAGAAATCAGAAGAAAGAGCATCAAATATATAGATATGGAGTCAGATCAAAACAGCATAGTCTCTGCTTTCTTTGTCAGAAGCTTTTTATTCCTCCACCATTTGGAATGCAAGACATAGTACTTGCTTCATTAAAAAAAATGCAAACTGTGGAAAACCTACCACACAAACTGCTTTGACTACAGCTCATACTCTTTGATGTATTCACCCTCACAACAGCCCTATGTGGTAGGGAAGTGCTGCTTTCCCTCACTACATGAATGGAGAACTGAGACACTGGGGGCAAGATCCATAAAAAGATATAAGCAACCAGTTGCCACTTTAGATCCAAACTCCAAAATTTGGATCTAGTGATATTACACGGGTGCTACCTATCTCTAGAGAGGCCTGAAGTTCATAGGTACCAACTTTTCCCACATTAAAATTCTCCAGATTCCTAAGGTTATGCTAGACCTGTCCAGAATTGCTTCAGCCTTGACAGTGCTGAGTGGCTCTGTCAGTGCAGAGTGCCTATAGGCGTGTGTAGATGAAACAGGGGCCCTAAATTGAAACAGTGGTTTTTAAAAAATACTGCTTCAGTTTAGAACCAATGAAATCCCCAAGTCATGTGCACACCCCGCTGGCTTACCTGCTTCTCTGGCAGGGAGGGGAGGCTGAGCTGCTAGCAGGCAGAGTGGTCCCTGGGCTGCAGAGTGAGGAGGGGCTGGTGCTTCTCTCCATGGCAATGGTGGCCCCCCTGAGATGGCACCCACCTGCAGGCACCCAGCTTGGGCGGCCTCAGGGGGCACTGCAGCCATGGAGGGAAACACAGGGCCCCTGCACAGCTCAGGCAGGCAGGCAGGCCTGGAGAGGGAAGAATCAGACTTGCTACTTTTCTGGGGCAGAGTTTGATTTCCCAGGCTGGTGCCAGGCTGTCTGCATGGGTTTCCTGCAGAGCCAGGAGCTGCCGGGAGCCTGGTGTTTTGCTCTGCAGCTGTAGGGGCAGGAAACTAAAACTCCTTGAAAGAGTTTTAGTTTGCTGTGCCCCAAGTCATTTAAGACGCATTATGCCACCGGATTTCCTACAGCGGCTGGAATTAATGGACAATATGCCGCTGAGCGTGCAAACACTGACACCATTAAAGCAGTGCAAAAACATTTAGCCCACTTTAAAGTGTCACACACACGTCCCTCATTTCGTCTACACATGGCCTATCTCACCCTAGAGCCCTGACAGGATTAAAAAAATAGACATTCCTCCTCCTTTGTCTCATGGCATTCTTTACCCTAGTAATTAGGACCCTCACTTTTGACAGAGGGAGTCTTGAGTTCTGATCCCTTTGAAGACTATTCATCACAAATGATGAATACAGGATTCTCCATTTCCAGGTGAGGACTGTAACTCCCAAGCTACTGAAGGGTCATGCTCACTATTGCTTCCTTTTCATTTTTCTTTCTCTTACCCAGTGAATATATATTTATTTATGCAAACTGGAACAGCTTCCATGGTAAAGATTGAGGCCATCACACCCCAACCTGCAGTGACCTATAGCTGGGTGGGTTGGGCACTCCTGTTGGTTAAAGTTTTAGGTACAAAAGGCAATTGAAGCAAGGCCTCCCAAATCCAAGTTTGCTTTTGGCTAAATGAAGAACATACACACCTCATTTTCCAGCTCTATATTGAAAGAGAGGGATGACCTTTCCTGAGTACCTCAAAGATTTTAGGTGCACAAATCCATACGAGGGTATGCAGCTGTTAATCCCAAGTGAACAGAGGCAGCTCCTTGCACTCCAGAGTAAGAATCAAGGCCTCTAGAAAAGCAGACATACTCTTTTCCACAGGTCTTCCTATTGGCTATTTTAAGTGGCTTCCCACTTAGGATGCTGGCTTTTTCAGATCCTGTTCTGAGGTGGTGACCTCTCCCCATGCACTGTACAGGAGTTCCAATGCCTGTTCCAGGGCCTAAAAGTTGTTTACCATAGTACTCAGCATCTAAATCCCTTGGAGTATATTTATATGGCGCAAGGCAATACTGAGCTGAGACATGGCATGCTAACTCTGCACGGGCTGTTTTCCAGGCTGACACTATTAAGCACCAGAAGAGCTGCCCGCTTCAAAGGAACCATGTTGGGGCAGGAGGGGGGAGAGGGACAGGGAAGAGGAAGGCTGTGTTTAAAAAGCAAAACTAGCTTTGTGGTTAAGACCTCGGGTCAGCATCTGGGTTTTACTCTTGGATTTGCTACAGACTTCCTGAGTGACCTCTCACAGATCATATAATACATCCTATACCTCAGTTTCTTCATCTGTGATAACCCTGGCCTTTCCCCCTTTTTGTCTATTTAAATTCTGTGGTCTTCCTGGAAGGCACAGTCTCTTACATTGTGTCTACACAGCTTCTAGTACATCGGGCTCCTTACATTTACAGGCAGTCCTCGGACTTACGACTTACGAAATTGGTTCCTGAAAACTGCATCTTAAGTCAAAACGTTGTAACTCAGAACCAGTTTTCACCAAAAATACCCCAGAATTTTGTACTCAATCAATTATAGATGGGTAATATAGCTACATTAATGTATTTATATTGTAAATAGCAATCATATTGGTTTGGAAGGGCTTCTTTGAGGTGACTTTGCTGGACTTTTTGAAAGGCTCTTGGTTGGACTTTTTGAAGAGTTCTTGGCTGGAGTCTTCTCAGGAGTCTTGGCTGCAGGTTTTTCTGGAGTCTTGTCTGCTTTCTTAAAGAAAGTTTCCAATGAGGTTTGGACAGATGTTCTCCAGGGAGGTGAGTGACACCATGAACTTGTTTGCTGGCATGGCATAGCATTGGATCAAGCGTTGTAAGTCAAAACTAACATCATAAAGTTGAAACAGGGTGTCAATTTAGAAATGTTGTAAGTCAAGGATTGCCTGCAAATGCCTATGCTTACATACAAATAGAAATAATAGGATAACTGAGCTTCAGTGATTTATCCAGGTGCTTGAAATGCAGATCTTGGCTCATAAAATTTCTCAAATAATCATAGTTTGTTGAAAATTGTGTCTAGTCTAGTCTAATCAAATTAACTGATGTACAAGGCTACTGAGTCTTTAGCTGACGTTGAGTTTTAAAGTCTTATAATTAATGGTGAATTTATGACAAATGACAATGTTTGTAGTTTTGATCATGAAATCAGTGCATCCCCTCACAGCAGCATTCTTGGGCAGGGGGTGCAGGTGAGAGCACTGGTACCCCCCCCCCCCAAGAGCGCTGGCTGGGGCCAGGTGAAACGGTCTCCTCATGGCCAATCCCACTGACTTGGAAGAGCCAGCGGCATGCCCGGAAGTGCCAGTTGCAGGTCAACAGGATTGGCTGCAGGGAGACCCCCTTCCCCCCAGTGGCCAGGATCAGCCATGAGGGAACCCTGCCCCCCCAGTGGGCAGGATCGGCTGTAGGGGGATCCCCCCAGCCTGCAGGATCGGTCATGGGGGACCTCCCCCTGGTGGGCAGGATTGGCTGCAGGGGACACTGACTGTTTGCTGGGGGGATGGGGCAAGTGCCCTCCCTGACTCAGGAGGCACCAGTCACCCATGCATAAAATCAACTGCAATATAATTTTATGCATTACAGTATAATGGGAAAACTCTTTAGATGTACTGAAGGGTGTTAGATGCCCAATTCAGTCGGAGCGGGTATGAGCTGGGGAGAGAATTCCTTTAGGCATATTTTGAAATGTAATGTGATATATGTACCACAAAAGTTAATGAAGTACATATACCCATTAGGTAGGGGGCAAGGTACATTATAGCAGTTATCATACAACATCATTTTTATATAGCACTTTTCCTGACTACTTCTCAAATCATTTTGCAAAGAATATCATTACCATGTTGTGTAAATGGGAAAACTGCGGAACAGAGAGGTAATGTGATTTATCAAAGGCCCTACTGCAGGCTAGAAAAAAAAATCTAAAGCTAAGAGTGAGGTCCCCTAATTACTTGCCTAGGTCTCCATCCACAAGCCAATACTGCTTACCTTCATCAAGGGCCTTCCCCGGAAACAGCAGACAAAGTTATTTGGGCAAATCTGATATCTTTTATTAGACCAATTCAAATAGATGGAAAAATTCTTCTTAGCAAGCTTTTGGGTATAATTACCCTTCATCTGGCTGAGGAAGCATCTGCAGTTGGTGTGAGATCTTCCTCAATGGAATGAATAGTAAAGAAGCCAGAGGCTGGTATGCAGGCAAGAAAGCCAGTCAGTGAAGATGTAAATTGAGGAGTCAGTAGGTGAGAGACAGGCTTGGGTGTTGAGGGGGAAGCGGAATGAATGTAGCTGGTAAATAGTGGCGAGGTGCCTGGGGAGTCAGATGTTAGGCAGGTTATAATATATCATAAATTCAATGTTTATATTTAGTCCATTTTTTGTATCTAGGAGGTTGATGGAGTGAAGTTTGTAGGCTTGTCTGTGAAAGGTGTCATGTAAATTACCTTTGACGGTTACAGAGATTGGAGAGAGAGTGTTTTTTTTTGTGAGAAATGTGTCCCACGGGTAGTTGGGTATTCTTGTCTTTGATAGATTTCTGGCATGTGTTCATTCTGGTGTGCAGTTCTTGTTTGGTCTCTCCTACGTATTTTCCATCAAGGCATTTGGTGCATTGGATCAGCTATATTACATTTCTAGAGATGCAGCTGTAAGATACAGAAATGCTGATGGTTTTGTTGTGGGGTGTAGTAATTGTGGGGGTGGTGGAAATATATTGGCAGGATTTACATTTCTTGTCATGGCATGGTCTGGATCCATCCAGTGTGTTTTGGGCCATAGGAAGTTTGCTTCTGGTGATGAAGTTACCAAGATTTGGTGCTTGTTTGGAGGCTAGGATGGGTGGTTTTGGGAAGATCTCTTTAAGAATTGGGTCATGGGTTGCAAGTATTTGAGGATTTTCCATATAGGTTCTAGGAAAGGGTAATATGTCATAACCAATGGTGTATGATTCATGGGGGTTTTCTTTCTGAACTGCAACAATTTTTCATGTGGTAACTGGGTGGTTCTTTCAAATATACAATCTATCTCTCTGGAGGAGTGTCCTTGTTGAGTGAAAGCCTCTTTGAGATTTGTGAGATGGCAATCCTCTGAAACAGGTTTTGTTGATGGTTATAGAAGAAGGAAGAGGACTTGAGGGTCTGCCCCAATCTAACCCAACCTATTAGCAATGACCTACAACTTATGATCCAATGTATGAAAACAGAGAGAAATACTTTCTGCAAGAGCCAAATTATTCTTGGTAACTGGGAAGGTTTTTGAAAGTTTTCAGCAATGGCCTGCCTTTAGCTCTTGTTGAACTCCCAGACTGTGTCCACATGAGCACAGATGTTTAGTTCCCCAGGAACAATAAGCAGCAGCATACCTTGTGCCACTGCTTCTTGTCCCTGGGGAATACCCATGCCATAAACCCTCTGGCATGTGGCAGGTTACTTTGGATGGGGTAGGGGAGGCTGGGGCTAGCAACTTACTTGGGGTCCTGGGGGCCAGGGAAGCTGCAACTGTGGTGTTTCTGCAGCTGGGAACCTGGCTGGCAGTCAGAGTGTGGCTCCAACCAGCCAGGCTCTGGTTTTGGGTGGTACACGCTGCTGCCACGTATGCCGCCTTGCTTTTTTTCTGTGCATTTTTTTTTATCCTGGGATTTCCTGGGGTCAAAAAAACCCCATGCACTGCAAGATAGCAGCATGGGGAATGACTGCATGCAGTGTGTGGTGCCACAGATGGGTCTGCAGCACCACATGTCACAAAGCCACGCTCATCTGGACGTGGCCCCAGTGACCTTTTACCAAGAACAGAGTTACATCAAGCTTTTGGATGATACTCCACTATGGATTAGTGATCATCTTCAGATCTGTATAAACCTTTATGTTTGCAAAATCACCTATAAGCTCAATGTTCCTCAATCCTCTAAAAAGCTTTTCTTCCGAAAGCAAACCCCACTTGTGATTGCCTTTGTGGGAGTGAGTACAGGCATAAATATATTAGATTGTATAGAGTAGAATCATAGACTCTTAGGCCTGAAGTGGACCCTGAGGGTCATTTAGTTCAAATCTCTACACAAATTCTGATTTGCTGTTCCTAAATCATTCCAAACAAATGCCTATCCAGTCTATTCTTCAAAACCCCCAACGAACTCCAACTTCCTTATGTAGATGGTGCTATTGTCTGCTATATAAGTGGTCCACTGAGTTTGGCATTCTGTTTCCAACAATCTCTTTCAGCTGCATCAGAGGTCAGGAGAAAAGATGCCAAATTAGAGAAGTTTATCCAGAAGTCAATTTACCTGTCACTTGGTGGTTGATTTATGGACCACACATGATGATTTAGATCCATTTTGATAAAAATGCCTATCATGCTTAAATGCTGATGTTCCTTACAGCAGCGGTTCTCAACCTTTTGCACCTTACATCCCACCTACATAAGGTCAAAAAATCCTGGTCCCACCAGCTGATGAGCGGTGGGGGAGGAGGGTTCCCCAGAGGCTGATCGAAGTGCACAAAAGCGAAACCAGAAGTCCTGCCATGGCACTTCTGGTTTCGCTACTGTGACCCGAGTCCCACCTAGAGGACCTTTGTGTCTCACCAGTGGGACGTCCCACTGGTTGAGAAACCTTGCCTTACATAAAATCTAATCTGTTTCAGAGTTTGGATTAGCACTTGGCCTCAGGGATGTTCTGTGACGGTGAATTGTACAGGTTAAGTTTTATGCAAGAAAACCATAATAGAAAAGCATGTTTTGCATAACATGATGCTAACTAAATAACTTATTATTTAGTTGTCCTGAGCTAAAATAACAACAACAGTAGCAGCAATAATAATAATAATTAATTTGAGATCAACCCAAACCAGAGCCCTTTAGTACAGAAGGGGTGGGCAGCAGTCAGCCCAAATGCCAGCTCATGGTAACTCAATTACAGTGTAAAGAACAGAATGTTTAGGCAGAAGGAGCAATGGCTTTTACATTGGTACAAAAAGATACAAGCCAATAACCCCACTTAGCCTGGTAGAACTTCACTGTTCCTCCACAGCAAAGCTCTTTTGGATAGGTTGCCCTGCTAAAACCAAGGCAAAATAAATGCAGTTCTCTTTTCCCAGCACCCTAATGAAAATCTATTTTGCACGCTCTAGCAACAACACCCACTCCTGGAAATTGAAGTAGCCCTGTTGAGAGGGGAAATCACTGATAAGAAACCAAAACAATATCAATATTGTGTGGCTGAGACAGTGTTTTAATTCTTGTAAAAATGAGTATACTTGACTGGCAAAAGGATTCACAGAAGGAATCAATAATGCCTGCAATGTGATAAGATGCCTGATGTCTTCTCTTTCTGCTATGCAGAGAACAGGAAGAGAGGCACCAAGGCAAGGGTATTTCATTTCACACACACACACACGCGCGCGCGCGCGTGCACATGCACATCCCCACACCCCTACATATATTCCCAAATATACAATTCATGGGTGAGAACATTCAGACATCTATCTAACTCCATTTTGTTCATTTCTAAAAGTTTTGATGTGCATGCAGAAGTAAAAGGTGAAATTACTGAGCATTTGCCTGTATTAGAAAACACGTTCCAATAAAACTAAATCGATTTTAAATCAATCTGATGCAAACCCCACCTGCATCTTCCCTGAAAGCAATTTAGATTGTGCTTTTCCCAGGTCACTTATAGGTGATAATTTCAAAGTGTATAAACACCAGGTTTTAAAGGTAGTTTCCATTTCCTAATGAAGAGTTAAGCGCTTAACTTGCTATGGTGCTTTTCTGAATACCTCTAGGGCCTTATCTGTACTTTTAGGCAACTAAAAACCTTTGAAATAGTGCCCTTTAAACACTTCTGGGCTCCTAAATCACTTAGACACTCTTGAAAACATTACTTAAATTCTATTAAATATAGGATTAAAGGAAGCTGATTTTAGGGTATGTTTATAGTGCAGCTGAAGGTGAAGTTGCAGAATATGGAGCAGACCTGTGCCAGTTTTTAGGGCTGTGCAAAACAGGCCCTATTCAATTCGCATTCAGATTTGCCCTAAATTGGGGATAGCGATTCAATTAATTGATTCAGATCACTGTTCCCGATTCAATTCAGCTGAATCCGGATCTGAAGATTCGATGCTAATTTGGAGAATTAGCGATTTGGCCATAGACACGGCTTTAAAAGTTTTTTCTATGTACCTCAAGGTACTAGGCATGGCTTGTGAATCCAGTCCACTTCTGGGTCCCCCCCACACTGCCCTGGCTTGGCGATCAACCATGGGGGGACCCCGGAGGTCCCCCCAAACCCAGGAGATACCAGTCCCTAAGCCGGGGGGGGGGGGCAGCATGCTCCCTGGTGGGCCTGGAAGTGGACCAAAAGTGCTTCTGGTCCACTTCTGGGTCTTCTGTCAAGCATGCTGGAGAGCCTCCCATGCTCCTGTGGGATGTCCCATCCACCCCAGCATCGCAGTATTCACGAGCCCCCTGGTACCTTGAGGTCTGTAGAAAACACGTTTAAAGCTGTGTCTATGTCCGAATTGCCAAATCTTTCCAAATCTCTCCAGATCAATTCGGAGGGTTCTGATTCGATTCAGGGAGAATAAAGGGTCTCTTGATTTGATTTGCATTCAGAGATTTGGCCACTGAATTGGGCCGAAACTCTGCCAAATCGAATCAAGGACCAAAGCTTTATACAGCCCTACTAGTTTTATCCTGGCTGATACATGCCATGCTAGCAGTGAAGATATCATGGTCATCACCTTTGCAAGTTCCTGATTGGCTTGAACTAAATGAGGACTATGCACCTAAATGCCGTTGAGGAACTGGGCCCAAATCAACAATGTGCTTAAGCATGTGCTTACATGTAAGTGTGGGAGTAATCCCACTGACTTTCCTGGAAGGTGATTCCAGCTTAACCGTAAGTTGATGCCTCTGAGCTCTCAAAAATGTTTCCTGGATAAATGCTGCAGAGTTTCCCTTCAAAGTTAATTTATTTCCCCTTCATATTACGTTGGGAATGAAAAGTCGGTATGGTGAGATATTCTTACGTTTGCTAGAGAATGCTTATTTCTTCTGAGCCAGTTTTGTGCATTCTTGAGTGATTACCCATGGGTAAGTGTGTGGGTCTGGCAGAGACCAGACTTGGTTCCAGTAAATTATGGAAAATGAACAAAGGCAAAAATCAAAGAAAACTTGAAGATGGAGGGAATAATGACCCTTGTGTTTGCATGAAAAAAACCTCTCTGTGCTTGCAAATGGTAGCTTCCCTACCCAGAGGAGCCAGGCAGGATAGAAGAAAACTACATGGTGATTACACAATTAATAGGTTAAACTGATTTTTTAACTTTTATCTATATGCTGATTAGCAAAGACAAGCCAAACATTCCCACAAGATTTTTTGTGAATTAAAAAAAAGAGAATTTGCTTCATTAATTTGTACTGCAGTAGGTCTAGGGAGCCCTAGATGACAGGAAGAACCTGCAGGTACTCCATGCACATATAAGGAAGGCCTGTGCCCAACATTGCTTATAATCTAAGACTCCAATCCTGCAAAAATGAATGCAACTGGTTAACTATATTCACTGTCCCTATGAAGTCAATCAGTGAAAGACAGAAACTTAAAAAGACAAGGCAGATAAAGGACTGGAGAAAGAAACTATCATCACCACTGTTTGGCACATGAAGAAACTGAGGTACATGGAGATTGCCTGACTTATTCAAGGTCAGAGAGGAAATGCTTAGCTGAGCCAGAAACTGAATCAGTTTCTCCCAAGTCCATAACACTGAGTCAGGTTTCTTTACATAATTCTTTACATAATACCAGGAAACAGCTCTAGCCAATCAGGAAACAAAGAGCATACCATTTGACTAATCACAGCTCACCAACTCATCTTGCATTTCAAGTATCACCCATGAAATATTCCTAAAACAGGGACACCAGAAAAATTTGTCCCATAATTTCTAGAGCAGTGAATCCCTTGAGCAGACAAGAGGCTAAATTCGTTGAGTAAATTATTCACTACAAATTATTCGCTCAACTCTACTGATTAGTTCTTACCTGAGAGCCTACTCCCTTCCTTCATGCCTGAGGGAAAGATAAGATATTGAATTATACAGTTCGCTTCACAGGACTATGAATTCTTAATCTCCTACAGATATTGGGACAGCTCCTCACCTGGTGTAAACCAGCACAGATATGCTGATTCTGTCTAGCTCCTGTCCAGAGCTTTAGTTCTGATTTCAACAGGAATTTGTTGCTTTACCCCAGTTGAAAATCTGGCCCATTCTACTTAACACTGAGATATCATTTGCTTTATTTCATAAAATTAATTTTCTATTGCTTACACCAATATTAAAGTCCTAAACAGGGCTGCGCTCCTGTAAAGACATCTTAATATATTTTTTTATTTTAAAAAAAAGTCCTGCAACCATGGACTTTTCTTTTGCAAAGTTTTGTGCATTTCAAGGAATACAAGATTATTCTGGGGGTGATATTTTCTTTTGATCTGATTTAATAATGCAAATTCCAAACAGCAACAACACATTTTATTAGATCTAGGCTCATGCTATCTGTCTGTCAAAATGTTATGAAGTCCTGTAATGATTAATAATGGTGTTCTAATATCCACATTGAGATGGCTGTGAATAACTGATTTTTTGTGTGCTTATTTGACATTTTTTCACCACACAACCGACAGCAGCAACCATAGGCTATGCATGTGTACCTGTGTATAGGACAGCCAGGTTTTAAGGGCCAGATTATTAAGTGCATTTAAGTATCCAAAGTTAAAGAAAGCAGGGCAGGGTGGCACCTTATTGACTAACTCATTCAGAAAGGCATGAGCTTTTGTAGGCTACAGCTTACTTTGTCATATGCAGTGAATGGTATTTGACAAAGCAAGCTGTAACCTATTTTATGAATGAGATAGTTTATAAGGTGCCATCCTGCCTTGCCTTCTAACTTCAGACTAACATGGTTAATTACCTCTCTCTACTCAAAGATAAGGAAATGTCCACACAGACGTGTTGCTGGCCATTGCTCCAGGAAGTAAGTCCAAGCATTAAAACCACAACTCTAAAACTTGCATGGGGCCTTCAGTGAATAAGTTGTTGGTGGCCTATCATTTTGGAAGCAACACAAATGGAGGGACGCTTGTAAGACAGGCAGTTGGATTCAATCTTTTTTTTCCCCTAGGTCACTGAATGAAATCAGCTCAGGCCAGTGGAAGCAAAATATTGTTACAATCTGAAGTGCACCTGGTGATTTGTATGAAGACAGTCTGGTGACATCAGTTCATTTCATTATAGTTGGCTGACACCAGTCATATCTCAGACACAAAGGTGCAAGGCCCAACAGTGGTACCTTCAAACACATTGTGCTGCTCTGTTGACACTACCCTCTGCAACCAAAAACAACATATCCTCCCTCCACATGGTGCTGATATGTACTGTGGGTTCATTAGTGCTGCTTAGTGGCAGTGCTAGTTAGACCACCCCCAGTACTGCATACTGCTTTGGGCTTAAGGACTGGCATACATGGACCAGCACAGTGTGTATGAAGGGGTCAGGCACAATGGCTGGATCCAGACATGCAGGCACGTGTAGTCTGTGGCGTAGTTTGTAGTGCTACAAACCACACACCTGGCATGGTAAAATATGCCTTGTGTTGCAAATTTGCAGTATGGGGGCAAAATTTGCTACTGGGAAATCCCAGTCATAAAAAACCCCCCAAAACAAACCACAGCACAAAAAAAGTGGTGCGGCACATGCCATGGGAGCTTGGTCCTTCAGGGAGACACTCTGGCTGTCAGTCAAAGTGTCTCCTCTCCTTTAGTTCTTCCCAGGAGAAGCAGGGAAAGGGCAGCTTGCCTGAAGCGGGACATTTTACCCCACACCAAAGCACATGTGGGGGGGGGGAGGGGTGCACAGTGACAAAAAGTAGCAGCACAAAATCTGTGCCATTACTGTTTTTGCTGCTGGAAGTGCATGCCTCTGCATGTAGGGTCGTACCCAGGAAGTCTATGCTTATGGCCAAACTTGGTGTACCTCATAAAATCACTACTACAGCCACAAGAAAAGCCATGGATTGAATAGGAAGGAAGTCTGAAATGCTCTCACAAATCTAGAAATGGTCTCTGTGCCTCAGGTTGATGAATGCTCCTAAGATAATGTGAAGAAATTTTCACTGCTACCATTTAGGCTATAGCTATTCTGTAGAGTCAAATGGGACTTCATTCTCAACTGGAACGAGAACCTGAAAGTTGCCAAGCAGCTCCTGAAGAAGGCTTTGTGTCCTGGCTGGAATTTCAGTTCTCTGTGGCATGCAGAAGTGAGATGCCAGGTTGATGCATATGCATTGCTAACAGAATGCTGACAGTTTTTTGGCTGTAGTGAACAAAGAAACAGATGGGAAACAGCCAACAGCCTATAACTTGGCCATATCCAGTTAGCCAGTCAGAGCCCAGCAAATTTAGTGCTGGGACTGACCTTTTGTACCACCCTCGTGCCAAATTTCAGAATCTTGCTTCAGACCCTAGAGGCATGACAGCTCTTTAAATAAAAGGTCCCCCTATAACAGGAATGTTAGTATTCCTTTGGAATAAGATTCATAGGGCTCTAAGACTAGACTTATACTGGTGTAAGTGCTTGGAAACCGGTTTACATCTGTAACCGTGCAGAAGTTCAGAGCACATAGACTGGCTTAAAAATGGCAGAACCCAGCCTAAGACAGCCTTGGATGGATGTAGTATCAGACTTAAGTGATTTAGGTTAGACCAGTCTATAGACCTTTGGTACCAGATCCCCTACCAACTCAAGTTAGGTCACAGTCTGCTGGCATCCCAGGTGCCTTTACAGACCCCCATTCTCCCCTTCACATGGAAGTACACTGGAATGTGGCTCATGCTTGGCTGCTCCAGCCAAAAACCTAGCCAGCCTCACCGCTGGGCTATCACAGAGCTGAGGAAGCAAAGCCTCTTTCCCCAGCTCCATGTGCTGCCTGCACATATCAGCTGGGCTGGACAGCAAGGGGGTGGGAAGTGGAGGCCCCCGGCATGGCCATCCCAGTTGTGCTGGCTCTGGTCTTGTGGGGGCAGGCTGGGCCTATGTAATGGGGGCCTCCACTTCACCCTGCCCCCCCTGCTGCCTGGGCCAGCTGGCTGGCACAGGCAGGATACAGAGTTGGGAGCCATTTGGCTGTCAGCTGGGCTGGGCAGCAGGGGGAGGCTGGAGGAGTGGAAACAGCTGTGCTGGCTCAGATCTCAGGGGGCTGGAGCAGGGGCTTCTGCTCTCCCCCCTGCCCTGGTGCTGGGGCAGGGCTGGGAAGAGGGACTGAGCTGGCCAATCAGAGGTGGCTGGCTGGTTGGCTGAGCTCAGCATTCTCTGGCAGCCTGCTGGGAAGCATGCAGGAGCACCCCCAACCTGCTGGCATCAGCCAGTGCAGGCAGCCTGCATGCCCCGCACTGTCAAAAGGCGAACATCTGTTCTGTTCACTCCTGACCTAATCTAGGTGCTTAGAGTAAGGCGCAAAACTTAGATTGCTTCTGCCTCAGGCTTTTTGAACGTCTATATTTATACAATACTTTACATAGTGAGGCCTTTGTTAATGACTATGCTCCTAAATGTGAACATTGTGCTGGAGCAGCCAATCATGAGCCAAATAATCATCATAAAATCTAATGAATTACTCACTGTCAAAAATTCATCCCTTTATCGTAAGGATTGACTCCTGATCAGCACGGCGTAGATGAAAATGTGTTTTTCTATCTATTTACTGGTTTGACAGAAATGAGGATACCAGAACTCTTAGTATCTTGGAAAATAGTGAATGGATAACAGGTAACCAAAACCTTTTTAACCACCTTCATTGTCTGCTTTCTTTCCTGTAAATGCTGTTTCTACTATAGCCAAAACAGTACCGCTGGGTATAAGCATGTCTTAGTTTCATTTTCAGGTGATTTAAAGGAAGGATACTATTTCATACCCATGACACCCAACACTTAGAGTAATCAGCATGAGGAAATCTGCTAAATTCATCAGTAAAGAGTTTGTCGTCTTCACCTGAGTGCCTATGGGGAATGCTTAGCACCACTTGACGTTAGTTGACCCTGGGCATTTCTGCAACATGACAGTTCTGACATGGCTGATTACTTACCCTTCTTATAACTCCAACATTAAAGGTGAGTCTCATTTGTCTAAAAACTGTGGAGGAACAGACTTTTTTTCCCTTTAGCATGGCTGTCATGCACCTTCATTTTTTGTGTGCCACAAGATGACTACTGTTGGTATTATCATGGTCTACTTATATTGCTGTAGTGCTAAGGAGCCCCTTTCATGGACTGGGCCCCTGAGCATCCAGTGATCCAATTGCCAAAATTAACATCACCCAAGTGTTTTCAGTATAAGAAAAGGTGAGTAAGAAGCTCTTGCCCTGCTGTGCATCATAATTTCCAGGATAGTAATTGTCATGCACAGTACAATAAATGATAGGTTTTAATACTAGTAAAAATGGCACCTGCCTAATAAAGTGTTATTTTTCCTTCCCATATTGCAGTCTTCACTTACCATTGCAGATGCGCCTTTCAAAGCCTTCCTTGGAGTCAGATGTCCTTTGTTACAAATGCCAGAGCTCTCACTAAACTCCCATTATGCCTCATCACTTTACCATTTATTTCTTAAATTTCTTAATGTCTTAACCTAGGTCCATTAGCAGTGTCTGCACTTACATGCACTAGAATCCAGAGTTTCCTTGGTCCCTAACTGAGTTAAAAGGACATCTGTGAAGACCTAGACAGCTGCTTTTATAGCAGAACTTTGCCAGCCATCTAACTGTCTTTTGGTTGGTCTTATTTCCAGTTGTTTGGGGGCGGGGGGGGGGTTGCCTTTTAAATTAATGAATTCTGAAGAAAGCCATTCCCAATACATTTATGAACCAGTCCTGGCACCTGTAATGCAGAACTCATTACAGAACTGAGACTTCTGGATGAAATTTGCCTCATTATTCTTATTACTTATGTTTCAGGAGGGACGGGTGCTCGATCGTGCTAGTCATTTTTTTCTGAAAACAACTGCCTAATGCACTAGCTCTGAGCTGGTTCAGCCAGCGGTTGTCAGCTGTAGCATTTTTTTAATGCAAATTCCTTCTGTCCTTTTGACTCTTTTATATTATAAGGAAGGGTTTTCAATTTTCAGTGTTTATATTATGTAAATTGTGTTCAACTTTTTTGAAAAAAATCAGCATTCATGTTTTTCTTCCCTTAACTAAACTAAAACTTGGTTTTGATTGATAGTATTTTTTTATACTACAAAATTGAATACAAGTGGAACATGACACTGCAGTAGGCTTTCAAATTAACATCAAAAGGTATGAGCTGTTGGATAAAATCTCTACCAGATTTGAAACACACACATACAATATTACATGTTGGGTTAAACACCATTTTTAATTAACCATTACTGTTAGTCAAGCTAGCAATTTAAAACTGCTTACCACTTGCAAAGTTTGGTGCTCTTAAAACATCTTCCTGGTGAAGTTTTGTAACAGGTGAAGAGTTTAATTTCACAGAATCATGAAAAGCATAGAAAGTAAGGCTGGGAGGGATCTCAAGAGGTCATTTAGTCCCTCCGGACATGCCAAGGCATGATCATTTATACTTAAACCATTCCTGATCAATGCTTTTCTAACATGTCCTTAAAAACTGCTAATGATGGAGATTCTACAACTTCCCTAGGTAAGCCATTGAATTTCACCCTCTGACCATGGTTGTTACCCTGGTTGTGCCTAATAACCTCTGTTTGGATTAAAGATTCCCTCCCACCTCCCCTTCCAGAAAGGTACTTAATCTTGATGAACAGATGAAGAATCCACTACTTTCTTTTGTATATTAATCCAGTGGATAATCACCCACATTGTTAAGTCTGTGAGCCTTATTTCTAATTTGAATTGTCACACTTCAGCTCTCAGTATTTGGCATTGGTTCTGCCTTTCCCCATGAGACTCCTGAGCAGTTTTGCTGCAATAACTCATTGCTAGGCTTGTCTTCAATAGCAAATCAGGCCACAGGAGTGTATAATTTCAGTGAATCATGGTAAAGATGACTATGCTCTATTTTCTGTAAAATACATTTCTCCTGAGTGGTGGTTTGACTGGTGAACTTTGACTAATTATCTTAGGGAAATGTTATAGTTCATGTGCCCAGAGGTTGGCACTCTTTGTGAAAAAGGTAATTAGCTATATTTACTATGGATATGGTATATAAAAATATTTACAAAATTTAGGTATTAAAATTAGTAGTACTTTTTTGGGCAAAATGTCTTGGGGGGCGGGGGGAGGAAATACCATTTTGGCAACACCAACATTTTCAATTAATTTGATTAATTTTTCTCTAAATTGTTCACATCAAAAAAATCTGGAAAAGTCAAAATGCTGTATTTTGATATTCACAAAATAAAACATTTATAAAATAATGTGGAGTTTTATGATTGTCAAGTTTATTTCGTAAGAAAAACCTATAAAAACCCTATAAAATCTTTAAAATGGTCAAATGCAAACCAAACCAATTTGTTTGATTCAAAGTTACTTGGGACTCTTTGATTTGATGCTTGAGACATTCAGAGTTTCTGCAAAAACAATCTGATTATTTTCACAGTTCTCTTATGTATGTGATTTGAATTCTAGTTCCTTATGCCCGGTGTTGCATTAATTGAATATGCAACACATAGTGTGCATCTACATGTATGCTTTAATGTGCAGTAGACTATTTTGCTGCACGTTAAAGTGTCACGTAAAAAAGCGATACAGTAATGCATAGTAAAATAATCTACTGCACATTAAGCATCATTAAAAAGAGTGAAAATGTGCTACTGTGCATTAGCACAGCCTAATACATAATAATTTAGTACCTAAGTTCACTTACACACATGCAGGGAGGCTGCTCTGCGATGCTGGAATTCCAATACGTTGAATCAGACTCAATTAATCAAATCTGCTGGAGTGTGGAAATTACTGCACTCCAGCAGACTCCAGTGTCATGTGTATCAGTGTCCCTGTGCTGAAAAATGGTGGTTGGACAATTTAAAGCTCGTTTGACAAGCTTTAGTTCAAGGTGCCCTGTTGCCATTTTTCAGTGCAGGGATACTGATGCATGTGACACTCTGGATGTGGCTCTTGGAAGTGTGCTAATTAAAGCACCTCTCTCCCCCACCCCCGCCTCCATGAGCATATCTATACATGCCCTCACATTGGAGGTACTAAATTTAGTGCACATTAATACATGTGTAGATGCACCTACAGTAGCATTCTGATGATGAGAGTTTGTTTCTGGCAGCTTGTATCAAGAAAGCTCAAAGAGTCACCCAACTCCTCCTGAATTTCACTGGGCCTTGGACAACTATTTCCTTTAGAATTGGTTAAAAGTATCAGTTCTCAGTTCCTAAATAGATGCTGAGCAATTTGGAAATCTGATTGTTTATTTAGGGAACTCATTATGGACTCTTTGGTGCTGAGTTCTTTTGAAACCACAAAACCCTAGCAATACCAATGAGCTTGCTCACACAAAGAAAGCACTAAAGGATCAGGTCCTTGCATTGGTATTTGCAGCAAGCATGCTATCTGAACTCTGAAATGAAACTTCCATTGAATCAGCCCAATGGATGAAGTGAATGCATATTCTCTCTGCTGAAGTGTGACACAATTTTAAATCAAAGCTGATATTTTTGAAAGGCTCTGTGTTCTGCTAACTCTTTGTCAGGCTATAAACAGCTAACATTTTCACCTTTGTCAGAACAGATTTAATGTATCTGGAAAAACAGGCAATTGGATAATGTTATGACAGTGTTGCTATGACTTAATGGAATGAACAGTAACTTACAATCCTTGCATAGTCTTCTCAGGAATTCAGGATCTGACTACAAAGGCAGGAAGGAACAGTCCTACACAAGCCTATCTCATTTTTTAAGTTGATATATAGAACTTTAGCCACACATTCCAGCTTTCACATGGCTGTAGCCCCTTGACTGACTTTGCCGGCTACTCCTGTATGTAGCCTGCCTTAATTCAAGGCACCACTAGCAACAATTGCAAGTTTCACTGTGTATAGTCTCCTTAGGAATCAGGTCCATCCAAAAATCATAGGAATGGCTATTGCACCCTATGGGAAGGTAGTTGCCAATTCCAGTCAGTTCCTGGTTATAAGGTTTCTATACATGTAAAGCACTCACTGTTTAATTTATTGGGCAATATTGTAGGAAAGCTGAACAGTCCATAGCATAGATCATAAATTGGTGTCTTTGGAGAAGTGAATGGCTCCCAGGATTGGCAACAGGATATCATTTTTCACACACAACTCAGTGGTCTATAGCTACACAAGGTCAAGGCTATGAGAAGGTCTGTAGTTTCTGACAGCTATTTGAGATGAGTTACTGTTCACAACCCAGCTCATAGGTGTCCATATCTTGATAATCACCACTGTACTCTGAAGAGTGTCCAAAAACTGGAAAGCCTGGATGCTGGGTTGCCATCTCTCTTGCAACAGTATTCTCTCCAAAAAATAAGGATTGCACCACCAGACAATGTATTTTGGGTGCTTGTGTTGGTACTGTGTCAATCCTGTGAATTAAAGGGTTTCAGCCTGGAGGGCTGTCTATCTGGAATTCTTCTAAGGTATGACAGTACCCTATAAGGGGCAAAACTTTGGATCTACTGAAGTCTACAGTAACACTTCCATTGGCCTCACTGGGCCTAGGAGCACACCCAGAAGATTAAAAATAAAACAAAAGAACAAAACAAAACAAAGCAACCTTACATTCAATGGAAAAACTTCACTTTAAAACCCAAGTGATCTGAGCCTACAAACATTCTCAAGATTTTTGGTTTCTTATGAAATTCAATATTGTTGTTCTGTGTCAAGAAACAATAAGAGGCAACAAGAGTTCTGTCAATATACTGGAAGAGCTTTGTAAGTGTTTCTCTGAAGAAAGATTTTGAATTCACATGAATAAATAATAAGTTGATCTGTTTGTCCAGCAGTATCTACTCTGTGGTGAAACAACCTTAGCTGACCAGCTAGAAATCAGGAGTCTCTTAAGATTTTGTTTATGCCCAAAGCAGAGTCACAATGGTTGACCTGACTACATTGTCAAAATAACATAATGCTAAAAGCAAAAAAAAAAAAAAAAAGAGAGAGAGAAAGCAGGAAAAGATGATAGGATAACCTGTAAGATGTCAGGCTTGTACATGAATACATAATCAGTGCTGGAATAACCTATACTGGTTTATTTGCCTCATACAAATTAAGTTCCATTGACAAAAATGGTGGAGTCTTTAGCTTTATCTTTGGCTTCAATGGGAGATGGATCAAAACATTATTTCAGTTCTGCTCTCCAGCAGATCCCATTACTTTCAATATCAAGACCTACATTCTAGTGCTCAACTAACGTACTCTCAAGCATTCACCACATCAGTGGTGCCCACACATGCCTATTTTTATGGAGACATAATATCAAATCCAGTTTTCCTTTCATGTCTTTGCTAACTATACAGTGAGCAACATCATTGCGGGCTACACTGTGCCTTTAACCCTGAGCAAGCATTAGCATACCAACTGCATCACACTGGTGTAGCCCCAGGAAACAATGTGACTCAGAGTTTGCTATGGATGTGAAAAGAATTGGACATGGACATTAGGGGTGTGCAAAGTGGGCCCTATTCGAATCAGATTCAGATTCAGCCCAAATCAGGGACAGTGATTTGATTTATTGATTCAGATCACTGCCCCTGATTCAATTCAGCCAAACCCAAATCTGAAGATTTGATGCTGGTTCAGAGAATCAGTGATTTGAATATATGCTCCAGCATTGCAGAGATCATGAGCATCCTACAGGAGTGCAGGGGGGCCCTCCACGTGCTCGGCAGTGGACCTGGAAGTGGACTGGAAGTATTTTCGGTCCAATTCTGGGTCTGCCAGAGAGCACACTGGGGGTACCCTCTGCACTCCCCCTGGCCTGGCAGTAGGCTGTAGGGGGACCCCGGGTGTCCCCCTTCCCCCAGACCCAGGAGGCACCAGTCACTGAGCATGGGGGGGTGGGGGGCAACATGCTCCCCAGAGGACCCAGGAGTGGACCGGAAGTGCTTCTGGTCCACTTCTGGGGTCTGCTGCCGAGTGTGCTGGGGAGCACCCCCGCACTCCTGTGGACACTCCATGCACCCCAACATCACAGCACTCATGAGCCCCTGCTACCTACAGGTATGTAAAAACAACATTTAAAGCCATCTCTATGTCCAACTCTCCGAATCTTTCTGAATCTCTCTGAATCAATTTGGAGGGTTCCAATTTGATTCAGAGAGATTAAAGTGTTCTCTGATTTGATTCAGATTCAAAGATTCAGCCACCGAATCAGGCCAAATCTCCACCAAATTGAATAAGGGACCAAATCTTCACACAGCCCTAATGGACATGTATTTTACTGAGGACCTATAACAGTGTTTCTCAACCAGAATCCTACAAGAGCCTTCAAAGGGTGCTGAAGTAATTGTGAGGAGAGAAGCAGATAAGTGCACACTCAGGTTCTCTCTAACTGGTTGCTCCCCTGCTTCCACTGGCCCTTCTGCGAGGAGGTAATTACTGTAATAGATTATTTAGTTTTTGATATGGGGCACCACTCAAGTTACATACATTACAGAGTGGTGCCTGGACTCTGATGAGGGGTGGATTGAGTCTGAAAAGTTTGAGAACTACTGACCTATAACATTACACACAATGGAGATTGAACAGAAAGGCTCCAAAACTAAAAGAGCTCATGCTAGTATAGCATGAGCTGATGAGCCATGATTCATGAATGCAGGATACAATTAGAAATTTTTTCAATTAAAAAAAGTCTTTTTCTATTGGAAAGTGCTGATTGGGCAAAATCAAAATGTCATTTGGATAAGGTAAATTCTGGTGAATTTTTATCTAAAAAATGAATAAAAAGTAAGAAATAGATTGAAGATCCCATTTTTACATTTGAAATGACTGCTCCCTCTGACATTTAGGGTCCTTCTACATGTGGAGGTAAAAGTGCAATGAGTTCTAATACATGATCCATAAAACCATGCCTCCTGCCATGCCACACATGCATGGCAGGAGGCACGATTGTGTGGATTTTCCTTTAGATCCCGTCACACCTAACTGTTGGTGCAGAGGGAGCCTGATCCTGTGCTCCCCCAACACCAGCAAATAGCAAATTCCCCTGGCTGAGAGCCCAGGTCAGTTGATGGGGCTTCTAGCTGCGGGGCACATCATACACTCCTGTGGCTTGCAGCCCCATCAGCTGACCAATGCTCCCAACCGCAGGGATAGTCCAAAGGTCCCTATAGCAGGAAGACTGCAGTTGCTGTGATATCTGAGCTGCAGGAGAACTCCATGCACCCCTGAGGCTAGGAGATCACAGCAGCTGTGGCTTCCCAGCCACAAGGTTTCATGGGGCCTCACAGCTGGGAGCCCTGTCAACTGGGAGCTCCAAAGCTCAGGGGTGCATGTGGCCCTCCCTAGTTGGAATCTCCGATCAGCTGACGGGGCTCGCAGCCAAAGGGGACTGTGACCACAGGTTCAATTAATAACATGATGGGAAGCAGCTACAAAGTTATGTATGTATTTTGTGGAATAACATTGTAACTTATTCCTCTTTTTAATCACACCATTGATTGATTGAACAGGTGACTACTTAAAGCATAATGAACTAGTTAATCACACCAAGTTTAATGCATAGATGGGGCCTTAAGCTCCAAAAAGTGTATACAAAGGGACAGATCTAAAATAAACATTTCAAATGTATTTAAATGAAATGTGTCATTAGACCTGGTCCATTTCTGGTGCAAGGAAATTTTTCAGATTTTCATTTCTTGTCTTGACTTGGGCAGGGCAAAAAACTTCAAGGAAAACAATTTCCTGTACAGCTGTATCTGTGGCAGACTTGTATCCTCTGCAGTCTACTTACAGAGGGTGATATGTAACAGGCACTTTCTGCAGCATTACATTTGTATTCCCTTACCTGGGTATAGCCAACATGGTAATCCAACCCCCTGAAAAGATTGAGTCAGGATCTGGTTTGATTTTCCTCACAGTTTCTTTAGCATAGAGATGACTTTCTTTGAATATCAACAAAATCTCCCAAGTTCTAAAACCGTGAAAAAAATACAAGCACATTTTTTGATATTCTCATGTTTAGAAATATATCATTTTTCCAAATTTAAATTCCCAGGATGAGTAGCCCATTGTGAAAATGAGGAGTGGGAATTTTCACCCCACCCAGGAGATTTAGACACCTGATTGCTGTTCATTTTAATGGTAATTGGGCATCCAGAACCTTATGCGTCAGCTTTGTAAATCCCATAGTGGCCCTTTAGTTGTTTGAATAAAAAGAGAGAAAGTAAAATGTCCTGTAGTTAAATGAATTAGTAAGTGTTTAAGTGATGGGATGAGAACTTTTCAGTTCTGCTTCAGCGAATGTTATGGCACAGGCTCCAGAGAAGCAGTGCTGCCTGACAGGGCATGGTACTAGCTTGTGCCTTTGGGATAGGGGTTCTAATCCTCGCTTTACTACTGACTTGTAACAGCAGGCAAATCACATCAGCCACTGATGCCTCTGTTTCTTCTTCCACGCACTAAGCTGTTGGGGGCAGGAAATGCGCGTAACAACATATTTGTGGTTTGCATGCGGGGGCTCTGGTTCCACATGAGACATGTAAGCACTATTAGAATAACTATAATAATACAGAAGAAAAACAACTGCATTAATACTAGTACAGCCTTGCCTCCATTACTTCTGATGTAGCAGTCAGGGGAGCCTATTGGCTGAGTCTTCTAAATTACTTGCTGATACAGTAGTTGAACACATCTCCAATTAAATTCAGATACTTTATAAAACAATGTTTAAGCTGTTGGCCTAAATTAGTCCTTAATTAGGTCATTTTTTTCTAATTGATTAAAAATAGAGTTTCAAATTAAAACAGAGAGAGTGACTAACATCCTACAAATGATATTATTCATATCTGAAAGGGGGAAAAAACCATCAAAAAAAAGAGAAAGGCCCATTATAATGAATTGCATATCAGTTACAGATATGACATTTGGGATTGTTCTCTTGAAAAGCTATTATTTTTTCTCTTCAAAATTAGGGCAAGGATGCAATCACATAAAGAGCTTCAAATCCCACAAGAAATAAAATCATCACCACGCAGCTGATCAAATATGAAATTATTATGACTTATCATTTGTATTACAGTTCTGCCTAGAGCCCTCAAGTCAGCTTAGGGTCCTATTGTATTGGCTCTGTACAAATACAGACAAGAAACAGCCCCTGCCCTGAAAAGCTTACAACCTAACTACACAAGCTGAAAAGTCAGAAGGGATTTTTTAATTCCATTAACACATGGAACATTTGCCATTAATGTGTGAAGTAGAACCAAGAAGGGAGCTCACGTCAGGTTCCCTATTACACCACCATGCCTCTACAGCTCCACCAGTGCAGGTCACCATGTCAGCCAGAAAAGAACTTCAGCTTTTCCAAACAGAAGTGCTGTAATCTTAATTATATAAAATATGTATGCTTATCTACTCTTCAATGATTCTCCTCCCAGCCAAGTAGCTGATGGAAACTTCCAGTGGGTGAAATCAAACTAATACATTTGATGAATGCATTTACGGAATATTTCAAGAAGGTGAAAGCTAACTTGCATAGCCAGGTGCTCACATGGTGTAGTTACCAACTGACTTTAATGGAACTATGCTGATTTACATTAAGTGAAGAACTGGTCCATGGACTTCAAGGGAGACATGGCATTTGACAAGAGCCAAGGACATGGCCCACTGACTTCACTGGAGCTGCGCTGGATTTAGCCCATTGATTTCACTGGAGCTATGTCAATCCATGTGATGTGTTGTTGTCTATTCTGCTTTAACAGCCACCTCACACAGCAGTGTACATTACCCACTATGCACTCCCTCCTTTTGCAGACCACTTTTCTCCTGAGTTCCTCTTCAGTTAATATATAGCAGAGTTCTTCTTTATGCAGTTAATTTAAACATTGGGATTAACATTCCAGCCACGTCAGGCAAGTCCTCTCCTTAGTGTCAATCAGTGACCTTTCACTTGCAACTTAGTTACATTTTCAAAGGACTTATTGGAAATTTTGTGTCTACCTGTTCCTGGCCTCTTGAGAGTATTATAAGTCTTTGTGAAAACAGGCTCCTTTCATCTTCCTTATTTAAATACAGGGCCAGTCCGGTGTTAGGCATTCTTTTTTAATCATTTTCATACTATGACCAGAAATGTAGATATTAATATTCTAAATGTGGTAGACACCTTCTGTAGAACAACTCTCAGTCATTTATGCTTCATATCCCTGTGCAGATACACACACATAGACTGCTCACCATGACTTAATTGTGCAGAAAGCATTAGGAAAGACTTCTTATTGTTCCATAGATTTCATTCCTGCTACATATTCTTTCCAAAACCCAATTTAGACCCTAATCCAGAAAAGAATTTAAGCTTATGCTTGATTTTAAGTGAGTAAATAGTCAAGTGTTTTGGGGTGTTCCCCTGTGCTTAAGATAAAGTACAAATTTAAAATGGAACTAGGCCTTCGGCAACAGGTTCCTTCAGTATAAGTCTTTATTCAGATTCTCACAAGTGTCAAATCTCTTTTGAGCATTCAATTAAGTTCATACTAGCCTAACTCTCTTTATGAGTTATTCAACAGTAAAAGTTTTTGAATTATTTCATTTTCAGCTTGCTGAACAAACTAAAACAAGGAAAAAAAATGTTTTGGGTTAACCCCAATGGAATTTAAAGTAATGTTTAAACAATTATTTAAAAATTTTGAACTCTTTAAAAAAACAAATCAATTAAAAAATTTAATGTAAACAAGTGATGAAACAGTGTTAAAATGAAAATGTGGTATGGTTTTGTTTTAAAAATACTGACAGGAAACACTTCTGGTTTTTCTGAAGTTCTTTTGCAGTGTTGGGGAGGGTTGAGGGCAGCAGATAAGGAGTGGACACACAGACAAATCCAGAACAAGCTGGTGAAACATTTAAAGTGATTTGAAAATTCAGTTTTCCATGATAAAAAAAAATAGTTTTGGCTGGAAAATGTTGCCTACTTCTGCTTGTCAGATTGCCCAGTGGACACTATGGGCCCAAGTGAATCAAGTTCCTTTCAGTGCCAGATGCACAGAAAGGATCAACTCTTCCATTTTTCTCAGAAAGTCCTGTTCTAAGCATCTGCAGATTCTGAGCATCTAAGATCTTTTTCTAAGCATCTGCAGATGCTTCCTCAGCCTGATGAAGGATAGTTGTGCACAAAAGCTTGCAAAGATTATTTTTCCCAACTATTTGAGTTGTTCTAATAAAAGATACCAGATTTACACAAATAACCTTGTCTGCCTATGTCCCTGGACCAACACAGCTACAACCTACACCCCCGTTTTAAAGGGAACACAACAGGACCTTCCAAAACTGATTGACAACAGCTGCTCCCCTCTTCTCCTGGCAGTTGGACTCTCTTGGTGGGCTCCTGTGAGGAGTGGGAGATAGGAAGCTTGCACTAACAAAATCAGCCCCTTTTAAGAAAACAGCATAGCCAAATGCTCAGATTTAGTACGGTCTTGCTTAGAGGCAGCATAGTGAATAGATAAGAGAGAGGCCAGCATGTTACAGCTGAGTTCGAGCCCTGTGTCTGTCCTACTTGAATTTGTTATATGACCATTTTGGACTGCTAATTACTTCCCTTCTCCAAAAGGAGCACATTTTGCTTAGTAAAAAAATGGGCTACAAAATACACAGAATTACTAACACCAGTCAGTAGAAACACTGAAAGCAGAAGTCATATTCCCTTGGCTCCTTTCATGCTTCTCCCATATGCCAAAGGCAAGACTGACAGGAAAATGAAGACAAGAGTTTCTGGTTTGGTCTTGTTCCATCTAGTGGGTTAGCTCTTTGTGGCTGCTTGAGGCTGGTACAGGATAGTCAGAGGAGCCTGGAAGCATGCCCACTGCAGATGGAAAGTGCAGGAAATTAACGTCTATTGCATGTGTGCAAATACCAATTTGCTAAGCGTCATAAATCAGTATAACCTGGATGGATGAGGACAGCTAAAGGCACTTCTCGAACTTCAGTGCTATGAACTAGAGGATCTCCTGAGTGCTGAGCAATTTGCAAAGCTGGCCCTGCATTAAGAAAACCTGTACAATGTGCTTTGTTATACACTTGCATGAAAGCTGAAAAATATTAATTTTTTTCCACTGGCTGTGTGGATTATATGCTCTTCAAGGTCATTCTTGAAGAGCACAGATAAATGCAATGATGACTGCTCCTCTTCTTTTGTTGGTGTCTGGACTATACTTCTTTATTGACACTTTTTATTTCCAGCCCTCAAGCACATTTTAAATCTGTTCTGATAGGCTTTTTCCTCCATGCAGCACTTTCTGTCTTTGTAGGTCAATCAGTTTTGTGTCACACCACTGACCACTTCACTCAAATCCAGATAGATTGTTTCTGCTATTTCACCCTTATCTGCTAATCCTGCAATGTGCTGGAAGAATTTGAACACATTATTGGACTTGATCTTTCTTATTCCATTTTTGTGCCTAATAAAATTAATTTCACAGAGAATTTGGAATGACTAAAATTCACAACATGCAGACAAAACGGTCAAATAAAACTGCCTTGGAAACTCTCATGATTTCATCTTTCAAGAAGCTCCAAAAATACTAGGTTATATTTGTATAATGCCTTTCATCTCAAAGGATTCCATGTGCTTTTCAAGTACTATAACGAGATCATTCAATCCACTAGTGAAAGGCAGCAGCTGAAATGTAACTGCTGTTCAGCAGCGATGCTACATAACAGCTTAATATATGGAGAGAAGAATGTATCAAAAATATGCCCATTTTCAATCAACATTTTTCCTTTTATCAATAAAAGACCATGAACATCTGCAAAAACAAAAACCTGTGAAATCAGGCCAATTACATGACATTGTGACTAAAAGAAATCTAACATTCTGAAATGTGTACAGTACTTTGCAAGTATTTTTCACATTGTCACTAATTCACCCTTACTTTTGTGATCTGTATCAAATATGAATGAATGTCTATCTGTGTTATTTCTCTCTAGAAAGTCAAGGCTCAAACTGTTGATTATAGAGTCAGGTTTTCATATGGACACAGGACCTGCTGGCTTCAACATTTTCAGTAACCCAGGCCCCTTTTTAGGTGCCTCAATAAGTGCTATTATATGATGACTCAGCTTGTTTCCAATAGGTAACCAACTACTTGATGTGTATAAATTTGTAAAATACTGTTTACTTCTAACACAAGATACACATAGTATTATTACCCCAACTAAAATTGGTGAGTCAGACTGATGAGGGAAATAACAAATCACAGGTCTCCATGCTAGTGGGCCCAAGGAGCCATTTTAATTGATATTTAGCAATGACAATGCCATGGCATGGGGTCAAGGAAGACAAGTCAGTTCAGAAACTGTCTTGTTCCACTGGGATCATTAATGAGGTCATAGGACTTTTTTTTTTTTTTGGAGAGGAACAGTTGACCCTAGAATCCTGTTCAGATGTGACCTTGGAATATTTTGCTTCATTAAACTCCCACAACAGTTTCAGGATTTCCCATCATAAGCTTTGCTGGGATGCTCCTTTGTCCCATTAAACAAAGACTGAACTTGGACAGTAGAGACAAACCATTCCTTTGTCTGCCCACTGTTTTAAAGCAGCTTGGGATGTAAAATAAGTTATGAATAATTATTTTATCGTATTTGGAGGGATTTTTTTTGCTCTAAAAAAGAATGAAGACATGCTGTACCCACCCATAAAAGAATGCATCACAGGGTATTTAGTGGGAATATTCATGCTAGTTCCTGTGAGGTGATGACTTTTGCATTAAATTATATCTTCATTTATAACTAACCAACTCGGGGAAGCTACATAAGTTCAATTGAAGACAGAAGAGCTGACAGACTCCCTCATACTTGCTTTAATTTAGCTTTGACTATCTTGCCAATCCTGTTCAACTTGCATTGTAATTGGATTCAAATTATCTTTAATTGTGTTATTTGGGCCCTTGCTAAGTACAGAAGCCATAGTTTTGGGAATCCACTTAAAATTCCATGAGACGAGCAGGGCTGACTGGCAAAGCCTAGAAAGCCTCATCACTACAGCCTTAGAGTAATTAATTTTGTTCAGGGATAACTTTGTACTCAGAAAGCAATATTCATTATAGGTGGAAGAAATCATTTGAGTCATTAATTAACAGTAGGACATCAGCAGCATAAAGTAATAGTTTGATGTTCCACAGGATCAGTGTTATAGACTTTTCGGTTATTGTTTTATCCAGTTTAGACAATACCAAGATAATAGTTTGACTGCCTGGATGCCATGACCTCACCATTCAGCTGGCCATGAATGGGACCAGATTGCCAAAACAGCTCAGTGGCCATTTATGTACATGAATCTTGGCTGTCCTTAAAATCTGAACTACAGAACACTTTTGAAAATCTGGATGTTAACAACTGTTCAGAAACATATGCATTAGTGGAGAGATGGCAACACGTATTGAGCAACAACGTTATCAGACAAGTTTGTTCATGACCATTTTCCTTCTTACTTCACTGCTAGGCTCCACCTCTTGCAGACTGGCCTTGCTCTACTCCCAATGAAGCTGACAGGAGAGCTTCACTTACTTCAGCAGCACAGAGTTCTGCCAAGGATGAGGCATTTGGAGACTCTCCCTTTGCTAACTCCAAATCAACAGAGATTGCTCCAGTGGTACATTTCCCTTCTGACAGGGAGGGCACTCCATATTTTTAAACAATATTTAAAAAAAATCAATTAATCAGCATCCTGAACCCTGGCCATTGGCATTTTGAGGTCCTACACCCCTTATCAATGGTGCCCCACACCTGAAAATGTTTCCCATAGCTGTCCTCTATTAAAGTCCGGGGTCATGCATCAGGCAGATCTGACAATTTACTCTAGGAAGGCACATTACATAATCCAGGTGTCCCCACAATCATAGGGTGAGTGCAGGTCCCTGACAGCTGGGTGTCAGGAATGGGAGAGCCTTGGTAGAGATGAATCACCAGGCCTCCCTACTAGGCCTTTTTGGGAGAGGGGGAAGAACAAACAATTTGAAAGGTGTCAGTTCTGTCTTTGAAGGGGCACACTAGTTTTGGGACCATCCTTCATCTTTTTTGCAAAGGTAACTGCCATGTCCTCAGACCAGTGCCTAGACTGCTTCCTCAGGGAACAGAAGTGGAACTTTTCTGTATCCCTCACTTCCACAGGAGCTGGACTCAGAACTTTTTTCCTTTCAAATATAAGAGCTGTTGTGAACACTTTTGGTGTGCATTGTTCTTGAGTGGAATTTAATCCAGGCATAGTAATTGGCATAGGCTTTAAGATTTACCTTACAGCTGAGGTTAGCAAACTGGAATTTCCATCTGTGTTGTTTAAAGCTCCAATTCTGAGCTTTCTCCGAGGCGAGTTACATGTGCCTCTTCTGTTTCTACAGGTGTCCTTTCATCATAAGGAATATAAGCTATTTTATCACAGTGAAAGGACTCTTGGGGAATCAGCTGCCACACATTTGGCCAACTTGTACCATTGAGTTTGGATTTATAAACTGCACCATACAGCTTTAGATTTAAGATGGGAATCACTGCTCTTTAAATGCATTCTCCTAAACTGTTACAAAGGCCAGAGCTCAGTGAAAGCAGAACAGCTAATCTTCATGCTGAATACTAGACTATCTCACAGGACATTGTCTAGACTAGATTTTTGTTCCTGTTGTAACTTGTTACTCATTTGTGAATTGTCTGCAGTTAGCTAATGTGCTTGTGAGCACTAGTTTCATGGCTCCACATTTCCTAGGTAATGTGACAGCTTAGGGTGAATTGACTCATGTGAGAAGTCCCCTAAGTTGATTCCAGCCTTGTAAGGTATAGCAACCAGACAGTACTTTTTAAATATTTTGTGAGCTCTCTAGTAGTGCTTGTTGTGTTTAGTTATTCAGAAGGAAGACTGTGCTTGTTGTGCCTATTTAGTAAGCTATTTGGATGCCTCAGGGCCTCTGCATTTTGTTCATACATTCTTTGTGTGAAGAGCAACAGCCATAAAGCACTGCATACACTTACCCTGGAACAAATGATTTTGTGGACCATGGAGTCTATTATTCACAAATGGCATGGACACCTCCAATTAAATGGTAATTAATTAACTCATGACAGGACAGGAGTGCAAAATTTAGGGTACCAGGAAACATTTCACCTTGAAACGCTCCTCTTGGCACCTAAATCAGAAGCTGAGATTGTTGAAAGTACTCAACCAGCCCACTGGGAAAAGCATTCACTACTCTGCTGGATGTTGGGCACTTTTGAAAACCTGGCTGTATGAGTGCAGGAAAACAAAAGTGTTCAGAAAGAAGTGTTTTCTTTGCCTGTAACATATCTTCCAGGAGGTCTAGAAAGATAATAGGATACAGTCCCATTTGTAATCTCTCTCCACATCCAGAGGACAATCACTAATTGATTTTTGTTTCAGTAATGTGACCAAAATCAATGGCTCTGACCCACGAAAACCAGATACATGCTAATTTGCCCTTCTACTAACATATGCAGCCAGGGCCCAATCCAAAAGTCTACTGAGCTGAATGGAGTCAATGGAAAATTCTCTATGGGCTTTGGCTCAGGCCCACTGTGAACTAGTTTCTTCATACAGAGCACATATTGCAGTCAGCGTGCAGTTTGTCAGTGAGTTTCTTGAACTTCAGATACTTACTTGTGTCTGCAAAAATGGTATATGCTTTATACTTCAGTACTAACTGTGTGATCCTTGTAGTCTGTAGGCACACTTACACATCACTCTGTACACTGAAAATATATCCAGACATAAATGGATGAGCTTACTGTTTATTTGCAGAGGAAACATTCGCATCTATAGTCTATACTTGGAAATAGAGTTTTGCCTCTCTTTTGCATGATATGCAAATTTATGCTTGTAGGACATGTATTCTGTACATGCAAATTTTTACCTGCATAACTTTGCATACTTGTAGAATACAAGAGCTACTTGTGTAACTGCAGAGTTTAGATCCCTTACCCCCTTTGGTGACTAGGGGTTCACTCAAGTAGTACCACCTGTTCCAGTGTAACTCTTTGCATGAGTAGTTGCTCATCAACATGAATTAAGAGTCTGCAATCTGGAATCGGATGAGCATTCAATGTGTCCTTTTCAAATGCATTTTTGGGTATAATAGCTTTACAAAAGTGTTGATATTAAACATGGTAGTTTACAAAAAGCTAGGACAGTTGACTGTTCACATACACTATGGCCATAAAAAGGCATTCATGCCTAGTAGTGGAAATTTCTCAAAAATTTCCACTGTTAGAAATTTTTCTAGGAGATGCACCAGTGCAAACATTCAGTCTTCAACCACCCCCTCTCCCTGGCTGTTTGTGCCTGCACCAGACCAAGGTGATCCCAGTCTGAGGAAGGCATGGGGAACAGTGATTGCAGCTACTTCTAACCTCCTTGGGCATGTCCAGATGAGCATGCATGTGTGTTTCCCTGGGGACAAATAGCAGCAGCACACAGTTGTGCCACTGCTACTTGTCTCTGGGAAATGCCCTGTGTCCCAAGTCGGGTAGGAGAGGCTGGGGCCAGCACCTGGTCCAGGGGCTACAGCTATGGCGATCCGGCAGCAAGGACCCTGGCCAGCAGCTGGAGTGTGGCTCTGGCTGGCCAGGCTCTGGTTTTAGGTGGTGCATGCTGCTGTCATGTGCACTGCCCACTTTTATTAGGCACAGGTTTTTTTGACACTGGGGTCTCCCAGTGTCAACCCCCCATACCACAATGCAAATTAGCAGCACAGGGAATACCTGAATGTGCAGCACATGGTTCTGCAGCACTGCATATCGCATATGTGCACTTGTCTGGACATGTTCCTGGTCTACAAGAGGGTCAGGAGCACTAAGACAATCCCCCTCACTTTCCTCAGACCAGGATGACCCCACACTGGGAAAGGCACAGGATCCTTTTC
Organism: Gavialis gangeticus; assembly: GCF_001723915.1. Classification (NCBI taxonomy): domain Eukaryota; kingdom Metazoa; phylum Chordata; order Crocodylia; family Gavialidae; genus Gavialis; species Gavialis gangeticus. The sequence continues at coordinate 55,657,727 of NW_017729030.1, forward strand.
CCGCTGCTCAATTCCTCCTAGGACTAATAAAAGGTGAACACTAGTTGCTCCCTGTACCTTCCCCAAACCAGGGTGACTTAGATTTTGAGAAGGCAGGGAGCATTTATTTGTGCTTAACTTTTCCAGGTCCCCTGAGGAAGTCAAGTATCAGGGAAGCATACAGGCTTTCTTTCCTGAAGGACAAACTCTCCTACAGGAGAGATGTTTCTCATTGAAGGAGGAAGATCTTTCTGCCACAGGAAGCATTTTTTTTTCTGTGGGAGAAACTTGATGATGAACTATGCAGTTGTAGTTTCTATCTTGAGAGCAACATTTCTCCTAATAGAAATGTAATGCTTATATGTGGCTTATGTCTTCACTGAGCAAGTTAACTTAGGTTTTTTATCCAGGTGTTCTCCTTAATCTTTCCTGCCCATCCACAAATACAACCATCTCAACAGAGTTCAGTGGCATTTTCATACTAGGTTAGCTGATCCAGCCAGGGTTATACTCTAGAGCCCAGGTGTTGCTTTAACTCAGGCTGAAAACCCACCTACTTTGTACTGAAGACTCCAGATAAATCACTTTAGTACTGACAGTCCTCCAATACCTTTCTGTAATTTCCCCAAGTGCCTAGAACAGCAAAAAGTTCTCCTACAGGTCACTGGGAAACAAACATAGAGCAGTTCAGTATATTGAAGCAGAGAAAAGCCATTAGATATGACTCCCAGGGCATGTTTACATTGCATCAGACAGGGTTCAGAAGCACCACTGTGAAAATACACTCATTCCACCTGCATGAGACACTGAAAAGGTGTTAGAGAGCTGATGAGTTTACCCAGCACTGGTCTCACCTGACCACACACAATGGAGAGCAGTGTTGGGCATACAGCACAAAGTGGCTCTGTGAATTTCTGGGGCATTCAGCAAGTGTGAAAGCAAGTGAATGGGCCTTTTTTTTCACAGTCTATTCCAATGTGACATGGTGAGCACAGCAGGTCCCAGAGATCCTAGCAGCATACATAGAGTGCAACACCAGCAAGCACATAAGAACTTGGTGACAGCTCACAGCTTGGTTGCTTTTACCCAAGCCCAGGCTAACCTGGGTGCTGATTATTTAATCTGCAGTGTATATTAAACTGCCTCCTGCAAAAAGCTATAGCTATGGACTGCAGCATTCCAGCCCACTGTAAATCATAAGCCTTTCACATTCAAAGTGCTCACTAGCATTAGCTAATGAATGAATCAGATGATGTTCTTGGAAGAAGCAATTAATATACTCACAATTACAATGAAACAGATGCAGAACACACTATCTCAGTCAAAGTATGATGGGCCTCCTTTCTAGGAAAAATATCTACTCACTGATGATGTCAACAGTATTACAGGATTTTTGTCATTGTTCTTATACTGAATGTGATTAATAATTCTAGTTTTTGATAAGTTCCTGGACTGGAATTCAGGACATCTGGACATATGAGTCCTAGCTCTGACCTGCTGTGTGACCTTGTGCATTTCACTGTGTCCAAGGTTTCCCAAAGCAAAATAACACAGATGACTAATTTGAGACACAAAAGAGTCCAATTTCTTGAAAGTGTCAAACACCTCACAAATCAGGTCTTTCAATATATCTTTTATTTAGACATCCAAATAGGTGCATCCAAAGCCACATGCTTTGCCTTCAACATCTTATGCCTCAGTTTATCTATTGGTAATGTAGGAATGCTACTTCTTGCTCTAAGCAAAGCACTTCAACAGCTATAGCTGGAAATAGCCACACAAGAGAAAGAATGAGTTTTATTCTTCTACTGCTGTGACTACTACCTCATAATGCTGGGGTGATGCTGCTTGATGATACTTGGGACATTTGAATATACCAAAGCAGAATATAATTTCTGAGGCATTGTTTACAACATTATTCTCATGCTTTCTCAGTCTCTCCCATATGCATGCATCCAGACACACAACCCCGTAACTTAACATTTCTGAGGCAAGAAGCTACATTTATGGACCGTCTATCAGGCAGAACTAAAGGAAAAAGTATTGATGTCAGGTTTCTATCCCATTTTTGAAAGAAAGTTCAGTTCAAAGCATCAATAATATAGAAAGAGGAGGAGTAAAAAAGATGTTAACGTGTTTGGATTACATTAAAGTTTTAAGATTAACTAAAAGAAAGGAGAGAGGAGAAAAAGGCTGCTAATGGCAAAAGCACAGTGGAAAGGCATTATTATATTACTTCTAATGCACATAAAGCATCTACTATTAAAAAGGGATGTCAGTTTTAGAGCCTATTAAATATATCAAAACTGTACTTCAATTACAAATCCTTTCATATACATGTTTTAACAAATATGTCTTTGGTAATAGAGTGCAGCAGCAGCCTTTTTACATGCTAAACAAGAGCAATACTATAGAGCACTAAGGCAGAGAAAAGAAAGCAAGCCTAGGAGAAAGTAACTCTGTTCAGGGGGTCTATCTCAATATTTGCATTCCTTTTGTAATTCCCAGAACCAGAGCTTACTAAGCAATTCACTCTGCAGAGCAAGACCCTAGTCAAACTGAAAAAAAAATAATGAATGGTACCCTGTGCAGTAACTCCAGGACTGCAGCAGATTCTCCTGCAAGATGCTGTTCTTGTTCCAGGTCATTATCTTTGAAAACAAATTGCGTCACATCAAATGCTTTAAGAAAGAATAAAACCATGGCAGTGATCCGGTTTGTGAAGCATGTAGCTTAATTCAGGTCTGTTGTGCAGGTCTGAAGCTGATCAATGAAATAAATTTCTTTTGAAAGCAAGTATGTTTTCTATCTGGACTGAGCAAGAGTCGGTATGCTGGATTTCTGGTCCTGTAGATTTAAAGAACTCACCCTGAGAAGTGTTCCTTTTTTCAACTACACATGGGATGCCACTGAGTATAATGTTATTGTCCATAAGCAAATAAGACAGAATCTGACCTAGAAGAAACATACTGGCCACTAAAAACATAGTAAGTGTCATGCTAGGTCAGACACTGGTTATCTAGCCCAGTGGTCTGTCTCTGACAGTGGCACTTGTAGATGCTATAGAGGGAGAATATTAATACAGGGTATTAGGGCTGTGTGAAATGGGCTGTTCCATTTTGCCTTGAGTTTTGACAGTTTGATGGAACAGTGTTTTGTCTTGAATTTCATTTTGAGTCGAAACAGCTGTTGTGTTCCATTCCATTGAAACACAAAGGCTGTTTCGACCCTGTTTTGAGTTCTGCTGGAGATGGGAGTCAGCTCAGCTGGGCTGCCGCCTGCCGCCAGTGTGCTAGGGGATCAGAAAGCATCCCAGCTGGGCTTCCCCCAGCACCATCTAGCATGGGGGACCAGGAAGCAGCCCAGCTGGGATGCCTCCAGTCCCCTGCCGGATATTGCGCTGGGGATGGGAAGTCAGCCCAGCTAGACTGACTTCCCATCCCCAGCCTATGGTCA
>NW_017729030.1:55666161-55687989 GCF_001723915.1 Gavialis gangeticus
CTGATTTCCCATCCCCAGCGCACCAGGGTGGAAGGCAGCCCAGCTGGGCTGCTTTCCAGTCCCCAACACCAGATCGTGCTGGGGGCAGGAGGCAGCCCAGCTAGGTGATGTAGCGCAGGGAACCAGGAAGCAGCCCAGCTGGCCTGCCTAGCAGGGGGGACTGGGAAGCAGCCCAGTTGGGATGCCTCCCACCCCCAGCATGATCTAGTGTGGGGAACTGGAAAGCAGCCCAGCTGGGCTGCCGCCTGCCGCCAGTGTGCTAGGGGATCAGAAAGCATCCCAGCTGGGCTTCCCCCAGCACCATCTAGCATGGGGGACCAGGAAGCAGCCCAGCTGGGATGCCTCCAGTCCCCTGCCGGATATTGCGCTGGGGATGGGAAGTCAGCCCAGCTAGACTGACTTCCCATCCCCAGCCTATGGTCAAAACATTTCAACCAGCCTCATTTTGTTTCGAGGCTATTTCAAAAGCCTTTGTTTCATTCCGATTTTGCTGTTCTGACCTCAAAATTGGTCAAAACAGTGTCAGAACAAAACGGCTGGTGAAATTCTGCACAGCCCTATAGGGCATACCTACAGAGGTCTCACTAACAAGTTCTGTATCCTGTCCAGCAACAACAGCTGGATTGACAGCAGTGGCGGCTGCCATTCTTGTGCCCCCTTCTCAGTCAGTGCCTAGGGCTGGTACCCTGCTTGCCCAGACCTAGTTGTGTTACTGCATGTCTAATGTATTCCGTCCCCTGTCATACCCTCCTTGGCATCAACCATCAGTCCCCCATATATTAAGCAGTATATTTTACAGTGTTCCATTTTAAGCTAAAGATGGCCTTACAAACTAAATCTGAATGCAGACTTTGCACAGGCCCAACTTCACTGAGGTTGATTCAGCTTAGAAAACAGAGAAATGCATCAACATTCAGTTTGTGCTTTCCTCCCAAAGGTCAAAGGCCACAGGGAACTATTATGATCATTTTCCCTAATGTTCTGCATGACAAAGGTCACAGAATGCTACTTAGGGGCACATCTGCATGTGCAATTACAGCTCCTGAATAAACTGCGGAGCTTATTGCTCAAGTTAATTGCTCCTGGACACACCATTTGAACGTATCCAGGAGCAATTCACTCTGGAGGAATCAGCTCCACAGTTTATTCAGGCACAGTATGTGGAGCCTGGGTGGAGCAGTCCTAGCTGGCATGGGACCAGGGGTGGGGTGGGGGAGGGAGGAAGAAGGGTCAGCCTCCCAGTCCAGGACTGCTCTTCCTGGGCTCAGTGTGCTGCAGAGGGGTAGGCCAGGGCATGGGGATGCCTCAGGGTATTTACAAGTGCTACCCTGCTGTGGAGTTTATTAGCTTCCTGCATCCTAATGTGAGTTTTCTTGTAGACATTGAGGCATTTACTGCAGAACTAATTAGTCAACTTTGTAGTAAACATCTCATGTAGACACACCAGGGATTTATGCACTAAACCTAGTAACTTGTGAATGTATTACAAGGCAGCATAGGAACAAAGGGTTGGAAAAACCACCACACTGCTTGGCAAATTGCTCTCACTGTTAGTTATCTCAACCTTAGTGCCACTTCATATTGATCCAACTTTAACTTCCAGTGACTGGAATTTGGACCTAGTGTTTCTAGTTCATTCCTATTGCTAGTCTAAAAATTATGCAAAACTGGGACTGGATTATACTGCAATCTGGACTGGAGTCAGAACATACATTAATTCAGGCAGCAGGATGCTACAAGCCAAATTCCATTTGTAAGGATCAGATTTTATTGACATCTGGTGTGGGAAGGAGCCCATTTCTATGAAAATAAATGAACAGCTATTAGCTTTTGCTCGTTCCTGACCAATTAATTGAGCAGAAGTTCATAAATCATAAAAAATGACAAAGTATTGATAATAATAATAACTAATAATAAATTCTGCTTAGCCTTTGTTCCCCTGGTGTCCTGGTACTACAAGCTGTAATAATTTAGTGAAATTAAACCCAGGCCCAGTGCACCTTAGCAGCAGAGGAAGCCATGGCAAAGACAACCAGGTTGTACAAGAAAGACACCATTCTCTTTTGTCTTCAGAGAAGAGCTGCTTGAAGAGATCTAATTCTCACTTGCTGGTGGGCTGGACTCTTGGATAATGTAAATTACATTGTTCTACTGTAATAATGGGCCAGATAGTGGTCTTAAATTATAATAGCACCTTTCAAATCTGGAAATGTCCATGGTTTCATATCAACTGAAAGACCCACATAGAAACATAGAAAAAAATAGAACTAGGAAAAGGCCTTGAGAGGTCATCTAGTCCAACCTCTTATCCTAGCAGAATCCTCTGCTTAAACCATCCCAGGTAAGTGTTTCTCTAACTAGCACTTTAAAAAAATTGCCAGTGATAGAAACGCCACCACCTTTTTAGGTAACCTGGTCCAGCATTTAGCCAACCACTCCCATGCTTTGAAAGTTCTTCCTAATATCTAACCTTAAACATCCTTGCTATAATTTATTCACATAAGGGACAGGACAAGAAGTAATGGTCTTAGAGAGCAATTGATCATGATCCTCTTTCAGAACATAAGAAGTGCCATACAGAGTCAGACCAGTGGTCTATCTATCCTAGTAAGAGTGATGTTGTGACTCCCAGATAGATAGATCTATCTGTCAGAATTTGGCTAATCCCTTTGTGTATCCTGTTATACTATTTGCCTGTACAACCTTCTATGGCAACTAGTTCCACAAGTTAATTACACGCTTTGAAAATCAGTATGTCCTCTTGTTCGTTTTATACCTGCTTCTCATTATTTCAGTGCCCTCTAGTTCTTGTATTCTGGGAGTTTGTGAATAACTGGCCACATCTACATAAGATGCTAATGTTCAGGCACTGTAGTATAAACAAGTACTAAATGACTGCATAGTACCTGAATTACTGTGTGTTAGTGCTGACGTACACCCTTTTTGTGATGTTACTGTGTAGTAGCCTAATACTACTGTGCAGCAGCATCGCGTCATGGTTTTTGCCATGCGACACTACTGCACAGTAGAATCAAGCTACTGAGCAGCCTGTACCTTGTGTAGACATGGCCACTCTTCCTTATTCACTTTATTCATACTGGCCATGTCTGCACAAAATGCTGGTTGCACAGTAGCCTGAGACAACTGCGCAAAAGTGCTGTATAGTAAAAAGTGTGACGCAACACTACTGCGCAGTAGTTCTGGGCTACTGTGCAGTCTGTCACAAAAAAAAGCCATTCCTTGGCACTACTGAGCAGTAACTTGAGTTACTATGCAGTCATTTAGTATTTGTTTATACTCAGTATACACACAGTCAGAATCTCATTTACACACGGCCACCCTTCATGATCTTTATGATATCCCATCCTTCTGTCAAGCCTTCTTTCCAAACTGAAGAATCCTAGCCTTCTCAATTTCTCCTTGTATAGCAGGTTTTCCATAACCCTGATCATCTTTTTTGCCCTTCTTTGTACCTTTTCTAGTTTTGCTGTGATTTTTTAAAGATGCAGAGGCCACCAAGAAACCCAATATTCAAGAGGTGAAGATGCCATGGATTTATACAGTGGCATACCGAGGTTTTCCAGGTTTTCCAGTTTGTTTACAATTCCTTTCTTAATCATACCTAATGTTTTATTGGCTCTTTTGTTTGCTGCTGCACACTGGGCCAACATTTTTAGAGAAAAATCTACAAAGACTCCAGCTGTGTACGTACAGCTAAGGTTATTTTTCCCCATGTGTATTACTTTGCATTTGTTAACATTTATGCCATCTTACTGCCCACTCACTCAGTTTTGTGAAATCTTTCTGAAGTTTCTCATCATCACCTTGGGATTTTACTAGCTGGAATAATTTAGTGTCCGCTACAAACTTTGTGACTTCATGATGATCTTCCTTTTCTTTATTTATGAAAATACAGAACAAAACTTGGCCCAGCAGAGATCTTTGGGGGACCTCACTATTGATTATTTTCCATCCTGAAAAATGATGCTTTAGTCCTATCTTTTAAGCCATAAAAGGACCTTCCCATGATAACTCAATCCCATGATAACTTAATTTTTGAAAAGCCTTTGGTGAGGGACCTTGTCAATAGCTCTTTAATAAATCCAGATATATTATATCAAGTAGATCTCTTTTGTCAATGTGCTCATTAGCACTCTCAAAGAACTTCAGCAGGTTGATGAGACAGGATTTCCCTTTACAAAAAGCATACTGACTCTTCTGCGGCATATCATATGTATCTATGTAACTGATGGTTTTTTTCCTTATTATAGATTTTCTTTATTTTATCCCAATTTGCCCAGGATAGAAGTGAAAACCTTAGTTCCCTGGATCACCTCTGGAGCACTTTTTAAAGCTGGGTGTTATGTACTAACAGGCCTCTAGCACACACCAATGGGCCTCTTAAAGTGTGGTGCCTCAAACTGGACGCAATGGGCATCTATACACATGCTCATGCTGCAGCACTGAGCATTTTTAAAAGCACCTGGTGCTGAGGTGCATGCATTTGTATGAATAGCTAAATGTGCAACAGCGCTGAGAATGTCAGTGGAGTACATTTTGCTGCTTATACAATTACACACAACACAGCACAGTGCACATCAGCTCGCGTGTAGAGCAAATTTGATTAATCAAGTCAGATCCAACACACCAGATCTCCAGCACATCACAGCATGAAAATGTATGTGTATAAATGCCTGATACTTCACACATGAATGACGTGTACCCCTAGTGGTTGGGGGGGCACAGCGGCAGCATGAGCACAGCGGTGGTGGTGGGAGCTCAGCAGTGGTAAGCAGGAGCTCCCGTAGATGCCATCACACTGTCAGTGGCGGGAGGGGACGGAAGGGTGGCGAGTGCCAAACAGGCGTTGGCGACCATGTGCAGATGCCACCGGCAGCGTCAGCAGCAGTCAGCGGGGATCACAGATCACCTGAAGATACTGTCGGTGGTGTTGGTGGTTGGGGGGGGTGGTGAGCTGCAACCGCTCACAGGCATCGCCAACAATGTCAGCAGTGCCTTTTCATACGGGCTGCACTGCCATACTCAAGGGGTGCATGTGCACCTGCGTGCACCCCCTATGCATTGCTCCTGACTCCACAGGCCACATTTTATTCCACCTATCAGGCACCTAACTGTAATTCTATTCCAACCTGTTCAAGTTCCTGAAACTGTTAATGCAAAAGGTGGATGGGTCCTCCTCTTCTTTGCTGTTTTTTGTGATTTATCTGTCAGGCTAAGATGATGGTTTATTACACAAGAAGGGACATTAATGGATTTCAGCAACTTGATCAAAGTGGAATGACATCACACAAAGACATCTAGGAACTCAGTTTCTTTTTCAGAATTTTTTTTTTAAAGTTTGTTATTTTTTTTGGTCCCAGTTGCTTGTTGCTATATAGTGATGGCTCCCTGGGTTAGATATATCAGTACTATTTTCAGCAGCAATTGGATCTGTGAAAAAACAGTTCTCATGGTTGTGCTGATTTTTTTCCTCCTCCTTTTTCCAGCTGCCTCTATTAATACAGTTGCTAAATGTAAATTCAAATCACGGTGGTAATTAGCAACAAATATTGCTTTTTGCAATGGATTCTGTGTCCCAAGCACACAAAGCACTGTTCCTTACTGAGCTATAGACCTCACAGCCATGTACTTTACAGAAATCTTCTGGTGCAGTGAGCTTTTTATTGTAGACTGGGGCACAACCTGAAGATTTAGCAAAAAGAAAGAGATGAAAAGGATGATCTTTGATAGCAAGCTCCTTTACCCATTGATTACTATAGGGCTTTAAAGGAGTAAGGCCCTACACTTCACGTGTATGCTGTAGAAACATGTGTTATGTAAAGTAAAAAAAGGAACAAATGATATGTCCCAAGGTTTACAGTAGCAATCACTTAGTAACACTATTGTCAACCTACCTTATTCCTTCTCTCCTCCCCCCAGGGTCCTGAGTTTTTGAAAAGGGGGAAAAAATGGATAACTGAAAGATAAGAAATCCATACCCTCCCCCACAAAAGAGTAATTTCCATTGCTGAGAAACTCTCAAGAAATATCCTTCTGAAATGAAGGGTCCCAGTACTCATGTCCCTCTTCTGATTCTGCCTGTGCAGGCCTCAAACGGCTGTTCAGAAGACATGAAGAGCATAATTCTGGAGTCACTAATTCCTTATTTCAAGATCATTACAACTGATGTACTGCTAGAGAGCAGTACATTTATAAAGTCCTGACTTCACTGAAGAGGACCACAACACTCCAGACATCACTGGGTCAAGGATTTCACTCTTCTCTATGTAGAGAACGAGGAGCAGGAGAATGTGGATGGAATGCTATTCTGGAGGCTGCCTCAAGCAGCTGAGCTTGTTAGAAAAAAAATTGGGACAAAGTGGTATACTGCCAAGCCCTTAAGAACATGCTCAACTGCACTGATTGAAGTCAATGGAGCTTAAACACATACTTACGTGCTTTGTTGAATTAAGGTCCATAATCATTAGGGAGTGAGAATGAAAATGTTTGAGATGCAAAGATAACATTGAAGAGTTATAGATACATGTGATACTGTAGAAATGCCCCTCCCAAAAAGTACTGAACTGTGAAATGTTTGAGCAAATTAAAAGCAAGGAGGTACTTTAAAAGGCCGGAGAGGTAGTAAGAGTAGATTTTCTTTTAATTAAATAGATCTGGCCTGGCATATTTAAAGGTGAGGAAATTAGGTTGAACATAAATTTGTGCTTCGATACACACTCATCTTTAACTTTACTTCTATGGAGGTAGAAGGCAGCCTGAGAGATAGAACGATATAATTCAAAGGAGATGAGAGGGTGAGGCCATACAATACAGTGAGTATGCAGTGACTGGTATCATGACTGCAGTCTTAACTATGCAAAATGAATGTGGGAGACTGAAAACTTTTTGAAAGGCAACCCTGAATGTGGACTAGATAAATAAGTGAGAGAGACTGCCTTGTTCAATGGTTAGGTATCTGAACCAGCATTTGGGATATGGGCATTGTTCCAGTATGTCCATAGCCTAAAAGTGACTTCGGGCAAGTCACTTCACCTTACTGTGCCTCGTTTTTTCTTCATCTCCCTTGCTCTTCTTAGACCTAGACCTCTTACTTTGTGTTCATACTGCTACTGCCACAGTAGGGCTCCTTTTTCAGTTAGAGAATCTGAGGGCACTGACAAGTGACATTTGTTGTGTGATCGGCCCCTTGAAAAAACTCTACAGTCATGCCACGACAGAAGTGCATGGCCGCAGGGCACTTTAAAAGAGCCTAATCATGTGACAAATTAACCCTCATTACATGAGGGTTCAGATGAAGGTGCTCCAAAGCAAAGTGTCTTCATTAATTTCTATCAGATCTGGGCTGTGCTGATCCCAGTCCTGCCCTGGTGCTGTCAGCAGGATGGGAGGAGGGAGAAAGGAGGAGAGGGAACTCAGGATGGGTTTTGTCCAGCCTGCACTGGAGGGGATGTGGGTAGATTGGAGTCCCCTGCCTTGGCATAGCACAGGCTGGGCAAACCTTAGCCTGAGCTCCCTCTCCTCTCTTCTCCCCTCTTGCATCCTGCAGACAGCATGGGAGTTGGGAAGTGGGGAGAGAGAGAAGGGGCTAGGGGAGAGAGGCTGTAGACACACAGCTCTTCCTGGATTGGCTCCAAAGTGGAGCTCAATCCCACAGCCTCCCCCCTGCTCCCCGCCCCATCTAACAATGATTGCCTGCTGGGCCAGGGTGGGGGGAGTCACTGTAACTCATGGCGCTTTCTGTTAAGCACCATGATTTATAGGGGGGAGCTGCATGTCTGTCAGCACCCTGAGTGTTCTGGTGAGACCCATAAGCATGTGATAAAATTGAGGGAGGGAAAATGGAGGAGGAAATAAACCAAATGCATCTTTACACTCATGGGTGGATGAAAACATCTAAAACTTTAAAGAAAAGCACCACTAAGTAAAATAAAAATAGTTCAGGAAACATCTAAGCCATCTGGTAAGGGAGGCAATATGCTAGGAAATGGGTTAATATTTGCTCCAGAGAAGTGTTACAAAGATCAATTAATTTCTGTAAGATGCTTTGAAGATAAAAATGTGCCATACTTAAGTGTTATCAGCAGGGGAAAATACAAGCCGGGGAGTCAGTCCTCCACTGCTGGAGAGAGACAGGTATCTGGTTCTCCCAAACGTTTCTAGAGAGGTTCCCCTAGAATTTCCTTCCCTCAGCTCATCTCCCAAAACAGTAGAGGAAAGAGGAGAAGCAGTACTAGAAAATTAAGGGACTAGAAGAACACAAATGGAGCAAAATGCTCTGCGAGGGGAGAAGAAAGGAACCTGACGCAGGTTACCTGAGCAGTATCGTTCATCTTTTTCTCTCTGGCAGAAGATTTACAAAGGAGTTTTAAAGGGATGCGGGCGGGGGAAGGGTTCTTGTTATATATTCACTGATTCAGTTCTTGAGTGATGCAGGTTTTTTTAAACACTATGCTTTTTCATTTTATGACACTTCTCAAAGTTGAATCATTCACAGCAGATGGCTCCATGAATAGTGGATATTTCCATAAATAATGACAGATTTCCCTCCAGTCCCCCCACCCTCCTCCACTCCACACACACAGGCCTTTTGTGTGCTATCTACTGATACACATTCAAATTCTGGTCAGCAAGTGAGTGTATCTAGCATCATTGTCAATTCTACAATCCTAGTCAAATTGTGAAAACAATAGACTCATCATCCTGCCTGATTCCAAAGTATTTGTTCCAAACAATCCTGAAATATAGGACAGCATCTAAGAAGCATTTAATGGAGTATAATGTATAGACTGTTAAGCATTAGACAATGAATGCAAAAAGAAATCTCATAATGTGACAGCATGGAATTATGGGAGTCAACTGATAAACTATTCGAGTTTGGTGAGGAAGGAGACATGAGGAGGGCAAATTCCTCCTGCAATGAGGACAGCACAGTCATGTGGTATAGTTGTCTTTTGAGGTGGTTAAAGAAGTATAAAGCAGCAGCAAGGGCAAATAGGATCTAGAAACAAAAAAAAATATGTAGCAGAGGAGAGGGAATTAATAACAGAAGTGGTACAGAAGAGGCCCCTTAAAACTATCCTCTGCTCCATGCTCTATCCCAGTGAGTGCTTCAGAGGAGAAAAGCAACTTTTATGGTTATTAAGTTGGAGCTAGGACCCAGTAGCTGAAAGTCTGCATCTTTGCTCTGTCATGTTTCCTTGGATAAGGCACCTAGCAAGTGTGTATCAGTTACCTGCTTGTAGTGAAGCAAGGAATACTTTCCTGCCTTGAAGGAGAGTATAGCAAGTTTTCAGGCCTACTCACCACACAAGTGGTGGCAGGTCAGGAGGTGGGGAACTCCCTTCTGGTCAACCCAGGGACATCTCTATCTGGAGCCAGTTCAGCACAGCAATGCTCCATAGTCCTGTCTCAGACTATGATGCCCACTACATGTCCACTGGGCAGTAGCACCCCACCACTTTCTCAGTCTCAGCAGTCTCTGCATATCCACCAGTCCACAATCCTAGGAGGGTGGAGGTAAAGGAACCAAGTCTCACCCAGCCCCACTATATCCCAGCAAGTACTGCATAATAGGCAATATTCTTCTCATAGTTCTCAACCTGTCACCCTATACCTCTCCCCATGTCCTTAGTCTTTCCACAATCTCCAGCTATTTTCACTGCCAGCTTCACTCACCAGACCTCTCAGACTCAGTCCTCTGTTCTGTTGTCCTAGGGTCTAACCTATTCTGCAGTTTATGGCCTGCTTCTTTGCAGCCTCCAAGCCAGGAGGGCCTTTGTTCTGCTAAGTGATGATGAGTCCTGATCCTTAGGAACTCCTGCCTCTTTAGCAGCATAGGCACAACTGGGCCTCCCTTTTGTCTCTTTAGCTCTTATAACACCTGATGTAAGTAGAGCCAAAAACATGTCATCTTCCGAGTCTTAAAGGAGGTTTCCGCCTGGGATGTTCAGGTGCATCCCAAAGTAGATATGTTACATTGCAAAATAACATTATATTACAAAATAACCAAAGGCAGTGGTCACCAACCAGTGGATCTCAATCTACCAGTAGATCTCAGAACCTCTTGCGGTAGATCTTGGAGCCCCTTGGAGTCAATCCGAGGCTGGGGTGGGGGGCTGAGTGCCCGTATGCATGCACACATGTGCCACAGGCCAGCAGGTCAGTCCGTGGGGGAGGGCAGGGCAGGGGCTAGATCAAGGCCCCCTTGGTGAGGGACAGTGCTGCAGAGGCAGGAGCAGGGGCAAGTTGAGTGGAGCTCTGGCCAGGTGGGATTTACTTGCTGAGGAGGCATGCCCCCAAATAATTTTTTCTTCCTCTGCCTCGATCTGCCTCCCACTTCCCTCCCCACAGATTTACCTGTTGGGCGGTAGGGAGCAGGGGCTAGTGGCAGTGCACGGTAGATCTTGGGTTGCTTTTAAATGCCAAAGGTGATCTCCTACTTAAAAAGGTTGGAGATCACTGACCTAAGGTGACAGAGGACATATAACAAACTAGGTAACTAATACATGGAAATTGATGCAGAAATTTGTGCAGTGCATGAATCTGGTCTTGTAACCAGCTATTATATTATATTAAACAAGAACAGTTTGAGTTACGAGGCTATAATTAAACTTCAGGGTCCAGTGAGTACATACAAACTCACTCCCTCTCATGGTTTATGTCATCACTGCCAAAACCCATCATAGAATTGTAAGTCATTGATCTTCCATACTTCATTGTTGTTCATTACTCACTGAGGGCTAAATCCTCCAGTGGTATAAATTAGCATAGCTCCACTATTTGCAATGGAAGCATGCTCACTTTCAGCAAGGGAGGATATGACTCCATATAAATGAGTCCTCTTAGCAATGGAAACAAAACTTAGATGGGAATACTTTCTAACAAAAAAGTGCTTCAGGAAAAGAAAGTGCTGTTTCTGGCACATAATTTCTCTCCAGTGGGGAGTGGTATTTCTATTTGATCTGCTCAGAGAACATGATACATGATATTAATATCTTGCCAAGATAAAAGCAAGGTGGCTCTTCACTCAGGACATTAAGAACAAAATATTAAAAGATTCTGATCAGAGCAATAATTTATGGTTAACTTATTGCTTCAAGTGCTCATAATCTGCCATCAATATACATTTCTATCAAATGACCATGTAAATAATTAATAGACCTAATTTTGTCAGTGTTGCCAGGGCAGGTTTCTCTGTAGAAGGTTAATGCTATAATTTAATTCTTTATTTATGTGATTAGCAGTACCAGTCAGGCCTGGTTTAATGAGGTCTTGGGGCATGGGATTGCCACAATTGACTTGATTAGCAGGGGCTCCCCAGCATCCTGTTGCTTGGTGATTTTTCTCAAAGGATTAGTGCACAATGCTTCAAATTAGCATTGTAGTCCCTGACCCTACAGTGCGATCTTCCTGGGTGCTCACTGTGGGTCCACAAGAACAGACCTCAATAGAGGACCAGATCCTGAGTCAAAAACACAAACAAAAAACAAAGGATATGTGAACCCAGTCCTGTTAGCAGGGTTACATTTAGACCATACTAAAGGCACTTAAACATGATTGTCTATATGTTAAAGTTCATTAACTCATACTAAGAGTCCTCTTAGCATTTCAAAAGTAATACCACTTCAGGGAAGGGTTAACTCTGGGGTATGCTACCTAGCTTATGCTAAGGTAACTTTAGTCTGTTCCACAGAGGTAAAATGAGCCATTTGTTGTCTTCCAGAATCCCAAGATGCACTGCTCCCAGCCTCCCTCCTCCCCTCAAAGCAGAAATAGAGCCCAGGTGTCCTGGCTCCTACTGTTCTCCAGCGGCAAGTCAGAGCTGTGCAGGCAAAAAATGGCATTAACCATGTTCCAGCTTTAACACCGCCTAACGTTCCACAGATTTAGTACGGTCTAAACATACAGGTAACTTCACCCTTACAATGCATACGCACCCAGTAAGGAATGAAAGCACAGACCATCAAGCAGCCCTCAAATGACTCAGTCATATTTGAACCAGCAACCTAGGAAGGAAAGCAGCTTGCATTTCCGCACTATGTGAGCTAGGTTGTAAAGAGAATACAGCACAGAGAACACTAAGGAGAAATCTGGCCATGTCATTAGGGGGCCTAACAGGGGCTGAGCTTTTTGAAAATATGGGTGGAATTGAGGCCATTCACGGGCCCAAAATGGTGTCAAGAAAAATCAATAGCAATATATTATTCATTATTTGCCATCTCTCACAATACTAGAACACGGGGATATACAAGAAAAGTATTAGGAAGCCAGTTTAAAACTAACATAAGCAAGTTCTTTTACAGACTGTATGCAATTAACAAGTTGCCATAAGATGTTATAGAGGCTGACAGATTAATAAGGTTTAAAAGAGGACTGGAAAAAATCAGGTAGCATAGGTCCAACCGGGGTATTAAAATGATATTTTAGTTGTGACCTCCAAATTCAGATTGTTTGGGCTTCTAAATACTAGGAGCCGTAAGGGAAGAGGCAGAGGACAGGCCAGTCTGGACAGGCCCTGCATAAATATTTCCCCCCTTAGCATCCACTCGCTGCCACTGGGAGAGACAGAATACTGGGTGAGATGTACCTTTAGCCTGACCCAGTATGGCATTTCTTATGTTCTTATGTTCACATGAGCATAACTAAAGATTTCTCCCTTCACATCAAGGCAACAAAGGAATTTCTTTACTTCACCAGCTATAAACAAAATTCACACAAGTGAGAAGGGCAGTAGGACAAGAAAAGGATAAACTGTAATTTCCTTTCTTTGGTCCTTGCAGAAAGAAGGCTGCTTTTGGTACAGACCCATGCAACTAGAAAAACTTTTTCATCTCTCCCCTGCTTTGGTTTTGTTTCATTTTTTTTTTTTATTGAATCTTGTTTCCCTAGCAAACTGCCTTCAGCTCTTGTTCTGTTCATTATACCCAACACAGAAAGAGATGAAAAAGAATGAATCTCAGAAGGGAAACAAAAGCCTGAAATAAACTGTATTCTCAATTACCCTGTAGCACACTGGCTGGAAACAAGAAAGTTGCCACTCTGATATATACAATGGTAAATTGGGTTTGCCATGTACAGAAGTGTTACAGGAAAGCTTTCATTACATTTATGACTGGAGCACACCACTTTCTCCCATGCATTTGTGAACATTCATCTGCTCCACAGCAAGCAAACAGCTCCTGTATAAGAAGTCATTTAGACCAGAGTTTGCTCAGGTGGGCCTCATGAAAGCGAAGGGTGAGAAAGAGACAAATGGCCAATTACATTTCCATCACTACGACAATGGGTGATTTTTTTTCATTCACACAATTTCCCACTTGGTCAGCTCTGTGTCACAAAGTGAATGTCTAAAGCAGTGAGTGCATTAAAGATACCTAGGAAAGACCATGTTGACTTCAGGCTGCCAGTAGAACTGCAGAAACTACCTCTGCTTCCTTGTGTGTGTCCAGGGCCAAGCCTCTTTGCAAATGAGTAAGTTCCCATCCCAGAAACACTTCTTCACACACTTAATTGTACATAGAGTGAGAAAATCCCACTGAAGTCAAATGAAAAAATCCCAGTGCATAAAATGAAGGGCATAAGTGTTCAAACACTGATTTTTTAGACCAGGAAGGACCATCCTGATAATTTCATTCAACTCCTCTGTAACCCTGAGCAGAGAGTTCCACTAATGATTTCTACACCAAAATTCAATAACTTTTTGCTGGGATTAGAAAGAAACATCCTATCTTAATTTAAAACCTTCAAGACATGAAGAATCCATCTCTTGCCTTAAGAAACTGATCCAATAGCTAATTACCCTTGCTGTTAAAACAATGGCTGTTAAAAATAAGTGTGTTTTTTTTCCCCAGGACGAATTTGCCAGATGGATTTTATCTGGCTTTCACCTGCTGGTTCATCAGAAGCGGTTACTTAATTATGGTATATAAAACCCTTCACACAGGGAAAATGTGAAGTCCATGCCTCTTCAGTATAGCAGAGAAAGGCAGGACAGGAACCAAAGGCTAGAAATTCATGCCAGATGAATTCAAAGTAGAAATAAGGCACATCTTGTTAAACATGAGGGTAATTAACCCTTGGGGCATGCTACAATTGCACTGGGCTCAATATGGGTGCAGGTGGGTGGAATAATACGGTATGGGTTATAGTAGAGCTGCAACTTGGATGACATAAGGATCCCCTCTGATTTTAAATTCTGTTTCGCTATAAATCTAGATGTAAGAGCCCAGTACCAATATGCATAAGTCATAAAAGCATCAGAATCAGTCTGATTTCCTCAAGACAAAGGGATTTTTGTGATATCATTTTTTGTGAAACTGTATAGCTGGGGGAACATTTTTAAAGCTTTATGGCACATATTGCACTTCCTCAGGTCTGCTTCTGAACACCTGAAAGCCTCTCAAACTTTTCTCCCAACTATACAGATGGCCCAGTAAAAAAACAACAAAAACCCCTTACCCCTGGTGCATTTCCTGGACCAGCACAGTTACGACAATGTTCCAACACTAGTACAACAAAGGACAAAAAGATTTGAGGTCAAAGCACTGTCTAGAGCTATTACAGTAGCAGCAACAGATATGATTGCCAGTATTTTTATGCTCAGATATGTACCTACACTACATGTGCTTCCCTTCTGAGAGAATAACAGAAAATGGTGACTTGACCAGCATCAAAAGTAGTCACTGGAATCAGAGAGCTGTAATTCTGTGTACAAGTTTAGGAAACTGGATTCTGAAGCTAGTTGAAGTTGAACTTGAAGTTTTAATAAGATTTTGGAAAATGAAATCAGGAAAAACACTGATACTTTGAAATGAATCCCCCAGCCCTGGTTTTCCAACTTCCTATAGAACAGGTCTCAGTTTGGAGCATTTTGAAAAGAAATGAAATTTTCATCTTTTTCAGAAATTTGAAAAATTGGAGAAAGAAATCCAGAAAACAAACTGGGAAGAAATTGCAAAATTGCCTCTAGCCAGAAAATCTCTACAACTGTGACATCTTGCTGGTGGGACAGCAATGTTGTTGTAGTATACTTTGTAACAAGTGACCCAGTGGTGTACTGGAGTCTTGATAGAGCTAAGGAGGAGTGAGAATGTATGACATTAAGCTTGATGTTGTTTCATAACTGATCCTTCTATTACTGGCAGTGAACGTGTTATCCACATGTTCCAATGCAGTATTGTATTCCATCATTTTAAAAGGACCCTTGGATGCAACCACAATTCTTCCCCAACAGGCAAATAAAAGCAAGGATATTGTTGAGACCACCAGCATTGCCAGCTTAGACTTTACATTATCTTAGGCCTCCAGAGAATATCTGTATTGAGCTTTCCTAAAGACCCTACCGAGGCTGTGTCACAAACAGAGTGACTTGCTCATTATTCTAATGTAGTAGCTAGCAGCTGCAAGAACCCCAGGAGGATCAGGAAGGGTTTGGAAAGGGGGAGAGGGAGGTGAGCATCAAGGCAGTCTCTCCATGCATTTTCACCTACAGCAGCAAAGTTCTGGGCAGCAAGCCAGCCTGCCCTTTATGGAAAGAAGCAGATGTTATTGGGTCATTCTGTGCTGCCTTTTTGCAGAAGAGTTTGCCTCTGTTCTTGTTTTTCATTTCTTGATTTCATTTTCAGGGACAGTTCCTCATGGACATCTATTCCTCCTACAGATCTCCCTGCTTATACTTGGGAAAGGAAATAATCCATGCAATGTTTATAGATGAGGTCTCATATTATGGTTTTTTTCCCCCAGGCTTTTTTATCTATCATGGACATACATGTGATCATGCCCCTTGGCCCTGCTCATATTAATAAGTACAATTTTCAATTATTCTGTCTAGGAGTGTCCTTTTTAATCTCTCTTTTCCTTCCTCTGTCATTTCCCTTGTTTGGTTTAGGGCGACACAATTCTCTTCAATTCAGATTCATCTCCTTGGCACAGATTTTCCTAATGGGTGGCAGCAAAATCATTGAATGTCCAGGCCTAGTGGCAGCAAGGTGCATAAGCCTGTATCTAACTTGAAGCATGAGTTGAGTAGTCCTTTTGATTTGGGACAGCTCTTTGTGCAGTAATGTGGCAGGCAGCTTGGAGCTGGGGAAGCATTGGGGTGAGGGATATTTGATGAATGACATCATGATCTGCATCTGTGCTAAGGCATGGGTCAGTCTTCTCACCACCTGCACTGAAAAGAGAATGCCAAAGCAGCCTGAGAACAGTTCAGCTGTCACCCTGCAACCTCAGGGAAGAGCTGTTTCCTCACTTGATTCCCATGTAAATTTTGTTCCTCATTGGACAGATGGTATGGCATGTAAAAAAACCTCACAGAAATCAAGACGAGATGAATGGCCAAGGTTACAAAAAAAGGGCCTCAAAATTAGGCTCCTAAATCCAAACTAATTAGGGTGCTGTTACATGTTACCTTTATAACATTTTAAATCTGTGGAATGCTATGCCATCATAATGCTGGAAGAGTTTCAGAGCAGTCATAGGTTAAAGCTTTTATGCCACCCTGAACAACTGTGACTTGTCTGTAGATGGCCTGTTGAGCAGAGATGTAGACAGGAGAGGACTCTGGAATGGGAGAAGAGGGCAGAGGGTGGCATGTAGCACATAAGCAGAGAAACCAGCATGGGTGCATCAGTATGGGAGGAGAAAAGTCTCAGAATAAAGCCTGTTTGAAGTGAACTGAGTAAGGCCAGAAGTCAAGAGAAGTTAAGAGAGAAAGTGAAGAAAAGAGTAGAATTAAAAAAAAAATAAAGGATCAAAATCTTTCACTGATTTTGTGTAGTTTTTCACTGAATTGGGATTGGGGCAGGGGGAGAGCTGGGTTAATACTCACACCAGGGCAGAGCCAAGACCCAGTAGTATGGAGGTAGTAGGATTGTTTGCTGCTTCTGTTTGCATGTAGGTGCAAGAGCAAGCAGAAAACTCATGAAGCACTTGGGTGCTCAGAGCAAACAGCAAACTGATAAGCTGAACCTGGGTGCTCAGAGTAGCCAAGGTCGCACCCCTGGAGCTTGTGGTCAGCATCATTCCGGGCAGTAGAGTTCAGAAGGGCTGAAAGCTTCCCACAGACCAGAGGAATGGGAAGGGCTGAGAAAGGTGCATCCTGGGATTCTGGAGGAATGAAAGCACAGTGTTTCATCTCCCTGGAACATTCTAACAATACCCTGGAATCATCTGGGTAAAACAGTTCAGAGATAAATTTTGCCCTGGATGGCATAACATTAAAATGTCTAGAGGGTACTTATCATGGATTAACAACCTTTAATGGGGGAATGCTCCTATTTTAAGTGGTTTGTGGTGGTTTCCAGATAACTTGTAACACCTATAGGCAGTGATGATTTACACCCTTAGTGGTAGGTTATCAGTAGATAGTCTGTTTTTCAAAAATGCAAGAATCAATTCCCATTGAATTCAAGGCTGTTGCTTAGATGCCCATTTTTTATATTCTTGGCTACATCACTTGGGGGGAAAAGGCCAATACCCTCACTCTGGTGGCAATATTTAGACCTACTCACCAGTGACTCAGAGTAGGGTACATTGTACTCAGAAGTTATGACAAGTACTTTATAGCACAGGGGCAGGGAATTATTTGGGCCCAAGGGCCACACCGGCTGTTTTGGTGAGCTATCATGGGCCAGGTTAGCATTCGCCCCCACATGCAACTACTTCCCCAAACCCCCTATGTGGGATGGAGCCCTAGGCAGTGGTGTTCAGGAGTGAGATGGGTGGGAAAGACTGGGATCAAAGAGTGGGGTCACAGGGCAGTGACAATGTGGCACTGGGACCAGGTTAGAGCCATGATCCACTGCCCAGATGCCCCTACAATGGGTGCGGGTTTTGTGGACAGGGGCATACGAGGAGGGGATGGCAGCTCTGCTCTGCCCCAGTTCTACGCTGTCAATGCCCCAGAATCCTGGCCATTTCCCTGGATGCAGATCCCCACCTGCTCACGCACCCTGCCTGCGCTTCTCCTCAAAGCTGTGTCTGGGGCTAGGGCCGGGATCTTGGAGTGGTGACAGCACAGGGCTAGGACAGGTGAAAGCCACTGCCAGGTCTCCTTGGGGGGGCCAAAGCACCCACAAGGGGGAGAGGAGGCCTGTGAGCCCTGAAGAGGAGGCTCAGGAGGCCAAGTAGGGAAGGCAGGGACTGGTGACAGCCACATGTCACTGCCAAGCCCACCAAGTGAGGGGAACTAAGTCTCCTTCCCCATTTCCCTTTCCTGTCCCCTCTCTTGGCCCAAGGTGTGCAGCCTGCAGGTGAGGGAGGAATGGGGTGGATCTGGCATCAACTCCATAGAATGGAGTTTGGTCTTGGTATTGATGATGCTGGCAGCACTCCACATGGTTAAGATTGTCCAATATTTCTCATTTTAAGACTCTGCTCTCAGTTGCTTCTCACTATGCCAAATATTAACTATTGAGGCTGAGATATTCCATGTATGGTGGGGGGACATGTTGTTTTGCCCATATGAAAAAAAAATCTTATGAATATTTTATTGAGATATTCTAAAACATTCATGCTTTGGAGCAAAGAGTTCAAATTTGACAGAGGATTACCCTTATGCCAGGGATGTGCATTTTGCTAATCTCAGGAAAACCTATTTTAATTTGGTCAGTTTATAAATCTCTGGAAATCTTATTTTTCATATGCCCATTGGAGACATGTTACAAAGTTTGGCAGTGACATTTTCTGAATGCCCTCTTTCTTGATTCACCTCAGTTCCACCCAGTTAACACATGCTGGAAACGAGAGTAAAGTTATTGTATCCTTGTGATCCCACTGTCCCTGACAGCAGGGAAGAAGTGGAGAGAAGGGAGCATCCAGGCCTGAATGTAAGGGCAACAAGAGCTGGAACCAAGGATGTCAGAAAGAGTAGACCAGGACCCTTGTTTACAGGACTGAGATGTTAACTGACAGATGGGAATGGGAAAAGAGGGATGATAAAGTAGGCTGCTAGAGAGACAAGACTGGAAGAGGTATGGGATAAAAGGAGACAGCCTTGGGGCGAATTGAGGCAGAAGAGTCTCTGCTCAGCAGAGCACTCTAGCCTCCAGAACCTGGGACAGATCCCAGGGCCCTGAGTCTCAGCATTTCCTTTGCTGTCAACAAGCATCTCTGAATTCCAGGCCCCTGGCAGATGTTAAAACAATGGTTCAATTTGGATCAGAGGAATTTTATGCCCTGTCCCAAACATTGCAATTACTGCCATGCTACATGTGCATGGCAGGAGGCATAATGTTTGGGAGGGGGCTTAAAATTACTCCAATCTCAGTCATGCCACTGCAGAGTGGCCCCCAACCCAATATTGCTGATTAGGCAGAGGGTGGCTCTGTCCCAGACCTAGGGCTACCCCAAATCCACAGCAAATATGAGATCCTAGGCTTTTGAGGCTGGGTCCAAAAATCATCTGATTGTTGGCTGGTTCCAGGAGTGCCCAGCTTCAGAAAAAGTTTTTAGAAGTCCTGAGGCCCTGAGACTCCAAAAACAGGAAGCCTCTCCCTGATTCCAGAGTCCTCATACCTCAGAACAATGTGTGGCTCCCTGATAAACTGACATTTTAAAGTATCTTGCCCTTTAGCCCCTGCAGGAAAAATTACTGGGCTCAGAGGTGGGCACCTTTGGAGCCCTCAGCTTTGCAACATGCTCCCCTACAACCCATCATCAGATGAGGGACCAGTGTACCTTGGGATGCCTGAGGACCCAGAAAAGGTCTATCAACTGATGTGTGACATACCACACATTCAAATTAGAACTTGATAGAAACCAGCTGCAAAAGTATTCTGAAATTTTCAAGAAACATCTTTGTAGCTGATTGCCCATTTTTGTGGCTGGTAAGTAATTTTTATCATGAAATAATTATTTTGCACATGTAACATGTTTAAATTTATTCTGCAATTAACCCATTAATTGAACAATAAATGTAACATATCAGGGGCCCCAGTGGCAAAATGTCCCACTCCCAACAATAGTGGAATTCCCATTCCATCCCAGAAGAGTTACAACAGCATGGGGATAGCCAGATATTGCACTTCAGGGCCTGCGCTTCCTTCATGCCATCAACACCTATAGGCCAAGTTCTGATCAAAGGCAACCAGTTTGAATCTGTTCCTTTGTCCTCCAGTTTGTCCTATGTGAACAGCTTACAGCCACAGATGTCCTCTGAAAAAATGTTTGTATGCATTGAGTTGGGATGTGATTCAGACCAGCCTCTCCTTTTTTTCTGCACCAATTTAAATTCACCCATCCTTGACAGCTGTTAGTAAAGATTTGATATGTTGGGAGATGCATGGGTTCATACAACATACACACACCCTATGAATAATGGATTGTGCATTACAAATTGCTTAATATTTAAGTACCTGTAAAAGTAAAAGGAAATTAAAACAAAATGAAGTATCTTTATGGGACTGATTTGTGTAAATATTACAGAAGGTGAAGGCTATTTGTGCTATATTTTGTTTCTGCTTTATCTGGAGATACCATGATAAAACCTTTTCTAATTATGGTAATGCAGTGTTTGATCCCACTTCCGGTTCTCACAAGGATCTGGATGTATCATGATGAGCAAAATTAGATTTTTAAGTGCCATCCAAATTTTGCAAAAAACTCAGCTTTAGCCCAGTTCATGATTATTAAAGGCAGTTGGAAAATATCACCTATTTTCTATGAAAAATTTAAAAAGTAAGTATTTTCAAAACTAACAGTGTTTTAATTTTAAAGTAAAACTGAAATCGAGATATCTTTTTTTCCCAAAACTGTTTGTCAGAAAATAATTTTAGCTTTAAAAAATTCTCTACCCCCTCCCATCCCCCCACCACACTGCACTAAAAAAACCCTAACCTTTTGGTGCTTTTTGAAAATGTTGAAAGATTGATCAAAGAAAAAAATGGCCATAGACTTTTACCTTTGTTTGTTTTTTTTTAAACCAAAGTTTAATGGGCAAGAAAAAGCTTTGCTCCAGTCTCTCATTCTGAATATGGGGCCTAACCATGGAGCTACCACAAAAGCCGACTAAGAAGGAACACCTATTTCTGCTCCCAGGACACAAAGTAGGGACCAGACTATGACTTACTGGGCACAAGACTAGTTACTGAGTATCAGCCTAGTTTACTGCACAATATGGGCATGGATCTGCAGGTATTCACCCCTACTGTACAGTAAAAATGCCTAATCATAAGTAAATTCGATATCTGCATTTGCAGGTGGCAGTGCAAGGGGAGGGGGCAGCTTCTTGCCCCAGTTGTCTGGGAGCCCCGCACCACCCAAGCCTGAGTACCATTGGCTGGGCAGGGTCTGGAGCCACAGCTGCAGGTCCTACCAGAATCCTGTCCTGTGCTTCCCTGGGAAAGGGGCAGAGGAGGCAGGCTGCCTGCAGCCAGCAACCAGTGGCCTGCCAGCCCCAGGGGAGCACACAATGGAGGGCTCCTCTGGTGGCCACCTGGGCCTGGGCCCAGGCCTGCCTGGCCTGACTTACCATGGTCCTTGAGCACCCATGCATGTCTGACCCTTGATCTGAGGCTAGGCAGTACATGGCCTCCACTGCAGAGCATCTTATCTCTGAAATGTTGCAAACACTCACAAAAGTCTTCATAGTTTCATAGTTTCATAGATTTAGGGTCGGAAGGGACCTAGTAGATCTTCTAGCCCGACCCCCCACCAGGGCGGGACAACAACAAAACCCCAAAACAAAAATGGGACTCAAATGAGTCCAGCCAGGTAGGCATCCAGCCTCTTCTTAAAGACCCCCAGGGTAGGGGCCAGCACCACTTCCCTTGGAAGTTGGTTCCAGCTCCTAGCCGCCCTAACTGTGAA
>NW_017729030.1:55688595-55690863 GCF_001723915.1 Gavialis gangeticus
AAACGCATCCTGTTCCTGTTAGCCCACCCCTGTAACCTATCCAGATCCCTCTGCAATCTCTCCCTCCCTGCTAGCGTGCTCACCTCCCCCCAGATTTTGGTGTCATCAGCGAATTTAAACAGGTTACTTTCCACCCCATCATCCAGATCGCTGATGAAGAAATTGAACAGCGCAGGCCCCAGGACCGAGCCCTGGGGGACTCCGCTACCCACCTCCCCCCAGGTCGGGTATGACCCATCCACCACCACCCTCTGAGTGCGACCCTTCAGCCAATCTGCAATCCATCTGACTGCGTAGGCATCTATGCCACAGTCGCCTAGTTTTTTAACTAGGCTTTTGTCTCTTGCCTCTGTGGGGCCAGCATCTGGATGCTGGGTGAGGGCCACCAACCCCAGCAGGGATGCTGGCTCAGAGTTGCCACTACCCAGCACTGGAGCCCTCCACGTGTTGGCTGCAGCAGTGGCACACACAAGATTGGACCCTGTTTCATAGATTTAATAGATTTCATAGGCATTAGGGCTGGAAGGGACCTCGGAAGATCACTGAGTCCAGCAGCCTGCCCCAGGGGCAGGAAGTCAGCTGGGGTCAAAGGATCCCAGCAAGATAAATGTCCAAATGTTTCTTAAAGGAGTCCAGAGTAGGTGCTTGCACCACCTCTAGAGGCAGTCAATTCCAGGCTTTGGGGGCTCAGACAGTAAAGAAGTTTTTCCTTATGTCCAGCCTGAAATGGTCTTGGAGGAGTTTGTGACCATTTGACCTTGTCATTTCTTGGGGCACTATGGTAAACAGGCATTCCCCCAGATCCTCATGTACAGCCCTCTTATACTTATAGGCAGCCACCAGGTCCCCCCCTGAGCCTGCACTGTTGCTCCAGTGGTTGGTAGCAGTACCCAAGGAGCAAGAGGAGTGGGCTTAGGCCTGGCAGAAGGAGGACTTGGCTCAGGAGGAGAAGTCACAGGTGGAAGACATTGCCCAGGAGGGGGAATTCCAGACCAAGCTCCTGGCCCTGGAGTGGGATCACCTGAGGATCATGTGCAAGCAGAATGCCATCCAAGGCCAGGCAGTGGAGGCTACAGATAATGGCTGACAGACCCTGGATACCCTTCCGGGCCTGGTGGTCATGTGTGTGCCCCCCACTGCCCAGCCCCCACCCTTGGCCCCACAGAGCCTCTGGTACCCACTCAGTGCCCCACAGCATTCCCATGCCAGGGCCTGGAAGGAGGTTCTTAGGCACTTCCCCTGCACAGGAGTCCCTGGCTCATCTCCTGCCCTGGGTCCAAAGCCACCCACCTGGACCCAGGCCCGCTGCTTACCCTAGCTCCATGCAGGCATGGAGCCAGAGGTACTAGGAGCGGCACCACAAAGGGATGCTGGTCCTGCTGGCCCTGGAGTCAGGCAGCCAGAGGAGGAGCCACCTGCCCTGCAGGAGCACTGGTCACCATTGGCCCAGGATAAGCCCACCATCCACCACCCAATGCAGTCACTGTGACCCCAGACCTGCAGGGGGATGATTCATAGTTTTATAGATGGTAGGGTCAGCAGGGAGATTCAGAGAGCTTTGATGATTCAGACAGTCCCTGCCTACTGCCGCAGGGAGCTGGAGCCAGACTCCATGCTGGTAAGTAGGAGGTGGGGGAGGGGGAGCTGGAGGAGGGGGTCCCCATCCCCTGCCTGCTCCCGCAGCCCCCCTGACCCTTGATCGCTCCCCCAGGCCCCCCATGGTTGCCCTACCCACCTCAGCTCCCAGTACTTTAAAAAAAGCCCAGACTAGGTGCTGCCAGGTGGGGGGCGATCCTTCCTGTCCCCCACTTTCCCATGCTGCATGGGGGGCTCTGCCATGAGCCCCCCAACTCCCCACTCACTCTTCCAGCCCCCCCATGGATACCCTGCCTGCCTCAGCTCTGACCCTTTAGGAAAAAAATAACTGAGAAAAACCCTGGGACTCACCACTCCTGCAGTGGCCTTGGGGCCTCAGGGGATGCATGCAGAGCCTCCCATGCAGTGCAGGGCAGCAGGGGGCAGCGGGGATCACCCCTCACCAGTATGAACTGGTGAGTCCAGGGGGTTTTCTTGTGTTTTTTTTCCTTAAAGGGCACAATTCTGGACTGTAAAATATCACCAGAGATTTTTCACTGTTCAGTTATAATATTTCTGTTCACCATTAAATATCACTGGGAAGCCTACAAGTGGAATGGCTGTTTAATGGTCCTTTGCACCATTACACTGTGCTCATTACACTGGGCCACATACTCTATGCTTCTGAGTACA
>NW_017729030.1:55695863-55701309 GCF_001723915.1 Gavialis gangeticus
AGCAGTGGGGGTTGGGGGCTCATGCAGAGTGGAATCTGGGAGATGATTGTTTCCAGATCTGGGGGCAGGGAGCAATCTCCCACCCTCTGCTGCCCAACTGACTGGGAGAAAATTTACCTGGCACCATCTACACATGCCGTACTGAGCAGTAATTACTCTCAAATAAATTTGCTGCTTGTATTTAGAGGTAGCAAATTTACCCAAATTAGAGCAAATTTCTTCACAGTAAATGTCTGCAGATGGTGTCATGTAGATGGTGAGGCTTACTGGGCATGTCTACATGTGCACAGTTACTGCACAGTAACTTAGGTTACTGCACATTAACCAAAAATTACTGTGCAATAGAGGTGCTAGTCTACATGTACATGCCCATACTGTGCAGTAACTATTGCAACTTATGCCAACTTGGGTGTAAATTTTCTACCTGCATGATGCCTTACCTGGTAGATGTCTTACTGTGCAGCAACCCTGTGTGCATGGACTCATTTGGGACTAATGTTAATAACACACACAGTGTTACTGAGCTGTAATGCCTGCACATGTAGATGCCAGCAGAAAAACCACCAGTAAATGCACATGTAGACACACCCACTGTGCAGTAATTTGCTCTAATCTTGAGTAAAGCACCACATGTAGATGTGCCCACAGAAGCAGATTGGTTCCTGGTTCCTCCCTTGTTCTTGGTGGGGGAATAATTTACATTAGCTCTGTGCCCAGTATAGATTGGCTGGCATGGGTCAAGGGAGTGGAGAAAGTGGTAGAATACATAAGAGACTTTACGCACTTCTATCTCCTATGCAAATTTTCCTTACCCAATCGCTCACTTCAGGAAAGCCTGAGAGTGGATGCCTTATGAGCCTGCTCCCCTTGTAACACTCTGAACCATGATACAAGTGGTGTATGCTGGGAAACCCCCCAAATGAGTGCATAACGTGACTTACGCTTAGGATCATAGGATCATAGGAATGGAGGTCTGGAAGAGAGTTCTGTTGTGTCCACAGAAATTAAAGATGGAACTGAGAAAAATGGCACTAAGGCCTGAATTTATCTGGCCGTATTGCTAAATGGTAATTGTTCTTCTGGTTTACCTGCAACCCTTACCAATAACATCCACTCTATGTTCTTCTGTGTTACCCATGGCTCAATCTGGTTTCCACTGAAGCCTATGGAAAGTCTTCTTTTAACTTCAGCATGAGCTGAATCATGCCCTGCCTGCACACAGGAATTGTTTGCATAGTCCACATATTTAAATCTCCCCTCTGCCTTACCTTCAACAGAGAGGGGCAGAGAGCACAGTGCTATCAAATGACTTTTCTTATGGCATTATTTCCCTTCAAAGACCTGTGCATACACTCACACACTCACTGATAATAAGCCTGTATCACACATCCAAATCTTAGAGAACTGAATGAAGTGACATTTAGGCTGTGAAGCCTTAATTTAGGCACCACAATGATTAGAGTGTTTTAATATCATAATAACTGATAAATAGGCGACGTGTCAGACATTTCATCCCCTTTTAATCAAAACTCCTAGTCTGCTAAATTAATCACCCCCTTGGGGTACAGTAGCAGATTTCCAATTTAGTCATAGAGCATCATTAATAATGAAAAGTTCTGGAGGCACATTCCTTTATTCATGTTCCCTTTTGTATTATTGGCCAGGTTTAAAGAAAGAAGACTGGGAAAGCAGAAGGCAATCTACACCTTCAAGCCACCCAAATAAATAAATAAAGAGCAGTCCCTCATGTCCTAAGATGCTGAGGTCTCTCTTGAAATTTATTAAAACTAGCAACCTCAGGGTGCTGGCTACACTTCTACCTGGATCTTCTTAACAAGATCAAAGCTACAGTGAACCCGACACTATAAAATTTGCTGAACTTAGTATAAACACACAGCCCCCTTTGAAGTGACTCTGTAAACTCAATTTCTTTAAATCGACTAGTTTCTTCTGAGCGAGCATTTTTCACATAAGATGCCTTGATTTCCTTTTACTAAAAATTATTTTAAAAACTTATAATTTTCTCTCTGCTTTTTGAGGTTTAAAAGAATTTTGGGGGCAAGGGAAGAATTCAAGTTCTGATGCACTTAAGGGTACGCTTCATTTATACACATATGCAGTCCCCATTGAATTGAAGCACATAGATAATCTGGTGGTAATTATAGTATAAGGGGGTGAAACAGTGAAACTGATCATAGAGAAAGGGTATAACAATATTGCAGATTTCTTGTATGTTTTTCATTTTTCCCCAGTATCAACTACAGTCAACACCCAAAGCCCACGAATGTGCACCTTGTTGCAAGTTAAACCCAAGCCAGGGAGCATGCTTAGAGGTACAGATCAAACAACTTTTTGACCTGTGCATTAACCCTACCCATTCATTCTGTAGTATAGAATGAACAAGGGTACCTTGGTTTGAATCCAGATCTTCCAGTTTCATTTCTCCAGTTCCCTGTACTTGTATCTTCTTGCCCTTTTACCATGTCATATTCCATTCTATGTTCTGCAATCTGCATCGTCTATCAAATGCACCAATTAGGCAAACCAGAAAAAAAAAAAAAGAGAAGTGGTTAATTTTTAACAAACTTCATTCAGGAAAGATAATCTTGTGCGTTACTTGTCACTATAATAAGTACAGAATTGTCAGATATAAAGCATTTTTAAGATGATAGTGTTCAGTTTAGTATTTTCCAGTTGATTGTGCTGAATCACAATTTTCATGGTATCATATATGATACCAGCAACATTTTACCTACCACATCAAAAAGTAACACGTTTGCTCTGTGTGTTGTCAGATGGGGTGCGTCCAAATGAGTGCACATGTGCATTTCCCTTTGTCCCCAGGGACTGCCTGTGCATAAGCTCTCTGGTGCATGGCAAGTTACCCTGGGTGGGGTAAGGGAGGCTGGGGCCAGCACCTGGGCTGGCCCCAGCAGCCTTATCTGGGGTTCTGGGGGCCTCCAGGGCCTGCAGGTGCAGCAAACCAGCAGTAGGGAGTCTGGCCAGCAGCCAGAATATGGCTCCGGCCAGCTAGGCTCCGGTTTTGGGCAGCACACACTGCCACCACGTGCACCACCCCACTTTTTTTAGGCATAAGGTTTTTTTACACCAGGATCTCCTGATGTCAAACCCCACCCCTTCTCCCCCATGTGTCAAATTAGCAGTGCAGGGAACACCTGCTTGTGCAGCACGTGCAGTGTGTGGCACCACAGATAGGGCTGCATGTGCGTACTTCGTACCCTTGTAATTTAACCCATACATGCTCCTGGCATGAACATATACATTTCATTTTTCACATACATAGTGCTACAGTTTTTTGTGCATATAATATGTAAAAAAAAAAAGCCACCTTTATGCAGGAGACATTTGATGCTGCAAAGACATGCATATGCTTAACTTTATCTCCTGTGAGTAATGTCACTTACTGACCAGACTACTCATGTAAGTAAATTAAGTAAGTGTATAAGTCTGCCTAGAATCAGAGTCTTAATTAACCATGTGGCATATATAGAACACACCATGTATTGTGTAAAAGCTTTATTGAGGTGATGAGTTTCTTTGGGTGAATATGATATCTTTTATTAGACAAACTTAAATAGTTGGAAAACATTTTTATAGCAGCTTTCAGGTTTAAAAACCTTTTGTCAGGCTGAGGAAGTCTCTGTAGTTGGTGTGTGCTCTTCCTGGATGGAATGAACAGTAAAGAAGGCAGAGGCTGGGCTGGTATGCATGTAAGATGGGCAGTCAGTGAAGATGTTAAATTGATGTGATAACACTGGCTAAGTCACATGTGAGGACAAAATTGCTCTTGCGTTACAAACATATCCCACACCACTTCATCTGGTATTTCATATGCATGCACATAAATAGATTAGGTAGGCACCAAAGTGCAGCATGCTTTGTTCTCTCTTCATTGATTTTGCCTGCTATATTAGTGGAATGCCTGAATGTAATGGTATTCCTTCCCCTTTATGGTGGCTTATAACAACATTTATGTTTATATATATTCATCTGCATGGGTTTGCAACGGCCACCTTTTATACACAAATGGTGAGCTACAAACTGATTATACACATTGTTCTAACAGAATGTCAGCCAATAAAACTCTAATTATGTGTTCTGTGGATTTCATACCATTGAAACTGTCATAAGGGCTTTCTAGACTTAAACAAAATACACTAATATTATTTTACAGACCTCTTCAGCTGTAAAGCCATAACAGCTTTGGGCAGACCCTTTGCTGGTATATATCAGACATGGCTCCATTAAACTTAGTGGAGTTCTGCTGCATCATGCTTGCTGAGGAACTGGTCTTAAGTCTCCTAGGAGAAAGCTCAGGGTATGCCTAGACAGCAGTAGGTTCAGAAATACTCAGGTAAGTTCTTATGCCAGTAGCAGTGAAGTTGCAGGGGCCAAGGTTTCAGCCACCAAGTAAGATCCCATATAGACTTATAGTGCTCTGCTGGTACAGGAACCTGAACAAGCTATTTTAAAGCTAGCTCAGATAATGGAAGTATACCAATGCTGTCATCACCCCTGATTGCAGGATAGCTTTAGTTACAGGGAGAAATGAAAAAAGTTCTTTATAACAAGCTGAATTTCTTATTCTTGGAGGAATGGTTTTCTATGTGCACTGAGGTCTCTATCTTAATGCAGTTGTTAGAGGGAGCTGACTGCTTCAGAGGAAAGAAAATGGATAGAATGAAGCTAGGTCCTCCCTCTCTCTCTCACACATCCGCTCTGACCTTAGTGAAGCTTTTGGTTTGCAAGCGAGCTATATTTAGGGACAACTATTCCAGCTTAGCCTTTCTTGCACAGTAGAGTTTGTATTTTCCCTGGTTTGGACACAAAGGGGTTTTTCATTTCATACATCATTATGACCTTCTCTAATGCCCAGGCACCAATCTCAGCTAATTTTATCAGGAGCTACTTCATAGCACACATAGTCATGCTGAAACTAGCTCCACAACCTGTCACTGCTAACACCTTCTAGTTTCAGTTGTTTGTGCTGAAGTGTTGCATTTTGAGTGTTAACCAAATCTCCTGGCCATCGCAAGCCATGACAGGCTGGTGGACTGTAACCGTGCTTAGCTCCAAACAGATTAGTCATCTCAAAGAGGGGAGAGAGCAGGACAGGCCAAGGCATTTATACAGGCCCCACTTTCAAAGGCTCTTCAGGTTTCATCTGTTTCATCATTCACTTCTGAGTTGCAGCTATTCTGGAAAAACAGAATGCAACAAAAGTGAAAAAAGAAAAAAAAGAGGTGAGAAATGTGACTTCACCTAAGAAAACAAAACTCTCTCCATCCCAAATAACAGAAAAGGTTGGAATGTTTGACGAAAAAGTGTGTGTGGGGGGTGTGTTAGGATTTAATGTTATACTTTTAGGGTTTAGTGATATCATTTTTATTCTGTAGATTTCCCCCCCCCCCCCTGAAACAAAAAT
>NW_017729030.1:55701362-55731983 GCF_001723915.1 Gavialis gangeticus
TTTCCCCCCCCCCCCCATGAACTAAAATATTTTATAGCAATATTGTTTAGACCAGCCATGGCTGGCAGTGGTGTAAGCTGGACCAAGCAAGTGGTCTGAACTTTCCCCTCTGTTATTGCGTTTTTTTGGCATTTCACTGAACACACCAAGCTATCAAATAAAACCCCTTGGCAAATCATCTGTGAGCCAGAGAAGGCTGACAGCCCTAGTCATTCCTCTCCCTCTTCCTTCACTCAACCATTGAAAGCACTGTAAAAGACCAAGGCTAATGGCTGCTTCAGAACTACCAACCAGGAAGGATTTATGGCCAATAGTAACACCGGACCTCATGAAATTCCAGTCCAAGAAATTTATCACTCCAATGTAGAGAAGGCAGAGAAAGTGCAAGTGACAGATATGGGGAAGGGCGGGGGAAGGAGGAAAGGATAACAAGAAAATCAGAGCCACTGTACCTCCAGCAAAAGATGCAGAAAAAAATACAGCAATGGAACAGCAGGAGTCTAAATGCATTTTAATGGAAGTACCTCCAAAAAATGCCACATATTAAATGAATTTATAACAAAGGCTGAGCTTTCCCTGATATTTCAACACCTCCTGGTTTCTGAAGTTATTTTGTGAAGAAAATGGAAGTGTCGGGAACAGGGGTCATGCCATGGAAGGTATGTCCTTGGACACCTAAAGAGAGACACACAATGGACTGACTGCAAAAATAACTCAGTTGAACAGAATATAGAGGAGGGAAAGACACCGAAGACATTCAGAGAACAACTTAGAATTCGCAAGGTTGGCTGGGTCTTACTCATGCCTTAAGCAATGTGTGATGAGGGGAAGCTCCAGGACAGAGCTTTGAGGTGATGATGATGCCCCAGGAGGGGCATTCTTGCAGCCGATTTCTCAAACCACAGCCCAGCTGCTACTGCATTTGGCTGTCTCACAAGCAACCTGACCAACTTTGCATACATAACCAGTAAGGATGTACTCAAATTGTGGTTTCATCACTGTTGCTGAACCCACAAACATTACGAAAACTAGTGGGAGCCAGCAGTTGCTTGCAGCTCACTGGCACAGGGAAGCCTCAAGCATGAAGGGGAGCAGCCAAGATAATAGCCACTCCTTCTGCTACTGATTCGTGGAGAAGGCTGCCTTTCATGTGGCCCCACCCCTCTCCACCAATCAGCAGTGAGGAACTAGGCCTCATAAAAGGAAGCCCCCCCTACCAATCAGCAGCAAGAGGTGGAGTCACATGAAAGGCAGCCCTCTTGGCCAATCAGCAGTGAAGGGTGGGGCTGCTGGGGCCCTTTGGCCAATGGGGGGGTGGGGAGGGAGCTCACTGAAAACACTGCAGAAATGGTACTGGGCACTGTAAGTGGCCTGCAATCATCAAGGGCTAAGTGCCACTGTAGCGTTGTAAAGTTAGGCCTTTTCCAGAAAGAAGTATCTCCAGATCCTATTACCTACTGTGTGTTGAGATAATATTGGACTGCTCCGTAGAGGGAATACAATCAAGGGACTCTGGCGCAGTGTGGAGGGGAAGCCTGGCAAAGCTGTTTGGCAGGCTCCCGTCCTCTTTACTGCACCAGAGCCTTGAACCAACAAGGTTCCTATGTGATAGTGGGGTGGGAGCCTGAGTTTGTTGGACTCCCACCACAGTAGCACCTTGTCACTTTGAGGCTCTGGTGCAGTGCAGGGGCTGTGAGAGAGACTGGGACGAAGGCCTGAACTGCACAGGAGCTGCTTCAAGGCTCTGGTGTGGTGCAGGGACTTCAACTGGCTCCCATGTCATGCCAGTGTCACTCCCAGGCCCTGCACCAGAGCCTTGAACTGGCTCTTGTGCAGTAGAAGGGCTGGGGCTGACTCCTGTGCCATGCCAATGTCACTCCCAGCCCTTACACTGTCCTGCAACTTGTAACCAGTTCTCGTGTGATCTCAGGGCTGAGACCAGAATTCAGCTGATTTTTTATCACAGCCCTGGGATCACAGCAATCAGTCCAAGACTCTGGCTCAGTGCTGCAATCCAGGAAAGAGGCTGCTCAGAAAACTTTCCAAGCAGGATTAATGCTGGATCTAAATATATGATTTAAATAGAATGCATTGTAAGTGTAATAAGTAACAAGGTCCTAAATGTCAAGTTGAATGCATGACACCACTGGGTTTACTTTGCTTCCTGTAGTTGCTACTGCGTTTGTACAGCCTATTCACTACCCTCTGTACTGGGCTGTTTCTAAAGGTACGAGCTAGCTTTCTGCATAATTTTTCCTTGTGTTTTCATGAGCGTCTTGCAAGGCAAGTAGGGCCAAATGACTTTGGGCCAAGTGTTTTTGGGCAATCAGATAATCTGAGCATGTAACTTGCTTATGGGGAGGCATTGCTGCCGAAGAGGATGCTTTTGTTCTGACACCTGACAGAACTTCCACTGCATGCACTAGTTTCTTGTTCCCCCACTTTGTAGGTCCTACCTATGCTGCAACTGTAATATGCTGTGAGTGCATCTACATGTGCTCTTAACTGTGCAGTAGACTAATTTGCTGCAGTGTACCGCATCACAGTCTACAAGTTCACTGCTATTAAACTGCAGCAAACTAATTTTCACTGTCATACAATAGTTCTGTTGGGGACAGTACTATCTTACTGTGGTTAAAATAACTGCACCTAAACACAGGTGTAAACACTGACCCAGGCATAAATTGTGCCTGGTCAGCTCAGGCAGCTGGGACCATAATTCTGCCTGCCATCTAGCCACGTGGCTCCGCTCTTTGGGTACTCTCATGCCGTAGCCAGCCCCTCTGCCACCCAACACTGGGACCTGTAGCCCGGTGCTGACCCCCAAGCCTGCTGCCAACCCTGGGGCTGCTTTGCCCTGACTCAAACTGCTGCAGTGCTAGACACATGCGTATACATTGAGCCTGGGAGCCACTGACTCTGGCACAAACTGCACCGGAGTTTGTTATCTATTAGCATGGAACAATAATCTGGAAGCAGATTTTAGGATGTTCTTTGTTTCTCAGAAACCTACAAGAAAAAAGGGAGCAAGTGACAAGAACAAGGACATCCACAGAAAAGATCAGTTATTTTTAAGCTGAGCCCTTGCTTTCTGGTTACCAGGCCCTCTTGTGGTACATTAAATGAGCACCAAAGCTCTGGAGCACCCCCAAATCACTAGCAGCATTTAGAAATCCTACTCTCACTTCCTA
Organism: Gavialis gangeticus; assembly: GCF_001723915.1. Lineage (NCBI taxonomy): Eukaryota > Metazoa > Chordata > Crocodylia > Gavialidae > Gavialis > Gavialis gangeticus. The sequence continues at coordinate 55,704,554 of NW_017729030.1, forward strand.
TTTAAAGGAACTCAAGGCTGATATTCATCTTCATTTTGCTCAGAGGTACCTCTGACGGTGAGATGATCATGAGTCCTTCTGAACCCCTTCCTACACAACAGTGTAAAAGTGTCCCTGGCATTCAACTACCTTCTTTATTTCATCTGAGTCAGAAACTAATCAGGTCTTTACTCACCTATGTCCAACATACTGCAGCTAAGTATTGTTAAGTTTAGTGTCATTACATTCTCTGAGGTCTGAAGTAGAACTTGTTGAAAAATGGTTGGGTTTTTGTATGACGTTTTGAATTTTTATAGTAAATCCAAATTTTAAAACAAGCGTCTGAAAACTGAAACATTTTCTTCCTTTCTTTTTTTGTAAATATCAGTGTGATGACTTATGGGAGTTAGGCATTCTCCGGTTCTCTTGTATAGGTCTCAGCAGGCAATATCTCCCATGATTCACTATAATTTCTTCTCTAGTAGGGAGGAAGTATTTAGTGTGGGAATATGGTGCATCATGGCACATGTAGTCTGATAAAGGAGTAAGGACATGAGCAGAATAACAGCATCTCCCAGGAGGTATCATACTGGCGTTTTCAAATCAAACTATTCTGATATTTTGGACTTCAGTCTTTTGACAAAAAATAGAAAAAAGAAAATCAGCATCTTCTGAGGAAGGCTACATCTTTTTGCTAAAGATTTCATTTAATTGTAAAACTTATTTCCCATCAGAAGCAGTTGTGACTGAAAGTATTTAATGAACCTTACCCTCAACCAAATTAAAACATTTTGCATTTCAGTTTACCAACACAGGAATCCTACAAAGAGCTGTGCAATCAAAATTTAACATATTTAGGGAGCAGAGCTAAAACCAAATGGTATCCACTTACATTCATAGTAGTAACATCCTAATATAGCATTAAAGCTTCCTAGCTTAGAGCTTGAATCATAACTCTGCTTTGCTAAACTGTATATCCTGAATCCAATATTGAGAATATTTTCTTATCTGACAGATTAACTGTAATTTCTTCACATTTTTAATAATCTTACTATTTTAACTTTGTATGGCCTTATTAAAATTGCATAGTCTTACTTTATTTGTCTTTTCAATGATGACTATGGAATTAGCCCAATTTTTAGGCTGTTCTGTTTTTTCCCCCCAAAAACTCCCAGGTTTCAGTAATATCAGTTACAATTGAACTTCATTATAGCTAGACTAAAAATATGTTCATATTAAAAGAATGACCAGAGTTCTGGATGATGTCTATAGTACTCTCCTTCCAGACATCACAGTCTTTGGAAAACCTTTTGGAATTTCCCATCATGTTGCCTATGATCTCTGTATGCAACCCTATGGCATTTACAGAAATTTTTTGAAATTAAATGACTGACTAGGTTTTTCATTGTAAAATGTTAAGTAATACTGTGTTTTCAAAACAAGTTATTAAAGTAACTTATTTTTACAATCATATTTTACATATTGTATATGCTGCACGTATTTTTCCCTGGTACACTTTTTTTTTTTCTTGTACACATTTCCTTTGAAACAATGTTCTAGTATCTACTTGATGTTTAGCTGTGTTCTCTCATTGGAGGCAGTTTGGTGTTCTACTTTACCTGCCTCATTCTCTAGTGCAAGGGCATGTTTAATCAGGAGTTTAAGCAATGTATCCAATACCTACTTGCCCAAGAACTAACCCTGCTTACTAGGCTGAAAAATTCTTGGCATTCAAAGGAATCAAACAGTATGTTGAACTGTTAAACTTGATTTATTAACTTTTAAACATAAAATAAATAATCCAATAACAGCACTCCATTATCATTATCGTCACCAACATCAGTGATGATGTTAGCGATGTTGCAGCCAGCTACTATGCTGGAGGTTGGTGACATGACAAATAAAGCTTCCATGTGTAATAGAACTCTGCTATAACAGTAACAATATCAGTTCAGGACACTTAACCCTGTTTCCAAGTTTCTGAAATATATTTATATAAATATTTAAATAAAGTATATTTATGATGGGCAAGACAAGACTAAGTAGTACTCTAGCAAATGATTCTCTGCTGAAACTTACACCTACTACTGCTCTTGGCCATATTTAAAATGGGATTAGATATTTATATGGCTATCAAGACTATCCAAAGCTATCCTCATTAGTGGCAATAATAATTTCAGAAGGGCTATTAAATCTTGTGCCCCACTGCTTATGCCAATCTCTATTACGGATCAGGAAAACACCTCTGTAGAAGGCAGACTGTCATCATGAATATATTGTGCCTTCCTCAGAAGAACTGGAGTCAGGATACTAGACTAGATGGACCTTGGATCTGATCTGGTTTGACAATTCCTAGGGTCTGATGTATTTGACTAAATCCTGGGTAGTTTCCCTGGCTACTGATCTCACTTAGCTAATGCAAAAGGCTTTTGCGCCACATAAGAAACCCTGTTTCCATCGTTGTGTTGCCTCTTTAGTTCCCTCTGAAATGCCGCCACATATGCCACATATGGTTAGCTGCTTTTTCTGTGCTGCTTCTCTCAGAGTGGTTCCATAACTTCATAGACTTTCAACATGCCTAAGGTCTGGGTGAAGATGACACTGTTTCTTTCAGTTGGCTGCATTTCAGTAAGTCATTATGCCCTTTCTAAACTCCCCAAAACCCTTCTAAGGAGGGTCTCCCTACTTTATAGCAGCAGTGTGTCCCATCATGGATGTGCCAAGCTTGCCCAGCCCACCCCTTCCTGCCCCCACACCTCAAACCCAGAAATGCACCAGGGGGCAATTTTCTGCAGCTGTTTTCCAGACCTTGGTCTCCAGTGCGCTTGAAAGCAGCCACCAGAGATAGCCTTGGAGGAACATAGGTGAAGAAAGTGCCTAGAACCTCCAAGTCAGGAAATGCTGCTGCTGCAAAGTAGGCATAGTCCAAAAGGCTAAGGAAATGCTTCATTGAGAACCATGCTGGGTTGGCTTAAGATCAGTGAAGACACTGATTCTTTTTATACAAGTTCAATCAGAAGTTATGGAACTCAGTATAGGGATTGTATGAATGAAGAGCAAGGGAGGAAAATTCTGTTTTTTGTTATGCAGGAGGTCAGACTAAGTGGTTATAATTGCCCCTTTTAGGCTTAATGCCACATCTGCATTTGGTGTTAACTTGTAGTGCTACTGTACCTAGTACCACCTATGAGGGTGGTTTTCCCTACCTAGATTTATAGAGCTTAAGGCCAGAAGGGGTCATAATGATGATGATACAGTCCAATTTCTGGCATCAGTGGACAATAGAATTTCACCCTGTGATTCTTAAAACCTGTTGAAAGGAGGTACAGAGATTGCCTTAAAACTATTTCAGTAGTTTACTAAAAAATAAAACCTTTTAGAAAATACCGTTAATTAAAAAGAAAAATGACCAAAAATCATGACTCTGTTTTCTTCTCTGAAATGGGTGTATCAATAATGCATGATCTGTTTTAAACAAGGAGTTGCTGCAAAAGGACAAAGGTAAAACACTATAGTAACTTTTTGCTTCTTTTTGAAATGTAGACTAAATACGTTTTTCAACATGTTTCAATTCTGCAGTAGGCAGCTTATCCATTACATCTGCTGTGTAACGAAGTTCTGTGTTTTCAATCAATTTTCAGTGGCACAAAGAGGTCATGCAGCTTGTATATAGTAATTGCATCACAATATAAAGCACAAATTTTGTAGCTTTGAGTGTTCTAGCCACTAGGTGTTAGGCATTTTGAAAATGTAACCCCTAACTACTTTAGGAGTTTAAATCTAATTTAAAAAAGGCTTACATAGTCTGGGGACAGATTTCCAAACTATTTTATTCTTAAAAATGCAGATACGCATTTGGTGGGATTTTCAAAAGTGTGTTGCTTAACTCCCATGGAAATTTGGCACTTGGTTAAATCTTCCCATGATTCAAAAATCTCATCATTGTCCATCTCTTATAGAAATGAGGGACCTAAATACTTGAGGATTTGGGACTATGTTAAGTTTGAAAATTGCACTTAGATACCTCAGTTTCTTAGATGCTTCTAAGCACTGGAGTCTGTGGTCATGTTACAGCCTCCTTGGAAATGAAGGATTTAAACTAACTTCAATACAAATTAGACCCATCCTCATAACATCCCTACATTACAAAGTGTTGGTTGCTGCTGGATATAGAAAGTATACAGTCATTTTACCTTTTACTTAAAAAGCTGAATGCTTTTGGTGCAATAAAATGAATAAAAAATACCAGAGCAAGAGAAAATATTGTGAATAATATCTTGAATGTGTACATTAACTACATAAGTGTGACAAGTGGCAACTCTTGAGGCCGGGTCTCACATTGGCCTTCCCGTGTGTCTCTACAGGGCAATCCGCCCAATCCTGCCTGCCATGACTTCATTGTTCCTATATATGGATGGTGCGGGAGACTGCCCATTACTGCCCTGATGCTAGGGGGTGCTATCTGCAGCTCCAACCTTCAATACACCACAGCCCATGCCTTACAGATGGCATCCAGATTAATATTACTCCCAGTCTGAGACAGGAGCAAAGTGCGTCTAAAGTTGGGCTCCACACACACACACGCACACCACCTCCCCTCTCACAGGAGGCATCTTCCATTCCACCCCTTTCTCACTGGGGCCTCTGACATACTGCTGATTACTGAGCCACACTCCACTGCCCTGCTCCTCCTTGAGCAGCCCCTCTTGGGCCATCAGGATTTGTTGCTTGCATACTGGCCTTGCCACACACAACCTTTGGCTCCCATGAGTTCCCTACTCTACGTGGTCTGGCCTTATGCCAAACACTGGACTAAATGTGCCCCAAGCCTCTCAGCAGCACAACTTCTCACAGGGCTGGCCCTTGCATCATCCTTCAAGTTTACTCTCATTTGACTCTATTCATTGTGCCCCTTGGGCTGTCCTTCATGCCTACTCCAACTTCAGGCCTACTCAGCCCCCCCACATGCACAGCCCTTCAAGCCTACTTGCATTTCAGCCCTACTCTGTGCAGGGCCTCCTAATGCTCTCCACTCTACCCCCTCTGGGGTTTCTGGGGCTTTGTATCCCTGCTGGGCTCAGGGACCTACATGTGGACATACCTGACCCCCACTACTTCCCCAGCTGCCTCCAAAACCCATCCGAAGGTGGGGGCTGGTGTTACAGAGCCCCTCCTCACCTTTCACCAGTGATGTAACTGGCCTGTGGTCTCCTCCACCACCAGGAGCCCCACCAGGCCACCCTTCCCCAGCAGGGTGCAGTTTTTGGTTATGCCCAGGACCAGGAGCCTCCAAACCATCCCCATAAGCTCCTGCCCTTACCTCCAAGGTTGTTCCTGCTGCAGCTCAGCTATACAATGTTTCTGCCTCCCCTGGCCACAGCAAATTGCAGCTTTTATATGTCTTGTTCAAAATGGCTGCCCTCATCAGGCACCTGGTAGCTGCCTGCCTCTGGCCTTAAAGTAGCAGGCACCCAAAGGTGCCCTGCCACAAAAAGATATATGCACGTTGTATAACATTTTCTTTGTCTGCAAACCCACTATAAAAACATTCATGAGATTCCCCCTCACTCTAATTTACATCCTTGTATACATCCCAAATAACCACTACACCTTCTGGCTCAAATACACAAAGACTATTGTCATGTCCTCTCTAAGACTTAATTTATCGATAGGGATCTGCCAAAATTGAGGAGGCAGGTGGCCAATTTTACAGGCCAACCACAGGGCTGACCACCACTTCCTTGGGCTTATTGTAGTGCTCCCCTCCCCCCAGCCTCTGATTGGCTGAGGGGACCTGGTGGCCCTGCCCCTTGCCACTGATTAGCCAAGAGGGCTGTTCATCATGCAGGCACACCCCCTCACTACTGATTGGTGGAGAGTGGTGGGGCAACTTGACTGGCAATCCTCTAAGCCAATCTGCAGCTTTGAGGCCACGTCAGCATTTTATTTGTAGTAATTTTTTTTTTATTTTGCAGATGCCATGAACAATTCCCAATTTTGCAGTTTGCACAAAATCCGCAAAACTCTGAATTAAGTATGTCCCTATATATCCACTCTCAAAGGAACTCTGAGATGGCAACTTCTGACAAAGTGGTTCTTTTTTTCCAGAAAATGCTGATTTGTCAAAACTGAAACTTCTATGTAGAGTGTAGCAATTTGATTAAACTTTCAAAGGGAAAAATGTTTCAAGGCCAGGTTGGAACTTCTGGTCAAAAAAGAGTGACTAGACCTCTGGAATAATGAGGTGGTCAGGCAGCTTGTATGAGAAACCAGACTTAGGTTCAAGTTCCTCTTCTGTGTGATTCAAAGCTGGGTTTCTTATATTTTGTGTAAGTGGGATGGGCTTCTCATTTTTTTTTGTATAATGAATTGATATCAATTGGGCTGGAGAGCAAGAGGAAGGCTGATTGTATACTTCAGTGTGTATGGAACTCACTTGAGACTGTGGAAGACAAAAGCCCAAGAGTCCTATGAGGTTTGATCAAGACTGCAGGGCTTAAAAAACAGCAAGTTTTATCATTTACTGACATGTTCCATAGCCCATTGAAGTCAAATACTTCCATTTCATGGGAACGTATGGCTTGAAGGGATTTACCTATGTCTCTAAGTCCAGTTTTTTGTATTTTCAGGTAACCATTTGTATAAAAGCATTGACAGTAATGTCCACTCCAGACCCTCTCACACACCTCAGACAGAAAGCACCCTAGGTGTACATGTGTGTATATTATATAAAAAACTCACAATGTGCTATAGGTAAAGAACAAGAGAGAGACAAAGGCTCTGCCAATCCCTTTGGCCACTGGAATAACAAATTAAAATAGGGATCTACCAAACGTGTGATTTCATGGATTCTGTGAAATCCGGCATTGCCTGTGAAACCCAGGCAATGCTCGCAAAATCTGCTAGGGAAAAAAAAGAACTTAGCAAAATCCAGCAGTCCTCAGTGAACTGTGGCAGCCTGGCAAAGCAGGGAAGCAGGAAAGGGAGGGCTACCTGTTTGAAGGGTGGTGGGCAAGATGGCTGCCACTTCTGCTCGTCACCATTGATTCATAGTTCCATAGTTTCATAGTTGGTAGGGTCAGAAGGGACCTAAGCAGATCATCAAGTCCGACCCCCTGCCATGGCAGGAAAGGATGCTGGGGTCAAACCACCCTGACTAGGTGATTATCTAGCCTCCACCCCCAGGGTAGGAGACAGCACCACTTCCGTTGGAAGTTGGTTCCAGATCCTAGCCACCCTGACTGTGAAGTAGTGCTTCCTGAATCTACTCTCAGTCAACTTATGGCTGTTATTCCTTGTTACTCCTGGTAGAGCTCGGGGGGAACAGGGACTCTCCCATTGCCTGCTAGTCCCCCTTGGCAAGTTTATAGACAGCCACCAGATCCCCTCTCAGCCTTCTCTTGTGAAGGCTGAACAGGTTCAGGACCTATAGCCTCTCCTTTTAGGGCCTGCCCTGCTGCCCCCTGGTCATGTGAGTGGCCCTCCTATGGACCCTCCTGATGCTGTCCACATCCCTCCTGAAGTGTGGTGCCCAGAACTGGATGCAGTACTCCAACTGTGGCCTGACCAATGTTGCAAAAAGGGGGAGGATCAGCTCCTTGGACCTGCTTGAGATGCATCTGTGGATGCATGACAAGGTGCAGTTAGCCCTACTGACCGTGTCCCCACATTGATGGCCCATGTTCATCTTGGAATCAACAGTGACTCCAAGATCCTTTTCTGCCTCTGTGCTGATGAGAAGGGAGTTCCGCAGCATGTAGGTAAGCTGCTGGTTCTTCCTCCCCAAGTCAGTATTGAAACCCATCCTATTCTCATCCGCCCATCTCTGTAACCTGTCCAGATCAAGTTGTAGCCTGTCCCTCTCTTCTTGCATGCCCACTTCTCCCCACATCTTAGTGTCATCCATGAATTTGAACAAGGTGCTTTTCATCCCGCATGCAAGTCGCTGATGAAGATGTAGAACAGTGCAAGCCCGAGGACTGAGCCCTGGGGAACCCCACTGCCCATACCCCTCCACGTCAAAAATGACCCATCCACCACCACTCTCTGAGTGCAGCCCTCTAGCCAATTTGTGACCCATCTGACTGTGTAGGCATCAACACTGCAGTCGCCTAATTTTTTTATGAGAATTGTGTGAGAGACAGTGTTGAAGGCCTTCCTAAAGCCCAGGAAGACTACATCGACACCTGTGTCTCAGGATTTTGTGACCTGGTCACAGATGGCAACCAGGTTGGTCTGACAGGACCTGCCTCTAGTGAACCCATGTTGATTTCCCCTAAGCATAATTTCCCCTGCTGGTCCCTTGCAGATGTGCTCCTGGATAATTTTCTCAAAGAGCTTTCCCATGACCTAGGTAAGAATAATGGGTCTATAGTTTCCTGGGTTCTCTTTCCTCCTTTTTTTGAAAATGGGGACCACATTGGCCCTTTTCCAGTCCTCTGGCACCTCGCCAGAGCACTACGAGTGCTCATAAAGCTGTGCCAGGGGTCCTGCAATGACCTCTGCCCATTCCCTCAGCACTCTGGGGTGGAGATCATTAGGACCTGCTGATTTGAACATGTCCAGTCCCACCAGAAGTTCCCTGACTAGGTCCTCACTGACCCTGGGCCTGGCCGTGCCTCCCCTGGGTCCATTCGGGATCATGGTGGGGCGGATGTCCCAGTCCCTGCTCAAAAAAATGGAAGTAAAGAATGTATTAAAGAGGTTAGTTTTGTCATTTGGTGTGACTACCAGATTATCAGATGTGTCCTGCAAAGGCCCCACATTACTCAGTACCTTCTTTTTACCCCCTATGTAGTTAAAAAGAGAGAGCTGCCAATCATAGTTTCATAGTTAGTAGGGTCGGAAGGGACCTGAGCAGATCATCAAGTCTGACCCCCTGCCAAGGCAGGAAAGAGTACTGGGGTCAAACAACCCCAGCAAGGTGATTGTCAAGCCTTGTCTTAAAGACCCCCAGAGTAGGAGCCAGCACCACTTCGCTTGGAAGTTGGTTCCAGATCCTAGCCTCCCTGACAGTGAAGTAGCACCTCCTGATGTCTAATCTGAATTTACCCTCTGCCAGCTTGTGACCGTTATTTCTAGTCACTCCTGGTATTGCACGGTGAAACAGGGACTCCCCCAATGTCTGCTGGTCCGCCCTGACTAGTTTGTAACAGGCCACTAGATCCCCCCTCGGCCTTCTCTTATGGAGGGTGAACAGGTTCAGGTCCCATAGCCTGTCCTTGTAGGGCCTGCCCTGCTGCCGCCTGATCATGCGAGTGGCCCTTCTCTGGATCCTCTCCATGTTGTCCACATCCCTCCTGAAGTGTGGTGCCCAGAACTGGATGCAGTACTCCAGCTGCGGCCTGACCAGTCCTGCATAGAGGGGGAGTATCACCTCCCTGGACCTGCTTGAGATGCATCTGTGGATGCATGACAAGGTGAGGTTGGCCTTCCTGACTGCATCCTCACACTGCCTGCTTATATGCATCTTGGCATCAATGATGACTCCAAGATCCTTTTCTGCCTCTGCACTGATGAGATGAGAGTTCCCCAGCCTGTAGGTATGGTGCTGGTTCTTCCTCCCTAGGTGCATCACCTTGCACTTGTCAGTGTTGAATCCCATTCTATTCTCGTCCGCCCACCCCTGTAGCCTGTCTAGGTCTGACTGTAGCCTATTCCTTCCTTCTAACGTGTCCACATCCCCCCACATCTTAGTGTCATCAGCAAATTTGAACAGGGTACTCTTTACCCCCTCATCACTGAAGAAGATGTTGAACAGTGCGGGCCCGAGGACTGAGCCCTGTGGAACCCCACTGCCCACATCCCTCCAGGTCGAAAATGACCTGTCCACCACCACTCTCTGGGTGCGGCTCCCCAGCCAGTTGGTGACCCAATTGACTGTGTAGGTGTTGACACCACGGTCCCCCAGTTCCTTAATGAGAATGGGGTGAGAGACAGTGTTGAAGGCCTTCCGAAAGTCCAGAAAGACTATGTCCACAGCTACCCCTGCATCTAAGGATTTGGTGACCTGGTCATAGAAGGCCACCAGGTTGGTCTGACAGGACCTGCCTCTAATGAACCCATGTTGGTTGCCCCTAAGCATAATCTCCCCTGCTGGCCCCTCGTGAACATGTGCCAGAATAATTCTCTCAAAAAGCTTACCCAGGATCAAGATAAGACTAACTGGCCTATAGTTCCCTGGGTCCTCCTTCCTCCCGTTTTTGAGGCCCTGCCCCTCTCCAACAATCAGTGGTGAGGGGCAGGACTACATGACAGACAGCCCTTTCAGCCAAGCAGTGGTGAGGAGCAGGGCCACATGATAGGAAGCCGCTGGCACCAATCAGCAGTGAGGAGTACAGCCACTGGGGCCCCTTGGCTGATCTTAGGCATGGGGGGGCACTGTGCCCTGTCCACAAAATGGCTGCCCAGACCTGCATTCTGCCTGCAAAATTGGGGTATAGTTCCTGCATGTTATTTAGGTCCCTAGTTAGGAGAAGGATCATGTAAGCAAAAAGCTAAACAGTCTTTGACATCTGAACTGGAGAAAAATTCCTTAATGACCTTAAATCCAGTGATTATTTTGACTCTGAGCAAGTGAGCAAGGCCTACCAGCCAGGTACCTACGAGGCTTCCACATACCAGAAGGAACACTAATTCGCCTGAGCCAGTCTCTCACCTCTAGCCAATACCAATATCCAAAACTTCAGAAGAAGGTGGGGGAAAACTTTCTTCCTGGCCTATGCAGACAACCAACAGAAACTTTGAAGCATGGAGTTACCAGGTATACCGCATCTAGAAAGCATTTCTTTCCTATTACTTTAATTCCAGCAGAATCTGGAGCAGCTTTTGAATGCTGTAATGGGAGCCAGAAAGGGTACAAAATACTGGAAGGTGGTGCGATTCAGGACATAGGCAATAATAATTTCCATACATTTGTAGAGGCATATGACTCCTTTTATACTGAATTAACTGGGATATCTAAAGACAAACAAAGGGTTAATGTAATCAACTCTGGTTTAGGAACCAAAAGAAAAATATTAAAATAATGACTCAGAGAAAGTAATTTATATGCATTCTTCTTTTTTTCTAGACATGCAGAAAGAAGGCATAGATCATTGAAGAATAATTTATCAAAAAGCCCTGTTGTAAATAGAAAAGGGGAAAAAAGAATTAAACCTGCCATTTTGAAAAATGTCCTTTCAATGTACAGTTTTGAAAAATGCTGTTTCAGTGTGCAAAATGGTGCACTGGAGTCTAGAGTTAAAGGAACGTTTAGAAAGAATAGAAAGGTTTTCAAGAAAAAAATCATTTTCTGTGTAACCTAAGAACCCCTAGCCTGCAATCAAACTTGTTAATATATAATAAATAATCCAGTAAAGAGGATAAACTTGCTTGTATTGAATAATATGGATAACAAGCAGTTTCAAGCTTCTACAAAAGTCCTTGTTCCTTGTACAATATGGTTTCTTCTGGTGATTACCACTCCCTTACTGCTTTAGCATTATTGATCCTTCCCCTCTCAGGGCCTGTCCCCACGAACGGGAATACGTACTTTGTGTTGCCGCAGAGACTTTTGAGGCATCACAAAATCTACATGGTGCATGTGAATTTGTTCATCTTGTTGCAAAATTATACAGCGGGAACTCCTGGTATCTAAAAAAAAAATGGAGCAAAACAAAAGCGGCACAGCACATGTGGCTTCAGCATGTGCCACCTGAAACCAGAGCATGGCCAGCCAGAGCCACATTCTGGCTGCCAGCCAGGCTCTGTGTGCCCAGATCACCACCACTGCAGCCCCGGAAGCCCCCTAGGACCCCAGGTAAGGCTGCTGGGGCCAGCTCAGGTACTGGCCCCAGCCTCCCTTACCCCATCCGAGGCAATTTGCTGCGTGCCAGGGTATTGTGTGAAGAGTCATTCCTCGGGGACAACTAGCAGCAGCATAAGTATGTGCCACCACTATTTGTCACTGGGGAAACGTATGTTCCTGCTTGTGGGGACATGTCCACAGTTGCTAGGACCAGTACCCCAGACTTACTAGAAAGTTCTCACCTCTCACAAGAAATTCATAAAAAAGAAGCCATATTACCCTGCTCTAGAAGACTGAATATTTCTCAACAGGGAAATCACAGGTTTCTGTTTATAAGAGAAAAGCATTCCTGCTTCAAAATTATTCACCATGTTCATATTGAACTCTTCAGTAAGATGTACAACATGCACCAACTTCTAATGCAGATTTTCAAAATGGGAAGCATTATGACAGATTACTAAATCCCTGTTAAAGCACTGAAATTTTGGTCTGGTTGTCAAATGTGATGAACAACCAGCAGCACAAGCAACCTTTCATGTGTCTAGAACTGGTAGATGAACTAGGATTCTAGGCTGAGGGTACAGCAGTTAGGGATGTTTTCCAGTGAAACTGAACTGGGAAAATTCTTGTTTGCCCAAACCAAAATGTTTAAAATGAATGTTTTGACAATATCCAGCAAGACTTCATCAGGTTTTCAGAAAAAATGCTTCTATTCCTGCCTACTCTTCTGACCAGCTGCTGGAAGACTGGCTTAGCAGAGTCTGTGACTCCAGGGCAAGCCTCCCCATGAAGGCTACATTCAGGATGTGGAACCCAGGGTTTCTAGAGGCTCAAGACTGGCATTAGGGCTCTCAGCATTTCCAGGCTTCTAGGCTCCCTGAGTCCACTTGGGTTGATAGGGAGCGAGGTGCATACACTTCACATTGCTGCATGTGGGCTGCAGCAATAATCTTAGACTCCCAGGCTCAGTTCCATTTAGAAATTTTCAAAATGAGCTGATTTTATTTTCCTGTTTATGGGGAAAATTGGAAGTTTCGATTTTTGGTTGGTTAGAATATTTTTCCCCCTAGAACAATAGAATGGGAATTCCAACTTCCAGCATGGTCTGATTAACCTCATGCTTGGTTTACTTTGAGAGAAAGACCTCCAGCTTTAACCTTAACCATCATGTTATATGGAACCCAACTTTTTCTACTGCTTTGTTCACTCAGCAGAAGGATGGTATTTGCAGTTCAGTCTAGCCCAGAGACTTCAAACAAGATTGCACTAGGTACTGTATTTAGAGTAAGAAAGCATCTCTACCTCTAAAAGCTTACAGACTGACAAAGAGGGGGAGAAAGAAAGTATTATTATCCTCACTCCGCTGAAGGGAAGCCAAGAAAAAATGACTTAGAAGATCACACAAAGCCTGCGTTTATATATATTCTTTGTCTCTCTGAAAAGCCTCATCTACACCAATGACAAGAGACTTAAGAAACAAGCTTTACTTTTGTATCTCCTGTTTTCCCATGTATCACTGACTGGGTAAAATTCTATGGAAGCATTACATTCAAATCAACAAGGAGTTATTACTTCCCCAAGGTTATCCTGAAAGTTTTATTATCAGTGACACAGAAGCAACCGTTGCAAAAGCAATATGGCAAATACACATGTGTATTACGAGTTTGTATGTGGTCTGAAGCTCAGTTACTTTGGATAGTGAATCAGCTGTAGTTCTGATAATGCATTTTAAAACTGGATCCAGGTCACATCCCATCGAAGACTTAAGTACAGAACTGTTAAAAATTCTAGGAATCCAATTGCCATTGTTGACTAGAAGAGAGAGCTGTTTGAGTAGGGTATTAGTCTGCAAATATAATGATGAAGCATTACTAGCAAACACAAACATGTAAGAACATTTAGGATTCAGTCCTGAATATATTGAATAGCAAAATTCCAATCGATTTCTATTCTGTTGGAGCAGGCTTTTAAAAATGATTCATTTTACAGAATGAAAAATACACAGTGAAAGCAAAAGGGTCCTTTAAAAACACTGGACCTTTTAAAATATAAAACTCATGTGAAAATATTAGAAAATGACATCACTATTTTTTTCTCTAAAGAGTTCACAACTAAAAGGCATTGGGAAGGCATTTGATATGTTTCATGGAATTTTTTTTCACTACTGTTCCAGAGCATAGAATATAATACTCATGGTGTTATATTATAACAAAAGGCAGGATAGAGATACACCTTATAGACTAACTAAATAAGATGTATATAGACCACAAGCATTTCTGAACTGAAGTTCACTTTATCAGATATTATATTCTAATACCAGGCAGAGCTAAACAATAAAACCTGTATATTCATATATAGATGTTTCTGTCCCAAATGACACCTTACAACTCTGCAGATGCATATTCACACACTTGTGCATACACATGCAGATACACATACCAGCAGAGTTGACCCGAGCAGGGTGCAGGGCCTGGGGCAAATCAGCCCATGTGGGGCCCCACCTCTGCTCTGGTTCTGGACCTGAAGAAGCAGCGGTGGCAACGGTGGTGGCGGTGGTGGGGAGGTAGCAAGCAGCTGGATGCGGAGCCGCCGCCCCACTCCGCCGCTGCTTCGCAAAGTGCAGCCCTCAGGGCAGTCACCCAATTCACCTCCCACTAGGGACAGGTCTGCACACCAGTGTGCACATACAGAACTACTCCAAGCAGAGCCATTATTACCAAAGAAGAATGGATGATTCCACATAATCCACTGAGTCCCTTTCTTTGTCCAGATGCTACTATGTTATTGTCGCAGTACACTGAACTGCCTGCTCCTAGAGAAGGACAGGTGTTGGTTGCTGGGGCAACCACAAGGGTCAGCTGACTGGAAGGGGGCAGGGCCTGGCCTATATAAACAGCCTAGGCTGAGGCCAAGCAGGCAGTTCTCCTCTGGCAGCTGAGGGAGTAGGAGCTCTGTGGAAGCAGGCAGTTCCCCACTAACATTGAAGAGTGAAGGAGCTCTGCGGGAGTGTTGCGGCCTGTAGGAACTAGATGGCCTGAACAGCTTTGGTTGAGGACTGGGTGGAGCAAACCCTGGTAGGGTTTTGAATGATGGCAAGCCTGAGGGCTTAGAAATTGTGTTTTAGCCAGATAGCTTAGAGTTTATGTTGCAGCCTAGGGGCTTGAGTTTTCGGTTGTTTGTTATTACACCGGAGGACCGGGTGAGGCTGTAGGGGTTGGAGGAGGCCTTGGGAGCTCCCCAGTAGAGTGGGGGGGTTCCTGGTGCTGGAGAGGGTGCTGCATTTTGGGGTGTCCTGACCCCGGTCCTAGGGTGGACAGCTTCGGGAGGAGCCCAGTGTGGGTGTAGGCAAGAAGCCCCAGTGGGGCATAGGACCCAGAAAGGGGATCTGGGGGCCAGGTAAGGCCAAGGCCACCTGAGCCCCAATTGTGGGAAAGCCCCAGTGGGGCATAGGACTTGGAAAGGGGTCCTGAGGGCCAAGTAAGGCTGAGGCTGCCTGAGCCCTATTGAGCGCGGGAGACAGGCCCCAGCGCGGGCGAGGCGTGAGCGCGGGGCCCGGAGTTTCGGGTGTGCTGTCTTAATCCAGGCCCTGCCTCCAGTAATGCATCTTAAGGCACCGTGCCAGGGAGGGATAGAAAGGCAGCCTCCCTTCAATATTACCAGCAAAGATGTGGTGGGCAAGATATCAAGGGTGCATTAAATCCCGATCTGGCACGGTCAGAAGGGGGCACTAGGGGCGGTCATGGCACCCCAGGCCCCGTCCCTGTCAGTTATACAATAATCCAAAAGGATATGGCAGATAAAGGAAAAGTTCTAGGCTTAGAGTGAGAACCACCCTATCCTTCCCACATTGTTAAACCAAGGCAGGTTTTCACTTTATGATGGGAAGTCCTGGTGAGGGGAAATTTTAAGAGCTGCTGGGTGCATCTACACAAGATGTTTACCGTGGAGCTGCCTAATTAGTTCTGCAGTAAAGTCTCTTCATCTATATGTGCAGCCCTATTAGGTTGCAACAAACTAATAAATGCCACTGTAGGTTAGTACTTGTAAATTCAAGTACGGCACTATCCTATGGTGACATTATTTGCTGTGCAGCAACACTGACAGAGATGGCTGGGACACAAAAGTGCCTCACTGTGTGGCCTACCAACTAGCCCCCACACTGAAACATACCTTGTGCCTCAGAAAGCACACTGAGCCAGGTCAGAGCAGCCCTGGGCTGGCAGGCTGAACCCTGGTCATGTGTAAACATGGCACCTGTGAGCAATCAACTCTGGTGCAATATGCACTAGTGTTCATTGCTTCACGTTTTAATTGCACATGTAGATGCACCCACTGAGGGTAGATGTATATCTACACCACTTTCCCAATGCAACCTGTCAGAGATGCTCCTAAGCATACCCTGCCCACCCACTCCCTGACCCACATGAGAAACCCAGAAAGTCCTCCCACAGTTACTCTTGAGATCTTGACTTTTGGCAGGTCTGAGAGTGCCAACTGGGGATGTCCCTGGAGTGCTTTCACAAGGACATTTCTGAGTTTGGCACATGTGAACATGAGCAGGTGGGCAGGGTGTATGGTGGGTGGGGCGGGGGTTCCCTGCTAGACATGTTGGGGGTACAATGTCCACATACTCTGAGTTATATAGAGCCCTTTAGTATTGATTTCAGCCTTTCTACAACTCGGATAGTTGAGCAAAAGTTTCATGGCTCCTCACTTTTTCCAAGGATCTTTGCTTTATTTCCCCAGCAGCCTCCCTTCTGCCAGTGTGTACATCAAGCTGCTAAGAAGCTGCAGTTAGCACGTGGAAGAGTGCAAGGTTTGACACCTCGTATCTTGGAAGACAATAGCTTTCTTCCTCTGCAAATTAATTTTAATAACTGTGGCTAGTTTGCTGTGAGTTGAATAGTTTTGCATGAACACACACAATTAAATTAATATGCAAATGTCCTGGTCCCTTAGAGAATACTAAGGAGTATTCTTTGTAACAGATGAAACAAGAGGAAAGGAAGAAGGGGTAAAAAAGGCCCCAACAATCCCAGAAAAGAATCTTATTCAACAGGGTGGGATTTTTTTTTCTTTAGACTAAGACCAATTGAAAGGGGATTCAAGCCTGACTGAAACAATGCCTGTTGATGAAGCAGAAATAAAGACGGAAGAGAAGCCATTGGAGATAAAGGAAGGAGGAAAAGACTGTTTCTGGAGCATCCCAAGTTGTTAAAAACTGACCTCAACAAGTCTAAATCTTCACAAAGGTGGCATTTACTGTGTCAGGCCACACAAAGGTTCCCATTCTTCCCTTGACTGTGGGGACCAGCTCTTTCTGCTGCCCTGTTTGAGCAAGGGTCTGAGACAATTAGTGCAGACTCTGGCCCCTCACCCTCAAGCTGTCAATCAGTTTCCCAAGCAGATGGACTGCAGAACAAGAAAAGATGGTTTCCAAGTTGTTTTTTTCCTCCAGCTCTACCTTTCATAGCTATGTGGTGGGAGCCCATGGGAATGCTGACCCTGCGGAGAGGGTGTCAGACTCCCTGAAAGCAGACACTTCTGCTGCACTGAGCATTCTTAAATCCCATCAGGACTCTCTTTGTACTGATGGGAAATGAAAGGGAAAGCAAGGCCTGGCTTTCCAGAAGCTTGCGTTCTACAATGTGCTCTGTGCTACCAAAGACATTCTGTGATGCAACAAGAAGCTGGAACAATTCAAGAGTTACTAAGCCATTTTAATATGATCTCTTCCAGCAGACTCTGGGGGGTGAACAAAAATGACAACTAGGAAGCTAGACAGATGTATATGCAGACAAAAATTTGGGTGTATACAGTGGTAGCTAACTAGTTAAATTGTAAGTTAGGTATACACAAGACATTACAAGGAAACAAAAGGAAGAAAAAGCAAGTAGCTCAGCAGCATAACCATGCAAAGAAGAAAAGAAATGTAGTTAAAGGTAGCCACTGTGGGTTAAATAAATTAGGATATGACTGTTACTAGGATCCTTACTTTAAAACAGGGGTAGGCAATGTTTTTTGGCCAGAGTGCTGAAAAAAACCACAATATCTACCTTGGAAGGTGCGGAAGTGCTGGCATGCCAGAAAAACAAAACAAGGGCTGGGAGTACATGGCAATATGTACTGCATAGTGTTATAGTTAATCATCATAAATGTTGCCTTTTTTTTACAGTAGATACCAGATTTTCTGAATATTGTAAACCTAGTGACAATACATCAAACTTCTGATACTCCCTTTGATCTTGTGTATTTGTTTTTTGTGGGTCCCCACACAACAGCCCCTCAGCCCTGCTCCTGCCCCTTGCCCCCCACCCAAAGCTCCTGCCCCCAGCCTGGGCTCCGTGGCTATCAGCAGCTACCCAGAACTTGGGCTGGCTGCAGCCGGGAAGCTGCAAACAGCTGCTGTCTCCCGGCCCCAGGCTTCAGGAAGGCAGCAGGTGCCAGCACTGCGCCCATTGGGGCAGGGGCACTGAGGCAGCAGCTGTTTGCTGCCTCCCAGCTGCAGCTGGCCCAGGTTTTGGGGTAGCTGCTGCCAGCCACGGTGCCAGGGCTGCTTGCAGCAGGGCTTGTAGCCTCCCAGACACTGGCTGGGAGCAGCCCGAGTCCCGAGCTGGCAGCAGCTACCTAGAACCAGGGATGGCAGTGGCGTGCCGAGGAAAATGGCCTCGCGTGCCATGCTTGGCACATGTGCCAGGGGTTGCGGACCCCTGCTCTAACACAATGAACCCATTGCAGATCACTGATGGGTGGGTCCCCAAAAGCAATTGGAGATTATATATGGTTTATTGCTGAGGACAGTTTGGGTAAGGATTTCCTTGCTTTACACAGCCACACAAGGAATTGAGGGCCCAGGTATGTACTTTCCAAAACCCCTGCAAGGCGTCCTTGTATCTTTGGTCTATGCATGTCTTGGATGGGGAGGTGACTTTTATGTTGCCCCTGCAACTGGGAACCAAACATATAAAAAGGGGGACAGAAGCTATTCCTACTTCTTCTACTATAGGGTGGCAGGGATAACCAGGACTCTCAGGGATATATGTCATCCCCTCCTCAGGGCAAGATGCAATGCCTTAGCATTGCCCTTGCACACTGACTGAGAATTGTCTACTATGACTGCTGCCAACCCAGGCATCCTGACTACATCAATTTCACTGTTCTGGCTCAGGACAAGAATGAGAACATTGCCAAAAAAGGGATTGAAATTTATCCAGGAGAATCTCTCAGTCTGATAAGTGCACAGATTTCATCTCAGGATTACATTTAAAGAAAAAAATCAATTCCCATTATTAGTTACTTGAACAAGCGATCAGCTGGCGTGCTGCGAGTTATGGGATCAGTTCCTTAAAGCATTTTGGCTCATGTAGACCATTAAACTGGATGAGACAAAGAATTTTCTGACATCTCATTTGCTTGTCAAGATCCAGTTGTATTTCCACTTGTAAGGTTTCCAATAATGCTACTCACAAGTCTTCAAAAATTAGGAGTCATGCTCCAAGAATCCTAAAAATATCTTAAGAATCATGACATAAAAATAATACTAAAATAAGAAAAGTCTGATTCTTTTTATTTGCTTTATTGTTTTAAGTCTGTAGGGTGAAGATTTCCAAACTTCTGCTGGGCAGCCATAAAAAAAATTTTTTTTTAAAGGAAAGCTGGTATTATCATGGAATTTGCATCATCACCAGGCTCTGAGGCTTCAAGAAATGGTCTGAATACAGAAAGTCTTGTAATAAAATTTTTAAATTTGGCAGCACTCTTTTTCTAGCCACAGTTGGTCCTTTTCCTAGAATCTTCTAACATGTATGAACCAACTTCTTCCCTGTCTTTGTAGAGACAGGGCAATAGTGGTGCCCTCATCTCTCCAGCTTTTTGCTATACCATGCTATAAGGGATTATTGGTGTTTTAGGCATTGTACCTGGTACCTGAGTGCAGGGGCAGATTCAGAGGCATGCAGGGAGTGCAACTGCCCCCACCCCACTCTATCTGTGTGGTGTATGGACAGTGAACTTTCTGAGCTCACTGATTGTCAATGCTTCTCCTGTCCAGAGCTATGCCAAAGCAGCTCTAGAACCCAGAGACTGAATGCCACCACTTTCCTCCTTCCCTTGCCCCCTTGCCCACTGCCAAAAAGTTGGGGGAAGTGATTTACCTCCTGGGTTCCAGGGCTGTGCCAAAGTAACAGCTCCATCTGGGAGCTGCACTGACAAGCTAGTGAGATCAAAGGGCAACTATACACATGCAGTGAGGCTGCTTTGATCCACTGCAACTATAGCACGCTACAGCAGACTCCAGCATCTCGTGTATCAGCATCCCTGAACCCAGTACCATAGCAAAGGCGGGGAGGGGGAAGGGGTGAGCAGGGCAACCATCCTGAGCACCAAAACAAAGGGGTGCCAACAGGCACTGCTCCTCTGGAGCGGGGTGTGGGATGGAGCCATGAGTGGCTCATTTGGAGGGGTGCAGAGTCGGCGGGAGGGCAGCTCCCACCACTGCATGCACTCCCGGGCAAGCGTGTGCCCCCTGGATCTGTACGCACAGGTGTAGGCTGTTGCTGAGGGCTTTGCACTGGGTTCCAGAATTCGTTGCTACGATACTGCCTGAACTGAAAGATGGCAGTGGGGGTGCTTTAACAAGTCGTTGAATGAGCTTTAGTTAAAGCGCCCCCACTGTCATTTTATCAGCGTGGGGACACTGATACACAAAACGCTGGAGTCTGCTGGAGTGCCAAAATTACCACATTGAACAAGCTTTAGTTAAAGCACCCCTGCAGCCATTTTCAATGCAGGGAGGCTGATACACAAACTGCTCCAGGCGCTTTAATTACAGCAGCTCTGGGAGCCACTCTAACTAAAGCACTCCCTACCCCCACTCCCAGAACATGTGTATAAATGCCTAAAGAGCTTGCTGTGCATGCACTGCACAACCAAAGAGGGGGTCCACTATGGTTGTGTTTGAAGGTTTGAAGTGGCAGTTTGAAGTGGCAGTAGGGATTTCTTGGTTTAATGATTTTCTGTGGATGTAGGGGACTGGACTTGCAATAAGGATGTCCCTCAGACTTCAGTATTCCTACATCTGAATCCTCGTACATATACATACACATGCATGCACATGCCTGCAGGTCCAGATGAGCACTTCTGCTTTGGAGACTCTCAGAAGAGGGTAACTTAGTTATTGAATAATATTAGTGATAGTGTTAGTAATCACCCCCAGAGATAAAGACTCCACAGTCCAATGCATGGTACAAATGAGGGAAAAAATGATCTGTGCGCCAAAAAGCTCATAAACTTAGTGTAAGACAAGAAACAACATATAAATGCAACAGACAGATGACTATGGGCAGAAACAATGAAATACTGTATTTACTCGGATACAAAATGAGATCTTTTCCCCAAATAAGAATGGGGAAGAAAGTCCTTCATCTTATATTCAGATACAAGAAAACCACATTAAATATGTTGTCTGTCATTAAACTTATGTCAATAGCAGCATGAGTTCAGTAATGGAAACCAGCTATGACATTGATTAAATGCAGCCAACACTGAGTATAACTATAAAACACATGGCCCACATTAGGCAAACGTACTAATGGGAACCTTTGTGTGTGTGTGTGTATGATTCTCAAAAAATGGACAGATGTTATCTCAGGAGAGAATGAGCTCTGAGCCTGGAGGTACTACAATACCAGGCCAGCACTTAAGAGAGGCCAGAGTAAGCTCCAACACCCTCCTCGGTGCTAAAAATGCTAATGGAAACCTTCCATAAGAATACATTAAGACAACTCATTTGAATAAGCTATATAGTACTGCCCATCACACACAGTCCCCTTCAGCACCAACTCTTTTTCAAGTCACGATAATCCACTACACTGAATACATCTTGATTTTCTTTTTATTCCTACAGGTGACTGTACCTGTCTTTCCCATTTCAAATGATACCTTTTTCTTCACCAGCCTTAAATGTCTGGCAAATATCACCAAATGCGGCCCTAAACAGTTCACCCAGAATTCCTCTGTTGTCCCCTCTATCAGCCTGTTGCATATGATTAGTGTGGCCCTACCCTCCATGAGATGAAGCTGAACCAGGTTGCCCTGCACCTCATCTGTATATAAATTTTTCCAGGATCCCAAGACTCATGACAAGAACACCCAGTTCCAATTATAAGTAGGGGGTTAATTAGCATGTGGATCCTTTATGGGGGTATCTGAAGTACACATACATACTAAGCAGTGCTGAGCTATGAGGTCACCCTGGCTTGAAATGCTGCTGACTTTGCTGAGGACAAGCCCAATTAACTATGGTAAATCATCAGACTTTTTGCTTTGGAGTAATTTTATGCATAGCTTGCCTAGCTTGGGAAATACCAGGACCATGATGGTGGCCAGGGAAATACCCTGACTGAGATAATGTAATTAAAATGGCACTGTGTAGTGAAGGGTTGCACCTCTGTCTACTTGTGGAGAGGAGTCCCTAGGAGAACCTCCATAGTTAGCTTCCCACTGGCCAGCTTCTAGGGGGGAGGATCTTGACTACATGCTGACTTTATGGAAATGAAAGACTCCTCCCTAGCTTGCTCCTGTGGCCATCTGGCTGAGGGCAAACCAAACTTAGGGGCATCCAAACTCCAAGCTTTTGGGCTTGGGCCTGCACATAGGATGCCCACCAAAGGACTTGGAAGCATCTGAAGCCTCAGGTGGAGGTGAAGAATGTTTGCTGGAAGCAGGGCCACATTTGGTTCTTGAATGACTCATGGATTTGGAATTGATTTGGCTGATTGGACTTGGAACATGAAAACATATCCTTAAAGAAAAAGAAAAGTTTGCACTGTATGTAAGTAGGTACCAAAGTTCTGTTTAAAAGTGTGTTTATAGAGTACGTCTGCTAAAACTTGCAGCAGTTTCAAGAAAAGAAAAACTGAATCAGTTCTGGATAAACTAAGTCTATGTGTATCCATAGAAATTTGTCCATGTGCAAATTATTACAGGCATGTTTATTTCAAAGTGAACGTTTTCAAATTTGCCTGTCACTTTCATGTGCTCAGAGAGAGTAGGATCTGACAACAAGGAAGTAGGGAAGGGGCTTCAGGGGAAGAAATTGGGGTACAGAGGGCAAGGGGGATACTTGACCCTCCAGATTTATTTTATGTGCTGTAGCATTGGGAAGGAGACACATTCAAGGAAAACCTTCAATAATTAGATTCTATTCCTGGAAAATTATAATAATTCATAATTTTTTCATATGCAGAATCTAATTATTGGGGGGTTGCCTTATATTTATGATCATTTTATATTCAAGTAAATATAGTAATATTGGTCCATGTGACTGTCAAAAGCATTGCAGTATCAGAAACCAAACTATGCTGGAGTATTTGTTTATCTCCCAACAAAGAAGAGGTATCATGAGGGATCGAGAGGAAGATAATGAATTAGCTTTGCGGATGTTTATAAGCAGCAATTCCCAAGCTATTATGTTAGTTGGCCCTGTGGGTTCTCAGATCTTCTGAGCACCACAGGTCTCAGTATGTCTCAAGATGGGCTTTTAGAAAGCTGGGAACTGGGCTTTAATATTTTACAAGTATGACGTTTGAGGTTATGAAAGGTGTTCTGGAGCTGTGATGAAACAGAGTATCTGTGGTGAGCAAACATCTGGGTCTGTTGTAAACTGTTCCTCATTTGGGCCTTGTACCAGCAAGGTGGTTGCAGGGAAAACTCCTCCTCCCACTCGCATCCACCGCCAACCTCTATCTTAGACGTAATGGGGATTTGCACACTCACCAGACATGTAAAAAATTGGCCATGTCAGTCTAACAAATGAGAGAATTCAGTGCCAGGATGGGACATAAATCAGCAAAGTACTTAAATACCGAAGTATAAACAAATGCTGAAATCCATCTCTGTTCAGTAAAGTGCTTAAACCCATGCTTAGCAGTAAGCACACTTCAGTCCCGCACCTCAGTGCAATGTAAAGACAGGCTTGAATGTTTTGCCGAACCAATGCTTAGAGAAGGGAGGGATTGAGGTACCTAACCCCCTCCTGACGGAATCAGTGGGAGTTAGGTGCCTCAAAACCATGAAGTCTAAGGGCGAAGTTAAACATTACACTTAGACCTTACTAAGGGCACTTAAATGTGAGCATCTGCACATTAAAGCTGATTAACTCACATAAGTGCTCTTAGACCATCTCAATTTCAGCCGCTTCAGGAGAGGATTAACTCTGGTAGCTAGCTCATGTTAGGGTAACTTCAGTCTGCTTCACGGAGATAAAATAAGTGATTTGCAGTCTTCCAGAATCCCAGGATGTACTGCTCCCAGACATCCCTAGCCGCCACACATAATTGAGTTAGAGCCCAGGGGCGTGTCCTGACAAGTGTGCAGGTGAGGTGCTGCAAACCACATGCAGCACATGTGCACCCATTTGCCTTGGTGCAGATTAATAGTTCAGTGGGTTTTTTTGACATTGGAAGATCCCAATGTCAAAAAAACCACCACAAAAAAAAAAAAAAAGCAGCATGGTGCATGTGGCAGCGGTGTATGCCTCCAGAAAGGGAGTCTGAACAGCCACAGCCACTCTCTGGCTGCTAGCCAGGCTCTGAATCCCTGGCTCACCACTGCTGCAGCCCCAGGAGGCCCCCAGGACTCCAGGTAAGGCTTTTGGGACCAGCGCAGGTGCTGCCCCCAGCCTCCCATACACCACCTATGGCAATTTGCTTTGCACCAGAGCACACATGTGGGGACATGCCCAGGCTTTCATTAAAAATAAAGGTTTTCATTATAAACATGTGCATGTCCTGGAGTGGTGCTGGAGGGTGGGCAGGCGTATGGGTGGCAGGGCAGGTGGGTGTTGGTGGTGACAGTCGGGTGCATCTTTGTGTCCTGGCACTCCAGGTGGGGCTGGAGCTGGCAGAGCAAGTCTTCAAAGGTGGCCTGGATTATCCAGAACATGTTGACCCACCGGTCATCATCCTATTCCTGTAGCACGACGCACTGCCGCCAATGGTGGCTGGCACAGTGGGCCTATAGGCAGCAGGGTTGGTGGGGCAGGACAGTGACAGCAGTCCTGGCAGTGGTGTACTGGAGCCCGTGGTCACCAGGGCTGGCGGGAGCAGCTGCACAGTGGCAGGGGCCCCAGAAAGCCATGTACTAGTTGTCCAGCAGGCGGTCAGAGCAGGTGGGGGAGCCAAGAGGTGTTGATGGCCAAGCAGCAGGAATGAGGAATGGTGGTGCGCAAGCAGGACAGCTGTGGCAGCTGTGAGAAGCAGGGAATCCTGTCCCTGGGCCCCAGGGCCAAGAGCTGGGACAGTCAGGGCTGGGAAGCACAGCTGTGGCAGGAGCAAGGCAAGCATATGCCGCCTGTGTATCTGCCACACTGCTGCTTTGACAAAGGAAACATGAGCCCAGAGGTCACAGTGCAGAGTGTGTGCCTTCAAGATGGCTGCCAAGTGCTGGCATCTGGCCCTGGCTTCAACTTGTATCTGGAGGCTGGAGCTCCCCCCGGTGTCCATAGGGGCACATGGCAGGGCTGCACTGACCTGGGACTGAAGTTAGTCCCAAGTCCCACCATATGCAGACATCTACCTACACCTGATTAATACATATTATCTTAATGTGCATTAAATTTAAGCCCCATTTAAATTCACGTATCTAAGTATAATGTGTAACCTCACCCTAAGCAACTTTGGTGAAACCCTTATGCTTGGAGGAGTGCAAAGTGAAGGGAGGTTTTTGATGTACCTGAAAACAAATGCTATATATAAAGTTTCTGGACTTGATTCAGTGGAAAAAAGGTTGTCCAAAAGTTGTATTTTGTTTCTTTTTAAACTCCTCAAAGGACAGAAGAAAAGTAACAGAATACAAAAGGTTTTCTTGGTTGAACAGAATCTTCTGTATTAGAAACACCTGCTGGACAATCCAAACTGATGATAGCCAGGAAAATATAGGCTGAAAATTGCACTTAATTTTCACTTTGCTGCAGTGTCTAAATCTAAGCTGTAGGTCAGGGTATAATTTTTCAATCTGAGGTCCTGAGGAGCTAAAAAGCAGGTTTACAAGAAAAATCTAGCCTACACACAGAGCTAAGATCTTCCTCTGTTCACAAGACCAAATATTCTATTGAACTGCTGAGATACAGTATTTAATCTCAGAGGATATCAATCCATTTTACTACTTTCAAAGTACAGTATCTGGAGAAGTTTAGGGCCTAATGATTCTTAACAAATGAGAGTCTAAATTAAGTTGTAAACTCTACTGTAGACGGGATGAACTAGTGAATATTCTGGACTTCAAGAAACTTAGTATCAGTCCCTGGCTCAGACTTCTTATGTGACCTTGGGTAAATAATTTAGTCTATGCTCAGTTCCCTGACTGTGAAATGAGGATAGTACTTGGCTATCTCACAGAACTGCTGAGGATAAAATCCTGTAATGATTATGAGGTATTAGGATAATATGGTGATAAGTGTTATATAAGTACATGCAGAGGTAAGAAAGTCGCCTTAACATCAAAAGTGCTGAGCAATCAGCAGTTCTCATTGAAGCCAAGATGCCCTCAGCTCTTTCGAAAATTAGGCCACTCATTTAGATGCTTAAATATCAATTTAGTTCCTTACTGCTAGGCACATAGGCCAAGATTTTCAGAACTGGGGAGGAGCAGCTAGGAGCCCAGGACCTTTGAAAACCAATACACCAGTTCCTGTGTCCAAATGTGGATATAGGAGGCTAATTTCCAGACATGACATCTCACAATTCAGCCTAAAATACAAGCCTAAAACTTAAAGTGATGTTGCAGCTATAGTCAATGTGTGAACGACACGAGTCTCAGAATATGAATCTGGCACTTTTCATTCATGCTAAAATTTGATGTAAAGGGAAAAACAATGAACAAACATTCAATGAATATAGAGGTGAAGCTCTTTCTTTGGTAATCAATACAGAACTACAGCAATCTAATATGATACTTTCAAACAGAGGAAGTGTGCAGGCAAGATAAGAGAAAGGTCAATAAATGCCCAAGATGGTGTAACTAACTGCAAAAGAAAATGAGTATATTTGTTTCTAACACCTTAGCATTTTCATGAAAACTATCTGTCAGCTTTCAAAGAAGAGAATACAGGTAATTCAACTGATCACAAATTTCAGGAGTCACAAATTTCAGGAGGAGATAATTTTTCCAAGTATATAATCAACTACATAGAACACTAATTGTTAAATTGGATGTAGTTGAAAAATCTGGATTTTTGAGGCCTTTCCAGCTCCTTTTTCATTCACATAATCAAAGCTGCTAATCTTATTTCTGGTAACCTGTTGGAAATATCCAGAGATCCCGTCACTCAAGAATTCATTTAAACACTTAATTTTAAGTGCATACTTATATCCCGTGCTAACTTAGGGTGGACTTAATGAAGTGTTTAAATTAAAGCATATAAATAAGTTTGCACTGAATCAGGGCCACAGTTTCGTAGTTTCTAGGGTCGGAAGGGACCTGAGCAGATCATCTAGTCCAACCCCCTGCCATGGCAGGAAGAGCACTGGGGTCAAATGACCCCAGTAAGGTGGTCATCCAACCTCCTCTTAAAAACCCCCAGGGTGGGAGCCTGCACCACCTCACTTGGAAGCTGGTTCCAGACTCTAGCCGCCCTGACCGTGAAGTAGCGCCTCCTGATGTCCA
>NW_017729030.1:55736983-55761787 GCF_001723915.1 Gavialis gangeticus
GATTTTCTAATGGTTTAAGTACATTTCAGCCTCTGCTTCTTTTTATTTTCATTGTTATATTTTTCCTGGGTATCTTTTGGTGTTTAGATTGTTGTGTCTATGCATTTATCATCTGTTCAGGAGAAATTAATCAGTTTTGAAACATTAGACCAATGCAGTCTGCTGTAAAATATCATTTACTTTTCCTCCCTGAAAATGTGAAAATCCTGAAAATTAAAGGCTCTGACCTTACTCAGGTGAATTGGCAGGGAAACAAGAGCTGTAACACTAGATGGATTGAAAGATTCTTACAATGTTTCTTTGATGGCAAATTGTCTGTTCATTATAGTAACGACAACTCTTTGTAGGGGATAAAAGCACAGCATTATTAGCAGAAATTAAAAATGATAGCTGCTAATTACAAAATATGAAAAGCACATGATGTGTTTTTGCTGGAGGGTGAAGTCATTGGACTCAGATTTGTAACTTTATTTTACTGCAACGTTAATGTGTCTACAGCATTGGGAATATCATATGTTTACCTGTAGAAATTAGAAGAGCAATCAGGGACAGGATATTATCAGAGAGGATGAATGCATGCAAGGATACCGAATGCTGGTGACTGTGCTGCCTTTTTGATGCACCTTTGTCATTCTTGGGTGAGGTGACCTCTTTGAATATTTCCAACACGTTACAAAAAATAGGAGTAGCAGCTTTGGTTATGCAAATAAAAAAGGACTTGGAAAGGCCTGAAAAATCTAGATTTTTCATGTACATCCAGTTTAACAGCTAACATTCACTGTAGTTGAAAACATGCCAGAATTTACTGAAAGAGAGTCTGGAATTTTGAAGGATGCCTAAGAGTTAGACACAAACCCACTGGATTTGGGGATTTGATTTCTCGATTTTTTTTCAAAATCTCATACTGAAGAAATAGGTACCAGTGTCCATTCAAGCAGATGGACCAGGAATTGAGCTCTTTTATTTTCCTGCCTAATAACCAAAATATTGAAAGTGCTAGAAATGTTTATGCTACTGGAGTCTACAAGCTTTGTAGTGGAAGATGAGATTACTCTGCTTGAGACTGTGGTTCTGCAGTATGGCAGATCTCAAATCGAATGCATCATTTCATGGAGTTTGTAGCAGGATCCTAGTTTTGCAGCAGACATCCCCAATATGTGGCTCTGATTCAAGTTTTTTATTCATAGTAAGACACAGACTCATGTGGGGCATACAAGAAACTGACATAGCTGCTGCCACATAAAATAAAACCAGGCTGAGAAATAAAGACAGATAATTTTATTATGCATGTTAAGGTCAAGGACGAGATACAGGGTAGGTGAATACTCATCTTATCCAATATACATTGTACTCCAGCTTTGCACATATTGCACATCTAAGCTTTCTATTTAGCAGTGAGACATTTTCAGTCTTCCTATGCTTGCTTTAACTGCATCTTTCCTTTTCATTTTCTTCACTCTGTATTTCCCTTTCCAGAACCATGTATCTTGGCTACTTTTTCCAAAGTCTATTAATTTTTACCATTGTTAATTATTTCTAATCAAGCAGCACCTAGGGCTCTTAACTGAAAAGAGGATTATATTGCAATAGGCTCCTTACCAGCAGTCCCTCCACTTGAATTTGAACTGTTTTAATGCACGACAGGAAACTAAGAATATCACAGGTATGCTGTGGAATGAAGAGCAGTATGGATATATTCATCTGTTCTAAATGTTATATTTAGGGTATCACTTTTTTGTTTTCTTCCATGATCAAAGCCAGCAAACAAAAATAATATTTCAAATTGCATTTCCCCTCAACCTACAGAGATATAAACAATTTCCTGAAGTTAATAATACCTCTGGGAAGGCTCTGGGGAAATCATGTAAATCTGGAGTGAGCAGCATGGAGCAGAAATCATATAAAATGTTCTCCTAACAGGTGGGTTCCTTTAAGAATTAGTCATGTGATAAGGAAGCTTGTTGCTCAAGGAAATATGCTGTGGCTTGTTACAGGGGAAATGTATTTTATGTTGCATCAATCAATTGATACCATTTTCAGTGCTTTTTTTTTGCTCATTTTCTTGCTCATCCCTCACAAAATTCACTTTCTACATGAAGTAGTCATTTAAGCTTGCTAGCTCTCTGACCTGTTCTTCTGTGCATAGAGTTGGAATCATGGTGGACAGGAAGCTGTTACCTGTATGGACAGAGACCATTGAACTGTTTGTTTTTAGGGCTGCTCACAAATGTAGAATCATTGTGCCAGCCATTGTTAGGACTGTATTCCCAACCACAGTCACAGTCTTGTTTACTTCAACACCAATGGTGACTTCAGGAGCAAACAAGAATGAGACAGGGGAAAATCATGCTGCTGCTCCTGTACTGAGGGAGCATTGTGTTGCTTGTCTCTCTCACTAACAATTATTGGCTCAGCTGATGGGGAATTGGACGAGTGGGTACTGTCACTTTTTTCCAGGAAAGACCTAGTCGCATGTAAGACTCCCCTTCTTCCATTTTCTTGACCCTTATCAACAAGCTAGGAGACCTCTTTAACCAATGGGAAAGAGCTTGCCCACCTTAAAAATCAAAGGAGGCCTACTCCTTGACTAGGTACACACACGCATAGGTGCACGCACACATACGTGCATATATACACTATTAAGAACATTTGAAATAGCAAACTTGTATTTCATGGGAGGAGATCCTTGTTGATATATTTTTGGTGGCCGCAGGCAAGGCAAAAGGTCTTGTGAACTGAATTCCATATCAAGTAAAACGTTTGCTTTGTGAGGCAGACATCTAGCATTTTACAACTCCAGAAAAAAGCCCAAGTTGCCTGCTTCATAGACCAGCATTTCTAAATACAAGAAGATTCATTTAACAAGTTTGTAATAACAAAATCACAGAGGAAGATGTGGAGGGATATATGTAAATTCTAAACAGCAACAACAATAATAATAGGATTAACACACACTTACAATTATATGGATATGTGGCTTCCATCTAAGAACCTAATTAAGTTGTGGGTGTAAGCACTTAAAAAATCAAACCTATAATTTATTCTTTATACGTGTCCCATAATATATTTTTATGTAATCAGAATTAATTTACTTCTCTGAACACATGTGTGCGTGCACACGCACGCACGCACGCACACACACACATACACACGGTGCAACTACATATGCAAGTAATGTGCAGTAAGGTTACTACGCAGTAAAATAAGGTGCAGTGGGATGTGGCCAAAAGCACGTCCATATGTGCACCCTGTCAGGTGCAGATTTGCACCCAATGGGACCAGCCCAGTACAGGGTTACTCCTGCCCTGCTCTGCCCTCCTGCAGCAGCCAAGAGGAGCTCCAGGCTCTCTTGGGTGCCAGCCTAGGAGTTGGCAAGGGGGCACAGGGGCCAGTTCCAATGTGCATGAGGCCAGGAGAGCTGTGCTGGCTGCAGGGGCAGCTATTTCCCAGCTCTGTGCTCATCAGGACCCATCTAGATTAGAATCGTCTAATGTGCAATAAAATATCTAACGTAGATGCACCCACTCAATGTTAGTTAAACTCATGTGTCTATTATTAAAAGGAGCAGACCGATATAAGCAAATATATATGTCCATCCATGTGTATATTCACATACACATATGTGTGTGTGTGTGTGTACATGTATACACTCACTAGTTTCAAAGTGCAAACGTTCCAAAAGCAGGGAATAGGCAGCTCTCAAACAAATTAAAACAGGTCCAAAACAGGAGTTAGCATATCGGTAAAGACATCTCTTTTTCTTTTTTCGAAGAGAGTTCTGTTTCAAAAGACCCCTTGCTACATCTGATTGGCTGCTGTACAAGAAAACACTATGATCAATCTCTGAGTTAATCTCCACTGTCCTTCTAGCATCACAGTGACATGACTGGGACATGCTAGCAGTCACAGACGCTTCATTAACTAGTTAATTGGCAGTAGCTGTAGGGGCAATTCAACATTTTCCTGAGAGTTCAAATATTGCTGCAGGGTAAAACTTGTGTCCCTGTTGATACTTTTCTGGTTGGTTGTGATTACTCACAATTAGGGTTCACCATCTCTCTTCCAAACAATAATAATACATCTGAGACATCTTGAAAGCCAAAGGGTGGCTGGCATGTCAAAGTCTTTTTTTTAACAATAAATGTACCGAGTGTATAGCAGGCACTAGAGGAATTTAGGCCAGAGTACTTTAGCTGTGTATTAGAGATAATTTTCTGTACTGAAAGCCCCACAGTGAGCACGCCCTGTGTAAATAGTTCAGTGGCAGGATGTAAAAGCAAACATTGATTTACTGAGCAGACTAAAAGTAGCCATGCAGTAGTGTTTTTGGTTCAAATCAAATGCTTGTCTAGGCAGGAAGCCTTTATTAACAGCAGCAGAAAGTTTGAGAAGTTACTATTGCACATGAGTCTGTTGTAGTGCACTGCTAATAACTCCCATGGGCAAGACAATCTTCCAACAACCTACAATGATCCGAACAGTGCTAACAATTATACTGGACACTTCTCTTGCTTCCCTGAATTAGCTGCATTAGCTGTTCAAATCATTTGTTACCAATTTAGCATGTGTTAATGAAGAGCTCACAACCTCAACTGGGTTCGCTTTGAATGCATCTAAGAGATATAAGTATCAACTATGGATTTTTGAGGAACAATTTTTGGATCATGGGCTAATTTTGAATATCTCAATGTTCATTGGATGTGACTGATCCTTTAAATCATAATCATAATTATGATTATTATTACTTCCTGGCTGAAGTCAATGGAATTGTGTTAGCCTACAGAATCTCCCCTCTTGGGCTATGCAATGTAGGAGCGAGGTCCCTGGCTGTCTATAGATGTGACTGTAATGAGAAACTACATTTACCTTTAGGCTTGGTGGGGAAAAAACAAAAAATCTTGTATTTTTTTCAAAAGATGGCCATTTCCTAATGAAACAGAAATTTTAAGTATTCACGTTTTGAAAAGCAGTCTTCAATTTTCAAAACAAACATTTAAATCAGTTCCCTTTATTAAAAAAAAAACCAAACAGCTAGAGGCAAAATGGGATCCAATACAAGTGATTTCTCCCTGATTTCTTTTAGAAATCAACTTCTTTTTTTTAAAATCTGACCATCTCTAATTGTTATAGTAGCATTTTATTGACACATCAGTCTGTACACAAACCTCTCCAGTAATCTCTCTTCTCTCTTCAGGACTATGGGCATTGATATATCCAGGCTGGTGTCATTAGCATCATCAGCTAACCAGGAAGTGCTTGTACTAAGGCAGATTCACTCTTTCCTCCTTAACAGATCCCAAAGCAATGTGAACAGGAGTTTCCCTTTCCAACTGAGGGCTCTTACACTCATTCTATGCAGAACTGGGTCCAGTCTGAGCTCACACAGGGAGGAATGGGTGTCAGTGCAATGACCTAGGGCAGTGATGCTCAACCTTTTTTACAAAGGGGGAAGAACCCTGAAGTCATAAATGGGCTGTGGTTCATATAGAAAAGGACTGACAGAGCTCTACATTCAGTGTGAGGTATCTGAGCTCACCAACTGCCAGGACTGACTGACAGGGGAAAAGAAGGGATGAGTGCTGGCAGTTCTCAGCCTCCGGGCTTTGTAGCTGAAGGACAGCGGTTTCTCATTGCACATGCAGAGCTCTGGCAGGAGCCATGCCCACATACTGATGAGTTAATGCCAGTGATAGGCAGGTCACACAGGCTTCACAGCCTACATCTGGCCTGTGGGTCATAAGATGAGCACAACTGGGCTGGAGGGTTCTGGGGTAATAGTATGTGTCACTATTGCTCGCTTTCCTACACCTCAGTTTATGTCCTTGCTGAAGGAATGATGTAAATATGAGAGTTGCATTCGCCTCTGTAGGGATCAGGTGAAAAGAATATTTGTGTTGCACTTGAAGTAAAGAACCACTTCTCAATGCCAGGTCTGGCTCTTTCTCTGAAGCTAGTTTTGTTCATCGTCTGCACTACGGGAAAAGGACCAGGCTATTTGTCTTCCTAGCACTGTCCGCTGAAAGGACTCCTCTCCACTCCTCAGCACTGTTTGACAATATGAGAGAAATGAGACCACTACTGGTGACTGATGGGGGTTTTTTTCTGACTCCTGTTCCTCTGCCACTGAATTAACTTTTGACTTTTGTGGGAAGAACAAGCACTTGAAACATAGTTTCATAGTTTCTAGGGTCGGAAGGGACCTGAGCAGATCATCGAGTCCGACCCCCTGCCATGGCAGGAAAGAGTACTGGGGACAAATGACCCCAGCAAGGTGATTGTCAAGCCTTGTCTTAAAGCCCCCCTGGGTAGGAGCCAGCACCACTTCGCTTGGAAGTTGGTTCCAGATCCTAGCCGCCCTGACCATGAAGTAGTGCCTTCTGATATCTAGCCTAAATCTACCCTCTGCCAGCTTGTGACCGTTATTCCTGGTCACTCCTGGTAGTGCTCCGGGGAACATGGACTTCCCCAGTGCCTGCTGGTCCCCTCTGACTAGTTTGTAAACATGTTTTGTGTGTGCAGGCAGAGGTGTAACAAAGCAACTGTGCACCCAGGGCAGCAACAACTTTCTTTTAGGATCACATCCTTAAGGAGTGATCACTCATCATGGACTCCCCTCCCTGTCACATCATGGTCTCACAGGGGCTCAACAACCAGCCTCCTGAGCTTGTAAAAGTCAGCTTTCCTGAAGTCAAGTATGTGTGCATTTCTGACTGATTTGCCAACTTTGCAATGGATAGAGAAAGTGATCAACTTGTGATCAGTGTCATCAAGCTTCCCTTCAATCCTCAGGTCACTGACTAGATCATCCCCTTTGTCTGGGACCAGATCCAGCAGTGCTTTACCTCATGTCGGCCTGTAGACTTCTTGAATCAGAAAGAGTTCATCGAAGCAAGTGAGGAAGCCTCATGACTGATCAGCTTTGGCGGAATGCTCTTCCCATGAGATGTCACAGTGGTTGAAGTTGCCCATGATGACCATGCATTGAGAGTATGCAGCCTCTGCCAGTTCC
This sequence comes from Gavialis gangeticus, assembly GCF_001723915.1. Classification (NCBI taxonomy): domain Eukaryota; kingdom Metazoa; phylum Chordata; order Crocodylia; family Gavialidae; genus Gavialis; species Gavialis gangeticus. The sequence goes on from NW_017729030.1 coordinate 55,743,993, forward strand.
CTAGTGAATTTGTGGTCATACTCTTCCTCCTGGTTAGGAGCTCTGTAATAGACTCCTACAGTTATATCCCCTTCACCACGTTCTCCCCATATTCTAAACCAAAGAGTCTCAAGCAGCCCTCCTTGGGTGCCAATCTCTGCTTGTAGGGAAGTGTACTGCTCCTTCACATAGGGAGTTATGCCTCTGCCCTTCCTTGCAACATGATCCCTCCTGTACAAGGTATAGCCATCAATATCTGTGGTCCAGTCATAGGTGGAGTCCCACCAGGTCTCCGTTATCCCTATGAGATTGTATTCATTTTTGCCTAGCAGAAAAGCCAGTTCCTTCTGTTTGTTCCCCATTCTCCTGGCATTTGTGTATAGGCAGCTAAGCCTGCCACTGGAAGCCCTGGGCTTCCCTGTCCTCTTAGAAGTGTCCTGTCCTTGGACTCGGGTAGGAAGGAGTTCACTTGTGATACCTGACCTGCTGATTCTGTGGTTGTCATTTCTAGGGCTTGCACTAGTGATTGTCTGCCTGTCACCTGGAAATCTTAGTTTAAAGCTTTGTCAAGCAGGTTAGCCATTCTGGCCAAGAAGAGCTTCTTTCCCATTGGAGTCAGGTGAAGTCCCTTCCCAACAAACCACTGCCTCTCTCTCTGAACTGCGGACCGTGATTGCTTCTCTGTTCCTATATAGTAAGTAGCAGACATCCTGAAAGAAACAAGTAGGGTCTGCCTTGCTTGAAAATGCAGCTGAGTAGAAAGATAACAGCTTCATAGGTCACTATTTTGTGTTTCTACTATACCAATGCCATGCCCCTTTCATTCTACAAAATGAACAGCTTTGTACAACCAGATTCATTAAACAAATCAAAAACAGTGACCAGGGCAAGGGCTTGTGTTTGAGAATGAGGGTAAAGGAGTTTGCTCCCTACACAAATATAAATGAGGTGGCAGGTTGTTGAGAGAAAGCTGTACACAGTAAAAAGAATATAACCGGAATTATAACCAGAAGGCATCTCAGAGAGCAGGTTTGGGAACTAAAAAATCTTCAAGGCACTGAAATATCAAGAGGAGAGGAATTCTTAGCTTTAGACTCAGCATCTGTTGTCACGCAATAACAAAAGCATGCTCTATCACTCTCCCTTGTGCTTGTGTGTGCATATACACCTCACCCCCACCTCCCCACTACATGTATGATTACACATTTGCCTTATTACTATGAGACCTATTCATCCCACACCTGAAGCTGGATAGAGATATCTTCATGAGGCTGTACTGAGTGTCTCATGCATCTCTAAGGTCACGTTCTATACAATCATAGAAAAGTAAGGCTGGAATGGACCTAAGAGGTCATCTAATCCAACACCCTGATGTGGTGGACTTGAGATCTCTTATGTTCAGTGGGCAAAGAGAAAAAACACACATTAAAATGCCATAGGAAAGGCAAACACTAGGAAAAGTGGTGTAACTGGATGGATCTATTAGCCCTCCTACTAGTGAGAACAGCTGAGAGAAAAAGGAATGTGTGATGGAAAGGCTGAGAAGAAAGATCAGGGTAAGTAAGGCTGGTCCAATTTCTTTTAGGACTGTGTGCTTTAATTCCTTTCAAAAGGGAATGTGGTATTTAGAATGGATAAGGCCCAACACAAAGTTACAGGAAAAGGGACCTGATCTTCTTCTCAAATCCACATTTAAATGACAAAATAGCATTTATGAGGCTAGCTCCCAATGGTGTATGTGCATTTTGCAATGGATAAAATGGATAGACAGCTTCTGCACCATGGAAAGAAGAGGCCAGAACCCAGGTCCTTTCTCTTTCAAGGTGGTGCCCAAATCCTTCTACCCCTACAGGGGAACAGGATCCCTGGGAAGTCAGACTGAGGGGGAAGAGGAGTCCAGGAGAGCTGGCTGTACTTCAAAGAAGACTTACTGAGAATGCAGGAACAAATAATCCCAATGTGCAGGAAAACTAACAAGTATGGCAGAAGACGAGCTTGGCTTAGCAGGGAACTCTTCAGTAAGCTAAATCACAAAAAGGAAGCTTATAAGAAGTGAAAACTTGGACAAATAACTAGAGAAGAATATGAGAGAATTGCTTAGGCTTGCAGGGATGAAGTCAGGAAGGCCAAAGTGCAATTGCAGTTGCAACAAGCAAGGGATGTGAAGGGTAACAAGAAGGGTTTCTACAAATATGTTGGTAGCAAGAGGAGGATCAGGGAAAGTGTGGGTCCCTTAATGAATGGGGGAGGCAACCTTATGACAGAGGATGAAGAAATGGCTGAAGTGCTCAATGCGTTTTTCACCTCAGTCTTCACAGGCAAGGTCAGCTCCCAGGCTACTGCACTGGGCAGCACAGTTTGGGGAGGAGGTGAGCAGCCCTCAGTGGTGAAAGAAAAATTGGATTTGTACAAGTCCATGGGGCTAGATGGGATGCACCTGAGGGTGATGAGGGAGCTGGCCGATGTGATTTCAGAGCCATTGGCCATCATCTTTGAAAACTTATGTCAATCAGGAGAGGTCCCAGATGATTGGAAAAGGACAAACATAGTGCTCATATTTAAGGAAGGGAAAAAGGAGGACCCAGGGAACTACAGATCATTCAGCCTCACCTCAGTCCCTGAAAAAATCACGAAGCAGATCTGCAAGGAGTCCATTTCTAAGCACTTGGATGAGAAAAACGTGATTTGGAACAGTCAGCATGAATTCACCAAGGGCAAATTATGCCTGAACAACCTGATCGCCTTCTATGACAAGGTGACCTTCTCTGTGGATGCAGGGAGACCAGTGGATACCTTGATTTTAGCAAGGCTTTCGATATGGTCTCCCAAAACATTCTCACAGGCAAGATAAGGAAATATGGGCTGGATGAATGGACTGTAAGGTAGATAGAAAACTGGCTGGAACATCAGGCTCAGAGAGTAGTAATCAATGGCTCAATGTCTCTTGGCTGCCGGCATTGAGTGGAGTGCTCCAGGGATCAGTCTTGGGGGCAGTTTTGTTCAATGTCTTCATCAACAACCTAGAATATGGCAGAGAGTGCACCCTCAGCAAGTTTGCAGATGACACCAAGCTGTGTGTGTGCTTGGGGGGCGGGGGGTAGTAGATACAGTGAAAGGTAGGGCTAGGATTTAGAGCAACTTAGACAAATTGGAAGATTGGGCCAAAAGAAATCCCATAAGGCTCAGCAAGGACAAGTGCAAAGTCCCACACCTAGGATGGAACAATCTCATGCACCAGTACAGGCTGGGGGCTGACTGGCTGGACAGCAGCTCTGCAGAAAAGGACCTGGGGGTTACAGTGGACAATAAGCTGAATATGAACCAGCAGTGTGGCTAATAGCATACTGGGCTGCATTGTTATGTGTGTTGCCCTTAAGTCAAGCGAAGTGATTATTCCCCTCTATTCAGCACTGGTGAGGCCATATCTGGAGTACTCAGTTTCAGTGAGTTCTGTGTTCAGTTTTGGGCACCCCACTACAGAAAGGATGGGGACAAATTGGAAAGAGTTCAGTGGAGGGATACAAAAATGGTTAGGGGACTGGGGGACATGACTTAGGAGGAAAGGCTGAGGGAACTGGGCTTATTTCATCTAGAGAAGAGAAGAATGAGAGGGGACTTAATAACAGCCTGAAGGGGGGTTCAAAAGAGGATGGAGCTAGACTATTCTAAGTGGTGGCAGATGACAGAACAAGGAGCAATGGTCTCAAGCTGCCCCAAGGGAAGTTATGTTAGATATTATGAAGAATTTTCTCACTAGGAGGGTATAAAACACCAGAACAAGTTACTCAGAGGTGATGGAAGCTCCATACTTGGAGGTTTTCAAAACCTGGCTAGACAAAGCTTTGGCTGGGATGATCTAGTTGGGGCTGGTCCTGCTGGAGCAGGGGTTTGGACTAAATGACCTCCTGAGGTCCCTTCTAACCTAACATTCTATGATTCTATGATTTTACATATCCTTCCCTTTTGGCTACCCAGTCAGTCAATTCCAACATGAGGAGTGAAAAATGCTCTTGGCATGCCTAATCCATAGGATGGTGGCTAGGACACTGTTTTGGGACATCCTAGAACCTGACTCTCTTACTGACTGGGTTATTGCCCTAACCACTAGGCAAACCAGTGGGAGGCTCCTTCTTCCTAACCCCTCCTTTTCCCCACTTCCAATTTCTTTAGGGCAACTGGACTTGGTCTACCCCATTGCTGCTTCTTTAAACAATCCCAGTGGCTTTTAAATCGCTGAGAAATAACGAAGGTTGCTGAGTGCTGGGCATAGTGAGCCACAGTGCTGTCTATTTAAGTATAGGACTCCAAGTTTCCCTTACAAAATGCCTGTTTGTTAAAAAACACCAATGCACATGCATGCACATAAAATCAATGTGTGCACCTTTGAGTGTTGATTTGTATACACTGGACTATAGCATCTAAAAAGCAGTTTCCTTTATTAGCTTGCAAAACTGGCCCTTGCACATGAACGATAGGGTCTGTACTTTGTCATTTAAAACATGTAATTGAAAGCACAAATCTGATAGCCAGCAGTGCAAGAACTCTGTTTTTAAAAACTAAATTCAGTCTGCAGGCACAAAAATACAAACACTGGTGCCTGCAACAAGGAAGATCTGGAACTTAGCCCTGTCAAATTTCTGCCCCAGAATGAGCTGTTTACACAGTGAAATTGCATTCTTCTCTCCCAAATTATCTATTCGCACACAAATTGTGTGAGCTGCAGAAAAGCACTTGGATGCAGCAACATGTTTGTAGAACCTTTGAGACGAGTAAAACAGAATGGCTGGCCGTAATTTCTCAAGCACTTCAGCAGATATCATCTGCTCGATTATAATTTTGGAATCTGTCTTTCAGGGTAATTTGAAAACAACTGATAATACCTCATTGACTGCGAGTGACATTCCAAGAAAGAGACTTAATAAATGAGCACTAAGACAACACAGAAAATGGCAAGAAACTATTGAAAAGGCATTCAGCAGAATTCACATCCTCTTCACACTACCCACTGCAAATGACAGGTTGTAGCACGATTCTGTTCATGCTTCTCACACTTCCATTCTAAGGCTGGCTGCATTTTTTGGTGAGTGTCTTTTTTGGTATGGTTACACACAGTGTGGGAAAGCATGGTGCAAGAAGGAAATGGGATTGTTTCAAAAGGCTTGTAGGAGCATTCCTTTTGACAGACAATATTTTTAGCATGGTTATTTGGACTGATTCCCTCACAATTTAAATAAAGGTAAATTTTCCCACAATTCCCTAAGTGACTCAGAGGCCAGATTTTCAAAGCACTTAGTCACCCAGAGATGCAGAAGAACAGACTAATGGTCTTTACATTCATAAATATCCATAACCCCCATTCAAAACCATTGATGAACCTGCTTAGGATCACTTGAAAATACCACAAGGCACCTACTTGCATCCTGTAGTGTCTGAATACCTTGGTTCTAAGCCAAAAGGAGCTTCAGTTTTACACTTTAAATAAAACTTAGACTCTGAAATGCCTAAGACACATTCGAAGACTGGACTTTGGCTCTTCAATAATGTAAGCTTTTTTGGAAACATTACCTTTGGGAGTCTAAGAGTAGTATTTTCAGAAGTGTTTCAGGGCTGGTAGACCAGAAAGTCCTATCAGGATCTCCAATTCATCCCTTATTCCTGAGAGAAGTAATCTTGACTTGGATTACTTCCTTCACACCAGCTCAACTGATGGCTGGTACATGCACAGGACAAAACCAAGACACGCTGCACCTGCTCATTCACCCTCTACTCACCCACAGTATAGGAGTGTGAATAGCTCAATGAGGGCTGCTCTCACACTGACATTGTGACCCATTACCTGTAACCTCTGTAAGGAGGCATCATACATCTCAGAATCCTCTGTGAAAGTTAGCAGGGTAAGTCATGATCTTAATTTCATAAACCATCAGGGTGTTTTGGATTTCCCTTGTTAACACTTAGTGACTTACAATGTCAGCCCTGTGTGCCATGTATTGTGCTTCTGGGTTCTGTGGAAAACATCCTGGAATCAATAGAGTATCACTAAGTGCCCAGTACATCCATCAGCCTTGAAGGCATAATCAAATGGCCATCAAACACAGTACATGGCCAACCTGAGTAGTCAACAGATTATCATTTCATTTCTGGCTAGTTATATAGGGCTCATTCATATGTGAGGAGTCATAGACAATGTAGACAGTCCTGTGTTAAATTATCTTAACATGCTCTGGATAGCAGTCCATCTTCACCTAGAGTTTAAAGTCCCAGTCCTGAAAATGCATTTGTGCTTGATCTTAAAGACAGGAATGACCCTGACGGGCTGACTCCTTAGCTGATGTAAATCAGAACAGTTTTATCAACTTCACTGAAAATCTATGAATTTACATCACCAGAGAAGACGACCTGCTAATTTCAATCAGATGCTGCATGTGCTTCAAATTAAGCATGTGCTTAAGTATTTGCAAACTTCAGTCTTTACTGCACAACAGCCTACACTTGATAATGTACAAGGACATAAATCTATTACTACAGATCAGAACCCATCACCACAGTGAATGCTACTCCTGCTCTGTAATTATGTATGATAAATTCCCTTATTATAATACAACTCATTCACCTTAGTGATCTCTTACCATATACATGATACCAGTCTGCTTATATGCCCAGGCTATTCCCAGCTTTTTAATGGACTGTTTTCAGAATACACAGTCTTCTTTTCCCCTTCAAGAGGTTTGACAGGCCTCTATCTTGCATACAGAATACATCATTTACATTTAATTAAAGCTTGAAACCTCCTCTTCTTTACAAGTACTAGCTTCTAACTGAGATTGCCTGTACTCTTTACTTGTACACTTGAAGAAGAGTTTTCAAGAGATCCCGTATTTTTTTCAACCACTGTGAATTGACAGTGATAGAATTATAAGGTCTGTATGTTTGCTCTCCCTCTGGGACAGTTTTTCTTTTCCCATTCCAGACATATATTCCTGCTTCCTGGAACATAGCTATTTGCTTTCATGATATACTCATAATGATATCATATGCAATCCAAAGCCAACTGTTAAAAAGCATTTTTGATAAGCTCTAAGAAGCTGGGGATTGGGTGGAAATCACAGGAAAATGAGTTCACCAAGCCGAACTACTGTAAAAATGTTCACTGTTGGAAAACGTGGTGTTCCCCCCTGCCAAAAACTGCCATTACTCGCACAGAACACCACATGACTCCTCAAGTAGATCTACTGACTTAAATGGGGCCACTCAGAAAGTAGAACACTTCTCAGCCTTGTGTAGGAAACAGTCTGAAACTTTTTTTGGTCCAAAGCAGTGATGTCATTTGTGATTTTGCATTGCAGAAACAGTATAACAGTATCTTAAATTAGGAGGGATAATTAGCAGAGGAAGGTACTATTTAGAGTGAGGAAGACTATCATTCTACCCTGCTCTCTTTATATCATCCCAGCACAATATAGGGGACTTAAAGAGATAATAAGTTACATTTAGGGTTCCTTTATAATACTAGAAAGGTGAAAGATGGACTTAAAATCCCTTTGGTGTCAATGGGATTATTTTGGGAAGTCCCAAACTGTGGTCAGTGTGCCAAATGCAACCTGCAGGCCTTTTGGTGCAGCCTGGCACCCAGGACTGCTGCTTTGAAATGGCCCTTCAGGGTCAAAACTTTGGGAATCCCTGGATAATTCACTGAGGGCTACACAGTATATTATTCCACAAGCAGTCATATGCTCTGTGAGAAAGGAGACCTAAGGCTGGTCCCAAATAAGTAGCTGCACAACAAGGATAAGGATGGCAAAATTAAGATAATTATTAATGGTGTAAAAGGCTTGGTCTCTCTGTGTCTGACTGGCTATGGGATATCCCACCTCAACCTGCTGGAGTGTCAGGCTTGTCTACATCAACTTCTCCCATGACCACAGTGGAGAAGTCCACACCATCTACTAATTCCTACCTAGCAGGTGTATCTACAGTGCTATTTGTGTGAAGCAATAAACTCTGGTGTAGTTTGCACTAGAGCTTATTGCTTCCAGGTCCAGCATTTCCATGTGCACCTGGGACTGCAGCACATTGAGCCAGGGTGGAGCAGCCCCAGCTGGCAGGATGCCCCAAGGGTCAGCCTGTTAGCCTGAGGCTGCTCTGACCTAGCTCAACATGCTGCAGAGGGGCCAGCCGGGGCACAAGGGTGCTCCAGTACAGGGCTAGCTGGCAGGCACCCCCCCATACTGAAGCATCCTCATGCCCCAGCCAGCCCCGCCACCATCTACATGTGCATTTTACCACACATAACTACTCTACCATAATACTTGTGTTGGGCAGTACTATCCTACAGTGAAGTTAATTAGTTTACTGTGGCCTAATAGTGCTGCACGTATAGAAGGTGATGATGTACTATGCAACTAATTAGTCAGCTCTTCAGGAAACATCTCATGTAGATGCACCCATCCTGTGATAAATTCTGGTAATGAAGCAACTTAGCATCTTAGTGAGGTTACAATGGACCTGTGGGCAAGCCCAGAGCCAGATTCAGCTTGTCTGTCTTAAGTGTGTTCCTTGGCACGTTATTCTGCCTCATTTCTAGGAACTGGTTTGTGTGAAACAGGAGAGAGTGGGCAGGAAATGGGGTTGAAGCTGCACTGAACAAGGAAAGACATGCCTTGTATGCTTCAGACTGGTATAATGATTCTAATGAGGGCTGTGATAGAGATTTGGATACCTTGGTACTGCTTGCCATATGGATGCAGTTATTTTGGTACAAAAGTGCCTTATCCTTGTATAGCTGATGCTTATACAGTCATAACTGCATTGGTCTAACTCCCTGATATGCTGGTATAATTGTACTCTCACTAAGTAGATGATACTACCTGTACTATTAGTAAGTATCATCAAGCCACTTCAGAAATCCATGATGTGTCCACATCTTGAATGCTGTGCCCAGTTCTGGTTCCCATACCTCTGAAAGGATATAGAAGAACTAGAGAAGATCCAGGCAAGGGCAACAAGGATTATTAGTGGTATGGAGGGACTTTCATATGAAGAGGGACTAAGGAGGCTAGATGAGGGGTAGGCAGGTCAGATCCAGCCCATGGAGAGATTTTGTCTGGCCCATGGCAGGTTTCTCAGCCCACCAAGCTCAGGCTCAGATGGAAGCCCAGGCCAGGATGCCCAGTGGTGCTAGACACTCACCAAGACAGCAGTGGCAGCTGTTGGCTTCCAAGCCAGAGCCCAGCACCAAGGTGGTTGCTCCCACCTGCCTGCCCCAGTGATTGCAGGGAGCATCAGTGCCCAACACAGGCTGCAGGGAGGGATCCCATTCTGGGTGCCTTGGGACAAGAGCCTAGGAGTGACTGGCTGTATTTGCAGAGCTGCTGCTCCCAATGACCCCTATTTAATGGTGTCTCCAGTGTGGCCTCTATTGTGCAGCTCCTACCCAGCATCTGCTACCCAGTGTGCCCCTGGCAGCCCTGCCCAGCCCATGCTCTCCCTTCCCATGGCACAGGCCTTCCGCTGCTCCCCACCTTGCCGGTGGCTCCATTGACCCCTGACCTCCAACCCACTGCCAAGCTCCCAGTTCCACTCAGACCTTTGTTACTATCACCAGCTCCTTCTTGCCATGCCCAGGGCTGCAAATGGGGCCTACTTAGATTTCTCTCCCAGCACCATTCAGACGGGGCTAATGTTCAGCTCTGCACAGTGCCAGGAGTCAGGGAATCCACAGAAAGAGCTGAGCCCCCACTGGGACTACAGGGCTAGGAGAAACCCCTTGCATTTCACTGGCTCAGGGGCCCTTCAGTTCCTGATGCCTGGTTCCATTGGCCACAAAGTCACCACTTACTGTTTGGGTTCTGTGGGCTGCCGCTGCCTAGCCAGGGATCCCAAACCAAGCCCCACCTGCTTGTCCCTCTCCTGGATGCTGCTCCTCATCCATCCATGGCCCCATCCTGTCCAAGTGTGGAGCAAACATACAGTCCAGTGCCCGTACACCACTGCTATGGACACTGGTTATGTGGGCAAGGATGTGTGGGGAGTGGATCACAATTCTGCCCTGGGCCCTGACCCATGGAACCAGCATCCATTGCAGGGGCTTGAAGCCAGCAGATTCTGTCTCTGCTCCAACTTTGGCTGGGGCCATGGATGGGAAGGGAGCAGCTACAGGATAGGTGGAAAAAAACCTGGAGCAGCGCATGCATAGGCAGCATGCCCTTGCAACATGGAGAACACCTGACTGCAGTATTTGGCACTGCAGACACGTTTGTGATGCCACATACTGCACAGCTGTGCTCATCTGGACACACCCATAGGGTGCAGACAGAAGTGACATTTTCTGAGATATCTGGCCCCTGAAAGCACATCTAAAGCTCTGTCATAATACATGTGCACAGTTATAGAGTGCTTTTTAAATGGCTGATCATGTTAAAAATTAACCCTGGTCAAATCAGGTATTCCATTAAGGTGCTCAAAAGCAGTGCACCTTAGGGAGCTTGTGTTCTCTCCAGGGTTAATTTTTTGCACAGGGACAGGGATGGGCTAGTGCTACCAGCTCAGCCCCACCCCCTGGGTTGCCAGGGGGAGGGAGGAGGAAGGGAAGGCCGCTCCCAGATGCGGAACCCCCTCGCATTGTGGCCCCTCCCCAGATACCCCCAATACACCAGCTGGGGTAGCTGGGGGGGACCCATGAAGTGAGCATGCCCTCCAGTCCCCCTCAGCTCTGGCCACTCAGCTGCCAGGAGCTCCCTATGCTTCCCCCTCCCTCCCTCCCCTGCTGGCAGTCCCAGTGCTGGTGGGAGGCAGAGCTGGGGAGAGGGACAATTTGGCAGCCTCCTTGGGGGAAGCCAGAAGGCCCCTGCTTGTTAGCCCCCTCCCCAACCCAACAGGCAAACATCTGTTGGGTTGGGGCCAGGGGAGGGCTCTAAGTCATAGCACTTTACCTAAGTGCTATGAGTTGGAATGGGGCCCTAACATCTGTCTAAGCTCAGTCTGACCCAGTAAATGGAAATTCCTCTATTCTTAATTCTTATATTTGTATAGCATAGCTAGAGTGGTATAATCTCTGTGTGTAGATAAGCCCTTCAAGAGCTTCTGTGCAATCCTAGAAAATATCTGTTCACCTAATTACAGTCCTAAAACAGCTGAAATGACAGTCAATAAGCAAACAACTAGATTCTGTGGTATCCCACTGGTGCCATAGACACAGCACCTTTCAAAAGAGTACATACTGCATGCTTTCTCCCCGCCAGATCCACGTATGTGTCTGTGGGTGCATCTACACATGAGCTTCACTACAGAGTTCGCTAATTAGCTCTGTAGTAAAGTGTCACCATTTATATGAGCGCTGCTATTAGGGTACAGTAAATTAATTAACTCCACCGTAAGATAGTACTGTCAGGATCAGTACTATCTTATGGCAGAGTCATTTACTGTACTGCAGTGCATGTGTAGAAGGTGCTGTGAGCTGAGGCAGAGCAGCCCCAGGCTGGCAGCAGGTTCAAGGGATCAGTCACACAGCTCTGCAATTTCAGCACTCATATGCCCCAGCCAGCCCCTCTGCCACCCAATGCCACCACCAAGAGCATAGAGCTGACACCCCCCACCCCCCAAGCCTTCTGCCAGCCTGGTCAAAGTGTTGCCTGGTCAGTGTTGCTGTCTTGGATGCATGTGTAGACGCTGCACCTGTAAACAGTGTACTCTGGTGCCACCAGCTCTGGAGTTTATCATGTTGCATTAACTGCACATGTAGATGCACCCTGTGACATGGTCCATCATGCTCTGTCTCCAGTACAGCCAGTCTGCTAAAGAACATGGATTGCATGAGGTGCTATATATTCAAGGATGGTGTCTGATAAAATGATCATTTCTTTAAGAAGGAGAAGATTTTGGAAAGAAGTTTACTCTTGGAGTGAGGAGGAATTGAAGTATAAAGTTAAATGCAAGAGGTACTGGGTGTCACTGACTTTTGTCATTGAGGAGGATCAGAATGGCTTTAAAATTTATGATAATTAACAGTTGTTTTAGAGATTTCTGGACAGGCTGATAAAATATATGCAGAATCCAGGCTACACACAATTAACTCTCCTTAGCTCCTCTCTCTCATTTCTGCCTGTTGGTGTTTCCATTCTAATTGACTATCCCTCCTGCAACATAGAACATTTGTCACCACATTTGCCACTTCAGCTTCCTTTGCGTTCAAGATGTCCTTCACCCTATTTCTCTCCCTCACCCATTTGTTTATTCTCCTGTCTCTCCATGTAACAGCAAACATATATCTTTCCTTGCCTTGCAGTCCAGCTGCTCCATATACAGACACTCTGTATATTTCATCATTGTCAATTTCTGCTTTCTTTCCCTCCCCAGGGAGGGAAGTCTGGCTAGAGATCACTTTGTGGACTGGCATGGAGAAACTGACAGTGAGATTGTTGTGTGTTATCTCTGGATCCTGGCACTTGTCAAATTTTTTCTTGAAGAGCCCCTGATTTTTCATCACTGTACATCAGAGTTCTTGCCCCCTTTCTAGATGTTTAAAGAAGACTTTCAGAAATACGTGTAACCATACAAGTTCTTTAAGTTCCATTTATTCTGTCAAATCTTCATTACTTGGTTTTTGCTGGTAAACTTTATTTGCAAGTGGATCTGGTGCATTGGAAATTATAGCCAGAACCAGAAAAGTTTATTAGGAAGACTGCCCCTAGCACATGCCTTTTGGTGAACTAATGAAAATTCTGTTTGCTTTGGGTTAGTAATACAGTTTTAAAAAAAGAAACATACTTCCCACCTGAATGAGCTGATATTATAGTAATGGTCAGCTTTGCAATTATGCACAGTGAGGGTGAATATAATATCCAGCCTTGAGGATGTATATTGAATGAGGAATAGCTTTGGACCTTTCACTGGGAACACCCAATATCACAGAGGACCCTGCTCCATAGAAGAGTGATCACTTCCACACATTATCCAGCTGAAAAAGAGTATATGCTTGAAGTTTCTTGCTTCTGTCTATTACCAGTCAGATGTGTCTTTTACCAAGCAGCCAGATATTACAGATGATACTTGCTCTCTTTGAACTTGGAAAGTTGTAGTAGAAGCTGCACAAAACAGGATGTGGCATTGTACATGTGTTTGTATTGCAGAGTCCCTCCCACCCAAAGACAGAAGATGAGTCTTTGTTAAGCCCACTTGAGGGTACTTGTCTTTAGCCAAAGCTATAGCAGCCTGTGCTTTTAGCTTTGGAGTCCTCTGGTTTGATCTCAAGTGTTGACTAAAGTTGCAGCTGTCACAAACATGGGAGAGCCATGGCTCCTGGGAGCTGTGACAGTCTTGTGTCCTCCACGAATCAGGCATAGCGGTGGACCTGGAGTACACAACTGAACGTGGAGCTATACACGTATCTCACTGCTCCTTGGGACTGTGCACATACAAGAACTTTTTCCCACATAAGCAAAGCCCTGACCAGATGCTTCTGCCAAACCCAAAAGTGAAGCATAAAGGGTAATCTCTGTTGCTATGGCTGTTTTTGATTTCCCTGTTTTTTTAACAAAGTTATATGTGCCATCATTTGCTCACAGTGCTCTTCTGCAGTCTACATTGAACAGATAGGGAGATACCTACACGTAAGAATGAATACCGATCTGACGTGAGCTGCAGAAAGACACACAAGGCTGTGGCAGAGCATGTTAACCTCCATGGACACTCCGCTGTTGACCTGAGGGTAGATGTTCTTAGGCAGCAAACTTTAAAAAAACAATTTGATCAGGAAATTGTGGATCCACAGACTGGATTGTGTTGAGTATGGTTTAAATAGGGACTACAGATTCTTATTCCATGACCTGGATTAGCTATTGTGACTCCTTTTTTCCCATGGGTTTATTGCTTGTTTCCCTCTCCCAGGACTAACCACTCCTCCCACTCTCCCTCCCTTCCTGGCTTTTGCATTCAAATCACTTTCTCCATTTTATACAGTCCTTTATGCATGTCCTTTCATAGCATCTGATGAAGTGAGCTTGGGCTCACAAAAGCTTATGTCAGATATATATATCTACTTTGGTTAGTTCATAAGGTACAAATGTACCCTACCTTCTACATGGACTTCAGACTAACACAGCTAACTACATTTCTCTCTCCTTGATAGCAATGGAAAAGGGAACCCCAAGTATGTGCCTCAGTTTCATGTTTGGTACATTGGGGGTAGGAGTTAAAAGGCAAGGCTCTGCTTCTTGGTGATGCATGTAAAAGAACTGGGAAATAGTACAGAAATTTTGGGCACTTATACATGTGCAGTGAGGCTGCTCCGATGCACTGTAATTAATCAAGTTTGCTGGAGTGTGGTAATTACTGTGCTCTAGCAGACTCCAGCATCACATGTATCAGCATCTTCATGTTCCAAATGGTGACAGGGGCGCTTTAACTAAAGTTCATTTAATGAGTTTTAGTTAAAGCACCCTTGCCACCATTTTTCAGTCCAGGGATGCTGAAAGACATGACGCTCAGGGCACTTAATTAGAATGGGTCTCAGAGCCACTCTAAAGTGCTCCCCACACCCGTTCTGGAACACATGTATAAACGCTCACCGGTTCTGCCCTGACTTTCATGATCTATTTGACTACACTTTATATATGATACACCCATAACTGGTTTACAAACGGTTATGGAACAATTATTACCTTCTGTGGGCATCTTTCAGCTATCACTAGAATGTGGTTTTCATGTCCATGCCCCCATGAGTAGGCAGTTTTATAGATGGCTATAAGCAATGTTTGTGATCAATCTTCCCACCAGGTTCTATGTTTCTATAATAATTAGCTATCTAGTAAATATGTTTTTACTTTATAAATTATGTTCAAACTAGTTGAAACTATACCCATTATCTGACAATTGAACATCTGGAGGGATATTATTAGAAGCACAAAGGATTTGATCCTATCAATGGGAGTTTTGTCATTGACTTCAGTAGAATCAAGGTCAGTCCTAGGCTTTCATTGACTAGCTGTGTGAATTGGGTACCCAGCTGCCCTTTGTGACTGTGAGACTCTCCCCACGTGCTGCCTGGCCAGGAAAACAAGCTATCTTCATGACCACAACCCATGAGCAAGCCATTTTACTAAACTTAAGATTTTCCCATGCATTTAAAAAGGTCAGTCAAAAAGAAGAGAAAAACCTACATCAATTTTGTGTTTCATATATGGTTTAAATGGCTTTCTTTTTACTTTTAGTCCATTTTTTTTTGAAACACTAAAGTCAATTAGTAGAGCTGTGCAATTAATTGATTTTAAGTTTCACTGGCTGACCTCAAAAGCTAAAAAAAGTACCAAAAAAAAATCAAGTTAACTTACAAAAATTCCCTCTGTGCTCCACCTCCACCCTCACCCTCACCCTCACCCTCACCCTCACCCTCAGGTTATGGCAGAAAAACTCCCATTCCCTTCACTGTCCAATTCAACTAAGGTAAATAAGAAAAGAAAAGAAAAGAAAAGAAAAGAAAAGAAAAGAAAAGAAAAGAAAAGAAAAGAAAAGAAAAGAAAAGAAAAGAAAAGAAAAGAAAAGAAAAGAAAAGGGGTGGGGGGAGGGGTGGAGAAGGGGTGCTGAGCTGGAAAAAAAAACATTTCATTTTGTGGTTTTGTTCTTTTACAAAATTAAATATGGATAAATTCTTTAACAACACATTATTTTGAAGCAAAAAGTCAAAATGGTTCTGGGGGCATGAGAGTTTATGCATTTTTCCCCAGCTGAGATAACATAGTTTGACCCAACTTGCAGTAGTTCCAGTCATCTAGAATGGGTACTTTTTGGTGAAATCAGGAAAAAAAAAAGTTTCCTCCAACCAACACAACTTTCAGTGACTTCTTAGAAAGGAGAAGTAGGTCTATTTGTCTTATGATTTTTGCTCTCAGGTAAATAATCAGCTCTGAATGTTTCTTCTTTGTGCAATGGGAGAAAGCATTTGGTTTAATTTAGTTGTTATTATTCAACTAAGGGTAGGGGCGATGGTGGTGGAGGACAATATTAAAGAGATAGGACCAAAATACCCAACTGGAAAGCTTCTCTAATATGAATGTATACTAGACGAGTGACACAGAGGATTAGCAAAAATCCTAGCAGATGGATGCATTGATGGAATTGTTCAATTTCATACTCACCATTAGGAGCAAAGATAAGAAAATTATAAAAAGAAAGGGAGGGAATAAACCTTCCAGAGGTAGCACTTGCACTAATTTAATTTAGGGGCTGAGTTCGGTGAGCAGTATTAGAACACTCGAAGCAAGACCAACATTAAATGAAAGTGGAGAAAGACTGGATAAAGAGAATCATCAATGTTTCACATGAGAAAGGTAGGAAATTCATTTTATTCAAACTGATTTTTAGCTTTAGGAACATCATTTTACAATGCTTTCACACTGCAAAATGACCTTGCTGTGGGCATCCATTACACTTACACTTACACTTAACGCTGCCAGATCTTTGTAAGGCAACTTTACTGTAATGGAGAATCAGGCCCATTATATGCAGTTGATTTACTAGCACTCTTGAATTACTAAGTTAAAGGGCAAACAAAAGTAAACCTTACATGACAGCATCATTGACTCCTAACCATTCCTACTAGCTTCATGCTAGTAAGGATTTGCTACCTTAGGCCCCAAGTGTGCATTGAGGTAGAAGAAAAAGAATCCAAACCTACACAAGATCAGTTTGCTAGGAACTAGGTACATTCAACTAGTTACCGTTCAGTGAAACTCCAAAATCCCACATTTGAAAATCTACCTGAAATTGTTTTAAAAACAGGCACATACACTCAAAAATGCACAAGGCAACCAACCTGGATTTTCAAAAGCAACAACAGTAATTTCAATTTAAGTTGTGCCAAGCTCGCTGAAGTATTGTTGAAAAAACCACCTCAGCACCTAAATGCTTTTGAAAATCTGGCCCTAAAATGAACTGGGGAGGGAGAGGAAATGGGAGAAGGGATTGCATTAGGCAGGAGGAGTTGGCAATCTTTTCAGGTTGTACATGGATTGACCCAGTTTTGGTCAGAGGTGAGCCAACATGTGGTGGGTAGGTGGTAGGACTCACCCACTGCCACTGCTGCTTTTTCCAGTAGCCGTGTATGGAAAGTGCCTGGCACAGCCACTATTTTTCTCTGCAGTGACACAGGAGAATGTCTGCAGCCAGCAATTTTTCCCATAGCAGCAGGGGCCTTCAACAGCAGTCACTTTCCCCTGTTACCACAGGGATGAGTACAGGATGCAGACACTCTTTCTGTGCTGCTGCACAGAAAAGCAGTGGCAGCAGCTGGGTTCTAGCTCCCACCCTCCACCCACCCACCCATTAGGCCTGTGCAAATAGGGAACTATTCAATTCGGATTCTGATTCAGCCAATTCGGATGCCAGAGGTTTGATTTGGAGATCCATATTGTTTTTCCAATTTGATTTGGCTGAATTGCTTTGGAAGACTTGGAGCCGATTCGGAGATTCAGCCATAGAGTATGATGGGGAATCAATGAAATATCTATAACTTTGTTGTCTTTTGGCTGATTTAGATGAAACATGCAGGGATTGTATCCTCTTCTGAGAGCATGACATGTACCAAGTTTCAAGGTAATAGGTGCAGAGGTTTCTGGGAAACTGTACCTCAAATTGCTGACAAGCAAAACTCATGACATAGGTGACACTGTATGTGTATTAAGGCACAGCGGGGGTGAAAACTGCAGGGATGGTAGCCCCTGCGCAGGTCACAAAGCCTGCCAAGTTTCAAGGAGATAGGTGTGGGGGTTTGGGGGAAACTGTACCTCAAGCTGCAGATAAGCAAAACTCATGACATGGGTGAC
>NW_017729030.1:55762297-55773051 GCF_001723915.1 Gavialis gangeticus
ACAGTGTCACCCATGTCATGAGTTTTGCTTGTCTGCAGCAAAACCCATGTCATGAGTTTTGCTTTTGGGACTTTGAGGTGAAGTTTCCCAGAAACACCTGCACCTATCACCTTGAAACATGGCACACGTCATGCTGTCAGCAGAGGCTACCATTCCTGCAAGTTTCATCTGAATCAGCCAAAAGACAACAAAGTTATATATATTTAATTGATTGCCCATTATACCTTATGGCCGAATCTTCGAATCACTGGATCTTTTCTGAATCTTTTCTGAATTAATTTGGAAGCTCTGAATCAATTCAGAAAGCCTAAAGCTTTCAGCAATTTGATTCAGATTAATAGATTCGGCCTCTGAGTTATCCAAATCATCTCCAAATGCAAATTGTGATCCGCAGCTTTGCACACCCCTACCTCCCACCCACCTCTGACCTGAACTGAGTCCATCTGGCTACTGAAACCCTACCTCTGTGGATGAGATCAGATGGCTCCACAGGATGGACGTGGCCCATGCACCATAGGTTGCTGACCGCTGACTTAATCCTTTTTTAAAAATTCCATATTTTCCCACATATAATATGCCACCCAATAAGGCACACGGTTTGTTTTAGGAAAGCGGAATGAAGAAGAAAGACTTTTTCAGCGTTATGGTTGCAAAAAGCAGTGACAGAGCCTAATCTTCAGCTGAATCACCCTTCCTTTCCTACTTAACTAAAAGCTGAAACCTAGCTGCTGCTGGTCTTCTTGGATGGATCTATGATTTTGAAAAGAGATTGAGTCTTCAGGGCTATGAAACAGGAGGAGAGAAACCAGGACCAGTTAGCAAACAGAAAAATTGCCCTAAAAGGGTTAGCTTGATTAATGGAACATCAATACCATTAAAAAAGAGAGAGGATCATTAACATCTGTGGAGTGAAGAATAACAACCCATTAACTCAACTGACTCCCTCAGCTGCCTAAATACTAATGCCACTGCTACTGCAGTGTGGAGCAAGAGTCAAAGCAGGATACTTTATTCTGGGCAGAAAATAAGTTTTCCCACTTAAGACATGCAACCCAACTTAGAAGGGAAGGGTGCTGATTTTTGGAGGGAAAGTTGCTTGTGGTATTTACGTAAATATGGACAAATATGGTAGTACCTTCCATCTTGTTCTATTCATATTGGTACTTCTGGATAAAGTCTCTACAAATAAAATATCTGGGACATCAGTTTATTTTAAACTATTTGGGGGGGGGAGGGAGGGGGAGCATTCTTTAAAAAAAAAGCAGCAAAGCAAAACAAAACACTCCTAGGCCCTGATCCTGCAAAAACTTCTCCATACTGCATCCTCCCCATTAACCATAATGGGATTGCTCCTCTTCAGGCATATGCATTTGTCTTTGTGGGAATGGAACTGGCCCAATATTTTATTTTACAGAAGTGCTCAGAACCCATTATCCATTAATGTAAAGACAAATTTTCAGAAGTTCAATAGGGTCTTTTAAAAATCTGACCCCGAATGGATTTTGTTTGCATTGTTTCTCTTTCACATCTGCCTTTGTGTTTCTGTGGGCTATGCTTATTTCAAAATTTATCCTACTAAAATATTGTAGAGACATGCTGCTCAACCTCTGGTTTTCAAAGCCATGTCATCCAGCCTGTGGGGCTCCCCATGAGCCTGGAAATTTGGTGGTGGAGGGATGGGGGCAATTAACACTGCCACACATCCCACATTGCCAAATTTCCAAGCCCTGTGGGCCAGGTAACATGGTCCTGCACATGAGACCAGGGCCATGGGTATGATTAGGCTCTAGACCTGCTCTGGCATTCAAGACTGGGGCTAGAGCCAGGGCTGGATCCAGCAGGTGGTATTGAGGCCCTGTGCACTAGATCAGACCCCAGCAAGCCTGGTCCTGTTGGCTGGATTGGGTTCATAGACTGGATCTCACCTATGGACTGACATCACACGACACATCCAGCCTGTGGGGCCAAAAGGTTGGTCACCAATGCCACTGTCACAGGCATGAGAAATCCTGAAAAACCCCAAATACAGCAAAAACCAAAAAAGCCCCATTTCCAGGTCCATACATTTCAGATGGTCAGCCAATTTGGGAAAAAGTTCAGATTTTTAAAAAAAGGTCCATATCTAAACTGAACACCAAGTCAGATTAATTAAAAGGTGATCTATTTAGATAACATTGGGTGCATCTTCAGAGTTGGCTAATTAGCTCTGCAGTAAAGTGTTACCATCTACACGAGCACCAGAATTAGGGAACAGTAAATTAATTAACTCCACCATAAGATAGTACTGTTGAGGATCCTGGTATTTAAAAAAAAATAGCCCTGCACTCACCAGCAGTAGCAGCTGCTGTCGGGGTCACTTGGTCCTTGTGGCAAAGCTCCCCTGCGCAGCTGGGGCCTGGGTGACAGCTGCAGTGGCCCCAGCTGCCTGACAGTGCACGGAGCTGTGCAGCACCCTGCCCACCCCAGCCACACCCGCACAATGGGGCAGTGGCAGTGTGAGTGCCAGGTAGCCAGGGCCAGGCCCTGCTGCTCGAGAAGCTCTGCCATGAGGCTCCAGTGCCCCTGAGGCAGCTGCTAGTGCTGGTGAGTGCAGGGCTTTCTTCTTTTTTTTTTTTTTGAGCCCTGGACTGCTGGGGCCGGGGGGGAGCAGGGGGGAGCGATCAGGGAACCCCACTACCCCCATTGCCCCATGCTGTACAGGGAGGCTCTGCCACATGGCCTCAGAGCCCCCACAGCCCATGCTAATTCCAGTGAGTGCAAGGCTTTTTATTTTTTAAGTGCCAGGAGGCTGGAGCCGGGGGGAAGCCATTGGGGGGTTGGGGGTGCAAGCAGGTGGTGGGACTGGGTGGGGCAGCCATCAGGGGG
The DNA here is from genome assembly GCF_001723915.1 of Gavialis gangeticus. Taxonomy (NCBI): domain Eukaryota; kingdom Metazoa; phylum Chordata; order Crocodylia; family Gavialidae; genus Gavialis; species Gavialis gangeticus. The sequence continues at coordinate 55,765,163 of NW_017729030.1, forward strand.
GCTGCAGGAGCTGGCAGAGGATGGTGCCAGGTGAGGCAGAAATCCAGGGGGCTGGGGGAGTAAGAAAGGTGGGGCATGTGGGCCCTGCAGGGGGTTGGTAGCCCCTGTGTGAGCCACATGGCCTCTGTTGGGGGGGGTGTAACCCCTGTGGGGGGCTGTAGCCCTGTGGGACCAGGAGAACATGCTTTGACAGTTCAAAGCAGGCACCACATTGGGAACATCTTCCAGGTGATAGCTGCACAGGTGGCCAGGCAGGGGGCACACATGACAGTAGTGCTGCACAAAGGCCAACTCTAAAGCCACAACCCAATGGCAGCTGGCCCAGAGAGGCAGATGCCTCTACTGGCTGTGCAGTCCCCATCCAGGTCTGGCAGGTGCGCAGCAGGTCACAGCCAGGCAGCAGCCCCCACTGCCAGACTGCTGCAGTGGGTAGAGGGTACAGGGAACTCTGAGGACTGCTTCAGCAGTCCAGCTGGCACAAGGGGTAGTGTCCCCAGGTACCAATTGGCTGGGGCCCAGAAGCTCCTGTCTATTTATAACATTCAAATACTGTGAGCCTTAAGGCCAAGCTGGCTAACTAGTAGCCCCTACTGTATGGAGGCTAATGGGTGAATGCTACAACAAAATACTTGGGACTACAAGACAAAAAACAGGACAGGAGTGATGTGAGGTTCAAAGGGTCAGAAAGTGAAAATGAGTGCACCTGAGGGGAACACTGAGCAGAGCCCCCCGGGCTGTACCCACCGGTCCTCAAAGACATCTAAGGAGTCTGTGGATGCCACCTACTGGTGCTCTGCCCGGAAAAGTGCACAGACAAGTGAGAGGAAAGTGGCCCCACAGTCTCTTGGAGCCTTCCCAGTTAGAGCCTCCTTCCTGGTCAGTACAGGACCCACTTCACTAGGGCCAGGAGGAAATTGACCAGGAGGTCCTGGGATTTGGTGAGGCCATGGATGAGGCGACCAAAAACAAAAAGGTGGGGGGTGAAATTCAACCAGAACCTCAGGAGGAGGTTCTAGAGGTGGAAGTGGAGGGAATGCAGCCTGGGGCACTCGAGGGTCACGTGTGTCAGGATCTCCCTCTGCTCACAGAAGTCGGCAGGAGACTGGGGTATCCATGAAACTCACCACATATACTCCTATGGTGATGGCTCCATCCTAGAAGCTCCTGAGAGCAAGTAGCCCTGAGCTACTTGACAAGACAGCTTTTTGTACTGATGGGGCCACGACAGGGAAGCATTTTATACTGCTGGGGACAGCACAAGTGCTGTCCCCAGGCTCTTGCTCCCCCTGGCTGTAGATCCAGGAGGAGCCAGAAAGGGTTATTTTGCCCCAAGTGGCACAATTTCCCCACACACGAAAGTGCATGTCCAAACACGTGTGCTGAAGCAAAAAGCCCCGGCTCAAATTTGCACCGCTTCTATTAGAGCTGCTGCAAGCGCATGTCCTTGCATGTGTGGATGCACCCATTGTGTGTCATATGGGCAGAATATTCAAAAACTGCAAAAAGGATTAAAAGCCAAACTCCCACTGAAGTAGCCTTGGGGGGTCAGAGGACGTAGGCAGTGACCCATCCATTCTTACACACTGTACATCTTTTCTGTTTCATTTGGCTTTTTTATGATAATAGGAAAGCTGCAATAAAAATCCTCTTGATATTAAGGAGTGAATCTTGTGGGTGCCTTAGAACATTAATTAACTTTAATTCCAAACTAAAAGCAAACTTTTTAAAACCTGAAAAAAGCCATTTGCAATGATTCGAGCTGAAGAGATTTGATCTGATTTTGTATGCCTTAAAAAGAAAACAAAACAAAACAGGGAATAATGGATCTTACACAATGGAGATGTAAAAATTAGAGGTTTTACCAAAAGAGTTATTTAGATGGGTAAATTATAGCTGCATGTTAGCACATCTGCACCTTGACAATCAAATTCACAAGTACATTATAATTTCCATGAATTATGCAAAGCACTAATTAAGAAGTCTAATTTACTAATCATCTCTCAGGGTCATAACTGGAGCTGAATTTTATTAAGGACAAATAATTCTGTAAAGTGGTTTAGCATCATGCGTATCTTTGTAGTAGGAAGAAGGAAAGGAAGATGGCCTCATGATTAAAATCATAGGGTAAAAATTTAGGACGTCAGAGTTGGTTTGCCAGCTCCGGTATAAGCATCTTTTGTGATCCTTGGGCAAATCAATTAGCTACTCTATGCCTCAGTTTCCTAGTGTATAAGACTAGGACAATATACCTACTCTCTTTGGGGGTATATAAGGCTTAGTGCAGTGATTTTCAACCTTTTTCCATTTGCAAATCCCTAAAAAAATTCTAATGGAGGTACATACCCCTTTGGAAATTTTGAATGGAGATTTGGACCCCTTTGAATTGTAAGTGTGGGTATTCACATACTTTTCATTGATCATAGTTATCTTTCACGGACTCCTTATACAGTCTGCGGACTCTGCTATATGTTCATGGACTACAGGTTGAAAATCACTGGCTTAATGCATTCACGTTTTTAATGTCTGATCTGTGTGACATAGCATAGTGTAAGTAATCCCCTACAACAGTCTACCTAAAAAATTCTGAGCATGCAGAAGCTATTGTCTCTATGGAACAATAATAATAAAGAAGAGTCTGTTGCTAACATGCATCTTATGTAAGTTCTAGACTGAGGGGGAAAAATGTGGGCAATAACTTTTTTTGTAGCACCACAACTGGAACCATAGAGGGTGTTGGTTGAGAATGAAAAAAAAACATTGCAGTTTGAAATGCCAGTTTGCTACCTGCACAAAAAACTGATGGGAGAAATCACTCTGATTTGTTTGACATGATGTATTCCCAAAGTTTCATAAATCTGAAAAGTGACAGAATTAAACTCTGGGGAGTATTTTGAGGAGGAGAAATTTCACAACGTAGAAATAGAATCACTGTGGCAGTTTAAAAGAAAATAAAACCCAGATCCAGAAATATATGAAGGATTGGAAGTTGGTGAGTGTTTATGGTACCAGAAAGAAAATGTTGGGGCAGGGATGACATTTTCAAAAGCCCCTAAGAGATTTTGATGCCCAATTCCCATTAAAGTTAATGAACACTCAAATCCTTTAGTTGCCTTTGAAAATCTCAACTGTAAATAATACCAGTTGTGACAGACAAATGCAAGGCATTTAATCATTCAAAGCTTGGCTATCACAACAACTTAGAAACACCACAGGCCAATTAGAAGGCTCAGGCATCCTCCCTAGTATATTAGTAACTTTGTGCTACAATTATTTGTGGTGAAAAATTATTCTACTGTAGGTTATGGCTGTGTAGACAGCAGTCCATAAAAATCTCTCTACATTGACATTTGCTGGAAAAGAGGGACTCTTTGTTTCTCTGCTGGACTTGATGAGATACTATTGGATGATGCGGGGCAGAGTTTTATTGGCAGGGGTACCAAAATACTGTTCTGATTTAACCTTCATACGTTCCCATAGGGTAATTTCCTACCCCAGGTGCATATTTTGTCCAGTATCTTAAAATTAATTAATTCTAAAAAAAATATTTTTGAGACACTGTCACTGGTACCGCAGTGCACAATATCCCCAAAGAACAGCCAGGTTACATGAATGGTTTGCTCTTTGTGGATGAAAAACTGCCCAGGGTAATGTTACCTCAGCGTGAATGTGTTTTTCCATATGGGATAACAACTCACCCCAAGCCCATGTTAATAAATTGGGGTAACTTGTTACCCCAATGCAATTTCTATATAAATGACAGGCCTGGACCTGTTTGGCCGCTTGGGATGGATGCATCTGAAAGGTCAGCATTCATTCACACCTCACTGATGTCCACTTCAGGTATCCATGGTAACTAATGAAAGGCCACCCTCCACTCTGCTTTTGCAGAAGACCTTTTGCTAACCACTTTGCCTGTAGGCTACAAAGTCATCAAAACACCCTGCCCTTTGCCAAAAAACCCCCCAAATTCTTTATCGCACCCAAATCCACCTCTGCTGTCTTTTCTCGTGGCAAAACTCCGCCTCACATGCCTCTTTCATAACATACAAGCTAGTTTGCCCTGACCTTGTTGGAAGTGAGGACAAGGAGCAAAGGGACAGCAGAGAAGAAACAGAACAACATCATACTGCAATACAGCATACAGTATGGAGTTCCCTTCAATGGCAAGGGCTTGACACCCTCCATGCCCCTTTTACCTGCTCTCAATAAGCCCTTGCATGCATGGTTTCCAAACAGCATCCACCCACATTTGGCTTGCCTGCAAAGGGTGGATGCTGGTTTCTAGTTTCTGTACCCAGGAAGAAACGATGCTACCTGTGCTGCCATAGGGCAGGGCAAAATTGTTTCTGTGACAGTATAGGTGGGCAGGCTTGTCTTTGATTGTTACTTATATGCATTCAACAGTAATCATTTTTTTCTTTTTTTTTCTGCAGTCAAGGATGAGAAGGTAGCGCATAGTCAGTGCTGAAGCCTGTCTTGCATAGGTAACTGGGGATGAAAGCAACACAACCACTGATGAAATCTTATCCCAAGGCAGTGAGGATGCTGATTTTGTTCCAGACATAGGAGAGTGTTCAGAGGAAGAAGAGCATGCATCTGTGGAAGCTTCATCCAGCTCAGATGAGGAGGAGTTGGTGCCACAAGCAGAAGTGATGTCAACACTTCCAATGGGAAAGGGAAGAGGACCACCGTGGGGCCACCATGGAAGACCGAGGAGAGCTACAGCAGGACGTGGAGCAGAACCATTGCCACCACCCCCAGAAAACATTGCAGATGATGACACCTTTAGAGAAAGGAATGGCTGAGTTTGGGAAAAAGTCCTCAGCTAATACCTCATCAGAGAACAGCCAAAGACATAGTCCATGATAGTGCTGGGCCAACAAGAGACAGTAATAAAGACAGTGGTATCGCCATGACCTGTCAGTGGGTGGAGAGCACAGAAAGCCAGACATCATCCATGACTGCAGTACAAACAAGGGTGGGGTGGATAACCTTGACCACTTAGTCCGTATGACCACCTGCAGACAGAAAATCAACAGGTGGCCAATGACACTATTTTTCAATATGCCGGATGCGGCTGCCATTGCCAGTCTTATCATTTGGCTAGGCCAGAATGCAAAATGGAAGCAAAGATCACATTTAAGAAGATGGTGCCTTTTTTTGCAGGAGCTTGGAAAATAGTTGATCGATGGACAAATAAAATGAAGAATGATGGATACACATAATCTGTCTAATTCTGTCAAGTCTGGTATGACAGCCCTAAATTACAAATTGCCACAAGACACGCCAGTAGAACCTTCTGCAAGCCTGAGTGGATGGTGTGCTATTTGTCCAAGGACAGATGACCGGAAAACCCGGAAATGATGCAAAGATTGTAAGTGATTTGCTTGTGTGCACTATAGTACATCACTGCTGCTTTGTGAGGAATGCAATATTTAGTTAAAACAGTTAGAAAATGTTTTTGGAAGTAATTGTTAGCTTGAAAACAGCGTGAACTGCAGACTTAGCAAATTGTTCATTCACGTTTTGAAACTCTAAAAAATGTTTAAATTTTGTTCATAGTTCTAGTTAAATATCATTTTGGGTTCAAATCATTATAAATACTCTTTCAAACAATCTGTATGTTTAATAAATAGTTTCTGGTACATTTATACTGTTGTCACTGGTTCCATTGTGTTCATGCGGGTGGGGTACCAAGTTACCCCATGAGACCAACAATGTCGAACCACAGAGTTACACGTTACCCCATGAGAACAACAACGGTTACAGTTTCATGAGAACAGATGGGTGTTTAAAAGCATAACTAGACAACCTGACATACATCAATGTATGTATGTAAAGTGAGTTTTTAATGGCATGTCTACATTACAGTGACACTGCATCCTGGCTGTCTTGTGTGCCTGCAGGATCTGGGGGGCAGGATGTACTGAGGAATGCCCAGCTGAGATACACTCCCACTGTGGTATAGACAAGTCCCAAGAGGAACAAACAAAGCTAATGTTAGACAGAGAGGCAGGTCCTATATGTTTGACTCTGCTGGCACCTTTCCCAGTACCTTTGTCATTGTGAATGAGCAGGTCCTATCATGACTGTATTAAAACATGCCGACAATCTCAGAACTGATCATAAATGCAACACAGGGTACAGTCAGAAAAAATATTTGTATTGATATCAAATTATACTGTAAGAAGATGTTAAACTGTTATTGGTATATCAGGGTACTTCTTTAGGGATACCAGTATAGCAAAAAAAGAACTCCTATAACTTTAAGTCTGAATGAAATAGATTTAAAATTATAAAAGTTTAACTAACTCATATTGCAACAGGAGCATGCTGATGTAACAGTTACCTTGTCACAGCTGATGTAAGCTCATGAGCAGCAGCTCCTCCTCTCCTTCAAAGGTGGTTGAAAGGTACATTTGTTGATAACTGGGAAACAGAACCAGAAAGTACATCAAGAGTTCATTTAGTCCATTCCCTTGTTCCATGATAGGATCGGCAATGCCTAAAACACTACTGATAAATGACTGTCTAATCCATTCTCAAAAATTTCTAGTGATGGAGGAAACCCCCGTTGGCATTCTACTCCAGTGCTTAACTAGACTTATAGTCAGAAAGTTGTCCATGAGGTCTATGGCAGTTTAAATCACCTTTGTTGTGTTTTAAGTCCCTGGCTTTTTGTCCTATCCCCAGTGACCATGGAGAAGAATTTATTACCTTTCTCTTTGCAGCAACATTTTATATATTTTAAGACTGTGATGTCTCCGTTCAGTCATTTCTTCTCCAGACTAAACAAATCCAAGTCTTTCAGTCTTTCCTTGTGGGTCATGTTTTCTAGACCTCTGATCATCATTTTTGTTGTCCTCCTCTGGAATCTCTCCAGTTTGTCCACATTTTTTGGTGTGTCGTGCCCAAAATTCAGCTCAATATTTCAGCTGAGGCCTTACCAGTGATGAATAGATAGAAGTATTACTTTGCCTTATGTATATCCCTCCAATTTATGCACCTCATTTTTGGTATTGGCTCCTCCTGAAAAAATACAGTATATTTGTCAAATGTTTATAATATTAACTTCCTCCTTCTAGCTGTCTTTGTTGCTTTTTTTTTCAATTGGAAGTTCAAAAGTTTACCAAACCGTGCCTAAACTGGATTTATATATATACATTCAACACGTGGAAAAAAACCCTCATCTCACAACCATGACATACAAGTTGTTCACAATAGTGACACAGGAGTGATCAATCTGTTTATCTATAGCTATTTATCTTGGGGTTTTTTACTGTCACCCATAACCATAATATAGCAATCCTTTCCATGTAAAATTAACCACATCAACAAAAGCCCTACCAAACATCATGGAGTTTCTGGCACTTCACTCTTTTGGAGGGTCAGAGCCCTATTTGAGGTAGAGTTTTAGGTGATTAGGAGGCTCTGCTCAAGACCTGGATTAGATTTCACAGGATGCATCTACATAAAACACTTTACTGTGAAGTGGAATAGTTTACTGCAAAGTAAGCATGTGTGTCTGTCTACATGTGTGTATGCTTACTGCACAGCAAATCTTGCTAATCATGAGTAAATTTGCTACCTGCAAACACAAGTAGGAAATTTACTTGTGATTACTAACTGCGTAGTAGTGCTCATGTAGATGCCTGACATGAAGCAAACCAGGGGGTGGGAAATTGCTCCCTGCCCCTGGGAGCTGCCTGCTGCTGGGGCAGGCTCTGCCACCAGAGCTTGGGAAGAAACTATGTTCCCCTACCCTGGCAGCAAGAAACTCCAAGCCCCCCACTCTGAGATTGTGATTGGAGAGTGGGGGCTAGGAGATCTTTATCTCCCAGCCCCTGCTTCACCATCATGATTGTGGAGCAGGGGGATGGGAGATCATA
>NW_017729030.1:55778051-55778700 GCF_001723915.1 Gavialis gangeticus
GCTTGGGAAGAAACTATGTTCCCCTACCCTGGCAGCAAGAAACTCCAAGCCCCCCACTCTGAGATTGTGATTGGAGAGTGGGGGCTAGGAGATCTTTATCTCCCAGCCCCTGCTTCACCATCATGATTGTGGAGCAGGGGGATGGGAGATCATAGCTGCCCCACCAGAGATAAGGACCTTCCAGTGCCAGCCCTGTGCCTGTGGACCTGGCAGTGGGAGTTCCCTGCTGGTCAGGGCATGGAGCTGGGCAGGGAACAGGCTCTCCAGCCTGTTCCCTACCTAGATCTCTGATTATGGAGCTGAGCAGAGAACAGGATCTCCAGCCCCTGCCTCACAATCATGGAGTGGGGGCTAGGAATTGTCCCAGTTAGAGGCAGGTCCCAGCCCCGTGCCCTGATCAGGTGAGTGAGGCATGGGGCTTGGAAAGACCAGCAGGGCTGTGGAAGATCCCAGGCCCATGCCCTGATCTGCCAGTGGGGCAGCTAGTAGTGAGCTTCCAGCTGGGTGGGAAATCTCCACCCAGCCAGAGTTACTAGTCACCCCACTTGCAGACTGGGGCAGGGGGCTGGGACCTGACTCTTCCGTTCAGTCCTTTTCAAAGCTTCCTCTCATGTGTGGATGAGCTCTACCTGACTCAAGAAGTCTATGG
>NW_017729030.1:55778711-55783952 GCF_001723915.1 Gavialis gangeticus
AGCCCTAATGTCTATGAAATCTATGAAATCTATGAAATCCCCTGCCCCAGTTAGAGAGTTGGAGATGGAAGCTCCCTGCTGCCTGGGCAGGGAGACATTGTCCCTGCTTGAGCAGCAGGCAGCCCCCTGGGGGTAGGAAGGAATGTCCTAGCCCTGGCCAGGAGACAGTTGTCTCCTGGCCCAGTGCTCCCTGCCAACCCCTGGGTTAATGCTTGGGGGAGCTTAGGGATCCCCCTGGTGGTGGCAAGGGCCCATTACCAGCAAAACTGCTCCCTTCTCCCTACACATGTTGATGCCTGCCTGGGAGCATTTAGTTGTGAGTAATTTACTCACGAGTAAACTGCTCCCAGATCTAATGCATGTGTAGACATACCCACAGAATATGGAGGTACTGGGGGAAGATTTTTACACAGAAGTTTCCCAGATGTAATATATGCCCTTTAGGAGCATGCGACAACACATATTGCTGCTTTAACTAAAGGCAAATATAGGCAGACTCAGAGCTATAAGGATGATTCTCACCTTGTTCAGTCTCTCACCTCTTTGAACCAGGAGGAAGAGGTTAATGGAGCAACAAGAGAACTCAGCTGATAGAGGAGAAAGATGTGATCAGAAATGACACTATCCCTTCCTATTGTTAACTATGAATAGATAGGTCAGATTATCCTTTTGAGTCATCCACTGGGTTTCCTCTCCTGCACTCCACTGTATGTTCCTGGAATGCCCCATTCTCTGCTTACATAGCAAGACCCAGTCAGTATAGCAGCATACAACATGATGGAATTAATATGGTACTCAGAAACGTTTGCATGATAAACTTTTTTCATTTTTTTTTGTCTTGGACTCCGCTATTAGAGTCTACTGGTTATTACTTAACAAATGATTCCTGAGAACTGAAGGTTCAAAAAGTGATTTATACAGAGCAGTAAGGTAGAGTACATTGGCTATGTACATCTGCAGTTGGTGTAAATCAGCTTAGCTCAAAGATATGTAGGATCTGTCCCAAAATTTTTTTCAGTGAAGAGTGGTTCCGCTGTTCAACATCTGGGGTTGACAAAAAGGGGAAAAACATAGATAATTAAATAGAATCCAGTTAGAAGAAAAGTATGGCTAGTGCTTTACTTCCATCTTTTCTAATCTACATCTGTTCCTTCAATAAAACAGACACAGATTGTGTTTGTAATCTTAAGATGGACACTTAGGGTGTCTATATACACGCTCCATGGTTGGGGGGGGTAATTAAAGTGGCTCCCAGATAGCTGCACTAATTAAAATGCTGCCGCATCACATGTATTCAGCACCCCATATTTCAAAAAGGCCATACCAGCAAAATAGGCAACAGGCACATAGTATTGTACATTCAGAGCTTAATCATGACTGTCTTCAATGGTACATGCAGAAGCTCATATGATATATGGCATATATATAACCACTGAGATGAACTATATAATCTTTGTATGCAAATTATAGAGGTTGAGACCAATTTCCACTTTGGTCAGAGCCCAAGACAAGAGCTTCAGTGAGGATGAACATATTTGGCGATTAGCATACCAGTGAATACTGCAACAGAGAAATTTTATACAACATGCAGCTACTTCACAGAAACCCTCAATTACTATAATCCATCTGGCACAGGGATATTCCTAAAATATCTATGGGAGACTTGGTATATCATCACTGATTAACAGATGAGAGCCAAGCAAAGGACTGAGTGATAGCTTCTCAGTGTTTTTTATACTTACAGGGAATCATGGGACTAATTAAATATGACCTCAAACTCATGATTTTTGGAAGCTTGTCTAATACAGTGGTTTATTTCTTGGGTAGTTGCTACTCTAGGGTAACACAATGATTAAACAGGTGTCAAGTTCTAAATGTAATCTGCCAATTTAAGATTCTTGTGGAGGAAAAACTGAGTTCCTTGTAGAAATGAGTAAATGCTTATCTTTTCTGAACTTGTATCTGTACATGCAACTGACTGAAGAAAGAAGTTGGTCCTTACTGTCTAGATGGTAGTAAATGTATTTGACCAGGTCAATAATAAAAGCAGAATTCCACATTTACGGGCAAGCTTTTGAGTTGTCATTATTTCGGTTCAGGTTTCTACTAACAGCTGCTCATTGATTATTTTATACTGTATTTTAGTAATAAGGTGAAACAGCCCATAATGTCAGTCTGTCATCACATAATGATGTGAAGTGGGTCTTACACCTTGGGTCTTATTTTTCCCAGAGTAAGAGAAGTAGGATCCTACTCAGTCAGAGACAGGACCAAACCTGTCAGTCTTTCTATATTAAAGAGGATGGGTATACTCAGTGCCCCAAGAAATAAAACAGGGAGCCCTTCTCTGTAAGACTGGGATGAGTCACTGCAAGCTCAGACCTTCACCCGTTGTGGTAAAGTTAAAGGAGTATAATGCTTCTCATGTTACATCTAGAAGACAGATGAATGAGGGAGCCAGTCACTTTGTTCTTCAGGAGGAATAATCACGAAGTAGCAAATGGCTGGAAGTCAATATTTATTAAACTGCAAGCCAGTTGCCTTTTATGAGTGCCAAAAGTGAGAACATTATTATAAAATTGAATAAATCAAAGCACAGAGAGTAAACATACTGTGTAAGCTACACTTACGTTAGCTACACTTATGTGCAAGATCAATAATTCAAGAGGTTTTCTCCCCATTATGCATGATGGCCTGTGGGAAGCTGGCCTCTTGAAAGCACTTGCTCGGACTGAGAACAAATGCAGATGCTTTTGAAGAATTCCTGCCTCCAAATTTGAGGCAACTATTATTACACTTGGCAAGACTCAGCACTAATATATTTGTGGGTGGCAATGGGCATAAGGGTAGCCATTTTTTATGGGAATGCCAGGTACAGCAATCCTTAAATTGGGTAGTTCACATGTATATCTGATCATCAGGAACTGTTTATCTCCTCTGAGAGTGGCATGTAATGTAGTACCTCTCCGGAATTATGTAGTATTATTTTGCCTTAAAAGTGAAAGCTGTGTTGAAGTTTGGAGTCGTAAAGTCCCAAGCTTGGTATGTGATCCCCAGGAAAAGTATTACTTCTTACTGCTCTTTTGCACAACAAAGTGACACTTGGAACAAACAGCATGTGGTCCCTACTGTAGTTGACTTTGGTGGGGGGACAGCCCAGAGTGCACTCTGTTTCCTCCTTCTCACCTATTTTATGAAGGTACTGGCATGAAGCAGCCTAGCCAGCCTTTGTGCAAGTGGAGAAGGGAAGGAGAGACCTTTCTCTTCCATTTAAGCAGGGTCAGATGTGTGGATGAACTGAACTCAGTTTTTGGCCCTCTGGTTTTTGGTCCACTGGGGATCAAGCTGTGCTGTAGGAGTAACTTAATGACATCAAAACCTTCTAGGGGGGCATTCTCTACCTATTTGCTTAGGCACAGAAAATGGGCCCATTGAAGCCATTGGGAATTTTGGCATAGACTTTTTCAGAGCTAGGACTTTACACATGGAGTGTGTTGCCTGGTGTGAGGGGTGGGATCTTTGGTTTTGAGTGCTAATTTTGCTCATTTTGGTAGCATTCACCTGCTTGGCAACATTTGTCTAATTTTTCTTCTGCTAGAATGGAGGCCTGATCCTGCAGCAAAGGCCAAGGTGCAATACAGTCCTACAATTTAGGGCTATAGGACTAAGCAAGGGACCAAGCAGGGAATCTGGGATTTTGTTTGAGGCACCCTTTTTACACAAGCACCACAATTTCTGTCACATTTCATCTAACATAAATTTAGACTTCTTTCTATTAGCTTCACTGAGGCAATAGGCCTTTCTTTTACAATTGTTGGTCTCCAAGAACTGTCTGGGCCTTTGTTATGACGTACCCACCATTTGTTTGTTTCTGCCCTTCCTTGTGTAGCCATATGTATGCTTTCTGCAACTCCATTATAATACACCCAAATACCAACTGGTAGAAGATTAATTTATCAGCAGATAAAGATTGTCTCAGATATAGGCCTCAGCAACCTGTGCAATACAGATTTTGTTTTGCAGTAACAGTACCATAGAAGTGCTTGAAGCAAATACACAGCCTTATTGTTGCTATTTGCTTTAGAGTGATCAATAGACTATGCAACTATTTCAGTCTAGGACTTAATCAAATTCACTATATTTGTTCCCCACTTACTGCTATGGATTTCAGCCCTAATTAAACTCCTAATCTGTGAATTTGTTTCCTTTCCTGGGATATTCTGGGAAAGACCATTCTTTTGGGCGCTGCATCAGTTGGAAAGCTTTTTTCCTTAAAAGATTCAGTTTTTTTCCCCCAACGTTGCCAAGTCTAAATGATTATCTAATGTGTGATTTAAAAATTTATTTGGAAGGAGGAAAAAAAAGTTGGCACAGAAATATTGGCCTCAATAGAGCTGTTAGTTAATACCAGCTGAAAATCTGGCCTTTCAACATAATATTGTGTCTTTTTATATTGATTCCTAAAATATATTGCTAGAACAAGATTACCTTCTGGTTTTATTCTATCTTGGTGGGGGGTGGGGGAGGGAGTCATGCCATATTGTTTTGACAATTAAGGGGGCACCCAGACAAGTGTGCATGTGCATTTCCCTGGGAAAAAATAGCAGTGGCACATAGTTGTGTCACTGCTACTTGTCCCCGGGGAATGCCCATACATGAATGCTTTGGCACATTGCAAGTTGCCTCAGGTAGCATAGGGGAGGCTGAGGACAACACCCGGGCTGGGCCCAGAAGCCTTACTGGGCTCCTAGGGGCCTCCCAGGGCTCCAGCAGCAGCAATCTAGCAGCAGGGAGCCTAGCCAGCAGCCGGAGTATGTCTCTGGTTGGCCGGGCTTTGGTTTCAAGTGGGGCATGCTGCTGCCACACACACTGCATCACCTTTTATCTAGTGTGGGTTTTTTGACACTGAGAGATCTCAAGTGTCAATACTCTCCACCATGCTGCAGATCAGCAGTGCAGGAAATGCCTGCATGTGCAGTATGTGCAGTGTGTGACGCCACAGACAGGTCTGTGGTGCCACATACCACACGCACGCTCATTTGGATGTGCCCCAAGTGATCATTTTGCCTTGGAATTCTACGGGGAGCTGTCACATCGTTGGACTTCATGCCATGCTATGCTGAAACTTTCAACTATTTGGGGAAAAGTCCGTCCCAAATATTAGAAGCAATGTAAAGAATCATGAGAGGATGGTTATTTCTTACTAAAAAGGACATTCACCATAGTTTGTTGAAGGTGGTG
>NW_017729030.1:55788952-55789788 GCF_001723915.1 Gavialis gangeticus
AAGCAATGTAAAGAATCATGAGAGGATGGTTATTTCTTACTAAAAAGGACATTCACCATAGTTTGTTGAAGGTGGTGCAAGTTAGAGATGGTCAACATTTTTTGATGAATAAAAGTTTGATGTGAGTTACTCCATGAACTAGTGTTAGCAGATTAATTTTAAATTAAAGTTACTGGAACTTTGCTGGGGAAACAGCTGCATGAGAGAAGTTTTCTCAACTGTTCAAAATTCTTGGATATCTAGCATAGTCTATTTGAAGTGTTTTCTTTCTACTGGCAGAGAGTAGAATGATCCCTTCTGGTAAAATTCACAGTAGTTGAAGACTCCCATGCACTTCAGCGGCCATTGGTTTAGAGTCACAGTAAGTACTGCTAATGGAAAGATTTAACCTTGCAAGAACACAGTTGCCTCTATTGAGGACCAGAATGCCTTCTGTTCTTATCAAGGCAAGGGCAAGTAGAAGGATTAAAAAATAAATTAAATCAGTCAAGTGGAAGAAAAAATTGTAAATCACTGTTTTTGCAGTTTGTTGGCTAATCCATACACTCTCCTACCACCCCACCCTCAAACGTTTCTTGTAGAAATAACAAACCAAGAAAAGAGACAGACTTGTTGCAAGTATTTTGACCACTTGTCTTTGGGTGAAGTTCCATTGACTTGAATGGGGCACAAGCACATGCTTACAATTAAGCATGTATCTAAATACGGATGGACCAGAGTTTATCTCTGGGAGTGCATTTTTGAATTATAGCCAACATTTGAACTGTGGCAGCTCTAACAAATGACCCACATTACCACTATCACAGAATATACTCATTAAGCCAGTGCAAACATGA
>NW_017729030.1:55799896-55800574 GCF_001723915.1 Gavialis gangeticus
TTTGAATTATAGCCAACATTTGAACTGTGGCAGCTCTAACAAATGACCCACATTACCACTATCACAGAATATACTCATTAAGCCAGTGCAAACATGATTTGTCACCACTGTACTGTGTGTCTTCTTCATAGTTTCATAGTTTCATAGTAGGGTTGGAAGGGAACTGAGCAGATCATCAAGTCCAACCCCCTGCCATGGCAGGAAAGAGTACTGGGGTCAAACGACCCCAGCAAGGTGATTGTCAAGCCTTGTCTTAAAGACCCCAGGGTAAGAGCCAGCACCACTTCGCTTGGAAGTTGGTTCCAGATCCTAGCAGCCCTGACAGTGAAGTAGCACCTCCTGATATCTAATCTAATTTCTACCCTCTGCCAGCTTGTGACTCTTATTTCTAGTCACTCCTGGTAGTGGTCGGGGAAACAGAGACTCCCCCAATGCATGCTGGTCCCCACTGACTAGTTTGTAACAGTCCACTGGATCCCCCCTCAGCCTTCTCATATGGAGGCTGAACAGGTTCAGGTCCTGTAGCCTGTCCTCGTAGGGCCTGCCCTGCTGTCCCCTGATCATGAGAGTGGCCCTCCTCTGGACCCTCTCCATGTTGTCCACATCCCTCTTGAAATGCGGTGCCCAGAACTGGACGCAGTACTCCAGCTGCAGCCTGACCAGTGCCGCATAGAGGGG
>NW_017729030.1:55802685-55805225 GCF_001723915.1 Gavialis gangeticus
ATGAGGATGTGTATTCCTCCTTAATGTAGAGCGCCACACCCCTGCCTTTCCTCCCTGTCCTGTCCCTCCTGTACAGCCTATAGCCCTTGATATTCACCGCCCAGTCATGCGTTGGGTCCCACCATGTTTCAGTGAGCCCCACTATGTCTGGTTTGGTGTCAGCTAGCAGGAGGGTAAGTTCCTCCTGCTTGTTTCCCATACTACGAGCATTTGTGTAGAGGCATTTGAGGCCTCAAAAAAAGAAAGGGAAAGAAAAGCTACTCAGTCCCTCAAAATCCCATAATTCCAGACTTGCCAAGCAAAAGCAAATGTCAATATTATTCATGTTAATTTCTCAGGGTTGTGCAGCTAATGGTAACTCTCATTAACTGTCTTGGCATTTAGCCTAGAAAAAGTATATTAAAGTGCTTTAAATAAAATCATATAAAATTAAGAGGAATGCCAACTAGGGGAAGAAGTTTTAATCACTGACTTTCCCCATCCTACCCTTTCCCCCCAGTAATGTTTTAGAAGAAAGAAAAATAGCACTGCAGGGAAAGTACTTGCAGATGCTATTCCTTGTGAAAGTTTAATCTGAGGTTTTGTAGCTATTTTCTCCCCCCCCCCCTTCCAGTCCCTTTTAACAAACAAAGGCTTCTAAGTGATAGAAAATGTCATTTTAACTCTTTGATCTGTTACTGGTGTTTTATGTGATTAATACAAGTGTTACAAAACAGGCTCTCTGAGCATCTGCAATCATTAAGAAAATACCAACTTTGTATGAAAGTACTACTTTGTAAGTCACGCCACTTTACAGATTGTTTCTGTCAGTAGAACCAAAGTTACACTGGACCGTAAGCATCTTCTCATTTAAAGTCTGTTCATGCAAGGACACATTCTGTGATTAAGTGACTATGCTGCAGATTTGATCATTGATATTTAAGCATGTGCTTACACTTTAACACACCCTTACATGCCTTGATGAAGGCGCATGTTTAAAAGCTATCCCAAATGACAGTCACAAAGCATAACATTTGATGATAGCCAGGTCTTTGTGGGAGTGGGTTCATAATCGTGTTCATATGAACATGGCAACTTTCTGCCAGAGAACCAGTTGCTTTTATGTAATAGGTCAGCAATTTCCACACAGTTATCACTATTAAGTATAATTATTAAGCCACACAGTTACCCCAAAATGGCTTTTGAGCTGTCACTATTATTCTCTGTTTTATTAAAGTAAAATAGCATGCATAGTAACTTTGAGCAACTGTGGAATTTATTTATAAATGTTGGCTTTGTTGTGCAACCTATATAGCATTCAAAGAGCCTGATCCTCACTGGTTTTAAGCACCCCAAACTCACATTGAGTATTTTCCCTAAAATCTGGTATTTTCAAGCTTGGTTGCCATAAACAAGGCCACTAAATCTGTATTTGGGTACTATTCAAGTGGATCAATTTTCAGAACTGCTAAAAAATTCTCAAAGTCCAAGCATATTTTGATTTCAATTAGTCATTCTTTGTAAAGGTCATTGTTTAAGACTTAGCAGACATAACAGCTGGGGACAGAAGTTACACATCGACTAGTTTAAGTGAGTAGACACTGGTTTAAACCTGTAACAGAACATAAGTTCAGTGGACATAAACCAGTTCCAAAATGGCCTAAACCACTTTGAGATAAAACTGGTTGAATGTAGTATTAGACTTAACCAATTGAGTTCAACCCGGTTTATGGAATTTCTGTCCCAGACCCTTTCCTGGTTTCTGTTAAACCAGAGTCCCCCGGCAACTCAGCATGCTCTCTTTGCTGTGTTCTCTGCTCCAGCAGAGCAGAGCTGGCCCCTGCCCCTCTGCTTCCTAGCTAGAGCAGGGGCGAGCAGGGGTGGGGGCATGACCAGATGCTAGCTCTACTAAGAAGAAGGGGACAGGAAAGAGGTTTATTCCTCTTCTCTCCCCTGTCCCAACATCATGAACCCAAGCCAGGATCTGACAGGGAAGGGCGCAGCAGTCCTGCCAGACATTTTTCCACTCGCTGCTCCAATGGTGGGGGCATGGCCAGCCCCAGCAGTAGCCTCAAGTGAGCTGACCAGCGAGGGGGTTTAATTTCCACTTCTCTGTCCTACCAGAACAGACCTGAGCTGGAGTCCACCTGGCACTCCCTGCTCACTGCTGCAGCAGCAAGGCTGGGGGTGGGGGTGTGGCCAGAAACCAACCAGCATGGCTCCCTGAGGCAAAGGGGGCAGGGAGGGGGTTTATTCCTTCCTCCACCCCACGGCAACTACAGCCGGGGTCTGCCAGCCCCAACTGCTGCCTCCACCAATCACTCCCTGCATGGGGTGAGCGGTGAAATAACCTCCCTCCCTGCCCCCTTCACCAGACTCCAAAGGGAGGGGGAAATAACCCCATTCCTGCTCACTTCATCCAAGGGGGCCATGCCAGCTGGCCTCTGGCCACACCCCCACCCCTGCCACTGAAGTGGCAAGGGGGGAGCCACCCTCACAGGGCAGCACCCCCTGCGATGTTTTCTCAGCTGCACAAGCCTCTTCGGGGGGGGGGGGGGGGG
>NW_017729030.1:55805512-55809342 GCF_001723915.1 Gavialis gangeticus
GATGTTTTCTCAGCTGCACAAGCCTCTTCGGGGGGGGGGGAGGGGGAGGGCTGCACTGTGAATGGGAGCAGGGCAGGCAGAGCTGCTGCAGACTGCATGGGGTGAGCGGTGACACTGGGGCTCAGATGGGTGGCCATAGGCCTCCAAACCTCTCCTAGTGCCACTGCCACTCACCCTGTGAAGTCTGTGGCAACTCTGCCCAACCTGCACCCTCCTGAAGCACAGCCCTCCTTCTTCCCCCCCGCAGCTAGGAGGAGGCTTGTGCTCCTGGGAAACCATGACAAGGAGTGCTGCCCCATGAGGATCAGACCCCATTGCTGCTCCAGTGGCAGGGGCAGGGGTGTGGCCAAAGGCCGGTCGGGTACCCTTAGACAAAAGGGGCAGGGATGGGGTTATTTCTCCCCTCCCTCCAAAGCCTGGTGGAGGGAGGAGGGAGGAAGCTTATTTTGCCACTTGCCCCATTCAGGGAGCAATTGGCAGAGGTGGCAGTCAGGGCTGGCAGACCCCACCTGTGGTCCCCCAGGGGCAGAAAGGGAAATAAACCCTCTCCCTGCCCCCTTTGACTCAATGGGCAATGCCAGCTGGCCTCTGGCTATGCCCCTGCCCCTGCTGCAGCAGCAAGTGGGGAGTGCCAGGCAGACCCTGGTTTGAGTCTGTGCCAGTGGGACTGGGAGAGGGGAATTAAACCCCCTCCCTGGCCAGCTCACTTGAGGCTACTGGCCACACCCCCAGCCACCACACAGCTTTCCTGCAGCCAAGGGCTGCTCTAGTACCTCCTGGCTTCTGGCCTGAGCCACTGCAGGTATGTGCCTGCATTTCCTGAGTCGAGGGAATGTCTGTTCATTAGCAAATTTGTTCAATCTAGGCAGCGTAGACTAACCTGCAATGACTGAATCAATTCAGGCTCCAGCTTTTTGAATGTCTGCCTCTAGCCCATGACAGAAACTTCTGGAACCAGTGATCCCAAGTTTGAGCTGTCTCCTGACCTTCTCCCATGGAGATCTGTTTTTATGTAGCCTACGATCATGAAATGCATGTGGCACAAAGGCTCTGCCTCTACCCCCCAGCCTATTACACAACTATGTTGTTCTGCATATCTGAGCTGATGGTTCCCACTTTCTGGTATGTCAAGTTTCTGCTGT
Organism: Gavialis gangeticus; assembly: GCF_001723915.1. NCBI lineage: Eukaryota > Metazoa > Chordata > Crocodylia > Gavialidae > Gavialis > Gavialis gangeticus. Next base: position 55,806,655 of record NW_017729030.1, read on the forward strand.
TCATGGCCTTTATAATACAGAGTGCAGAGCACATCTGAGATATGAATGATGGTGCTTTGCAAGATGCAAAGGTTCAAGCAATGAAAGAAGTCTTTTTGAGACATAAATGAGAGGGATCTGCAGGTATGACAAAAGTGAGCAGAAGTGGGTTGTCATGTTCCTTTGCCTGGAAAAGGGAGTGAAGAATGAGATGGTAAATAGGTGGGCACCAGTCAGCCAGTGAGAACTACAACCTTCTTACAAGGACACAAGTTTAGCCAAGGTTGGCCGATAAACCCCAGTTAAGATAAGTGCAAGGTTCTGCATGTCAGAAAGAATAATTTGAACTACTCGTATTTACAAATTAACTGAGACCAAGAAAGAGACCAGAGACATATTGCAAGCAGCTGAAGGCAAGCCTTGTCAATGGCACAGCAACAGTGAGAAGCTTTAGAGATATTAGGAACAGGATTAAATAAACAGTGAAGAAGCTTTTGGAGGAGATCTGAGGCATTCCTGTAATGAGGTCATTGTATACCACACTATTCACATCTCACCTGCCCCATCCTTGATTTACTTCTAGCCTGTAGTTGGAAACTGTAATTATAGGGTTAGAAAGTCATTGGTACCAAAAGAGATTCAAAAGAGAAAGAATTTTTATTTTAGAGAGGAGGTGAATAACAGGGATGTTTTAGTTGGAGCAGTAGTAACCATTCCAGGCCAGGTCGTCTGAGTGTTTCCATTCCATTCAGTAGGAGATTAGCATCCACAAAAAGTTGGGAGGGATATTTTGCAAAAAAACATATGCAGTCTAGGAAAAGAGAAAAATAGGGAGGCTTCCACAGGAAGTGTTGCCCTTTTGCCACCATCCTCCCCCCACAATAATAAAGAAGACTGAAAATATTCAAATTAGGGGTAAAACTTCTTGCTTCTACTGTGTTTTTTACTCCCAAAGTCAAAAAGTTCATAAGAAAGCAAGCAAAGCCTAATTTTCCATGCAGAGAACTCTTTCAGCAAAAACCTTTCAACCAGTCCTATTTAGGAGTGCATGACCTGCTGTCTGCAAATAGAACTTGTGCTCCTATGTCACTTAGAAGATGCCTTTCCCTGTTCCCCAAGCCAGAAACCACTGTGCTGTAACTCCAGAGAAAGAATCCTCTTTGCCCTTAAGATCACAGACTGCAGCTCCAACTCAATAAGGACATGCCTTATAAAGATTTATTTTCCAGAACCTCCTAAAGGAAGATATTTTCGTTTATTTAAAGTCAAGTGACAGTCTGAAATGGACTGAATTTTGTACCCTGTGTCTCATTATTTTAGCAATCTCAATCATCCCATCCCCCAGAGGGCACTTCAGGATTAAAGCATCCTTTGTGCAAGGTATTTATGCTACGCCCTTTGCACTGACCTACTCAGGATGCCACCACTGTAAACCCATAGGATTGCTTATGGGATAGGGCTTCAATTTCATCCTGTTCTTGACCCTAAAAATCAGTCAAGTGGATGAAAAAGTAAATCACTGTTTTTGCAATTTGTTGGCTAAACCATACACTCCCCTACCTCCCTACCCTCAAACGTTTCTTGTAGAAATAACAAACCAAGAAAAGAGACAGACTTGTTGCAAGTATTTTGACCACTTGTCTTTGGGTGAAGTTCCATTGACTTGAATGGGGCACAAGCACATGCTTACAATTAAGCATGTATCTAAATACGGATGGACCAGAGTTTATCTCTGGGAGTGCATTTTTGAATTACAGCCAACATTTGAACTGTGGCAGCTCTAACAAATTACTCACATTACCACTATCACAGAATATACTCATGAAGCCACTGCAAACATGATTTGTCACTACTGTACAGTGTGTCTTCCTAAAAAAGAAAGGGGAAAAAAAGCTACTCAGTCCCTCAAAATCCCATAATTCCGTGCATCTACTTTTGTAACACAATGTCATCTGGACCTTAATGTTAAATCAGAGAAAAGCCCTGGGGAAGAGGAGGACTCACCCACTTTTGGCATCAGTGCATTTTTCAGGGACTCAAGAAGGCTGGGAAAGAACCAAATTTGGCAGCGCTGCCTTCCACCCACCCAGCTGCCCACAGGTGGCTGCTGATCTCACCAGGTGGGCAGAGTGGGTGGAAGGCAATCTGGAGCTGGAGCCCTGTATGCTGGAGCAAGAGCTGCAGCTTCTCCCATCCTGCTCACTGCTGCTTCCCTGGGAGCTGCGGGGAGCCCCAAACAGTGGAGCTTGCTGGACAGCTGGCTGCAGCCATCGGTCCTTCCACCCAAAACAGGCAGAGGGGTCAGGCATCTCCTGCCCTCTCTTCCCATGCCCATGCACCATGGCCCCCCATGCATTGCAGCCGGTGGCAGCAGAGGCAGCAGCAGCAGCAGGCGGTGGTCCCTCAGGGCACTGATGGTCTGCAGCAGGTAGAGCCCCCAGCAGCACATGGCTCTCAGCTGAGTGCCAGGAGCTTCATGTGGTGAGAGGGAGCCAGGCTGAGCTGGCCCAACTCCCTCATGCATGGCTCCTGGCCAAGTTCTGGGAGCTTCCTGTGATGTCGCTCTCAGGACTCAGCTGGGAGCTGTGTGCCACTGGGGCCTCTGCCTGCCATGGGCCATGAGTGCCCCAGGGATCACTGCCATTTCTCCTGCTCCCTGCCCCTACCTGATGTGTGCAGCACTGCAGCAAGGATAGGAGGAGGAGGAGG
>NW_017729030.1:55809458-55832010 GCF_001723915.1 Gavialis gangeticus
GGCCCCAGGGATCACTGCCATTTCTCCTGCTCCCTGCCCCTACCTGATGTGTGCAGCACTGCAGCAAGGATAGGAGGAGGAGGAGGAGCTGCTGGAGGCAGTGGGAGCTGAGCAGTTTCTTGGGTGGCTTCAGCACCAGCACTGGCAGCCTTGTGAGAAAGCTGCGCACCATGCCTGGGACCAGGGCAGGGGTGGGGTACAGGGCTGGGGTGGGGCTGTGGCCAGGGCCCTCTGGCAGGCAAAGGTTAGAGTGCAACACATGCTACCCTAGGTGGGAGCAAGTGGGGCCTAGCCCCTGTGGAGCACAGCAGTGGCAGCTGCAGCTGGGCTGGATACAATTAATTGGTGGACACCCATCCGCGGGCCAGATCCAATCAGCTAGTGGGTCAGATCCAGATCATGGGCCATATTTTGCCCACCCCTGTTCTATACCTTTCCCAGAGGGATTTTTAAGCTACATCTCCTACTTCCCAGCAAACTGCTCCAACCACAGAATGATTTCTGAAGGCCACTCAGTAATTCTGGCCTGACCAAAAGTGGAGCACCAAGAACCCAGCTCCTAAGAGGTTTGAATCATCATGGCATCTTGATAATTCCTACATAGTCCTATGCATAGATGCATGGATAACTCCTATCCAGTCTCCAGCAGCTGAGGAAATGGGTCCCCCACCAGTAAATTTTATTAAACATAAGAAGGAAATGGGAAACAAGATCAGGAAGGAAATGTTTAGAGTTTAAATTAATGTTGCCTATCAGTCTTCAGCATCCGCACATGTGTAAACACAAGAGATTGGCCTGACTTCATGTGTATGTGATTTTTTTTGCTTTCACATCTGTCAGCTAAAACAGAGATCCAAATGCAAAATGTAGCACTCAGGGAAAATTATGTGGATTTGTGACACTCCCTGGAGGGCTTTGGGTCCATAAAGCAATGAATGGATTATAATGAGACATAAATATAGTACTTTCATCTGTGACAGAATCTTACTCTGCTATTCATGTAATGTAAAGGAAAACTGCCCATGTTCTCCAGACCAGTAATCTGAAATTTCAAAGGGAAAAAAGAAAAATGCATCTCTGAGCATGAACAAGCTGCAAAATATGCAAGACAATGGGCTTAACACTATCCTTGAAAACTTCAGACTTTTAGGATGAGAAAAATGAGAGCAGTTGCCTTTGAATTGTCCTTAAACCCAATGTCCAGGCAAACATACCAAAATGAAACAAGTTATTCTAAATAAGAGATAAGGAGGCAGTTATCTGTATGGTTTCTCTTCATTTTTTACAGTTCCTCTGCATTTTGTTGAGGAGATGAGCCTTTTTTTTTTTTCGCTTTAATGTTGCCACACACTGAGATCTCGTATGCATAGCATTTTTAGACATGGCACATGGTAATCGTGTCTCTGAAAAATCATATTCATATCGGATCAGATGAATGTTTCTTCTCAGACATCTCAGATTCACCTCAGTTATGAGCAATTATTCTGATAACTGGGACTGCATTCACATTATCTACTCATTTCACTCCTCCTGCTGTCTGCATACCTGATGCTGATGGCATCATCTGACATTACCCTGGTGCTATGTTTTGTAGGAATCTTTCATGTCAAAGCTAGTAACCAAATTTGCAGGCAGTTTACTGTGTTGTGGGTCTCCAGAAGCTGTCAAAGAAGCTGCTGCAGCAGCATTCGGATAAGCCAGATGGGCTGTCCCTACTTCCTGAAATCACACCTACTGTGTGGACCACACATGGCAAGCGTATGTGGGTTCAGTGGAATGATTTGAAACAATTGACACATTACTGATTTGCAACGTGGGGCAGAGAGGAGAAACAGGGGAAAGAAACTGGGCATCGTTCCTTGTCCATTTTTGTTTTGTTGTAAGCAAATGACTTTTCTGCTTAACATACAAGACTCTTTCCTTTTTTCAGGCAGGACAAAATCCTGGACTGTTTCTCTACTGAGCAGTCCAATCACAATGACATGCTTGCATAAATCCGTATCATCCTTGTATCCATGCTGCCATCATAAGCAAAAAAAGAATGATGCCTGATGCCCCACTTTCCTGTGCTTGCTTGCTTGCTTGCTTAATACTCTATCAGCCAGCCAGAAAAAATCAAAAGGCTGTTTCACAGCTGTAACAGGGAACTAGAGGACCCTGTTACTGAAAAGGGAGAAATACAGCTGAGGACCTGGTGGCATAAATAAACAAGCGGCCAAGAGGGATTGCAGGCCGCAATCTGAAATGGCAGTCAGGAGGATTGAGAGGCTCATTACCACCAAGAAAAAAATATTTGCGTGAGCCTACAATTCACCTGGTGCTGATAAGGTGGCACCCTGGAGGATAGGTAAGGGGGGCTGGAAAAGCTAAGCTTTCTGTAGGGAGGACCCACCCCGGCAGTTGTACTGGAACATGGCTGCTCCAAGCAGCATGGTGAGAATCCAGAAGGGGGAAGGCTTCGGCATTTACACAGGGAGGGCAAAGTCTTTAGGGAAAGCAATAATTTGCCTTTTCTTTATGTTTATTTATCCAGGCCAGGAATGTTTGAGTTAGGATGATAACTTGCCTTCCCTTTATGTTAGTTTGCCCTGAGTCTGGATAGCACTTTAAAACAACAGTGCACCTTTTTTCTTTCAGAAGTTTGCCCACCCTGATCAGAGAAGTTTTGGTTAAGTAGATAGCTTGTTTTTTAGGGCTGTGCAAAGCTTTGGTCCCTGATTCGATTTGGCAAAGATTCAGCCCAATTTGGTGGCTGAATCTCCACATTTGAATCGAATCAGTGGACCCTTTAATCTCTCTGAATCGATTTGGAGAGATTTGGACAGATTCGGCGATTGGAAGTAGATACAGCCCTACTGTTTTTATGTTATGATTATGACTGGTGGACCAAAAGTAACTAGCAGGGTGGAAAGGAGGTCACTGAGTGCCAGAGAGCAAGAAGTCCTGCTAGGAGCAGGGATACGAATTAACAGAGGAGCCAAGTTGCATAAGTCAGGGAGAAAAGGCAGAGGGGAGGGACTGAGGACAGAAAGGCCAGAGCCCATACCTCGAGAAGGGCAGATTTCAGGAGGTGTCAGGCCAGGAGGGGTCCCTTATTAGAGAGAAAAAAGAGGTGGCCTAAAGTGGAGAAGACCTCTGGGGGCTCAGCCCAGAAGCTGAGGTCACCAGACAGTGGGACTAAGGCGAGTGAACCCAGCTATATAAAAGGAGCCAAGGCTGGGAGGGTTGAGACTCCTACAAAGACCCTGAGGCCTGAAGGGCCGAACAGTGAGTAGGGCAGAGTAGCTTAATTAAAATAAGGACTAGTAACATGTGCGAGGCATGGGTGTGGCTGCAGGGGAGGTAAGAGACTGCAGACACAGCCCTTAGGGCTTCTGGTGCTGGGAGGTACCATTAGAAAATGGCCTGACGTTAGATAGGACCCTAGCTAGTCCCTGGACACCCTCGCAACCATTTCCCCCAAGTACCATCAAGGCATGGCATGTGAGCAAGAGGGAGGGGCCCACACATCAAAAAGAGGCAGGAGTCATGGGGGCAGAAGAGGATGCTACCATGTCACTCAACCCCAGTCCTGTCGCACCAGTCTATACACTGGACAGGTATAGATTTTCCGAAGTAAAAGCACCAAAACAAACAGGTCAAAGAATGACCTAGGGATTGGAAAACTGCAGGGATCCCCTCACCCAGTGGTTCTCAACCTTCGGTGTACCAGGACCCATTTGTAAACACTGATGTCCAGTCTTGACCCAGTGCCCAGCCTCCCAGTGTGTGGGGGAGGGGGTATGTATGGGGCACCAAGGGCCTCAAGGAATCCCTTGTAGGCTGTTACTCTGACAGCCTGTAAGAGAAAAGCCAGGGTTTTCCATGCTTTTCTCCTTTAAAGTAGAATCCATTTTTTAAGTTTTCTCAGAACCCTTTCATATATTCTTGGGACCCACTTTTGGGTCATGACCCACAGGTTGAGAAACACTGCCTAGCAGACTTCCTTCCATATTGTTATGTGCACAGTGGATTTGCCCTGTTCAGAGAACAGGCCATGAGCCCTGCCAGAAACCCAACACTGCCTCTAGTCTGTATGTGCTTTGTAGTCTCCCAAGGCAACTTCATAAGAGCTGTATGCTCAGAAAAATTTCTGACCATAGGGAGTATTCGCAGCAGAAGGCTAAGGAACTTGCATATGCCTATAGGAATTTTGCACCACACACATTCCCAGACCTCAATATGTCCTGCAACCATCTAAGTTTGGTCCCTTTCAATCATGAAGTTACCATGCCCTGTAATGAGGCCTCCACAGAGGCTTTTCAAAAAGATATATGAGAGGAAGTGCTGTTTGAAACTTTTATGTTTTCCATCCAAAGGTCAAAAAATGAAGGGTATTTCTGTGCATAAACTAAATCCCATATACTAAATCTCACAGGGTAAGATGGAAGTATGATCGTATTTACAGCTTGGATTCCTCAAGGTATATAGACATGTGTACTTGAGTAAAAAGCCACTGAAGTCAAACACTTGTGAATACCTTGCTGGATCCCACTGAGCTAAAAACCTGATGCAAACTTCACTGAAGTCAGGGGAGGACTCACTTCCACATCACAAAAAAAAATGCCCAGAAGAAACAGAACCAAAATGCATGTATAATTGGCACGTGTGGTGCACAAATGTGACTTCTGGCTACAGCTTGGTTATTTTTATGAGGGTATCCATGGAGCAGAGAACTGCTCAGAGACGTTCATATGGTTGTGAGGACCAAGGTTAACAAAGAACCTTTCTACTTCGACATTTGTCTCAAGTATTGCCAAGTTCTTGCTCACCTAGTAAATAAAAAGATACATTTGTGGCATTTCTATGAATTGTTTTTCTGCCAAAATGACTGGTTCAAGTGAAACTGCATTTTGAAATTGGTTGAAAAGAAGGGAAAGGAGAAAGATCAGTGAAAAGCAGTGGTCAACTTTTTGAAAAAAAAGGTGCATGTGGTAGGGCTAGGTTTCACTTAAGTAAGAGCTACTAGGTGTTCACCAGTGCAAAAAAATCTAATGATTGAACTCAGTGCCTAAAGACAGACTTGTGAGTGGAGTGAGTCATACTTTTTCCCATCATTGCTGTTTTTATTAGAAAATGGGTTCTGTACTAAAATAACTTTTCATACAGTGTCTCTTTCCTGTCCTCAAAATTTCTCAATTTTATCACGGAATAGAGAGAGCAAAACAAGAAAAGATTAAGTTGTCCCATGAAATATTGAGGTTTGGGCATTTTATATTTGAATATTTTTGGTGTTGTCTTTCTGGCAATTTTCAGATAACCCTCCTCTCCCCTCCCCTCGATTTTGGCAGTTTGAGGCTGAATACTTTGAGTTCTTAGAAACTTTTGACCCAAAATGATTGGCATTGGCTTTTTTGGAGAAAAGAGGAATTCTTGGAGTGGGCAGGGGTGGGGGAGGGAGAATCCATGAATAGCTCTGTTTAGGAGCTTAGTTTTAATGCTCATATTTTTACAATGTTGACCAATATATATGTATAAAATGTGCATGCTTTCATATCTGAAAGTAGATCACAACTGTAGCAATTGTTCCTGTTTTTCTACATGTAGATATTCAAAGCCAACCTAAGGGAGTTAGATGCCCAATTCCATACCCCTGGTTTGCCACCTGATTAATCACTTTCAACAAATTCAGCTGATAGAAAAATAGGTCGGGTGACATTTAGAAACCTTCTTCATCAACATGCTGATATTTTATTAATAGCAAACATTACTAAAGCCCCAGTTCAGCAAAGTACTTGAGCACTGGCCTAACTTCAAGCATGTGCATAATCCTACAGTGTACAAGCATATGTAACAGGAACAGGGTGGGCCACCCGGGCCATGGCCCGACTAACTTTTAGTATGTTAATTTAGCTAGCTATGCAGTTAAAAAAAATAGCTATATAGTTTTAACCGGAATGACAATTGCGCATTTGTGGGTTATATAAATTAACATGCTAAAAGTTGATTGGGCCATGGCCTGGGTGGCCCCACCCCATCCCACGGCCTATGTGTAAAGCTAAACTCTAATATTAGTATTAAGAAGAAGATTATGTCACTCATACTGTGCTCTTTGTCCATAGATCTCAAAGTGCTTTTAAAAAGCTAATATCATGATGCCCATTTTACAGATGAGGAGTCTGGGACACATAGAAGGAAAGGAATTTACCCAAAGATAGTGGCAGAGCCAGGAACTATACCTTATGTTTATTTGCCTTCTCTTGGAGTGTTTAACAACTAGGGATTCTGTTCATAAGAACTCTTACAGCATGCAATACATTTCCTTGTTATCCCTGGGATATATCTGGATTCAAGCCCATTGACTAATCTCCATTCCTCTCCTGTGCCATAGCATAAAAGATAACCAAGGAGAGGAGAAAAATAGTATGTATGCAGCTACAGAGGGATTTACATAATTGGTTCCTTAGGAGCTGGATCAAAAATCAATTTTAAAGAAAGTGTCTAAATAAATACATATTTGCCTAATGGTATGTGTAATAGCTCTCACAGAGCCCTGATGATGCAGTGAGAAGATGAAATACATTCTTGGACATGAATGCAAGTACCTTCTACCGTCAAACATCTCTAAGGGTGTGGAACCATCTATTGACTCCAGTTTCCTAGTGCTGTGGTCTTTACTGGTTTCACAAAACTGATCACTATAGGAAAATACAGCCCTGCCTAGCACTGATTTTTTCCCTCTCCCTGTTGTGCTTTTCATTATTTCATCCTTTCCATGCCATGGTTGAGCTAAGGATTATATGGTGATTTTCATGTCAAACCATCAGTGTACCTTGTAGAGCTAACACTGTGTAGACATAGTTAGCTTTGCATTTAATCTATTATAGCTGGATTATGTATATGCCACAAACACCAGGACTATGCTCCAAGCAACAGGCCACTGTGATCCTCCTAATCCACCTTGCTTTCCAATAACAGAAAGGCTGCATTTATCCAAGATTTGTTTCACCTTCTATTTTCATGTGACAAAATTTACTTTAATGTTGAGAATGATGCTGTTTCAAGACCTCACACTTTGGGGCAATGAGTGACTAGCAGGCAGGGCTGTGAAAGTCTAATCTTGGCATGACATTTGCTTTCCATTTCCTTTAATGCACACTGGTGGGTTATTAGTGAGTGTTATGGTTTTGGCAGGGCCAATGCTGTAAAGATTTCTCTCTTTTTTAATTATCTTTTAGTTGGGACTTTTTACTGATTGTCTTTAAATGAATTGTTTTCTTTTTGTCTCTAAAGGATTTGGGATATTTTCAACACAGCCGATCTACCCAAATAATTCCCCCATGAACATTATGAAAGCTGTTTGTCTAAAGTTCACAAAAAATCCTCCTCTCTTTTTTTGCCCTTAGAAATGTCTGCAGCCAGGTTCTTCATTGTGTTCTAACTTGAGGCTTGTACACTGAAGCATTAGTGTATCCTAGGCAGGATGGACTCGGTCACGTCCTGTCTATGCCCCACCCACCTGCACCCACAGGCATGCTCCAAACCTGCAAATATGCTGGTGAAGTTACTTCAGGTTCATCCCTCTATAACACATGTAACTACAGAGGCAAGCAAACAGTCTGCCACACAGCTCTAGTTCCAGCCTTGTCTCTTTTGTTTACAAGTGACCACATGTTGTCCAGAACGCTATACTGCATGCACAGACAACTAGTGGCTGAATAAGATGCATGTATTATTATAGTATTACATAAGTGACTTCACAAGATCTGTGGAGATGTAGGCCTCTATGGTTTATTTTACAAAACCAATGGTTTTAAAAAACATTTAATTAAAAATGGGTCAGATTTTCTGAAGCTTAATCTATGCCAGGGATGTCCAAGTCAGGCCCTGTGGGGTACATGCAGCCCCTGAGGGATTAACCTGTGACCCCCGGGTTCCAAATCTAGGCACCTTCCTTCCATCACTTTCCTGTACCTGCAACCAGGAGGAGCCAAGGGACTTCACACCACATGGAGGTCTGGTTAGGTACAGCCAGGGATGCCTGCCACATGATATCATGGGGAGGGCCACACAGAGAAGAAGAGAGAAGAAAAAGGGAAGGCTGTGTAGATTGGGGGCACTGGCATGGTGCAGCAGGAGACATGTGGCTTTTTGGACCAAGGAACATGCAGCCTGAGGCCCATACAGTCACTGAGAAGTTGGACAGCCTTGATTGATACTATGGTTCAAACAATTATGGAGAGGGAATTTTCCCTTTATGGACTGGCCATCAGGTCTCAGTCAGTAATACTTACACTCTGTATCTATGTATTGAAACCTCAGTCATTCATTTTAGAGGTAATAAAATTCAACTTTTTTTTTCATTTGGTCATGATATAGATTATAGTTCTGCTTTTGAAGGGTTAGTAAATGAGTAACAGATTGTAAAATGTTGTACTGCTAGAACGCCCTTGTACAGATTAAAACTGATCAGGAAATCAACATACTATAAACCCACTTCATCAGGCCTTGATGTCATCTTCCATCACATGTTTTCTCAAGACTGTGAATGCATTTGTTCATGATATATGAAGTTCTTTACAGAGAAGTTTGTAATTTTGTTATTCTTCCATCACTTGAAAGGCAGCAAATTTAAGAACATTTGAAGGGAAATACTTTCCCATGCAGTGAAAAATTAGCCAATGGAACATATAATGACAATGGATCAGATCCCAAGATTAGCAGGATTCAGAAAATAATTTGACAATTATTTACAAAAATAAGGATTAGAAATGAAACAAGAGTCATAACAGGAATATAACCCTTTATGCTTCAAAGCATAGAACAGCCTGAACTCAGTGGCTGAGATGGTGAGATCCAGCGGCTTGGGGATAGAACATATGAGTCCTGGAGCTGGCTCTCATTGTCCTGCTGAGAAAGAAATTCCCTTTTCTATGTTCCTTAAGGAATGTGGACAATTCTTAAAATATTTGTGTGAAAAATATGCATAGCTCAGTTTATCTACTTATTCTGATATTGCTACTTCTTGGGTATGAAAGAATTAATATCTTCTCTGGAACAGATAAAAGAAAAGAGCATGCTGGCATGTCTGGGGTGGCCTGGATGACCTATCAGAACCTGTACATAGGGATGGATTTATCTTTAAGATACAGTAGAAGACCTTAAGGACCAGACAAACCATCAGAAATGGCAGAAGAGAAATAAAGGTCTATAAAAATCCACAGACTCACAAAGACAGAGGCTGAAAGAGGTATATGGAACTGAGGAGGTTTCATAAAAGTGAGCTAGAGGCTTCTGGCGATACAGACATTCATTTAAATCTTGCTTTTCCATACTAAACTTAATACCCTTAAATACCAAACTCCATGTGACTTGTAAAATGTTGCCTTGTTGTGAAAAGCCTATGTCATTGTAAATTATTGCAGAGTGCCTTGTTCCTTGAAGGGATGAGGTCTGTACCAGAAATCTAAGCATTTGGACTCATGGGAGAATCATGGAAAGTACCAGGGGCATTGAGGCAAGAAGGCCTGGTCTCACAGTAGCAAAGCTGTAGGACTCATTCCTGAAGATGTTAAGTCTAGTGCCTAGGGGAATTTGCAAGCAACAGGGAGTTGGTGGCATCTTCAAGTGGGTGATACCATGAACCCTGTATATGCCTGATTGCCTCTCTTTCCCCATTTAGTTTTCTTGTCTTCTTAGAAAGTAAGCTCCTAGGGACAGGTGCTCTGTGGTTGCACAGTTGGCCCTGATTTCAGCTTAGGCCTCTACATGTTATTGTAATATGAATAATAAGAAATGTTGGCTGTGGGGGTTAGGAAAAGAAGTCTTCTGATGACAGGTTATTGCCTAATTGATATTGAAGAATGTATTGTACCTTCCTCTGAATAGGAATGGATGGATGGGTAGACAGACAGATAGGTAGGCAGGAATATGTAGCGATCTCTCCAATTATTGCTTAAATTTACATCAAAAGACTTGCAGCTATAGTTTTGAGTGTTGTTAAACATAACTGTCTTTGGACATCCCTATCCCCTCCTCTTCATTTCCATGACCATGAGAAGGAGGGAAGATGAGAGTAGAGTTCCAGGACAGAGAAGAAAGATAGGACATTTCCACAATGCCCATGTTCTTGTGTTTTACACTTTAGAAAAATAAATAAATGATATTTTACCTGTTCAACAATAGTGTTCGGTGTCAGGCAAAATAAGGCTTAAACAAATCAGCTGTATTGAATTTTCTGCATGGAAGACATCAGCATTTCAGTATTAACTCATCCATCTCTGAAAGAAATGCTTTGCCACTGGTCTTCCTCTTTCCCCAGTGAGCCATTCTGAATGGGAGAATGTATGTATTTACATCCTTACATTTATTATGAAATAGAGGAATGAAAGCATATTTGCATATAGATGTGTTGCTTTGATGCAATTATTTTACTCAAGATGAAGAGCAACATTTTCTGTGGTACCACAGACTAGAGTCCCTGAATACTGGAATTTAAGGCTAATCCCTCAATGTGCCAGAGCCCAACTGTGGGAGACAATGTGCAACAAAAAGAGGGCTCATAGCAGACCTGAGAAAGGGTACTGTGATACCTGAAAGCTTTTCTAAGTCTATCCCAACTATGCAGGTGCTCCAATAAAAGATAGCACCCACAAAGACCCTTGCCTCATATCAAAAGCCATTCCTCTTTCAAGTACATATCAGGCCTCACTTACTCTTGGATGTGAGCACTTCCCAGTCTTTGATGTGCTGGTAGGTGAAGAACATGGTCTACATTAAATTTTCACACCCAATTAATTAAAGCAGCCATACCAAAAAAAAAAATTTAGGACAATGCACTATCCCCGTTAATTGTGGATTCGTCCAGTACAGAGATCAGAAACAAGTAGTGTCTGGTTGCTCAGGGACTTGTTACACATTACGCTGTAAATGCTGCACAAATGTTGATTGGCTTAGTGCCAGCTTGGAGTTTGGAGTAGTCACACCCTTAGTCTAGAAATCTTCTCTGACTGACCCCCACTTGCGCAGCTGATTTACCACTAGAGGGCCAGTAAGCAGAGAGGTCCTTTCCAGCCTTACTTTTCTGTGCTTCACCTGTCCCTTGTCCATCGCAGCAGCAGCAGTGTTCTAGACGGCCTGGAGGAAAGAGAGGAGGCAGGGTCCCTTGAGAGAGGATGAGGGAATTGGTGGGGGGCTGCTTGAGGATGTTGCTGCCCACCTGGCTCCCACCTCTGATGGACCTGTTCTTGATGCATCTACTAAAGCTTGACAAAGTGCAGATAGCTCTGGTAATTTCTTTGTCACATTGACGACTCTGAGACCACCACTCTCTGGGTACGACCCTTTAGCCAATTTGCTACTCACACGACTGTGTAATCATCTATGGCACAGCCATCCAATTTGTTTATAAGAATAGGATGGGATACCGTGTCGAAGGCCTTGTTAAAATCCAAGTAGATGACATCTACCTCAACTCCTGCATCTAAGCATTTAGTGACCTGGTCATAGAAAGAAACAAGGTTATTTAGGCAGAATCTACCTGCTGTGAACCTGTGCTGGTTGCCCTTCAGCATTATATTACCCACTGGACTTCTACAAATGTAATCCTTAATTATTTTTCAAGGGTTTTCCCCGAGAATAAAAGTGAGACTAACTAGTCTACAGTTACCTGGATCCTCCTTCCTCCCTTTCTTGAAAAAAGGGACCACACTGGCCCTTTTCCAGTCTTCTGGAACCTCACCTGGGCACCACAAGTACTCAAACAGTCGTGCCAGTGGCTCTGCTATGACATTGGCTAATTCTTTCAGCACCCTTGGATGGAGCTCATCCGGTCCTGCTGATTAAACACATCCAGCCCCTCCAAGTGCCTTGGAGCTGCCAGGGAGCCCACTCTATGCCCAGTGCCTGGCAAATCCCAGTGCCTGGCTTCCATGTGAACCTCAAATGGGAGAGAGCAACCTGGGGTGTGGGGGTGGGTGCTGAAGGTGCTGCCCAGTGTTGGTGCTTAGATTCCACCCCACCCCCTTCCCAGCCCTATCTCTCTTCCAATCCCAGCCCAGTCTCAGCCTTGGGGTTACCCAGACTGCAGACCTCCCTCCCCACCTCCCCCCAAGCCTGGTTCCTCTATCTCTGCTTTTGCCTGGGCCCTCTAGGCTGCATCAGTGCCTTTATACAGGTTAATTTGCCTATAGCCAGAGACAACAGCAGCTCTGCAAACATGTGGCTTTGGGCTCCAGGAGTCCCCTTGCTAATCCATGGTGATCGGCACACCTGATAGCCTGCCCAGCACTGACACTCAACTACCTCTCTGTCCCAGAGACAACTGTGATCAGCTTCCAGACATGGCATTCAGCTCTTAACACAATTCCTAGGGGTGTGGGATCACTGCCTGGGACTGCTTCCCTCCATTAAGAATGCTCACTTGTTTGGAACCAACCTGGATGTTTCATGGTCCAAAGGGAGATTTGACATTACACTAAAGGCCAGTCACCTGGGGAGGGGGGAAAGAAAGCATCAGCAGCAGCAGCATGATGCCTTTTTTATTTCTCCCTTTCCCAGCTTCCTCTCCATCCGGTGTGGAGAGTTCTCATCCTTCACCAGAAGAATTACACCTTCTACCTCCAACGTAGGATGAAAAAAACACAACAGTTGGGAAATAATGTTAGCAGAGGAGGACAGCCATGCACATGATTAGAGGTCAAGAGAACAGTCCTTATGAGGAGAGGCTGAGAGGAATGGGACTCTTCAGCTTGGAGAAGCAAAGGCTCAGGGGTGACTTGGTGGCAGCCTATAAGTATATAAGGGGTGTGCATCAGGAACTGGGAAAACATCTGTACACCAGGGCACCCCAAGGGGAGACAAGGTCTAACAGTCTAAATGCCAGAAGACCATTTTAGACTGGACATAAGGAAAAACGTCTTTACCATCCAAGTCTCCAGAGTCTGGAAAAGATTCCCCCCAGAAGTGGTGCAAGCACCTACTTTGGATACCTTTAAGAAACGCTTGGATGCTTATCTTGCTGGGGTTATCTGGCCCCAGCTGACTTCCTGCCCCTTAGGCGGGGAGCTGGACCCAATGACCTCACTAGGCCCCTTCCAGCCCTAATGCCTATGAAATCTATGAAGCAGCCAGGGGTGTGAGAACCCACAGAACAGGAGGGTCTGCGCTAGGATGCTGGAGGACTTCAACTTGGGTGGAACAGCTGTGGGGATTGACCATACCTTAATGGAACAGGAGTAAGGTTATAGAGAATAGAGAGAATCCTGCCCTGGAGTAGAATAGCTTTAAGACAAATAACAAGTGCTTTAAGCCATTTAAAACTGTTAATGTGCAGCTAATCCAGGGGTTAGGAGCTCCAGGAGCCATCTCAGATTACAGTGTAACAAGGCCCTCAGAGTTGGAGCTCAGGGAGCTGTTCCAGTTGTCATCAAGTCCATGGCTTTACCTTCTTTCAGGGAGTCCTGTATGGCTCCATTCACTCTTGTTAGCCCTCATGTGAATCATGTGAATCTACCCTGTCTCTTGTATAGCATTCCCTTTTGATCTCATTTTGTGATGGCTTTCATTTCTTACACAATCCTAGGAAACAATTTATTCCAGAACCAGTCCATTTCTACATCATTTGAATAATGTTCTGCTCGTTCTTGTTTTGTAGAACATGCTCACCATTCATAAGGCTCAAATGAGTAGCACAAAAGGAACTGCTATATCAGGCAAGCCTCTTGCTACATACTCCCAAACATGATAGGAAGCTTGTTCATCTTAGTCTGCCAATTCCTTTTGAACCTTGCTCATTTTGTTTCCAGAAGCATAACTAACTTGATGCATCTTAGAACACATTTTAGTTTGCATGAGCCTAAATAATTTGCTATCTAACAGTGCTTAGCTTCACAACTATACCGTGAGGTAGGATAGTGCTATTCTTTCCCTTGTACGGATGGAGGGCTAAAGCTCAGGCTATGTGACATTTCCACATCATTCAGAAAATTTATGGCAATGCAGAGAGTTGGATGCAAGCTCCTTGAATCTTGGTTTAATTACTAGACAACCTTCCTTTCTATTCATTCCTTTCTGCCTCCTTCATGCAGGGATGTTACAGTGTCATGATATACCTTCCTTTAGTTTTTTTTCCCCTGTCAACTCAGTTTTATAATGCTTTATTTCTGAGGTAAATCTTTTTTTAATAGTTAAAGTTGGGGTGTACCAAAGGGTTGGAAAACATGTAATTTTGGGGCTAATATAACAATGTCCCCAGAGAATAAGTAACATAGGAGTGGTTTGTCTCCAGAGCAAACAGTAGGGCTGTGCAAAGCTTTGGTAGGTGCTTTGATTCAGAGGAGATTCAGCCCGATTTGGCAGCTGAATTTCCAAATTGGAATCTAACTGGGAGACCCATTAATCTCTCTGAATTGAACTGGAAGCCTCTGAATCAATTCAGAGAGATTCGGAGATTTTCGAAGATTTGGCCATAGACTGTATAGGCAAGCACTAGGCAGTGCTGGTGGAAGCAGCTGAGGGAGCAGCTGGACGAGCCCCAGCTTAAGCCAGGAGCCGGAGGAGAAGCTGCAGCTCATCTGGCTGCTGGCCCAGCTGCCCCCTTACCGGGGCAAGGCAGACAGTGCTGGCAGCCCCAGCAGAAGCCGCAAGGGCTGGGGGGAATGATCGGGGAGCTGGGGGAATGATTGGGAGCTGGGGGATCATACTGGGAGCTGGGGGGAATAATTGGTGGCTGGGGGAATGAACTGGGGCTTTCCCCCAGCTCCCAGTTTGAACCCCACTCTCTGGCCCCAAACCCCAGCTGGGGTTCTGCTTGGGGGGCAGGGAGGGAGTCCCTGCTCTCCCCTCCTCAACCCTTCTCTGCTGGAGCAGACAGCACAGCATAGTATACCCCAGGGCTGGAAAGCAAGCTGGGATGCTGGGGGACTGGGATTTAACTTGAACCAGGAAGGGGGCTGCGACAGACGTTTCATAAACTGGTTTGACCCAAATCAGTTAAGTCTGACACTACATTCAGCCAGGTTTATTTTGAACCAGTTTCAGCCATTTTGAAACTGGTTTATGTGCCCTGAACTTCTGTTCTTTTACAGGTTTAAACCAGTTTCTGATGACTTAAACCAGCTTATGTGTAATTTCTGTCCCTAGCCTGGAAGACCAGGGAGGTGAGCTTCAATCTCCAACCTTCCTGGTGAATGCCCTAACCACAGGGCTATTCTAAGCTAGCTCTTGCTCACTTCTTGGTTTTTCCACAAAGGAATTCAGAAGGTTATTTGGTTCATCCTGCTGCAGAATGTAGGAGGATGGGGAGGAGAAATGAACTCTTGAAAATTTTCAGCGGATGGTAAATATATATATATACATTTCCTGCCAAACTCTAGCTTTAAGTGCAAAAGAAGCATTAGATTCATGATGGGGAAGTTTGTGGAGGTCCCTGAAACCACAGGAACATTCTGCTAGTTACTGTACCTACACAAAGTGAAATACACTCCCTGCCTGAAAGCACTTGCAGTCTAAACAGCGGGAGAGGAGGAAGAAGAAAAACTAAAAACTAGCTATGGCTCCCTCACTACCCAACAGCCCATAGAACTGTGCAGGAGAGAGTTTGAATTTGTGTTTTCTGCAGTGCTTTTTCTCGTACCATCCATGGGAGTTGGGGAAAGGCAAAGCACCAAGGAGAACTCAGTCAGAAATTAAAGTGTAAGTGGGCACAAACACAACTAACATAAATTGGCTTTGATTCTGCCAAACCTGTCTTTTACTGTTGTGCCTTCTGATGCCTATGATTGAATGGAAAAGTCATGGCCGGTCTGCGGGTGGGTCCACCCCCTGGAACAAGGCAATTGGGTCCTACATCCAGAGCCAGCACCTCCATTTCCCCATCAGAGGGAAACAGTTACTTTCCCTCCTGCCTACAGGCAGCTGTAGACCTTTTTGACCCTGCTTATTTTGAAACTGCCCATGGTGGAATCATCCTGGTCACAAATGGCTCCCAGGTGTTACAGTAATGAGCCCCAAAATAATAAAACTCCTCACTGCTAGCATGCCTTTGACAAGCGCGTAAGTAATCAGACTGCCAAAGGGCCAGCTTATTTCACTTAGTGAAAAATAAAATCAGCTAGTATGAAAATTAGTTTATTGAAATACATAACCCTACCAGCTGTGGGATGCATTTATCCCAGGTTGTAGACATTTTAAAACAGGGGTGCTCAACTCCTAGCTTGCGGGCTAGATCCATCCCCCCAGTGCTGAGTCATGGGTCCATAGGGAGTTCTTCAGGCTGTGGCCCTGCAAGCTAGATCAGGCTGGGTATAGGTGGCACTGATTTAGAAGACCAGATTAAAATAAAGACTTTGAATTATCATTGTCCTAAGCCTTCTGTTGACATTATTTCTGATCCAGGAAATAAATGCAATATGAAACTTCTCATTTTTATTTTTAAGGATTCTATAGCTAGACACTAGAATAACTTAAGAAATACATTTTTAATGAAACCTTCCCTACAGAGCAAAATATGGCAGACATTGAAACTCAAAATAACTAACAGTGCTAGCAGGAATAAATTATTCAATTTAATAAAAAGGCAGCTATGCAAAAGCTTGTTTATATGAAATGGAGAATCTGATGCATTTGGGGGGTTTGTGTGCTAGTTATACAAAGTAAATAATGCCATGTTTCAAAACTGGTCACTTGGCATATAAGGAGGCAAATATTACTGTCTATAGAACTGGAAATGTAGTGAGGTGAATTAAGCAGCGAGTATCTCTTTTTCTGAGTGATCAAGAATGCTTATCATGTCTGGTACAGGGCCAATGAGAGCTAGATCACTGACTTGAATGGGCACAGGACCAAGTCCATCATTATTATTCATATGATAGTAGCACATAGAAGCCAAAGATCAAAGCCCCGCTGTTCTAGTTGCTGAACATATAAATAGCAAGAGACTGGTCATGACCCAAAGATGTAATCTAAGTAGACAAGAGGTGACAAGGAAAACAGAGGTGAACTGATTTGGTCAAAGTCACATGGCAGGTCAGCAACAAAGCTAGTAATAGAACCCATATCTCCTGGCTCCAAGACCCAGCTCCTTAGTCATTGGACCATGCTGTTGCTCCAGACAAGAGCTGACTATTCAATGATTTAATCTAACATGGCAAATCCAATATTAGTATTCTCTGAAAAAAAGTTCTACCCCACCCTCCTCCATCTCTTGCAGCTCTGCAGAATCACCCCTGAACCAAAAGCATTAGCTGATTAACACAAAGAAAAACAGGCACAGACATTCCCCAGGCAGTTTTTAGTGAAACTGCTTTTTTATCCCCATATGCACTCTCCTTCCGCACGTGCATTTTTGTAAACATTTAAACAGTTGAGTTTTACTGGCAAAAAATATGCACTGACACCAAACTTTAAATGTGCACATGCACAAGTATCCACACATGTGTTTGTCCCCTTATCCAGTCAGGAAGCAGAAACAATAGTATGCTATTTTTTCTACCCAATCATAACAAAACTCTATAGCTTGAATTTAGTTATGAGTCCTTGGAGGGAAAAAGGAAGAAAGAAATGCAAAAATTCATCACATACATTTGAATAACAGATTTGATCATGGAGATTTTTTGCAAGCAGAGAAAGGCTCAATTCCCTGAATAAATTATTCATTGCAAATTTTTCACTCAACTCTAATAAATAGGGATCTCCACTGTACACTCTTGCCGGCTGAAACTGTTCTGTAGTATTCTGCAAAAGGCAAAAGGAAATGCAATAATATTATTTCCCTGAGAAACAGCCTATTTACAGGATGCTCAAAACCATCTGGGTTGGTCAGCAAAAGATGCACTGTGCTACTTAAGAGCCAGCACCCAGGAAATCCTGAGCGTTCTGGACATTCAGCCACTTCATGGAGGCTCCTAAACAGAGCTTTTTTGAAAAGGAGTTCCTCTGCATATACACCATATTTTTTTAATTCACTTCAAGTGCTGCTCTTGACTCAGTCATAGCATGATGCTCCTTTTCCTCTGAATCTCATTAGCAGTTGGGAAGAAAGGCAACTGGAAGTCTCTTCAGACAGTGCTTGGTAGCTAGTGAAGAAGACGCGACCCCTTATATCCTTTCTCCATCTTCGTCTTCCTTCCACTGTCCCAAATTAAGGTTGATCCACTCGCATCAGCTAGATCTCTGTGCCTGGTAAGGCCAGAAGTACAGACTCTGTGCTTTAATAAAGCTGTCAGGGTTGACATGTCGGTATCAACTGCTCCCTTTTTCTCCATCTCAAGCAGGATGGAGGGATTATGCAGATGAGCTGCTACATTGTGTCTGCTCGGAAACATTGTCCTGCATGCTTGGCATAGCCCGAATTCGTTTCTATACCCCTGAATGCCCACAGCTATGAACTGTCTAGAAGGGATAAACACCTTAACAAAGCTGTTTAGCAGATCAACTAAATGGTTTTGGCAGGCACAAACGTTTTAGTGGATGAGAGAATGTGTTCCTTCTCTCTTCCCCACTGCCCCCTCCTCCCGCCTTCAAACCTTTGAAGTTTTATTCATGCTGTGTGCAAAAATAAGATGCTCAGTTAGAGCTCATGGACTTAAAGTGACACTGCCCCTTTCCGCTGAGCAACTGATTTCAGCCTTCATTGTAGAGCCGCTCTGGGTTGCCAACTGCATAATGAACCACTAAGTTTTTTGCTTCTTCTTTGTTTCTGTGTAAGTGCTTAAAAAAGCAAAAGCAGATGTGTTGTATTGCTGGGTTAAGAATGGCAACTTCATGCTGTTGGCTGGATGCCTCACCGAGCCTTCACATCTCCTTCCTTGAAAATACCATGGAGTTTAGCTTCTTCTCCATAGTGTGTTAGGTCAGGTTGCATCACAAGAGCTGGATGGGCTGAAGCCCCCTATTCAGCTCCTGTCTCTTGAATGAGTCCCAGTGATGCCAACTGGAAGGACAAGCTTATGCTGAGCATGCAATCTGAGACAGGTAGCAGCACCAAGAGGCTGGAATTGCTGCCTGACATCCAGCAGCTCCTCAATGAGGCCTAACTAGCTTTTGGGGATGATACTTCACCCTCTTGGGGATGCTCCTGCATAGCAGCATTCACCTTGAACAAGCTTAAACATGAGAGGGATGATTCTGCTCCCTTTTGGCCCACCCTGGCTAAATACACTGGCTGGTACTGTGCCACAAGGGGGTGAGGCAGAATGAGTTTAGGGCAAGCACAGAAAATTGCCAAGGTGGGCTTCTCCATACGCTGGGAAAGAAGGTGAATAAGAACAAGCCTTAGGACCTTCTAGCATGGGACACTCTGCATTTGTTTCATTTAGATGGTGGTAAGCATAACCACAAGTTAGAATTTGTTCTGAGCAATCGTATGACAATGGTTACTATGATCCGGACAGCACTGGAGCTGGCTATGCAGATGAGAAACAGCTTGTTGTTGGTCTTGGACCTCACACAGCCCAGTGTCTTGACCCAGCTGCTTGTTGGTCCCAACCCTCACACTTGACTGGAGCTGGTGAGTACTGCTCATATTATCTCTGTGGAGCAGTCCCATCATAGCTGAACACTGTGTGTTACTTAATACAATCTGGCAATATTCTTCCTGTGAAAAGCATGAACTTTGCAACAGTAAGATGGCATTTAGCAAGTATTTTACTGCTTGAACATGTGGACTCTGGGATTTTAATTGTAGTTAACACATCCTAAGTATAATGCATGACAAGGCTCTTACAAAGCTTTCTCAAGTCACTGCTATAAAGCAGAGCCATTCTGAGAGGTGGTTGCACACTCTAAAATCAAACTAAGACTCCTACAGAATGATTCATGTTGCATTTAATCCCTTGGAGACAAAGTTTCCTATACAGGTGTCCAGGGAAGTAACCAGCGGAGGATTCTACAGATGCATGAAATACCCTCTTGCAGGCATATGGTCCTTATCCATACAAGTGGTTTTACTGCCAAAGGACAAGATTGTGGGCAAGGAGCAGGATATTGGTCCAGTTTTCACAGAGAATATTAGAGACCCTTGTGCAGGAGGGGCTGCATAACCACCACCACAAACCCATAAAAGATTTTTTTAAGTTGCAAAGTTTTACTCAAGTACTTTGTAGAAATTATAACACCGTGTAAAGAAAAAGAACAACACCCCCACCCTGGGAACATTTATACAGACTGTATGATACAAATACAGTGGTGAGATCTTAATAATCATTTAAATAGGCCTCACCTACAAACTCACTGACAAAACACAATGGCCCTTGCTGCTAGAGGCATTTTTTGCACGTGGATAGCTTGACACCACTCAGTTGGCCCCTTGAAATCCTCTTGGGAACGCAACTGGTCCTAAAGCCATTGTAGCCATTGTAGGCCTCCTCCATGGCTTATCCCTGCCTAGTCATGTAATTGAATAATAAAACTACGACAGGCCATAGACCTCTCAATTATCAGCAACAAGCCATTGTCATGAGGCAGTGCAGTCCAGTGCTTAAGATAAAGGTACGGGAATCTGGAGACCTTGGCACCAATTCTATTCCATCTATTAGGTGTGTGAGTGGATTTACTGGCTTATGCACAATTCTATTTCACCCTGTCCAAGTCCTAAAAATCCATCTATTTTTGTAGCATACCATTCTCTGACTCTAAACTGAGTCACAAAAAAGCAGTGTGGAGGAGGAGGAAAAGGCCCCACCCACCTTTTGTATTCACAGTTTTTTCAGGGGTTCAAGCAGGGTGGAACAGAATCACACTTGGGTGCCTAAATCCAGTTACACATCTAATAGTTGAAATAGACTCTGACCACTTGATGCTATTTGTAACTCTGCCACTGACATGCTTTATAATCACTGGCAATTCACTTAACTCATCTGTAGGTTTCTTTCCCCTTCTATCTTTTACTCATCTTGTCCATAATTTTTTTTTTTTTGTTCCAAGACTCTTCCTTTGTGTTTGCATAACTGGTGCAATGAGGCCTGGGGCTTCCTTAGAGATACACACACACATAATTAATCATAATAATCTATTAATAGCTGGGCTAACCATTACATCATCTTCTTTTTGGTTTCTTTTTGGCTGTACTAGCTGAAGGTCAGATACAGTATATATTCTTCCTTAGTCTCAAAGTTCAGCTGGTTACTGTTAATTTAATTTCTAAGAACCCCTATGGAACAGTTACATTGAAAGAAATGACACAATTATTAACCTGCTATATTGGTTACTGTGAACCTACAAACAATTCCAAACTATCTGCTTTCTTTATTATGGAAACCTTGCCATTGCTCATCTGATCTAGCCTCAGGCCCTTTTCTCTTGTGTATTCTGGTGCAATGTGATATTTGTGGTGGTGGGGTTTGGTTCATTGTATATTCACCAAAGCTAATAAGGGGAACCCATAGGAATGCATCTTCTACTGATCTTTTTAAAACACCCAGTAACTTGTAACTGTGATATCAGAAAAAGCCAGGGTAAGACCACGCCTTGACATACTAGATTTCCTTTACATCAATGTATCTTGATTTCTCTTTTGCATTAGGAATATTGTTGTTGATTACAATGACTCCTGACTATGTGGACCCACCTTAAAAAGTCTTTGCAGCTTTGATTGTAGGTAAGGTGTCTACATTCTCTCTGCAATGTACTCAGAGACAAGAATACTGAGTAATAGCACATCAAAACAAAGACAGCTTTAAATGTCGCATTAAATGCACTAGCTTGTCTTCCATCTTTTGTTAGCATTTTGAGTATGAATTGGTAGATATGATAAGACAAATATCAAAAGATATTATGCATAATTTGAAACAGAACCAGAGCTATAGGATCTAATCAAGACAGACTGTACAGCCAGCCTGCATGAGGAGAAAAAAGCTGCATGTAGGTGGTCTGCATACTAAAACACTGAAGGAAGGGCTGTTGCGTAAGATGTCTTAGTTGATTTGAGAGAAATGTTGATCTACATGATGAAACACTATAAAAATCCAGACCAAGTTCCTTCTCTCAGGCTTAGCTTTTCTCATCAAACAGGCCCCCAGCTTGATTAAGTTCTACAGCCTCGTATTTAAACAGGCACACAGCAGGGACAGATAGCACCTCTTTGTCATGCTAGGCATGCAGACAAAGACCTGTCACTGCAATGCATCTGAAGTCCGTCAACCAACTCTTGAGGATCCAAATTCAGGACACTAAACAAAACTCATTACAGACCCGACCAGAACCAGAAGCTGTCAATTGTGGAGTAGCACTGCAGGTGAGGCAACTTGATCTGCTGAGAGACGGAGTAAATGAGCCTCCATGAAGCAGCACAGTACATCAACATGACACGCCCAGATGGTGCAGAATATCTGGGGGAAGAGGGATTGACCTATGCCTTTTGGCTCCCTTCAGTAGCCACCTTGACAACCTACCTCCACCACCTCTGCACCACCCTGGTGGATTACAGACCACACCAGACCTGTGTAGTAAGGAATCTGAGTTTTGCAAGTTCTGAACAAAATTTAGGTTATAAGGACTCTCTTGGGACACTGGGGCGTGGTCCCAAAATACACAACTGTCCTAGAAACCCAAGATGGCTAGGCATCCTAATCATGTG
>NW_017729030.1:55837010-55840266 GCF_001723915.1 Gavialis gangeticus
AAGGAATCTGAGTTTTGCAAGTTCTGAACAAAATTTAGGTTATAAGGACTCTCTTGGGACACTGGGGCGTGGTCCCAAAATACACAACTGTCCTAGAAACCCAAGATGGCTAGGCATCCTAATCATGTGCCTTGGTCATGGAGGCCAGCAGAATAATAGGGTTCAAAAAAGGACTGGACAAATTTATGGAGGACAAGTCCATCCGGGGCTGTTTCACAAAACCGTCAGGAATGTAATCCAACATTAGAACATCCAAAACCTTATGTCTGTGGCTGGCTGGAAGGGTCTGACAGGGGATGGACCACTCTACCCATATTCTGTTTCTTATACTTCCCCTCTAAAAAATCCACTGCAAGCAACCACTGAAAACTGATTTATGTTGTAACCATTATCAGCTTACAGGTCTTGCCAGACAGCAATTCCTCCCTCATCCTCCTTCCTCCAAAAAATGTCCCTTCCAGAAATCAATAGCCATGTAATGTACATATGTACAAATGGCACAAGGAGGCAGAAATTGTGTGGAAAACTGTCATCACCCACCCACCTATGTAGCAGAGCCACCCTTCATGTTCCCACTCTGTTCCTTTAGGCTCCACATAGCTTCCATGTGCTTGGTGATCTCGGTCTTCCGGCGTGGAAAATTGAGCCTGCGGTCAGTGTGGTCCATGCTGATCAAAGGTGTGCTGTTCCAACCAATTTCCTGGCTCTCTGTTTGTGGCTCCGAATATTTCTTGCTTGGCTCCAATGTTGCGTGGTGAATGAGATTCAGAAATTCAGTGTCCACAGGCTCCTCCACATTGTCGTGCCAAGACATTGGTTTCCTAGTGAATGTGTGGATACGGCGCTGCGGGTTCAAGCTGAAGTGCGTGTGCAGGTGCTGGCAGCGCAGCTCCTTCTGCACTGTCTCACGGAATATCTGGTCCCGGTGCACTGCATCTACTGCCTCTTTGTCCGCACCACGCAGCGCCATGGCTGGGCTTTTACATTGTGCCATGGCGGGGCATTTATATTGTGCTTGGAGTTTGTGACTTGATAGCCAGTTGAGTGGTGGCATTTTGACATCAGAGTCCTCCACAACCAATCCCAGGGGTGGAGGTGGGTCTGTACATACAGTGGGCAAAATAAGCAATGGCATTATGACCTCAGAACCAGGTTCTAGGATGGGAGAAGCTATGTGAGCATGGTGGGCAGATTAACCCATTGGCAGTACAATCAGAGGGGTTAGAGGTGTTCGTGGTTGTGCAGTGTTCCAGCTCTTCTCCCTTCTGGCAAGCTAGATCCCACTTTCATAAACATTTTCCAGCAGCTCTTTCTGCTTTAGTTGTGGGTTCCTGTGCCATCCATACCCCACTTGCTACAAAGACTAAGCAAGAATTTTGGCTAAAATAAACCAGCTGGGGAATTAATGCAGGGACAAAGAAATTTTGAAGTGGACAGAGGGGCAGGGGACAGGTCAACACTCCCCTCATTTGTCCTGCTTCTTTATGATGGATAAAGGAAGAATGAAAGCTTTTTTCTGCTTTTAGCCCTTAGAGACCCCTCGGCACCATATACGGATGAGTTTTGCAGTTCCAAGAAGTCATTTCCTTTGACTCCTTTTCTCTTCATCTCAATGGGTTACCGTGGTCTGTATTTTAATTAAGAGATACCTGACTGATTCTAAACTGTTCTGTTCCTATAGATGTATCCATCAGGTCCTTGCTCATATGCCTCCTCTCTCAGACATCCAAGATGAATCCATGTCAATCTCAGCTCAGTATGGCATCTCTCCAAGCTCCAGAGCTTTCCTCATTCAAGCCATGGGCAGGAAACATTCTTGAGGTGATGTCCCTTTTTCAGCTGTGGTTCTCTGAAGACATCACAGAAAGCCCAAGGCGTGTCTCTGTGGGGAGACAAATGGCTGACAAGGAGGCTATGGGCAATTTTATAAAAAGAAGTCCAGTGGCTTTGAGCCCCATAGTTAGCCATAGAGCAGTTATAAGGCAAACAGTTACTGAGAATCAAAGCTGGGGCATAACTGAGGTCCACTGAAGATTTCCAACACTGCAAGAAGTGTTGCAGAATCTGAAGCAACATACTTCATTCTCCTTACTTCATATCCATAGGCAGAATATTTTTTCTGCTCTGAAAAAGAGCTAATTAGCTTGTACAGGGCAGCATGATGCCTTCTCTGCATGGTCTGGAAATTCTGGTGGTGGGGGGAGGAGGCAAGAAGTCTGGCTATGCTCCATATTTCCCTGTCTCTGCATTTCAACCTACCATGGCTCACCAAGTCTAGAACTCCTGTCATAGTGAATAGGGGTTGGGTCTATTGTGCATGGTTTGTGAAGACTAGGACCAATTTTTAGACAAAATTGGGCTCGGGGGGGCACAAGGATACAACAGCCAAATTCCAGACTGTTTCAGAAAATACAGGGTAATTGGTCACCTTCATCTGAAGCTATGGCACCTTTTTTTCACAGGGCACAGCCTCTAGCTGCTCACTCCAATTAGAAAAAGAGTCTAAGATCAGTTTTAATTTAGCTTCTGTTTATGACTACTTGGGTTTATTAATTAACACAGTATATTGTGTAAACAAGAATTGCAAGCATAGGAAGGTATAAAGATTTACAGTTTATGGCCCATGTTTTGCAAGGATGCCTTAAAGCACAAGCTGTTGTACAGGTGATTTGGTCAGTGCTGTTCCCCTGCATATAACTCATTTCTACCTATGCTTGGTTTTGTTCTCTACTTCCTCCTAGGAATGGAGCAAGGAAAAGTAAAAATATTTAGGGACAGTGAGTTGCAAAGACCATTGGCTCAGTTTCTGATGGGATATTCTAAGGTTATATATTTGATGATAATTGTATCATAAGGTCCATAACACATGAAGGGCATTGAGCATGCATTTGATTTCATGTTGGCAGGACTTATGTGAATGCTCAAGGGCCCTAAATTACTGCACAGTAAGTGGGAATAAGCCAGTGTCTACACATGCAGATGACCTGGGACTAAAGTTAGTCCCAGGTCAGAGCAGCCTGCCATGTGCCCCTGTCGTCACCAAGGGGAGCTCCAGGCTCCAGCCACATGACTGCCAGCACCTGGGACTAACTTTAGTCCCAAATTGAAGTCAGGAGGCATGGCCGGCCAGCCCCCTAGTGACTGGGCAGACCCAGCAGGGAGGCCCCCTGGCAGTAGCTCAGTAACACATCTACTCTTGCCTGTGTTCTCTTCTAAGTTGGCAGACCTCCTCCGGCGGGCTTTAAACTAGGCTCGT
>NW_017729030.1:55840281-55840762 GCF_001723915.1 Gavialis gangeticus
ATGCAGGTATCAAATTTATGCCCAAGTCAGCATAAATCACCATATTTACTGGGCGGTATGGGCATGCATGTGTAGATGCATGCCCATAGTGCACAGTAATTTCAGTTACTGCTCAGTAAATACACATGTGTAGACATACCCCTAGAATCCTTCAATCTGTACCCATCTCTTCTCACCATCTGTTTGTTTGACTGCCTGCCTTAGCATCAGCCTGGGACCGCCTATGGTTGTGGTACAGTGTTTCTGATTTAAATGTGTTCAGGTTGTTGTGTACTCATGTATTGTGAGAAGTTGCAGGTCAGTTCCCCTAACTAGCTTCTACACAGGGAAAGATGGGTTAACAGGACTCTTGCTAGGATTCAGAGCAACGAATAAGACCTGGGATGAGACAAGATGCACTTTCAGCAATAAAGAATTAAAGGTGGGTTTGGTAAACAGCTTTGGAGGTGACACACAGGAGACATAAGGAAAGGAGAGGAAG
>NW_017729030.1:55845762-55847603 GCF_001723915.1 Gavialis gangeticus
GCTAGGATTCAGAGCAACGAATAAGACCTGGGATGAGACAAGATGCACTTTCAGCAATAAAGAATTAAAGGTGGGTTTGGTAAACAGCTTTGGAGGTGACACACAGGAGACATCAAGGAAAGGAGAGGAAGATAAGCATCAAACAATGGATAAAGCAGCCAGAAAAGCAGGGTGTTGGCAGAGATTCTGGAAAGAAAGCAGCTGAGCTTTTTTGAGGTGGTCAGTGCTATTTAGGCTGGATTGGGGACAGAGGGACTACCCTTTGACCCCTATACACAAAATGGTTGCCACTTTGGCCTTCAAGCAGCATTCCTAGACACTGTTTGGCTCACAGTACTGGGCATACAAGAAAGGGTCAAAGGCAACTCAGCCCAGCTGCTTAAGCTGTGTGTATTATGGCACAAGCGGCTGGTCAGCTCAGCTGCCTTGATTTCCTGCCTCTACAAGCCATGTACTCAAAGCCATGCACCTTTCTCTGGACATTCAGGAGAGTAATTATGTAGCCCTACGTTCACTGGATACTTGTGGATTTGTGAAACAGAAAGCCTCCAATAGGGTGTGACAAGAAGTTAGTGGAGAGGGTCAGGGTTCTTGGAGGGAGAGGACATCACTGGCAGAGTAAAGCAAAGCTGGCAACGGGTACATATGCCTATGATCCCATCTTCCTCCTTCGGCAGCTGTTACACTCCATGGGTATTTAGCCTTAATCATCATCCCAGTGGGTTCACATCCGACACGCTGGGTATCCTACCAGAGATCAGTTAGTCACCAGTCATTTGACCAATGCAGCTTAAAACTTTATCCACATTTTCTCGATAAGGAAACTGACTACACATTTATATCAGTTGATGGCTCTGCCTCTGATGTATGGCTCTATCCTCCCTGTTGGGATGGGTTGTCATTTCACCTGGACTGGTGCATCCAGTATATTTTCAAAGTTCCTAGGTATGTCATTGTCTTTTTGACATTCCTATTTTTAGTCTCCAGGCAAATTAAAATACAAAATGATGAGGCTTTAATGGAAAGGTCATTTTGAACTGTAACATATGCTAAATACTTGCTACAAGATTATATCTAACTATGCAGAACACAAGACTTGTTACCTGTCTAGCACTTTAAAATGTAATTTAGCTCTGAGAGCACAGGAAATTATTCCTTCAACCAGATTAGTCCTTAAACAATCATTTATTTCAGCAGGATTCACTGCATTCTTCTGAACCTGAAGATATTATGATTTGACTGTGGTATATATTCTTTACTATAATCTTAGAGGGGGTCTTTATTTCAGTGGGCTTCGCTGCATGTGGGACTGAAGAGCAGCTTTTACAGCTCTGTAGTTTTTCAACCACAATGGCAAAAATCCATTATTTAACATTTAATGAAGATTACTTAAAAGTCAGAAGCCCTCTAACTGCATTCTCCTGGGGACACAGTTTTCCATCCCCAAATAGCTGATTGAAGTTTGGATTTATATATTTTTTCACAACGTTTCAGTTGCTTCTGTTATTGCCGTCTGCTCGAGTTAAATTTGAAGACAGAGATGCCTATCAAAGGAGCTGCTAGTGGCATCTGTGAACTACTTTCACTGCTTTCCATGTGAATACTGTGTCCCTCCTATTGATTTCAATAAAATCCCTGTGAGCAATTCTCAGTGTGATCACTTCTTCAGCAGACTCTGTGGATTCAGATTATACAAGGAAGGGTCCAAATAACACAGACATAAGGAAGCTGTACCCTTTTTGATGTGCGCCCATGTATAAACAATGGTGTTTAACCAGTTTTTAAGGAATAAAGTCTTCTACATGATTTGTACACTCCCCACACTATGCTATCCCTCCACT
>NW_017729030.1:55852603-55857192 GCF_001723915.1 Gavialis gangeticus
CTTCTACATGATTTGTACACTCCCCACCCCACCCCACCCAGGAAAAAGGGCAGGTCCATCCCTCCATAATGGTAAAAGATTGCAAGTGTTTTAAAATGACAAACTGAAGGGTGTTTTGGAAAAAGCAGAAAAAATATTTGGAGACAGGAGTCTATGTTTAGCATTTGCAAATTTTCAGCTTATTTGTAGCTTGTGGGAATGACACACATTTATATTTATTGTAAGCACCTACTCCATCTCAACCCCTTTAGTGCACACATTCATTCTGCAGTGACATTCCCTTTACAGAATAAGCATGGCAGTATTCTGCATTAGTGATTCAAAACAGGTAGTGACCACACTCTGTACTGAGGTCTGTCTGGGGTGTTTCATGGAGTTACTCTGGCTTTATGCTGATGCAAATGAGATCTGAATCCAGCCCAATTTATTATCATAATTTTGTTTTCCAATTTTTGTTTTTTGAATCTTCCCTTCCTTTATACCATGGAAATGGTCAGGGAAGGGTAAGAAAATAAGTTTTTCTTCCACCCTCTTCTTAAGTCAAAACAAAAATATTAAGTTCACATTGAAATTGAATAATTGAAAAGCTTAATTGAAATGGAATCCTGTTTTCCCCCAATAATTTTGACACAATTTCATTTTCTGAAATGAAAGTTTTTTATTTGCAAAAATGTCCAAGACCTGTAAAATGTAGCTCCAACTGGGGATGCTAAACATTTGAAAATCTGGATCTACATATGCATAGAAGATGGGAATTTTTTTCAAAACTTCACATTTTAATTTGCAACTTGGGTGGTACAATTTAGGCAACCTCTACTTTGGTCCATAAAATCTAATGCAAGCAATTGAATTTCAGGCACTTCATATCTGCACAGAAGCTCTATCATCACTTTTACCAGCACAGGCAAGGCCAGGATCATTGGAAAGGTAAGATCACCTGGTTTAAACAGGCATTTCACTACAAAACAACAGCTGGACCTATGTGTGACCCAGAACAGTGGAAAAAGAATAAACCCAAACAAATGCAACCCTCCCCCCGCAAAAAAAAATAGGAATTGAAATAACTGTTCAAGTGAAATCTTGACCTCAATTAAGGTCAACTGCCAAACTTCTATGGACTGCACTGGGGCCAGGATTTACCCCCAGGGTCCACAAAATGTAGGAAGAAAATGTATAGGCTTGGATTTTCAAAGTGGCTGTAAAGACTTGATCACCCAACTCCACTGAGCGTTAGTGCCTTTGAAAATTCCAACCACAGTAGCTGTCACTCACAATTTCCATCAGTGCTTGCACTGATTTCAGCAGAGTTCCACTCTCTCTGTAATATTAGCTATCATTTGTACTTGATCAAGTAACAAAAGCAGTACTGGCAAATATTTGCAAACAGTTTCTACTATTTGCTCCAACAGCTTTTCTCATCCCTTTTATGCTTAAGTATCCATTTTAGATTATTGCAACCAGGCTTCTCGGACTCCACTGGGCTGACAATTGAAATGAACAATCTGCCCATCATCCCTGCGTTTCATACAAAATGCCCATGAAATACAGGGTGATGGCAGTTGTTTTTACGAGCATGGCTATAAAATTAGAGTTATCATCAATTAAGAGTTAGAGATTTGCCATCTGCAAAGTCCCAGCAGCAAACCCCTACCTGTGATTTGTATGTTGTCCCCAAAGTAAGATGCCAGATGAATTCTCGTGTGTCACAGGTTGCAAAGGGCAAATGACAGGGCTCTCTGCCAGTTATTTTTCTTTTTCCCATTTGGCATAAAAAATATTTTTGGTCCAACTGTATTTTCATTGGTGCCAGAATGAAGATGGCATTGCAACTGTTTGGTTTTGATTACTTCTTTGTTTTAGTATTAGCACATTCTACATCAGCTTAGCTCTGGGTTAAATCTGAATAGCCTTCTGATGGCTTATGAATCTAACAGCAGTCTAAAAAATTGTGTTATATTCAGGATGAAACAAGGAATGTACCAGGATCTTTGGTGAGAATCCAAGATAGAGTCCAGATTTTGTTTTTGACTGACAATGCCACAGGTAATCTGACAATGCAAATGTCATCTCCTGCTGCAATTTTGAGGCTGTGCCTATACAGCTTTCCACTGGCCCACCACTAACAAGAACAAGCTACACCCACTCACTCTGCTTCATAGGGTGTGTGTACATGAGACACGTGACTGCATAGCAGACTAATTTGCTGCACAGTAAAGTGTCACTGTCTAGATGTGCACAGCAATTAGGGTGCAGTAGACTAATTTATTGCACTTCCAGATAGTCCCATGAGATACCAGCAGTATCTGGCAGTGCAGTAAATTATTGTGCTTAAATGCACATGTAGATGGTGACATCAGGATTAGTGTTCTTCAGCTCAAATTGAGCCAGAGTATATTCAGTTGCATTAACTGCACATGTAGATGTGCCCATAAAGCCTATACAATAGAGATTGCCAGTAAGGCAGAACAGACACCTGAGACCAGCCCAAGTAACTCAGGCTTCCACAACGGAGAGCAACACAGGCTCCCAGTTCACTAAGCTGTTTGCTTAGCCTAAATGCCAAGTTCTGATGTGAGTGAATGGGAGGGGCTTATTTTGTTGGCTGTGGACCCAAGGTGAGGAGGGAAGTTTCATAGATGTGCCCACAGACCCTCCCAGCTGTATGCAGGCTGGGCTACATTTGTGGTTGCACAGAATTTCTACTTTCAACTTATTTCTCCAGAATAAACTCATGTCATCATAATGCTTCCTCTTGCAATGCAGGACTGAAGACTGTACATAGAACCTTTGCATCTAAAAGCATAAGTCTCCATTGCTTTAGCTCAAGTTCAATAGTCCAAAGGGTGCAGCAGATTCATTAATTCAAATACAGTAGCTATGAGGTGGGGACTGAGAGCCCTATTGTGGTAGGGTATGTGTGCACTGGGGTCACTGCTGTGCCCGCTGCTGATGCTAATGTACCTGTGCAAGCTTTAAAATGCCTAGTTCAGATGCAGCTGGCAGTGTAGATATGGGAGCATGGAATTTTGCATAAGCTAACCACCCAAGGATTTACTTAGCATCTCAGGCAGCTTTTTCATCCAGCACTGTGCCATGTTGCTGTGGCTTTATTGTTAACAGTGCCCAAGCTATCTAAAAGAGTGAGCTCTGGCATGTCTACATACCTAGAAGTTACTACTGTGCCCATGTATCCTTACCGCAGGTGACAGTGTCACATAACTGAGATGCAACATGATAATACTGCAATAAAAACATCATGTTGCAATGACACATCACATGTGAACAATAGTGTGTACTGAGGAGTGGGCAATCAGGACACTAGGCCTGGGCTCCCATTTATAAAGGGCTTAAGATTGGCAGTCACTGTTGCTACTGCATCCTGCCTAGCCTTTGTCATTGCCCCTGACACCCAGGATGCAGACTCTGATAGTTATACCTCTACATGTGAGGAGTGTCATACTTTAGTTGCATAGTATTTGCTCTGAATATTTTGGGGCCCTACCATGGAACTGCAAGAAGAATGTGCGCGCTCCTGGTCACATTTTAAATTAATGGTACACTTAAGTAGCTTACAAATGTTTAATGGAATCTTCATAGAGATTTTAGTGAAAGGTTAAGCTTTTGAAGCTCTTGTTCTAGATAGCCCTAGAGTCTGTCACACTCTATTTTAGAGCTCTAGTTCCTTATCACTTGATCTGGTTGGGAAATCAATTTTCTATGACAGAGGAACCTATTTCTCTCACTAATATGAGAGAAATAGGTCAGTCAGCACCAGGTAGGGAGAAGAGAGATCAGGAAGGTCCCAGATGATTGGAAAAGGGCAAATATAGTGCCTATCTTTAACAAAGGGAAGAAGGAGGATCTAGGGAACTACAGACTGGTCAGCCTCACAACAGTCCCTGGAAACATTCATAGATTTTATAGACATTAGGGCTGAAAGGGACCTCAGAAGATTGAGTCCAGCCCCCTGCCCCAGGGGCAGGAAGTCAGCAGGGATCAGAGGATCCCAGCAAGATAAACATCCAGATGTCTCTTGAAGGTGTTCAAAGTAGGTACTTGAACCACCTCCGGCAGCAATCTATTCCAAACCTTGGGGGCTCAGCCAGTAAAGAAGTTCTTCCTTATGTCCAGCCTGAAACGGTCATGGAGGAGTTTGTGACCATTCGATCTTGTCATCCCTTGGGGTGCTCTGGTAAACAGACGTACCCCCTGATAAGCACCCCTGATAAACTTATAGGTGGCCACCAGATCACCCCTGAGCCTGCGCTTTTCCAAGATGAAGAGTCCCAAGACTCTCAGCCTCTCTTCATAAGGTCTGTTTTCCTGACCTCTCATCATGCGTGTGGCTCTCCTCTGCACCCTCTCAAGCTTCTCCACATCCTTTTTCAATTGTGGACCCCAAAACTGGATGCAGTACTCCAGCTGTGGCCTCACCAAGGCTGAGTACAATGGAGAATAACATCCCGAGATTTGCTTGAGAAGCATCTGTGGATCCAAGCCAGCGTTTTGCCTGCTTTACTAGCCACAGCATCTCATTGAAGGCTCACGTTCATCTTATGGTCAATCATGACCCCCAAGTCCCTTTCATC
>NW_017729030.1:55857756-55869336 GCF_001723915.1 Gavialis gangeticus
TTCTAAGACCTTCCCCAGGATAGAGGTCAGGCTGATGGATCTATAGTTTGCCGGATCCACTTTCGTCTCTTTCTTGAAGATAGGCACCACATTGACCGTCTTCCAGTCCTTGGGCAGTTTACCAGAGTGCCAGGAGTTCTCGAAGATCCGTGCCAGAGGCTGGGCTATGATGCTAGCCAGCTCCTTGAGTACCCTGGGGTGTAAACTGTCAGGACTGGCTGACTTGAAGGTGTCCAGCTTCGCAAGGTGTTCCTTCATGAGGTCAGCATTGATGGAGGGTAAGGAATCTCCCTCACCCAGGCCTCCCTGTCCCATAATGGGCAGGGGCATCCCATAGGACTGGTAAAAGACCAACACAAAGTACCCATTTAGCAAGTTGGCTTTTTCCCAGGCATCGGTTGTCAGTTGTCCCATCTGGTTTAGCCGGGGTCCAATGTTGCCCTTGCTTTTGCTCTGGCTTCCCACATATCTAAAAAAGGACTTTTTATTGTCCTTGATACTTGTAGCTAATTGGAGCTCCATCACAGCCTTGGCTGTCCTGGTTCACTCCCTGCAGGTCCGGACCAGTGCAGAATATTCCTCCTTGGAGGTGGATCCAATTCTCCATCCTTTTTAGTTCTTTCTTTTTAGATGCAGGAGGTCCGCTAATTCCCTGGAGAGCCAAGGGTGCTGCTGTGCCCTTTTGCTGCCTTTCCTCCAAGATGGGATAGACTTTGCTTGCACATCCAGGATTGCTCCTTTGAGGAGCAACCACTTGTCCTGAACTCCCCTCCCCTTTGGGCTATGGCCCTTTAGGGCCTCCCTGACAAGCCTCCTGAGCTTGTCAAATTCAGCTTTCCTGAAGTCAAGGACTTCTGTATTGATGACTGATTTGCCAGCTTTACGGCAGATGGTGAAGTGATCAGCTCATGGTCACTGTCACCCAGCTTCCCTTTGATCATTAGGTCACTGATTA
The DNA here is from genome assembly GCF_001723915.1 of Gavialis gangeticus. Classification (NCBI taxonomy): domain Eukaryota; kingdom Metazoa; phylum Chordata; order Crocodylia; family Gavialidae; genus Gavialis; species Gavialis gangeticus. The sequence continues at coordinate 55,858,712 of NW_017729030.1, forward strand.
GGTCACTCCCCATTGCCAGAACAAGGTTGAGTAGTGCTTTACCTCTCATTGGCCCATCAACTTCTTGTGTCAGATAGAGCTCATCCACACACGAGAGAAATTATAGAACAAATCCTCAAGGCTCTATTCCTAAGCACTTGGGGTGATTAGGAACAGTCAGCATGGCTTCCCTGAGGGCAAGCCATGCTTGAACAACCTGACTGCCTTCTTTGTTGAGATGACTGGTTCTGTGGATGCAGGGAGAGCAGTGAATGTGATATACCTTGACTCTAGCGAGATTTTTGATATAGTTTCTCACAACATTTTGGCAAACAAACTAAGGAAGTATGGATTGGGTGAATGGACCATCAATTGAACAGAAAAGTTAGAGGCTTTTAAGACCCAGGTAGACAAAGCCTAGGCTGGAATGATATATTTGGGGATAGTTCTGCTTTGAGCAGGGGGTTGGACTAGATGACTTCCTGAGGTCCCTTCCAATACTATTTATCTATGATTCTATGCTTTAATCTAAAGAACAATGTGGGTACAAAAAGAAATGGGCGCACATGCTGGTTGTGAATAAATTTTGTCAGGAAATTAGGTTTTGAGGTATTTGAGCGGTGAGATTCTAAAACAGCCTTCCAAAGGAATAGAGGGGGCAAATAATATAATTAGGTTTAAGACAGAGATTCATATTAATGTAACAGACATTTAAGGCTTGCTTTCCTGACTGGAGGGTGACCTATGACAAGGCTTGTCCCTTCAGAGACACTGTACTGGGGCAAAGGAAATTTGTCCCAATGGGGACCAAATACTCAGGGCAAATAAAGCTGGCCCAGACAGGGACCAGGGACATCTTGATAAAGGGAAAGAATGTAATAACCCTGGCCAGAGGGGTTTGAAATCAGAGAAGGATGATTAGGGAGAGCCCATGAAAATCCCAGCCGCTGGATTGGCTGGGAGGGTTTCTTTAAAAGCGAGGAGTTTTTTTCCCCATCAAGGGAGAGAAGAGAGTGCGAGACAAGGGTATGAGCTGCAGGTAGAGGGCTGTGTGAGCCCAGCCACAGTGACTCACCCCCCCACCCCCACCCCCAGAGCCTTCAGGAGCTGTGTTTTGCTGCTGAGGGTTCAGAGGTGCACTCACAGCCCTAGGACTTGATATGGAGCTTTGGATGGAGCAGGCTGATCCCTTCAGGCAGCTGGCTGAGGAGCACATGAGCTTGCTTGTTGGGAAGCAAGCCCCCTGTGTATGTGTGTGTGTAATTCAAGGGAGGGGTGCACAGCTGCAAAAACCCAGCTCGGCGCATCCCAGTGCTCAGGTAAGGGGAGGCGAGACCTGGGGAACCTAGCCCCAGTTCACCGGCATGTGTGTGACTGTGGAAGTTTATTTCCAGCTGAGTGTAAGTATTTGTCATTTTGGAACCTTCTTGGCCTGATCCTTGATTCCTGTTATTGCTCAGCTTTAATCCGTTATGGTGCATTCTGACTCTCGTCTCCCACGTCTTGATTTTTCATTCATGTTTTTAGTTCGGAGGTGTTGCTTGTTCTCTACTGCTGTCAGCTACAGGGAACCTGTGCAGGGATTTCTTCTGGGGCTCCAGCCTCCCCTACACCTCTTCCTAGTCAACTATTCATATTCTCTGGGGGAGGGAGGGGGGAAGAAATCACTCTTCAAGATATTTTGTTGTAATATTTTGAACCAGATGCTCCTATTTTCCACCTTAATTTTCACTTAGAAACAAAATGGAAATTTTCATTTTGCATTGATATGGCAAAACAGGTTTTATTATTTTAATTTAACACATTGTTGTAGTTTTCTACTTGTGATTTTTGGATTTTGGAGGTTGTTTCCTCACCTTTTTAATTTGTCTTGCTTTTTCACATCAGGAAAAAAAGAAAAATGGCTACAAGTGTATGGAAGTGAGGGAATTACTCTTCCTACATCCCAACTCTTTCATGATTTAAAAAACAAAACAAAAAGAAAAGAAAAGGAGTAAAAAGGAAGAGAAGTGTGGACCTTTCATAGTTTCATAGTTCGTAGGGTCGGAAGGGCCCTGAGCAGATCATCAAATCCGACCCCTGCCATGGCAGGAAAGAGTACTGGGGTCAAGCAACCCCAGCAAGGTGTACATCCTTTTAAAGACCCCCAGGGTAGGAGCCAGCACCACTTTGCTTGGAAGTCAGTTCCGGATCCTAGCCGCCCTGACAGTGAAGTAGCGCCTCCTGATATCTAGCTTAAATCTACCCTCTGCCAGCTTGTGACTGTTATTCCTGGTCACTCCTGGTAGTGTTCAGGGGAACAGGGACTCCCCCAATGCCTGCTGGTCCCCTCTGACTAGTTTGTAAGCAGTCACTAGATCCCCCCTCAGGCTTCTCTTGTGGAGGCTGAACAGGTTCAGGTCCCGTAGCCTCTCCTCGTAGGGCCTGCCCTGTTGCCCCATGATCATGCGAGTGGGGATCCTCCCCATGTTGTCAACATCCCTCCTGAAGTGCAGTGCCCAGAACTGGACGCACTACTCCAACTGTGGCCTGACCAGTGTTGCATAGAGGGGGAGGATCACCTCCCTGGACCTGCTTGAGATGCATCTGTGGATGCATGACAAGGTATGGTTGGCCTTCCTGACCGCATCCCCACACTGTCGGCCCATGTTCATTTTGGCATCAATAATGACTCCAAGATCCTTTTCTGCCTCTGCACTGACGAGAAGGGAGTTCCCCAGCCTGTAGGTATGCTGCTAGTTCTTCCTCCTTAGGTGCAGTACCTTGCACTTGTCAGTGTTGAAACCCATCCTGTTCTTGTCCGCCCACCCCTGTAACCTGTCTAGGTCTGATTGCAGCCTATTCCTCCCTTCTAGTGTGCCCATTTCCCCCCACATCTTAGTGTCATCTGTGAATTTGAACAGGGTGCTTTTTACCCCCTCATCCAAGTCGCTGCTGAAAATGTTGAACAGTGCAGGCCCAAGGACCAAGCCCTGCGGAACCCCACTGCCCATGTCCCTCCAGGTTGAAAATGACCTGTGCACCCCCACTCTCTGGGTGCGGCCCTCCAGCCAGTTAGTGACCCATTTGACTGTGTAGGTGTCGATGCCACAGTCCCCTGGTTTTTTAATGAGAATGGGGTGAGAGATAGTGTCGAAGGCCTTCCTAAAGTCCAGAAAGCCTACATCCAGTGTTACCTCTGCATCTAAGGATTTTGTGACCTGGTCATAGAAGGCCACCAGGTTGGTCTGACAGGACCCGCCTTTAATGAACCCATGTTGGTTGCCCCTAAGCATCATCTCTCCTGCTGGCCCTTCATGGACATACGCCATGATAATTCTCTCAAAAAACTTATCCAGGATCGAGGTAAGACTAACTGGCCTATAGTTTCCTGGGTCCTTCTTCCTTCCTTTTTGTAAATGGTAAACATATTGGCCCTTTTCCAGTCCTCTGGCACCATACCAGAGCACCACGAGTGCTTGTAAAGCCATGACGGGTGTCCCACAATGACCTCTGCTAATTCCGTCAGCGCTCTGGGGTGGAGATCGTCCGGACCAACTGATTTAAATATGTCCAGTCCCTCCAGAAGTTCCCTGACTAGATCCTCACTGACCCTAGGCCTGGGTGCACCTGGGTGCACCTTCTCCTTTTTAAAATCACATAATAATAATGATAATAATAATAATAGCAGCAACAACAACAATAATGAAAATAAAACATATTTTATGTTCCAAAAGCTCAAAACTTTCTAAGCCAAAATAAATAAAAAAGTGTTTCGTACACTTTTATTTTCACGAAAAGCTCCTGGTCAGAGAAAATACATAAAATCTCAGTCAAACTGACATTGTAAAAAGAATCTTAATTTTGATGGAATAATTTTCTGATGAAGTTCTTGGGAAACATTTTTTAGTTTGAAAATTCACACCAGTCACAATTTAAACCAGATTTCATGTACATACAAAAAATCATACTACATATCCCCCCAAAATCACACATTAGCTCTCTCCTACTTGTTAGATCAGTATTCTAACTGACAGGTCTACTAGGATTGTTACTCCATCTATCACGTGAGTCATGACTGATCTTGTGGCTCAACCTCTGATGAACATCTTAACACTTTCTGCATCCCTCAGGGCTCTATCTTAGTTTCCTGGTTGATCTATGCCAGCATAAGCCTCTTGTCCCTATGAATCTTGTCCTTGTCTTGTCCTAAGATGTACCTAGATGGCAAGTATTGCTTTCACTGCTCATCACTCAAATGACTTATCACTCAAACAGCATCTTTCCAGCTATAGATTTTTCCAGCTACAGTTCTCACCAAGCCACCAGGCCTTGCTATAGACATATTAGCCAGCTGTGTCCCCTCATCAACACATATCATGTCATTATTGCCTATGCAAGCCCATGCCTCTCTGAACCATTTAGTCTCTAAAGGTACCTGTACATGAGCAGGAAGGCTGCTCTGACATGCTGTAAGTCCAGCACATCAGAGCAGACTCAATTAATCAAGTCTGCTGGAGTATGGCAATTTCCATGCTCCAGCAGCACTCCCATGTCTCATGTTTCAGCACCCCCATGTTTCCAAATGGTGGTTTGACAAGCTTTAGATAAAGTGCTCCCACTGACATTTTGAAGCACAGGGATGCTGATACACAAGACGCTCCAGGCACTTTAATTAGAGTGGCTCTTAGACCCCCTCTAACTAAAACACTCTCCTTTCCTCCCCCCCAATCCCAGAGTACATGTATAAAGACCCTACGGTGACACTTTGCCTTGCCTTTTGCTCATCATTATCTACCTCTAAAGCCTGGGAATACATTGTGCGGCCAGTGCTTACCAGTACAGTATATGGGAAGTCTGAGAAGCAACTGGGTGTCTAGAACTACAGTACATGTTAGAACTCCCTCAGGCACAGAGACTAGGCAGTTAGCCTTGAAATGGGACAGGGGCAGAGTCCACCCCATTCATGAGTCATGTCTACCCCCCACAACACACCTGCGGGTTATGCCCGCCCCCCACCCATGGGTGACACCAGCCCTGCCCACTCCATCTGTGGGTCACGTTGGCTCCACTCACTCTATGTATGAGTGCTGCCTGCCCCCCCCTCTCATGGGCCACACTTCCCCCATCCTCCAGCAGATCCCCAATCACCCCCAGCCTGCTGGACCCCCGTCCTGACTTACCTGATACCGGGCAGCCATTTTGACCTGATTTAACCCCACCCCCTAATGCCCCCAAATGTCTGTACTTAGCTCTGGAGGGGGATTGCTTGGAAACGCCAAGGGTACTACCTCCTTGCTCATCTAGGCTGCAGTCATCGTATGCCAAAGCACTAACCAGGTGTGAAAAGAGGGATAGCAGCATTTTCTGGGGTGATGTAAACTGCATCTCTCTGCTTGCTTGAGGGTTCGAGAAAAAAATGGGCTTTGAAGGACAATGCCCTGCAAAGCAACCCCATGATTCAAGCCAATGGCTGGCCTGAAGTGAGCAGGTTTGTTTAGAGTGTATAGGAAGGAAATCAATCCCCCCACCTAATGAAATCAGGGAAAATTACAGGGAGAGAAAGCAATGTTTTGTAGGTTCAAAGATATATGTTTCTTTAAGATTTCCAGCCAACAGAAACCTATGATTTATCTATCCTAAAACCACTTACTCGAGTGCATCACTAGAAGAAGAGCATGTTCACATGAATTCCAGGACTCACTTCAAGTTTCCACAAGGGAAGAAAAGCACTGAAATATCCTGGAAAAAGTCAATACATCACTCTAGACAACAATAAACCTTCACTGCAATCTATCCCTTTATCTCTCTGCTTTACACACAATCAGGGAGTAGGTTGACCAGACGGCCCAGATTGACCGTGACAGTAATGGAGTTGTAAAGTCTGCCAGAAAACATAAAAACCCCATTTGTTAAGATCACCATGTTAATCATTGTAACCAGGCTGAGCACCCACTAGGCTTTTCAGGCCCCCTGTGTGCACGCTGACCTCATCATCTGTTCCCTTTTCCATGGCCAAATTCTTGCATTGTTACCTCAGTCTGGTATAAAGCACCTTTAAGATTAAACGTAGTTTTTCTTTTCCTTTTGTCTCAAGATGGCTGGCAATTGAAACAATGCAATTTGAAACAACTCAAGAATACCTTTAGTCTAAGAATGTTCCTTCCAATCAGCTTTTTCTGCAAACACATTAGTTCCTTTTCCCAAGCTTCTCCACCTACATAGAAATTTTCCAGACTTACATAAAATCACCCCCTTATCTTCCTCCACATCCCTCCTATGACCCTTATCTACATCAAGGTTCAGAAAGTCTTCTCACAACAAAGTAGGTCTCTGCTTGTCCCAAAAAACCTACTCAGCTGATTATTGCTCCATCCCATTATTTTTCTATCTCATGCATCTCTCTCCCCTGCTTGTTATGTCTTCTTGTAACCCAAGGGTGTAAGTTGAGTGGTGCTGGGCCCTCTTACTACTACAGACCAGTTTATTCAAAAGTGCTCAACTACTAGAACTTGAGGCAGCTTTTCAAAATAGCTCAGCTCTCATTTCAACATCTGCATGAAGAATATGGCTTTCAAAATTTCCCAGCACACAGAAAATCCTTGCGTTCTCAGTGGAAGCTTCTGGATGCTGGAACTCTTTTTAACATGTGTGTGTAATCAGGGCCTATTTAAACCTCACAATGCTGAAAACTTTGACCTGAACTTTTCTTTGAGTTGCCACCATAGTTAAATCATGGCATGACATAGGTGCCTTACTGCCACCTTTAACTGAGTATTATGTTCATGGTCCTTTTCAAAGGTTCCGAGAATACTGAATTGTGGAATAGAGTGATAATTCATAGAATCATAGAACATGAGGGTTAAAAGAGACCTCAGGAAGTCATTTATTCCAATCCCTTGCTCAAAGCAAGACCATCCCCAGCTAGATCATCCCAGGTCTTAAAAACCTCCAAGGATGGAGAGTCCACAATTTCTCTGGGTAACCTGTTCCAGTGTTTTGCTACCCTCCTGGTAAGAAAATTCTTCCTAATCTCTAACCTAAACTTCCCTTGCTGCAACTCGAGACCATTGCTCCTTGTTCTGTCATCTGCTACCACTGTGAACAGTTTACCTCCATCCTCTTTTGAGCCCAACTTCAGGTAGTTGAAGGCTGCTATTAAATCCCCTCAGTCTCCACTTCTCTAGACGAAATAAGCCCAAATCATAGTTTCACAGTTGGTATGGACGGAAGGGACCTAAGCAGAGCATCTAGTCTGACCTCCTGCCATGGACAGGAAGGGACAGCTAGGTGACTGTCTAACCTCCTTTTAAAGACCCCCAGGGTAGGGGCAAGCACCACTTCCCTTGGAAGTTGGTTCCAGCTCCTAGCCACCCTGATAGTGAAGCAGTGCCTCATGATATCTAGCCTGAATCTACTCTCAGTCAACTTATGGCCGTGTTCCTTGTTACCCCCAGTAGTGCTCGGGGGAACAGGGACTCTCCCATTGCCTGCTGGTCCCCCTTGGCAAGTTTATAGGTGGCCACCAGATCCCCTCTCAGCCTTCTCTTGTGGAGGCTGAATAGGTTCAGGTTCTGTAGCCTCTCCTCATAGGGCCTGCCCTGCTGCCCCCTGATCATGCAAGTGGCCCTCCTCTGGACCCTCTCCATCTTGTCCACATCCCTCTTGAAGTGTGGCACCCAGAACTGAATGCAGTACTCCAGCTGCGGCCTGACCAATGTCGCATAGAGGGGCAGGATCACCTCCTTGGACCTGCTCGTGATGCATCTATGGATGCATGACAAAGTGCGGTTGGCCTTCCTGACTGTGTCCCCACATTGGCGGTCCATGTTCATCTTGGAATCAATAGTGATTCCACAACCTCTCCTGAGATCCACAGCTGAGATCCCTCAGCCTCTCCTCAGAAGTCATATGCCCCAGCCCCTGAACCATTTTTGTTGACCTCTGTTGGACTCGCTCCAACTTGTCCACATCCTGTCTGTAGTGGGGTGCACAAAACTGAACTCTATACTCCAGATGTGGCCTCACCAGCACTGAATAGAGGGGAATAATCACTTCCCTTGACTTGCCTACTGGCCAGAGCCACCCCATCCTAACCTGCAAAACCTGCAGCCGCCGGGGGCCCTGCAACCAAGTGGCCCCCTCCAGCCATGAACACTTTGGCACCTGCCCCCCACAGCTGACAGCTTCTGAGGGTGCTTGCCACCCCTACCCCCCCACTGCCGCTGATGGCTTCTGCGAGTGCTGCCCCTCTTCCCCCCACTGCTGACAGCTTCTCCGCATCAGGGGGCCTCAAAACTTGAAAAGGGGCCCAAAAACTGTGGGCTGGCCCTGCTACTGGCAACACTTCTACCAATGCAGACCAGCATGCCGTTAGCCTTCTTGGCAACAAGGGCACACTTTTGGCTCATATTCAGCTTATCGTCCACTGTAACCCCCAAGTCTTTTTCTGCAGAGCTGCTGCCCAGCCAGTCAGCCTCCAGCCTGTACTGGTGCATGGGATTCTTCCATCCTAAGTGCAGGACTTTGCACTTGTTTTCATTGAAACTCAAGAGATTTCTTTTGGCCCAATCCTCCAATTTGTCTAGGTCACTCTGAATCCTTGCCCTACCCTCCAGCATATCTACTACTCTCCCCACCTTGGTGTCATTCTGCAAACTTAAACTTCAACATGTGTCTTTCTCCTAAACTAAGACAAAAAGGAAAAGTATGATTTTTTTTCCACAATGTAATTTTTTCACAAGTTCATTTCCTTTTGACACTTCAGTTGAAACAAAAAGTTTCAGCATCTCTAGGATTATAGAATCATAGGGTTGACAGAGACTTCAAGGCCTTTTGAAAACAAAGATTAGGCCACCCAACGCTGTTTTGAAAGTCCCACTTCAGTGCCTCCAGGCACTTCCACTTAGGCAGTGCATCTTCTGCTTATACCCTGGTACAGCACAAGATGTGGAAGCTTTAAATTGGGTGCTGAACAATAAATCAGAAGAAGCCTAGCTGCAATTGAATTAAGCTCTCTAATCAACATTAAAGTCCTCTCATTAAAACAAAATCAAATCTTGTAATTTGTGTGTAACTCAGTTCCCAGGCTTACTTCATTTTAAAGGCTTTGATTATTACAGCTTGCAATGTTTAGTATTATAACATGGCTTGGCTCCAAGCTGCAGTCTAAAAGCAGGAGAGTGTCCCAAACCTACACCAGTTTCTCACCCCTCCTTTCAAGTAAGCATGACAAACCAGATCTTCAGCTGGTGTAAATTCAATATAGCTTCATTGAACTCAGTGTGACAGATCCCCAGCTGTCGTCAAAAAGCACAACTGTTGAAGTTAACACTTCAGTTCAACAGCTGGGGTAAAGCTCTGTGCCTCCAGAGTCAATGGGCCAAATGCACAGTTGGGGTGAAGCAGGGGAGCTCTTTTGAAATAACAGGTCAGATCTTGAGCTGATGTAACTTGATGTAGTTCTCATGAGGTTACTGGAGCTACTCCATTTGACATCAGCAGGGGATGTATCTTGCAAGCTTGGACGACCAACACATGCTTTGATTTTCAAAACAAACTGATCCTTTACTTGAAGGGGATAGAGACATTATTACCTGCATTGACCATTAAAATGACATCAAGAGAGGGTGAACAGATTCTTTCATTAAAATGCTTGTTGATATTCCTCTACAAATAGCAACGCTTTGCCCACATAACTGATGCTGAGTCAAATATCAGAGATCTAGCTAGTGGGCTGTCTCTGTTTATATCAATATATCTGTGAATAGCTTGAATGCCCCACAGTCCTTGGCTCATGAGCATCTAAGGTAGGTAATGAAGTTGTGTTGCTCTTGGAAGTTACCACTCAATGTCATATCTGATATCTGCCTCAACTTGAAAAAATGCATAAAGATGAAGGCTAGATTTTCATAAAAGTTCACTACACAGGACCTCCCACCAGCCATCCTTCAATGCATGACTTATTCTTTTATGCAAGGAAGTAAACAGGAAAGAGAATCTGCAATCTGCCATGAAAACTAGTCAAAAAGTTTCCCTCAGAACTTGGTTTTTGCCAGAAAACTCAGTTCTGATTAAACAAAAATACTTGCAAAACGTTGCCTACTTTGCTTGATCTTAAAAAAAAAATCTATCTAAAAAATGAAAAATGTCATCCCAAACCCAAAGGTTGATCTGTTTTCAGTTGCAACATCTCTTGTTCCAGGTTGTGGGGAAAAAAAATTCAATATTCAGATTTGGGTTTTTTCCCTAAAGAATCAGGTTTTTGTTTGTTTTTTTTTCCTGCAGGAAACAAATGATATTTTTTGACCGGCTATATGGCTCCCCCCTTGCTGCCCTCTGAGGCACATGCTTAGGAAGATGCCTGGGCTTTTAATTTCAGTCCCCATGCTAACATACTGTGGGAGCTGAACTGGTTCAGATGGGGAGATAGTCCACTTTGCAAAGAAAGGTACTGCTGCTGTGTAAGATAAGTGAAGGAGCCAGGGAAGAGGCTGCCCACCATGGTTTCCTAGTCATTTCCTAAGGTGAGGCATTTACACAAAAGTATCCATTGTTCAGGTCTAACAGAGAAGTACCAAACTAGTGCTGTGTTTACCCCTTCTGCTTGCTGCCTCCCCGGTCTCCACACATGCCTTCTCTACCTGACTCCCTGTGGTCAGCTGTGG
>NW_017729030.1:55869406-55871015 GCF_001723915.1 Gavialis gangeticus
TGTTAGTGCAATAATATGTCACCGAAACACATCATTTGGAACACAGTAATCATAAAGATATTATATTTTGCATCTCCTTACAAGTTCTATTAAATCTTTACAAGATACATTTCCCTGACTCAGAGCAACCACAAAATACACTATTTAAATTGCAAATTACACCATTTTACAGCCTTTGAAAGCCCAAACCCTGCACAGTCTACATTATTTCCACCTAATTGCTAAAAAGATTAAGTATTTAAAAATAAATTTTCTCTAGAACCTTTCCCATTAGGATTAGCTGGAAATGAACTAGCATCAAATGAACAGGTATCTTAAATCATTAAAAAATGAGATCAATACAATGAAGATAAATATCTTACCAATGTTGAATTACTTTTCTCATGTCTCCCTGTAAGAAGCTATTCCAAGCACAGAATGTGAATGTTTCCTTTGCTCTCTGAAGAGGCTACAATGATTAGAAATTTCACTAAATGTGTTAGGTGGAATTGGATGGAGATGGTAGATTGTTCTCTCTACCAAAGAACACATACTATGTATGGAAAAGCTTCTACAGTGAATAAAAGTAAAATGCAAAAAAGGTTTGATGTGAGCTCAGATAAAAATATATGTTCAGAGCTAACCAGAAAAAGGCAAAATTTCAAGTTTCCCCCCTCCCCTAATTTTTGGCATTCACAATATTGTAATTCAATATCCAGCTATATATGGCAAATCCTGGTGATGCACAAATCTCTCTAGCAGGTTTGACCTAGGACCTGTTGCCCACTTGCTTCTGAACAGATGAAATCCCTTGGAGTAGTAGTGGATTGGGCCTGTTAGATTCTAAAAATCCCAAATCTGTTTGAGGCACCTCAAATTACATTTAGAGCATGTGCAATTTTTCACTGCACTGCTAATTTGCAACATTGCAGCAAAAATTGATACCGGGAGATCCTGGTATCAAAAAAAGCCGCAGCAAAAAAAAAAAAAAAAAAAGTAGCTTGGCACAGCTAAGTTCACATTCTGGGAGCATGTGCTGGCAGACACAGAAGCTGAGTCCTCCAAGGAGACGCGTTGGCAGCTGGTCAGAGTATCTCCCTTTCTGTAATTGTCCCCTGGTTTCTCCAGCATGCCAGGAGACAGAAGGAGCAGGGAAACAGCCGTTGCCCTGAAACAGGGCATTTTGCCCTACACCAAACTGCACGTGCATGTCTACCGATTTTACTCAGTGCTTCCAAAAATCAGAATTTTCCTAGTGAGGGACCCAAAGGGACTAACATTCACAATTAGGGAAAGTTTACTTTATGCTTATATCTTCTTGGTGTCTTGACCATGATTGCCAATACTGAAGATAAAACTCTTCCTTACACACCTTTGCTTATGTTAGCTTACCTGGCTCTAAATCAAAGAAGCATAAGGGAATTAGCTACCCAATTTATGCTGAAATTCCATAAAGTTTGGGTACTGAACTCCCTTGGACTCTTTTGGAAAGGCCAGCTAGTATCACCGTGCTACCAGACTTGGGCTAAGAGGTAGTGTAGAAGTTAAAAGGGTACCTTGGTTGTGATCACTCCTGTATTAAGAAGCAATAATCACCCACACTTTGCTGACGAGGTTAAACAAATTTCAG
>NW_017729030.1:55876015-55878454 GCF_001723915.1 Gavialis gangeticus
TCTAAATCAAAGAAGCATAAGGGAATTAGCTACCCAATTTATGCTGAAATTCCATAAAGTTTGGGTACTGAACTCCCTTGGACTCTTTTGGAAAGGCCAGCTAGTATCACCGTGCTACCAGACTTGGGCTAAGAGGTAGTGTAGAAGTTAAAAGGGTACCTTGGTTGTGATCACTCCTGTATTAAGAAGCAATAATCACCCACACTTTGCTGACGAGGTTAAACAAATTTCAGTTTTAAACTGATCAAATAATAGAGGGGGGGGGGGAATCCCAAGAGCCAGAGATGAATCTATAGTGAGGGACTGTCCCACATCAGTTATAACCACCTAATCTACTTTGTAATGAATAGAACAGTTGAGAAAAGCTCTCTTCGTTCTTATTTTGACTGTCAGGCATGCTCCCAAGATTTCTGGGACTAGTCCCTTCCTCCCACAGGTTGCACCAGTGAGGAAAAAATGCAAGGTCAAGCTAGGGTCATTGCCATTGAGTTTGCTGTGCCAAGCTGAAAACCCACCCCATTAAATATGAAAATCCACTCATTGTCTCAGTTCTGATTGTATCCTGCCTTTCAGATCAAGCCCAGTATAGCCATAGCAACGCAAATAGGCGGATGTGCATTGGACCACATCATTTGCAGGGTGTCTTTAACCGAAGAAAGTTTTGTTGAAAATATGTGTGATTAATGCCTTCAACTATTATCTCTAATTGAACAGACATGAAAAGAGGCCACTTTGTCAGCCTAGATAAGCCTATTGCACAGCTATTAGAGGCATATTCAGACCTGGCTGAATAAAACTATTATTGCCTCTTGTCTTCCGTTAGCATAACATGTTATTGGAACCTGGTAAAAAAATATGAGTGACTGTTTGAAACATAGCTTCAATAATCCTCTAAGCACCGGTGTTTAAGAGGGAAGAACTGCTTAGCAAATAAGTTAATGTGGCAAGGTATCTGCACTAGTATTAAATAATGGTCGTTTAATACATTTATATCACAGGAATGTATCAGTTTAACATTAGATACTCAACACGATTAAATAACCACAGTCACACGTTCCTCCCCTCCAGCTGTCAAGGTACTTCAGTACCTTGAGTGGAACCATTTCACAAAGTACTAATGATTATTATTGGGATTAAGCGGAAACCTTCAGGGTAGAATTTATCTGCAAAAACATGACAGTAGACCTGGTTAGGACATTTGGACTGAAATGTTGTCCAACCAAAAATAAATAAATAAATAAAGTTTTGGCAAAAATTATTTTCTCCCAAGACCTATGTCATTTTTGTTTTGTTTTTATAGATCTTGTTTTCATAAAACAAAATTGTTTGGTATGGAAAGCCGGGAGAAACATTTCAGTTTTCAGAAAGTTTCCAATGGAAAACCAAAACCATTCAAAAGAAACATTTTTTTTTCAGGGGGAAAATAAAAACTTTTAAAATCCTGTCTATCTGATATACTTGGCATAGGAAGGTGACATTGCTCAAGAGGTGATGTCATTTATGCAAATTGTGACTTGTGGACACAGTTAATGGAACATAAAGTTTTATTAATAACATTCACTGGCATCAGGTTAGAGTAATTTGACAGGTCTTTGTATAGGGAGAGATTTGTTCACTGCAAGCAGTTGTCAAAATTAGCTTTCATGGCTTAAAATTGGTGATTAGAAGAGCGAAGTGCAACAGCTACTTTGCTGAGTAATAATACTAGCAGTAGGACTTTGCAAATATGCAGCAAGTTGCTCCATAGTTCTCACAGCACCTCGCAAATCTGAGAGAGCACCCTTATCCTGTGTCTACCAAGCAGCAGAGTCATGAAGCAAGCCAGTGGCAGAATAGGGATTAGAACCCATTTCTTGCGAGCCCCAGTCTGTGTTCACATCACTGTTCACAACTGGCTCCACTAAAAAAAATGGGTGCTTTGAAATCCTGAACAATCACTGCTTTCTGCAAGCCTGCAAAAAAGGAAAAAACAAGGTTTCTAAAAGCAGTACAGCAAAGAACTGTATTGATAGGCCTCATGGAGGAAGGAAGGGGCAAGCAATCCCTCATGCAAATCAGATAAACAGCCAAGCTGAACTGGAAAGAAAGAAAACGCCCAATCTGACAGCACAGTGCTGCAATGCAAAGCACTTTGCTCAGACAATAAGGAGTAGGGAAGCAACAAAACACACACACATTGGTTATAGTTCACAAACAGGACAGGGATTTTTTTACTTGGGTTAGCCCATAGTGCTGTGACTGCACAAAGCAAAAGAAAAACAAAGCACCTAGTTACCTGTTAGCAAATGGGCATGATGGCTTTGAAAACATCACTTTATCCAAACTAAAATTTGCTGGGTACACACCACTGGCCTAGCATGATTGTGTATTGCAGCTGAGAGGCATGTGCCCTGGAAGATTTACCCAGTCTAATCTCAGTATCTATATTCTATGTGATAT
>NW_017729030.1:55883454-55894210 GCF_001723915.1 Gavialis gangeticus
ATTTATGCAACCCTGCAAGTGCGTACTCATCTGAATGCACCTAAGGGGCATAAAAGCCCTGACTTAAAGCTCAACAAAATTAGTAGGACTCTTTTCTTTGATTTCATGATATCAACCTATGTTACATCAAGACCACTCAGTGCTTCTTGCTGGAAGGGGAAGGCAGGTGTACACCAGCAAGAGATGTTCTACCCTGAGCCTCCTCCCTCAGTGACCTTATGCCAAAGGCACATGTTGGCGCTGCATATTTTGGCAGGGGACCAGGGATGCAGATGCCAGCATAGACCAATGTCTCAGACACCCACTACAGCAGTAATACTTCATTTTAATTTGCTTGATAGAATAAGAGCCACACATTTGGCACTACCACAGTGGGTTGCCAGGAAAGCTAATCTGAATTCAGGGTTTGCCTAGATTAGGGAAATTCACAAGGGTATGACTACACTGGTGATGGTTTGGCTTGTGAAAAGCCTGAACATATAGACAGTTTACACTGGTACAAAATGGGGCTGGCAGTGACCTCTTAGGCAGGCTAGTGTCAGAATGAACCTAGTTTCAGCCTGGTGCAGGCCATCAGCACTGAGGGCTTGCACAGGAATAGCTACATCTGTACAGCAAACCGGAAAGCAAAAAAAACAAACGAACAAAAGCCTGGTATAGAAAGGGCTTTTGCTGCCTGTAGACCAGTGGTCAGAATGAGGTAAACTGCAGCCATGAAATACTGGGACAGGCCATATTCTGTGCATCTCTAGGAGGAACAGGAACATATAGAAGCAAGGCCTTGCAAGCTGTCTCTTCACTGGTATAAGATTAATAATGGTAACAATAATTCCCCATGGCTATATTTCTGCTTGCTTTCTTCCAGTAAACTCTCCTGCTTTCTGTGGGCTTAGCCAGTACTGCTGCATGATAGCCATTGTGGAAAACGCCCTGTACTACAGTCCTTCTGCATGAAAGGACCTAGATGCTAGGTGTTGAGACTGTATTAATGAGAGAAGGGAGCCACTGCAGTGACCTATAATGGCTAAGCATTCCAGAGATTGCTCTAAAGCAACTGTCTTTCCCCAGTACTCCAGCATCACTTATTTGAGTTTTCAAGCTAATGGCACTCACTCATTGTGCATTATATTTGGACTGCAATGAAACCTCATTTTCCACTTGTCTTGCCGCTCTGCCAAGACCATGTTTCTGAACAAAAAGGAATGACTTAAGCATTAAGGGAATACATAACAACTTCCTTCGAGCAGTGACCCTACAGGGGATGAAAGCTTTGCCTTAGATTGTTAGGTCTTTTATACCATCCGCTGCATCCACTTAAAGAGATTTCTCTTTCTTCTTTTGCTGTCTTGGGATCACAGCAAGACACTTATTAGTTGCAACCATATCAGAGCATGCAGGGGAGAAGGTGTTCATTTGCTTTACCTGCTTCCCATTTTAATAAGCTCGTCTTGAAGAATAAACCTCTGCCTTAGCCTCCTCAGCCTACTACATGTCTAAATGAAATGACCTCAAATTGCCAGGCAAAGGAAGAATCACCTGGTCTGTATGGTGACCCCCTTTTTGTTGATTCCTCCCCCCCACCACATAATAAATAACTTTGAAATAAGGAAATTAAATTATCGAAGGTTTTGTGGTCACTGAAAAGCAGGGGGATTTTCCTGAAATGTGTTAGACACTTTCCCATCTATACATATCAGTTATTGAAGGGCTCAGTGGTGGTGTTGCAATGCTCATCTTGGGATCTATGCTCTTTCTGCATCTTTCAGAGAGATAATGAGCCAATCATAGTATGTCTGTTTTGGACTGACCAGAGAAGACTGACTGTTTGGGCTCACTTGTCAGTATAGCCTCCATGACACAAGTTGCCCAGATTGAGACTCAGGACAGAGACAAACACATACCTCAGTGTAATTACACAGGGATCAAGATCACATAGTCATGCAATTCTCCAGGGACAGCTACATACAGTGGGAAACTATTACTGAACCTTATTGTTAAGTGGGAGGGGAACAGGACACAAAGCCTGTTTGCCTTTAGCAAATGGCTACCTCAGGATGGATGCAGATACATGAAACAAACCAGGGTAATTTACACCAGTGGAGTTTTACCTCTGAGTCTTTCAGGGTAATTTTTCTCTAGTTTAGGCAAAGTTATCTAAGGTCATTTGTACATGCCATAGGGGTTTACTTCGGTTTAATTCTCCCTAAATTGAACACCACTTCAATTTAGGGCAAAGTAAACCCCTGTGGTGTGTATGCAAGGGTCAGGCCTGATCCTTACTTGCCTCTCCGGTGGCGGGGAGGGGAGGGCAAGCTGCGGGCGGGCCGAGCGGTCCCTGAACTGCAGGGGGGAGAGGCTTGTGGGGAGGGGGGCTGGTGCTTGCCTCTATGGCAGTGTCCCCAGGCAGCACCCACCCACAGGCACCCAGCCTGGGTGGTCCTGGGGACACTGCAGTTGAGGAGGGAAGCACTGGGCCCCCGCACAGCTCAGGCAGGCAGGCAGGCACGCAGGCTTTAAAGAGGAAAAAAAAAGATCAGGCTCTTTGCTTTTTCTCTTTTTTTTTCCTTCAGTGGAGCCTGCCTGCACCAGCTGCCACCAGGCTACCTGCATAGCCTCTGAGCTGCACAGGACCCAGTGCTTCTTTCTGTGGCCATAAGGTAGCAAACTAAAACACCTTGGACAAGTTTTATTTTGCTGCATCCCAAAGTCATTTAACAGGCCTTACGCCATTGACATGTGTAAACATCTGCACAATTAAAGCGGTGCAAACAGGCATTAAGCCACTTTAAAGGCCAATTTTGTGGTGTGTACAATTGCCTAGGTGTAGTCTGAATTGTGGGCCTGCTACTTCTATTTTTTTTTCATTTGGGTAAAGTGGATGAGGCTCTCCTTGATAGTAAGATGCTAGATGCTTTTACCAAATGAGTCTGATTCACCTTTCTAAATCTAGGGTTGGTCTTAACATCATGAGTTTAACACCATGGAAAACTAGTGTAACCCTTCTGCCAGGCACAGGATGGCAGTAACAAGGGCCAAGTTCAATTTAGGGTTTTACATAAATGTATGATCTTGGCTTGAGCCTTTACCCAGAAGCCTGGGGAAATAAATTGTGCCAGTTCCATTGTGAACAAACTTCCTCACTCACAAGCAATATTAAACTATAACAGGGTTTCTTGAAGGAGGAAGGAAAGTGGGAGAACAGACACATTTGGGAACCGTAATAATTAGTAGGCCATATCAACCACCGATTCACAGTTGATCATAGTCAGCATGTTCAGAGTTCCCTCGTAGTCCCACACAGGGCAAACTTGGTAGCCAGTGTAGCCACTAGCCCAAATTTTCCCTTGCCTTGCCACCCTCAGGGTGTTGTTCTGCCACTTCTGTGGCTGCTCCTAGTTGTTGGTGGGTGGCAAGCATTGCTCTGTTGCTGTTATCATTGCTCCTTGCCATCACTGGGACACTACTCTACTGCAGGGGACACTACTCCAGTGCTGCTCACTGCCCGGTGGGGTGGGGGAGAGCAGGAAAGGGGATCCTGCACTGCTCCTCTCTTGGTTGCAGAAGCAACTAGCACTTTTGGATCTCAAGCCAACTCAAAGGGCATGTCCAGACAAATGTGCATGTGCAGGGGCGTGTGTTTGCCATGCCAAAAATAGCAGCAGCACAAATTTGTTAGTCATCAAGAAACTGAGGGACCCAAACCTAGTGGATGCCTTTGGGGCGGGGGCTTAACTTTTCTGCTCCTCAGCTCAGATGGAAATAAAATTAATAATTATTATAAATACCACCAACCTACGTCATCCGGTTGCCATACAAAAAACTCTTATGAACCTCTAATAGAAGGTGTTAGGTAAGAGTATATGAAAAGCCACTTCAAGTCAATATAAACAATTGTAATAATTTCAGTGAGCTTCAGATCAGCTCCTCTTTCCCCAACATTATTAGTAAGGAATGGATGACTGTTATTATCCAGAATTCATTACAGTTACAATCTTATCTAAGCACTGGTATGTCTTTGAGCAGTATAAAAATAAGGTCATGATTGAACTGCTCCGAATTCTCTAGACCCAGTGGCTCTCACAGCCTTTCCATAAATACTACCTCAGAAGTTGGGAACCCCAGAGCTTTCTGGGTCTGTGGTCCTGGGAGCAGGGCCTTCACCCTGGCTATAGCTGAGGCTCAGCTGCCAGCTATACAGAATAGATCCTGGAAGCCATGAGGGCCATCAGCCAAGGTCCTCAGGGCCTTCAGGCTGCCTGTTACAGAACTTGGACACCTAAGTGCTCCCACCTCAGCCATTTATTAGGCTTCTGCCCTCCTTCAGTCTGGCCAATGGAACAGCATCTTTTTTGTCTACTTATACTTTTAGTTTGAAATGTAAAAATTTCCTAGGAAACAAAACCCCTTAGTTCTGATAGCCTGTAGTTATAAACCCTTCCACACAGTCCAAGTTTTCATTATATTAACAGAAAATTCAGCTATTAACTGCAGAAGAGACCAGACTGCCTGCCATCAAAGGTGCAAATCAGATTTTTGAGTCTGATCCAAAGCAATTGATGTCAAAGGAAAGAATCCCATTGGCTTCAAAATGGTTTTGGAATAGGCCCGTAGGCAGCAATTTCCAGATTCACACAGCTCTTTATAATTAATTCCCATCATTCATTACTATAGAAAGGATCATTGGAGCTGTATTCATTCAGCTGCAGTAGAGGCAATTAGTTATGTCTCTGTTAATGGTAGACTTTAGCAAACTGAGCTGCAAAGAACTCCAAAATCCTTTGAGCATCCAAGTTTCCCGTGACAGGATAAGGAAAGCCACTGGTACCTATACATTGCACTTTACCATTTCTGCTGGACAAAGCTTTTTTTGCTTAAGCACTGTAGGGCAGCAAGAGGATAAGTTGACGCTAACGGGAACATCCTGAAGACAAAGTGACCGAAGGGTTGGGGGAGGGAAGAAGTGGGCAACTTTGAGTGAAATCCTTGGGAACTTCCTGCAAGTTTCTTTGTCAAAAGATGAAATCTGACAGAGCAATGCAGAATGTGACCTTTATTTGGAAAGGATCTGTCACGGGCTGTCACCCATCACATAAGAAATTATAAACACTCTGTACCAAACATTAGCTGAGCTTCCAGCAAGAGCACACATTGATAGCAAGTTGCAGTTGCATCCTATATTAATTCCTGTCACTAGGTCAGAACCTCATGAATTACATGAGAGTCCCTTCCATCCTTAGCCCCGAAGCAGTTCCATATTTGTTTTTTAAAGCACACCTTCATGGCTATATATATATATATATATTATAGCCATGAAGGTGTGCTTTAAAAAACAAATATGAAACTGCTTCCATTGCCATGAATTTATATATATACATTTCTTGTTATTTTTGTTTTAAACAGTTATTTAACCAGCTGTGGCTGTGGAGTAGGCAGTGGTTAAAACTCCAAAAGGACAACAGTGGCCACTGTCATGAGTTTTTCATGACTCCCATGATATTTGGTGCTAGCTGCTCCAGGAGTTTTGTGATTATGGGTAAAAAATGTCAACTCTCAATGGGAAAAAAAACAAACTTTTTAGGTGGTTGCAGGAAAAGAAACAGACACTTGAAGCATGAACACAAACTAAATCAAAATGTCTTTCTCCACCTAAAATGAGATTAAGTCAATCTCATTAAATTGATTAGAGCTGGCCCAGCTTTTTTATTTTAATTTTAAGGTTTTTTGTCTCAGATAACATAAATTTGTCAAAATCAAAACCTTGCATACACAAGTGGATGGATCCGGGGGTGTGCACTTGCACCACCCTTTCATTTCTGGTCCACCCAAAGTTTAAAACCAACTGCTTGGCAGCGGCAGGAGGGAGTTAATTGACATCATGGCTCATTTTAATCTACTCTATCTCTTCTAAACTCTTCATTTCATGGTTATTCATAAATGGTCTTCTTCTGAATGGTCTTGATGTTCCACCACTCAAGCTATTCTTTGTTCTGCAATTCTGGTTTCTGTTAGCTGCTCCTGGTAATAAAGTTACTATTTCACAGCCTTGTGGATTGATTTTAAGTCATTCCAGTTAAGTTATTCCTTTTTGCTTCAGCCTTAAACTGAATAATACAGCTCTAGGTGTCAAGCATATTGGTGAAGCTTCTAGTTTATTTTTAACTAGAGAATAATATGCATTCTTTTAGGGCTGACAAATGATTAAGAAAAATAGTCACAATTAATCACAATTTTAAATGCACAGTTAAAAAATAATACCTCTCCCACACACCCAACTGTCTGGAGCTCATGCATGCTGTGGTCCTGCCCCATCACCACCACCAGTGTATAGCCTCAGCCCTAACCCCAGCCTGCTTTCCACCTTCTCCTGACTCCCACCAACTGGAGCAGACCAGCAAGAACCCGCAAGCAAAGCCCTGACCCCAGCCTGCTTTGTGCCTGCTCCAGACTTCCTCGCCCCTGCTGAGTAGCACCAGGTGTTGGGAAAAAGCTGCTGCTCAGTGCAGCGGAAAAGCGGTCCCTCCCCCTCACTGCTGCTGGACCTTTCTTGCTGCAGCCACACAAAACCCGTGCCCAGGCTACTCTATGGTGCCTCTGCACTGCTACCACTGCCCTGCTGGGCAGCCTGGAGGCAGTGGCAACAGTGCCGCAGGGCAGTCTGGGCATGGGCTCTGGGCAGCTGCAACAAGAAGGGTCTGGCAGCCAGGAGGAGGAGGGGCCACTCCTCCCTCCCCCCCATGCCAAGCAGCAGTTTCTGCCCAGCTGCTGCCAGCCCTATTTTGCCCTGCCCTGGTCGAAATGGGTGCAATTAATGTTCCTTAAACAAAAATAAATAAATAAAAATCAATTTAAAAAAAATCAATCCATTAATTTCTTTTTGCATCAGTCACACCTGTTAACAGTCAGTAATTGACAACCCTAGTTGCTTTATATGTGAAAATGCACCTCTCTGTCTGCACCCCTGCTTTCAAAACTTTAGATTCTCCCATACTGCCACAGAAATATGCCTGTGCTGACAACACTTTCATCAAGGAATGGTTTCTTGGGTCTAGGATAGAATTTTTATTTGAAATCCAGAGAGTGACCAAACAATAGCCAACAATGGTGTTGATAGCACTCACAAGAGAGGGTTTCTCTCAGGCTACAAACAGATGGCATCTTCGCGGCAGGATCAGCTATTGTGTGATGTGTCCCAGCACAGCTGATCTGCTTCACTGGAACCGATAAGCATTGCTGAGGCTCCTGTCCCACAAGGTCAGGTCCCTCCCTGTTGTTTCTGGGGTTTCACAGGCCTGATTTTACAGCATAATGGTGCCATGCTCCGTGTTGGGGCATGAAAGCAAGATATATTATGCACGCCACAGGAATCTGCTGCAATCCTATGGTGCATGTCTTCAAGTGGGGCACGAATGACTGGTGCCTTCTGAATCTGGGGCGGGGCACTCGCCAAAGCCGCTGCTGCTGGCAGCCCCATCAGGGAAGGCACCAGCCATACTGACAGCATCAGTGATGGCCATCGGGAGGGCACTGGCCCCATCAGGAGGGGCACATGTACCTCCTACCAGTTGCCTATGAAGTGAGGGGCCCCTGTGGGGTTCTCCTATTTGCAGATGCACACCCCAAATTGTAACACAGAAGCTTGCTATACACACCATGGTAATTCCCTGTAGGGAGTATTCCTATGGTGCATGATAACTGATAAGCAAACAGATATCTTTCCATTAGTTATAGCAACATTTTTAGGCACTTGGAGCATGGCAAGGGGCTAGGATGTTTGCTAGCAACTTATACTGCCATAAACATTTTTATAGTGGCATAAGGGTAACATCTCTTTGCACCTGCAGTCTAATCTGTTGTAACTGTTATACTTTTATGCAAATAAAAATTCATTGATCCAGAGAGTGACTGACACATTGGGGAGTTCCACATTCAAGTCCCTTCTCAGAATTAGGCAAAGCAGAGGCTTGAACCCAAGTCTCTTGTATTACAGGGGAGAGATGTGTGGGACAGAGGCAGGGAAGGAGCACAGCTGTGTCTCTTCCTCACCCTTACCCCCAAACAAAATATCTGAAAGGTCTTCTTTTCATTCCAGTGGAGAACAGAATGTTTTTATGAAAGCTTGAACATTTTATCAAGATGGAGAAAGAGTTCTGAAAACATTTATAGTCCTGATTTAACGATTTTACAAACAGTTTCAGGTGTAATTGCATTTCCATTTGTAACTACTGTTTTCAAATGCTTATAGCTTGGTGAAACATGCCACAATTGCATTAAAGTTTTCCAGATTTTAATTTTTCAGCAAGGTACAGTATTCCTCTAAGCTGTAAACTCATTAATGCAGGAACCCTCTTTGCCCTGCATTTGTACATCCCCTAACACAATGGAGCTCCTGTCCAGGACCGGGCTCCCAAGTACAATAGTGAAGGGAGTAATAATATTTTTTTACTTAAGGCATATTGAAAACAGAAGAGTACTTCTCCAAGGGGTAAACACCCTATTTGGCAGGGTGACTAGCCCTAAATGTTGTGGCACATATTGATCCTTTTTGGTAAAATAGCAATGATCCTTTTTATAAAATCACACATATGTGCATGACATCTTGCTATCTTATAGCCTATAAAACAGGCAGTACTGAATCAGGAACAGGTGTGGAACTGGACTGAGTCTCTCACAGATAAATTATTGCCTTAAGAGGGGAAATAAAGTGATCTGCATTGGCCTTTGCTGTTGGTACTATTAACTTTCTCTGAATGCCAATCCAGCTGTGTTGGCTGGTGTGTTAGAAGGTGGATATAATGTTGCAGTCACCCCATGACCACCTATATGCGAAGGTGTTTTACCCTCTGATGATACTCCTCTCCAACACAGGCAGCAGGGAGTGAATTATCCAGGTCCTTCCAAGTGAATGACAACATAATTTTTAGGCCTGTGCGAAGTGGCTAGTATTCACTTCAGATTCAGATTTGGTCGATTTGTGGGACAGTAATTTTATTTGTGATTCGAATCACTGTCCTGAATCAATTCAGCCGGATCTGATTCGGCGATTTGGCAGCAGCTGAATCTATGAATCACCCAGGCCCATCTATCCCCTGTCTGAATCAAAGCTCTCTGAATCTTTGGAAAAGATTCAGAGAGCTTTGAATAGATTTGGACCTTTAAATTGGTCCCCCAATTTGATTCAGATTTGCTCCTAATACGGGTGTACATGTAGACGCATTCCCAGGCACAGTTTACTATACCTTGTTTTAATGAGCACAACACAAACTATTTGACGAACCTTATAGACCATTTTATATCATTATTTCACTGGGCATTAGGGATGTGCAAAACACCATCATTTCGTTTCAACATCTGTTTTGCCATTTCAACGGGAGAGTGTTTCATTTTTTCATTTCATTTAATTTTGAAGTGCTGTCCTGTTTCATTTTGTAGAAACTGTTTCGCTGTTTCGACTTGTTTCCATCTTCTGCCCATAGACTATAATGGGGGATCATGAAAATGCATAAAATGTTGTCCTTTCTTGCCCGATACAGAATGCAGGGATGGTAGCCCCTTCTAAGGGCGTGAAACCTGCCACGTGTCAAGGAGATAGATGCAGAGGTTTCTTGGAAACTGCACTTCAAAATCTTGAAAGCAAAATTTGCCAGCAGTGGCAGCCTCCTGTCATCCAGCACACAGATCTGGGTGCTTGCATCCCCACAAGGGCTGCGGGGCTGTGCCAGACTCCTCCCAGGGGTGTAGGCTCCTGGATCTGTGCCAGATGACAGGAGGCTGTCACCTGCAACTGGCACTGGGCACAGGCTACACTCAGCACTGGGGAAGAAAGATGCTGCTGCTGGCACCAGGCAGCAGCAGCAGCCACCTGTCATTTGGTGCATATGGGGGCCTACATCCCTGGAAGATCTGCACCAGACGACAGGAGGCTACTGCTATTGCCTGGGAAGGGTGCTGGGTGCACCCTGTGGCCAACACTGGGCTTCATGGAGCTCAGCCTGGTGGTGGGAGGCAGAGCACAGCACCAGCTCTGCCTGCCTCCCACCACCAGGCTGAGCTCCATGGGGCTTCAGAGCTGCTTGGAGCTCAGCCCAGTGGTAGGCAGAACTAGTGCTGTGTTCCACCTCCTGCCACTGGGCTGAGCTCCATGTGGTTGGTGGAGCCAACTGGAGTACAGCCTGGCAGCAGAAAGTGGGCAGAGCCGGCACTGTGCTCCAATCAGTTCCAACAGAGTGCAGCCCAGATGCAGGAGGCAGCGAGAGCCAGGCTGAGCTACATGGGGCAGCAGAACTGATCAGAGTGCAGCCTTAACTCTCCACTGCCTCCCACCACTGGATTGCTTCGAAACTCAAAACATTTTGAAAGTTCCAAAACATTTCAAGTGCCCTCATTTTATTTTGAACCTGTTTTGATGCTTTGTTTTGTTTTGACTTTGTTGTTTTGAGCTTGAAACACTTCGAAACAGGTTCAAGATGAAACACTCAGTGAAATTTCACACAGCGCTACTGGGCATATTTGAATCTTTCTGCTGGAGAATCAGGTACCAGCACAGAGATTATCAGAGCACACAAGGAGATTTAGAAACTTCTCCCCTATACAGGGAAGGCCTGTGTTTAAATCCTCTGAAATGTTTTGAGAATCATAGAATCAATGAGTTGGAAGGGACCTAGACAGATCATCAAGTCCGACCCCCTGCCATGGGCAGGAAGGAGCACTGGGGGTGGCAGGGGTCATAAGAACCCAGCCAGGTGACTATCCAGTATCC
>NW_017729030.1:55899210-55914235 GCF_001723915.1 Gavialis gangeticus
GCATAGAGGGGGAGCAAGACCTCTCTGGACCTGTTAGTGATGCTCCTGTTGATGCATGACAGGGTGCAGTTGGCTCTGCCTATTTCTTCGTCACACTGGTGACTCATATTCATCCTGGAGTCAATCCTGACTCCAAGATCCCTCTCTGCCTCTGTGCTGCTGAGAGGGTCAGCCCCTAACCTATAACCATAATGCTGGTTCCCTCTCCCCAGGTGCAGCACTCTGCACTTGCCCTTGTTGAACCGCATCCTGTTCAGATGCGCCCACTTCTCCAACCTATCCAGGTCTGCCTGGATGCGGTCCCTGCCTGCCCGTGTATTCACTTTACCCCACAGCTTGGTGTCAACAGCGAACTTGAACAGGGTGCTCTCCACACCCTTGTCCAAGTCACTGATGAAGATGTTGAACACTACTGGCCCTAGGACTGAGCCCTGGGGGACTCCGCTGCCCACACCCTTCCAGGTCGACATCGACCCGTCCACCACCACCCTCTGGGTGCATCTCTGGAGCCAGTTTGCCACCCATGTGACTGTACCTTCATCAATGCCACAGTCCCTCAGCTTGCCCACCAGAAGTGGGTGGGACACTGTGTCGAAGGCCTTCTGGAAGTCCAAGAAGATGACATCGACTTTCTCCTTCACATCTAAGCTTTTTGTTACTTGGTCATAGAAAGAGACCAGGTTAGTCAGGCAGGAACGGCCTGGCACAAACCCGTGTTGGTTACCCCTCAACATCACTGTTGAGTCCAACTATGGAAACCTCAGAGATTAAAAAAAAAGAAAAATCAAAACTATCAACATAAAAATTCCTCTAAAATAGTTTTCCAATGCATAGTTAGGCTGCACAATGTGCTCCTTCCGTGGTATCCCAGCAGCAGACTATACAGACTATCTCCTCCTGTTCTTTTGTTTTTGCTCCTTTCCCATCTGGGTTTCTGTCCTGTCTTCTTTTCAGCCAGTCTTCCCTGTGATGGCACTGTGATAAAAACAACCATGTCTCATCTAAAGTCCAGCTTCAGGTAGCTGTAGCAGTGGAGAAAAATGCTTCCCAAACCAGATTTACCCATAGAAACTAAAGAACATAAAATTCCTAACAGGTTAACTAGAGTGAAGAGGTGAGAATACCTACACCTATATTAGAGAGAATGAAAATATAGGAGGAATATAGAAACTTATGCTTTTGAGTATGTGCTATTCTCTGACTAATGAAGTTAGGAATATGCAGGTTAATTCAAATTTGATTACAACACTGAGCAGCCAAGAATGAAATATCCCTAGTTCCAAAAGAAGAGCAAGAAAGTGTCAGCTTGATTTAATGGCCCAGTGAAGTGGGTTCTACCCTGGGAGGCAGGGACCTCTGGGTTCTGAACCCTGCTTCCTGCTCCTCAGGGGATCTGCTTACAGTTGATGAAGGCCATTTATTGAATGAGTGGGAGAGTGATATGCTTCACTGGATGTGCAGACAGAAAAGCAGCTCCTCGTTGTAACTTATGGCACTTTGCAGGAAGAGCCATGAGTTACAGCAAATCACTTGGACCCAACAGACATTCACTGTTGGGTCCTGGGGGCTGGGAGATTGAGCAGCTGTTTAGAGCAGCTGCAAGCCTGCAGCCACTCTTCTCTCACAATACCCCTCCCTCCTCCAAGCCCAAGTGCTCTTTTTAGTGCTGTTTCAACTGGGGGTGGAGGGGCTCTAATACATCCACCCCACCTTCCAGAGCTAGCTGAAAACCCCCTGATCAAACTCCCTCTACTACCTTCCCTACCTCCCATTCTGAAAACAGTGCCAGGAGCAGGGCTGAACTGTATCAGTTCAGCCTTCTTCCCAGTGCATGCAGACAGAAATTACTGAGGGTGCTTCATTTTGGACCATCTTCATTTGATCACTCATACAATGCAGTGAAGATTCAGATTGTCATGGAATTGGGCCCTTTTAAAGTGCTCTGTAGCTGTGCATTTGTGTTTCGTCGTGGCTGCAGACTGTTTTCAGGGACCAGTTTGGGAGAAAATTATCACTTCTGTCTGCACCTTGGAAGAAAGGATGGTTCTCCTGAAGTATCTCTCTACTTCTCAGACACCTGCAAGCTAAAGACTTCTCTAGGTGGACTAAAACCTAGGGCAGAATTTCCATTCAGGGGTATATTTTGGTATTTCAACGTTTGTTTTCAGCACAAATTGGGACAAAAGTTGCAATGCTGATTCCTCCCCCCCGCCCTGAGAATGAAGAATCACAGAAATTTTCAGGTTAGAAACAGCAAAAGGCTTCAAGCTAATTTGACACTAAACTGAAATTGTCTGTGATGCCATAATGCCTCATGGGAGGTTTACCTGAAGAACCACTTTTCTTGCTCTATGTGGACCAGACTCCTTGGTCAGACTACAGGTGTCACACCATACAGTTATAGTTACAGAGGAGATTGCAGTGTACCATAAGACATGTAGCACAGCAAAAGGACCCAGACTTTGAAAGAGAATGAGGACCCGACGATTATGAATTACAATTTACTTGAGGCATTGGTGCACCTAAGGCAGATGCAATTAATGTTAAACTAATTGGAAATGTAATATATTGCTTTAATTGAAAATATATTAGTATGTTGATTCAGGTCTAAATGGCCCAAAAAGGAAATATTTATTTTCAATTTTTTATAAAAACAATCAAAAAACTTCTGCAACTTCAAAAAATTCCCTGAGGAAAATATTAAATTTTCCAGGAGTCAAATTTCCTGTTGAACAAAATCATAAAAATTCCCAACTTGTTTCTTGAATAATTCTGCTTTGTCACAAATACCTCAAAAAGATGCATGATAACACATTATACATTTTTCCATGCTACTTCATCTTTACACCTTTTAGAAGGTAGCTGACTGTGTGTGGGCATAAAGTTTCCATCCACGAGGCTAATTTTGTGGAATCAGAGATAAATAAATGCTTTTGTGCATTTTGGCTTATTTTGTTACTGTGATCAGAGGCTTAAGGTGAATGGAGGATTCAAATCTCTTAAGTGGCTTTGAATTCTCACCCTTTGCTCTTTTGTCTGCTTGCAGTAGTATAGGTCTGTACATTTGTGGCCAAATTTTAAAACATACTCAGCATTTAGCAGCTCCTACTTAGAACAGTGGAGAAATTTGCTCTCATTCTCTCCTGCTGAGCACAATGGTAATTGCAATTGTAATTGCATTTGGCTGCATAGGAGGTTTTGAAACTCCGACTTTTTATATGGAAATATTTAATAATGGATGATATTTAAATGTATACACAGTATACTTAAATGCAAGTGCAAAAAAATTACATTAGGTAAGCAAAGCCCTGCTCCCCATTCCTTCTCTAGTGTCCCTTGAACTTCATATACCTATGTAAGAGGGTCTAAACACCTCAGTCAGGAACTGTCTTTGTTTTTGGCTGAGGACACAATTGAATTCGACTCCTGCACCCCCAAATGTGTGCCCTACCACCATAGCTATGGGAGGTGCCTCCATGACTTGTGAAGTTCTGCTTCCTTGCCCTGATTATTCATGCAACACGTGTGGGGTTGCATGAAACATTTCAGTCAACATGGGGCATTTTGGAGGGGGGGGGTTGGTGAGAAACACTTAAAAATTGATATATACATTTTGTTCAATTGGCTTGGCAGGCAAACCTGAAAAATCTATTACTTGCAAAGTCCTAGAAGAGGCAGCCCCTAATCTTGTGTCAGTAAATGGTGTTTCCATGAGCAGCAAGTATCTTTGACTGACACTTAAACCAATGCCTTTCAGAATAACTTAAAAGCTCAGGGTTTGTTTTGGTTGTTTTGTTTTCCAGCGAACTTTTCTTTTATCCTCATTTACACCCAGTGATTCCTCTCTGCAGTACATTAGCTGAAAATCCACTTGTTTAATTAAGCTTTGTGCTGTAAGCCGTCTGTTCATTTGCTTTAATAGTCTTAGACATGCAAGTACAGTCTCTGCAGGTTTTTACCTCAAGTGTCAGCAGGTTACTGATTTCTTAACTAAATTACTAGATGCAATGGATTTAGCAAGGAGCTAGTCAGGCCAAGTTAAAGGTGATAAATTGCAACCAAGTATATCTATGGATCATATAATGCAACATTTTTTTAAAAAGTCAAGTAAGAAAGCAATGCTATATTTCATGCATGTGGTTCCATTACACCCAGGCAAGGCAGAGGCATCACAAAATTATACACAAACAGGGCCAGAAAGGCCCTCCAGAGGCCATCTTGTCTAACCTTCTCCTGAAGGTAGGATCATTCCTGCCTGAACTATTTCAGGTAAGCGTTCAGCTTCAGATGGTTTTCAGGAAGGAAAGTCTCCTTCAGTAACTCCTTTTCAGGAACAAACTGCCTCATATCCACTCCTGCAGCCAAATGGGGGAAGAATGATGCATGCTCTTAACATCCCCACTTCCTCCTTCCCACCCTAAAAATAAGTGACATAATTAACAATGCAGCAGTTTACATCATCATCACCATATTTCAGAGTTAACTGGCTATCTGAGGTCACATTTCTGTTGCAGATGTTTATTCAGGATGCTTACCAATTCAATTACTGATAATATTGCCTTAGGATGCAACTCTTCTTGTCTTAGGAGTTATACACAACACAACACAGTCGCATCCTAAAAACCGTTTCTTAGCTAAGCCGGCAGAGACCTGGAGGAGCTTGCTCAGAGTCACACAGCAAATCAGTAGCCAAGGCAAGAATAGAACCAATATCTCATTGACTGGGAGAGGAGTTGTCACCACTGCACCCACTTATCCTGGCTTCACATATGGGAGGCTAGCCATGTAACTGCCAGAGCACCAGCTATACATTTTCTCGTGGCAAAAAGCTGCCAGTGTACACCTGCAACTCCATTTACTTAAATATAAATCAATGTTTACCAAGCTTTCCCCTCCCCATTTTAATTAAAGCAGGTTTGACTTTTTCCATTATTCTGAATTCTAGAATTGCTTGAAAAAACAGCTGCTGGCACGTGATTATAATCTTCACTATTTTTCCCCACCCGGCTATCCCCTGCCTCAGTGCTTCTTAATATTTTTAGACTCAAGGCACCTGTTGGAAAATTTCCACTCTTAGCTTTCACTCAGTTTTTGACAATGGAAAAATAATAGAGCAATACTTCTGTTGGAAAGAACTCACAGGCTGCTTACAGACATGGAGGAAAAGAATAAAACAAAACAGCACTTCACTTTCAGCTCAGCATGGTCCCATGCCAAGCACAGCACATTGCCCACAAGAAGCATTGAGTCAGTTGACCCAGCTCATACACTATCGTAGCTCACATGCTTCAGTGGGGCTTTCTGGCTCTTTTATCCAATAGCTAATTGCATCTGTTTTGGGGTTTTTTTTCCCCACAGCTGTCAGTGCCCCTAAAGACCATATCATATCAGAATAGTTTTAGCACCTATGGATTCCTATTTGAAATCTCTAGGTTTAAATTTGTGATCCATATTTGCACACCTAATATTCCTAACATTGTGTGGCACCATTGAAAGGATGTCAAGACACCCCACAGTCCCATGACGCTCTGGTTTAGAATCACTGGAATAATGTCTGATGCATCCAACTGATCCAAGACATGCCTGATATGAATTTAAAAAACATCAAATTATTGAGAAGTTTTCGTATCTCTTCAAAATCTGTATCCTCACTCTACTTTATTTGATTATTTTAAGCATTTTTAAATCTAGTGCCTCAGCAATGGAACAAATGAATGATCACACAGATGCTTGCATTCAGTGCCCCATACTATGAATATTCTTCCATCATCTCTGATAAACCTCATTTTGAACTAGCAGACATATTAAGAGAATTTTTACTGGAACTTAAGCTATAACTAAACAAAATTATATCCAACAAATCATAATGGACAAGACAGACAAACACAGATAAGAGAGCACACAACAAACCAGTCAACATTGATTAGGAGCTTGGCCAAATATAATTGCAGTGGAGAATTAATGAAAATAGAGAATGAAAATAACTTATTTCAGTGCTATGGGTTATCACACATTTTGCTTTTTAATAATGTTTTTGAAATATATACCATAGTACATAATGAAAATAATGGCATGTCTATGGCATCAGAAAAGTAAAAAGGCATATTCATTCATTCTTTCGGAAATCAATGCAGGATTATTCCCTAAAATATTTCATCCTGTCTAGTTTTAGAAGGTTCAAGTACAACTGATTAGAATTAGTACATACTTTTGATTTTCTAATATTGATAGAAAAACAGGACGTTAAGGTGGCTTTGGTTATTCATCAAAAATGTAAAAATATAAAAAATCTGAGCATTTTTTTAAATAAACAAACTTCAATTTTGGGAGCCCCCACTCCCTCAGTCAGCAGCAACTCTCTGAATTGTAGATGGTCATTCCACTCTCAAATGCTCTGGTTAGCTAAAGAAATCCCATCTCTACCTCTTCTACCACCAGATCTCCTTTCTGCAGAGGATGCAGTTGTGACTCAGAAAGGGTTTGCACTAGGGCTGTGCAAAATTTCAGCGGCTGTTTTGTTTCAGAGGTGTTTCGGGCCATTTTGGCGCCTGAAACACCAAATTTGAAATCAAAACAGAAAGCTCTGAAACAGCTCTAAAACAAAACAGAAGGCTCCAAAACATTTCTGAAATGTTTTGGAGAATTTTGGAGTTTTGGAGCTGGGCTTTCAGGGAAACAAAAACTAAGAAGAGAAAGGGGGAAGAGGGCGAGAAGGACTGCTCTGATATTGACATCTAGCTCCTGGTTCGATTCCCCAGTTCACAGTTCGATTCCCCCAGCTCTTCTTGCAGGGAACAGGCCCCCAGACCTGCATGCAAGGTTTCAACAGGATACTGCTGTAGGCTGGGGTCAACGGCAGCCACTTAGCGCAGCCCACGTCGAGCACCAGGAAAACTGCAGTGCTGCTGCTGGTCCCAGCCTGCAGTGGCAGCTTGCTAAAACTCCGTTTGCAGATCTGGGGACCTGTGCCCCACAGAAAGAGCTGGGAAAGCGATCAAAGAGCTGGGGAATCAAACTGGGAGCTGGGGGAATGTTTAGGTCCCTGAACGTTCCCCCAGTTTGATTCCCCATCTCCCCAATCTTTCCCCCAGCTCTCTGATCATTTCCCGCAGCTCTTCCCAGGGGGTGTGGACCCCCAGATCTGCATGCAGGATGACAGCAGGCTACTGCTGCCAGCTGGAGATAGCAGCAGCTCTGGGCTATTTCTCCAGCTAACAGCAGCAACCTGCTGAAACCCCACATGCAGATCCAGGGGCCTGTGCCCCTGGGAATAGCTGGGGGAATGATCAGAGAGCTGGGGAATCAAACTGGGAGCTCCAGCTGACAAATGGAGGCACCCCAGCTCCCAGACAGGGCACAGCGCCCTGCCAAGCTGCACTGCACCCGCACTGTGGGGCAGCTGCTGCACAGGTGCCAGGTGTGTGTGTGTGTGGGGGGGTCAATCCCTACTGCCCCTGCCATGGGTGGGGGGGGGTAGGCTCTGCCATGAGTCCGCAGAGGCCCCAGTTGCTGCTGCTGCAGCCAGTGAGTGCAGGCCTATATTTTATTTATTTATTTATTTAAAGCTCTGCACTCACTGGCTGCAGAGTGTGCAGAAATCAGCAGGCTGCCATTGCCAGCCGGGGATAGCGCCAGCACTCAAGTCTGCCCATTACAGCCGATGCCAAGCACCAGGAAGAACCCAGTGCTGGTGCTGGCCCCACCCTACAGTGGAATTCTGCTGTCATCCTGCATACAGATCCAGGGGCCTGCACCCCCTGGGAGGGCTGTGGGGTTGTGCTGGACTCTTCCCAGGGGGAGCAGGCCCCTGGATCTGCGCACTGGATGACAGCAGGCTGCCACTGCCAGCAAGTGATACTAGTTTTACTTTGAGAAGTTTGAGGCGCAGTTTCACAAACCCCCCTGAACCTATCTCCTTGAAGCTTGGCAGGCATCATGTCCTCGGAAGGGGCTACCATCCCTGCAATTTTCATCTGAATCAGGCAAGAAACAATAAAGGTATAGGCATTTTAGTGATTCACCATTATAGCCTATGGCCAAAACACCGAAACAGCATCGAAACTCTGAAATGGATTCGGCTGAATCAAAATGGGACAGTGATCCAATACACTAAAATAAATCGCTGTCCCTCTGAAATACTTAATCTGAAACAAAAACAAAACATAGCCATTTTGCACATCCCTAGTTTGCATAGGACACACACTGCTGCTATCAGGTCACAGCAAGTCAGGTATCTGGGGGACAGCCTTAGAACAGCTTGAGCATGTGATCCTTTTTGAATTTGCTCAGTACTTAAGGACTGCCCCCAGCCCAAGGGAAAGGAGATACCTTAACCTGGGACTGAGAAGTCAAGGGTGATGAAACAATTGCAAACTACTCCAAGGACCTTACTGAGTACCTTTTAGGTGCCTGGGGTTTCATGCCATTTTCCCGGTTATTAACTACTCTCTCCAAGGACACTACTCTGCCCATAATAAAAGCACTAGGGTAGATCTTGGTACGGTCTGTGCCTCCTCAAAGGCTGTAAGGGTTTGGTACAATCTAGGAGAGAGAAATATGTGCACTCCTTTCTATAGAATGGCCTTTATTCAGGGAAATCTTTTTCAGAGTCAGGGCAACTAGGATCTGGAACCAACTTCCAAGGAAGTGGTGCTCACTCCTACCTTGGGGTCTTCAAAAGGAGGCTGGATAATCACCTAACCGGGGTCACTTGACCCCAGCATTCTTTCCTGCCCGTGGCAGGGAGTCGGACTTGATGATCTGCTGAGGTCCCTTCTGACCGTACCAACTATGAAATTGTGAAACCAAGAGATTTCCCTCCTAATTCTAAACCATAGACTTGTAACGCAGAAACATCCCTTCTGTGTCTCCCTACAGATCACATAATGTACATCCAAACCAAGTAAAGAAATTTTCAACCTGAAACATCTGCTTCCTGATTGATAACCCTAACAGTGACCACAGTGAAGGACAACACTCATGACCAGAAACCTTGTACAATTTGATAATGACATTGCTGCACGTAGTGAGACAAAATGTGCAGGAGAAGGGCAGCTCAAAGAGCATGGTGATGAATACACCTTGTTTTGGAAAGTAAAGGACAAAGAGACAGCTGCATTAGACAGGACATGTCATAAGGATGCCTAACAACTAGCTCCCAAAACAGGTTCTATATTTCCAACTCACCAATAGTCACTGCTCTAGAGGTAGGCAAAAAGAGAGATTCAAGGATGCCTTGAAGGCCAATCTGAAGAAACGCAATATTAACATCAATACCTGGAATACTCAAGCACTGAATTATCCCCTGTAGCACCATGTTGTACATCAAGGCATTGATCATTTTGAGCACACTTGCCTCACTATGGAGGCAGATAGATAAGAGAGACAAAAAGAAAGATCTGTGACCCGCCACCACTAGGATCTATTCCTTCCTCCCAAAACCATCGGCCACATCTGCAATCAAACACACAGATCTCAGACTGGCCTCCCCAGTCATCCATGGACTCACTAATAACTTCCCTCTTACTGGAATACTGTGATTCTCATACTGAGGGGCTTCCAACGACAGATTAGGGAAATCTCCCTAAGCACCCTTATGCATCTTTCATCCCTTAATCCCAAAAGGACCCACAGCAGCTTTAACTACTCCTTCTCCTCACTCCCCCAAGAACTACCTTCTGTCTTAGGACTACCTTCTGATTATGGAGAGGGACTTTATCTCTTTCAGGGGATTGAGCACACTTGAAGTCACACACAGGTGAAGCAGGCAGCTTTTAAAACAAAAACAACCTCTATTGGTCAGCAGCAACATAGCTGACAGAGTACTTCAGCCCTTAAAACCCAGCAGTCAGATGCCCTGAATAAGGAGCAGCACATATTTTGCAGCAGTTCATATCTTCACACAGCAGGGCAGAGAGAATGGAATGCAACTCCCATACCTCTTCTATGACCTTAGGGGGCATGGCCACACATGCGGGCACGTGAGCTGGTAGCAGCTCAAATAGAAGCAGCACAAATTTGTGGTGGAGATTTGTGCCTCAGCACATGTGCCTGAACATTCACTTTGCCCCAAGTGGCACAATTTGCCCCACACCAAACTGACCCTGCCCAAATTCTCCTGGATCTTCAGCCTGGGCAGAGCTGGAGGCTGGGGCAGCACCTGTAGTATAAAAAGCCCTGGTGAGCAGCTCAGGCCTACTTGCCTTCAGGAATTGATGAGGCCTGGCCAGTTGGAATGTGCAGACACTAGCCCCTGAAGCAGCCCTATCCTAGGGTGGCCCCTACACCCTTTACCCACTGCAGCAGTCTAGCAGTGGGGGCTGCTGCCTGTTTGTGACCTGCTGTCACCTGCAACAGCATCCACCCCATTGGACCTGCAGTCCTATGGCTGCACGCTTGCCAGACCCAGACAGGAACCTCATGGCCACCTGGGCTCTGGTATGGGCACTGCAGCAGAGCCACCTGCACCTCTGACCCAGCTGCCAGTGTGCAGTGGCTGCACAGTTGGCCTTCAGGTGACACTGCTGTCATGACTTCTGGTGTCCCTGCTCTACCATCTGGGCAGCTATTGCCCAGAAGATGTGCTCCTCGAGATGGCCTGCTTTGAACTGTTGAGGCATCTCCTCCTGGCCCCAAATGGCCCAAAGGTCAGCCACCTCATCTGCCCTTCAGCTGGGTCCCCAGTGCAGGCTCCTCTGCTCGGGTCCCACCACTTGCCACACCAGCAGGGATCCTGGGTGTTCCCCATTTAAAACATTGCAAATTCTCTGATAAAAACCCCCACATTTTCTTATTAAAATACTTAAAGTCTGTGTTCTTCCATGATTAAAATGAAATGTCACTATATAGAGATCAGTTCAGCAATGTTTTATTGATATATTTACAAGTTTAAAGCAATTTGGAAGCCTACTAGTGCCACTATCAACATAAGAAAACAGATTCTATTTATCTATACACATTGGCATTTGCTTTTAGTTTTTTTATTATAGGAAAAAAAAAAAAAAAAATCAAAGCTGCCCCTATCCCCTTCACTCACCAGGATGTGGGGCACTGAGCAGCACTGATATGCCAGTGGCTTGTCTTTGCCCCTCACTTCCAGCCCACAGCTCACTCAGTGCCCCTCACTCCTGATCCGCAGCCCCTGCCTGCTTGCACTAGCTCCCTCCTGGCTTTAGCTCCATCCCAGCACCAGGACACAAGTTCAGCAGCAGCTGTCCCAACCTCTGTTTTTCTGCTACCTGTGCCCAGGCCCCAGAGATCCCCATGCCATTCCTGGGAAGCCTTTGACTGGGACTCAGGGACTGGGCTAGACAAGCCCTTTCTCTTCCAAGCCAGCCTCCAGCTGCACAGGCTGCTCTAGGAGGGCAGGGGGGCTCTAACCCCAGCTCTGGCAGCCTCTCTTACCCTGAGCTTTCCATCATCCCTAGAACCCATCTCTCTCTCACCCCCCTGACATGCACACACCCCTGTTGCCACCTCCACCCCTCCCATCACTTCCTTCCCCTAGTAGTTCCTGAGACCAGGAGCCCCCACAAGCCAGGACCCCAAGTCCCAGCACCAGTGTGGGCATGGGGTAGGGCTGCAATGTGATAGTTGCCCCTGCAGCTGCAGCTCCCACTAGCAGGTCCTGTCCAGTCTACCAACTGGGCATGTAGGGTGCAAGATGTCAGGGGGGGTATATGGTTTGTCAGGGTGAGGTTTGTAGGAGCAGTGTGGGGTTTGTGGGGGTGGGGGTTGTGTGGATTCTTGGAAACTGTGTGGGGATGGGGTGAGGGGAATGACTCAGGAGGGGTGGATCCCCCCATCTGCCCCCCCTGGGCAGTGCACAGCCTCCCCCACCCCCGCAGCAGCAGCCATGGGGGTGCTCCTGTAGGCTCCATGTAGGCTCCTGGCAGAGACCCCTGGCGGCGCAGGGCCACCTCAGACAGGCAGCTGCACATGGTGCTGACCTGACTCAGCCCACATGCTCTCAGACAGAACCAGGCCAGCTCTTACTGTCACTCGTGGCTTTTGGCACTGTATACGGGCCACACACCCTTGGGCCGGACTGGGTCCTGCTTGCATGGAGCTGGCCCAGCCCAATGGTGTGCGGAGCACGTGGAGGTGGGACTCAGCCCACCCATGTGGGGCCAAAGGCATACAGCCCCCGAGTGCAGTGCCAGAAGCAGCGGGTGACCCTAGAAGCTGGCCCAGTTCTGTCCGAGTGTGCACAGACCAGGCCAGTGCCTTGTGCAGGTGGCCCCATACTACTGGGGGTCTCTGCCAGGAGCGGGCACAAGTGGCCCAACAGGCACTACTGCTGCTGCTGCCACCATGGGGGCA
This sequence comes from Gavialis gangeticus, assembly GCF_001723915.1. Lineage (NCBI taxonomy): Eukaryota > Metazoa > Chordata > Crocodylia > Gavialidae > Gavialis > Gavialis gangeticus. The sequence goes on from NW_017729030.1 coordinate 55,911,532, forward strand.
GGCAGAGAATCCACCCCGCCTGAGCAGCCTCCCTGCCCCACCTGCACATCTCTACTTACCTGGGACAGCGCTTGGGTCTGAGACACCGCTGCAGCCTTTCCCTGCTCCTATTTGTCCCAGCATGCTGAGGCACCATGCTGGAGCAGCAGGGGAAAGGAGCAAGCATAGGGATGCTCTGGCTGGGTGCCAGAGCCTCTCTTTGGAAGACCCAGCTGCTGGTTGCCTCAAAGCACGCTCCAAGAGCATGCCCTGCACAGCTTTTTCCCAGCGTGGTTTTTTTTGTTTGTTTGTTTTTTGATACTGGGATTTCTCAGTATCAAAATTGGAGCCTGTGCTGCAAATATGCGGCACAGGGAACACTTTCATTCTCAGCATGCCTCTTATGGCATCTCAAACTGCTTTGAGGCACCACAACAGGCATGTGCTCACTTGTTTGCACCTGGCCAGGGAGCCTCAGGCGCATAAGCAAGCAACAGGACAGGGTTCTCCTATCTGCCTGTATCAGGCAACATCAAGCAGGTAACTCCTGCTCTTCTCCTAGTGGTTGGTCTTATCATTTAAAGATGTCAAGACAGAAGGATGGGTGACGGGGAAAAATATACATGGCTGAAGGAATACTGTGACAACCTAGCCCTCCATGATGTAACTAAATCTAACTGGGGAGGTATAGAGGAAGAGCAAGAGTACAAGCACAAGCATGCGAGAGTGAGATTTTTTAAAACCTTTATTATACAAATACTATTGCACAAATACAAAAGGTGAAAGTTCAAAGGTATGTGGCTCTCCCAGTGGCTAAGTATGAAACACTTGTGAGCAACAAAAAACATCATGTTACTGGAGACTGAGACCCTCCCAGCCCATGCCCCTTATGGGGTAACATGTAGAACCAACCATCTGTCTTCTATCCTAAAAAGTACCCCCTCAATGGCCCATGTTTTGCTGCAAGGTGAAGTGTCCAAAATCAAATGTGACATGTGCCTGGACCAAGAAGCAGAAGATTCGGAGGGCATCATGACCTGGCCTATCAGGAAGTTAGCCAGGCAAATCATGTTCCACTTGACCACTCAGTATGGGTTTGAGAAGATGTATACAGTCTTAGAAAAACAAGTCCAGCATGCCAAAGAGGGTGGTGGGGGCAGCAAAGAGTGGCTGCAGCTGGGGGCAGTCCAGGAAGGAATGGAAAAGTTTCCTCCATCTCCTTGCAGAAAGGGCATGCCACTGACACTGCTGAGTCCAAACAGCAGACAGAGATGCCCATGGTCAGGGCCCTGTGCAGCAGCTGCCACTATAGGTCGCCAGTCCTCTTGTTGTTGGGTAGCTTGTACACTGTGGACCAGGCTAGGTGTGTTCTTGTTGAGTGTAAGGAAGGACAGCAGCAAAGTGCTGGACCTGTTGCTCTCATTGTTGCCCACAGCTGGAAAAACAGGCAATGACAGAGGGGGTCCATCTAGCGAGCTTCCATCAGGGAGGGCTTCTTGTGTATGGAGGTGGCATGAAGCAAAATGGACAGAGAGCAGGCCCAGCTGGTCAGCCAGGCTTTGACTGACAGCCAGGCAGACTGAGCCGAGTTGAAGAGGTGGGACCAAGAAACAAGAGAGAGACACTAACTGGGGAGGGAGAAAGATGCTGCCTGAACAGATTATCCTGTACATTGACATGGATAATCCTGTACTCTTGCCTCCATTTTGCTGCCTCTGAGTGTTTGTGAGCCTCAAAGAATACAGCCCTTTTTGGCTCTGATTGTGTCCTGAAAGTTGCTAAATTTCTTTCCTCCTTCACCCCAAGGTCTGCTCAGCTTTTTGGCTCCCAGGCTTCTCTCCCCCACTGAGCTAACTCTGAGCATGGACAAGTGCATGTGGTGCATAATATTTTTTCTCCTGATGTATAAACTGTGTTGTTCTATGTGGATTCTTGTTCACTGTTTTCTGTGTTTCTGATCTCATTCTCCTTTGCATTACTCCTATATTCTAACTGGTGTTCATAGCCCCTTAGAATTGGGTCCCATCTGCAAAGCTGAGTAATGTTCTGTTTACTCCATCTTCCACATCATTAATGAAAATTGGCTGTAACACCTCTCCCTGCAACACCCGACTGGACATTTCCCTGACCGCTCCCCACCCCTTTCAAACAGTACAGAACATTGCTGTTTGTCAGTGCCTTGTATTTATGGCCAAGCAAATTTCAACCACCCTGATCATGATCCAAGTCAATTTCAATTAATTTTTCAATTAAGATTTGTGAGCACATGATAGCAAATGTATAATGCAGATCCAAGGCAACTGAAGTTGCGAATTAAACCAACTGCATCATCTTTGAATTGGTTCATCAGAATGGTGGCTCAAGCCCACTGGGTCTATGTTTCCTTTGACCCCTATGGGTGCATCCAGACGAGCCATCACGTGCCTCTTACAGTGTCTGAAACCCCTTTGAGACTATGCAATAGGCATGTGCAGGAACAGGAAAAGGTTTCCTGCAAGCTTGCAGCGTGGGGGCAAAATTAGACCCCTGGATATCCGGGGGGGGAGGGGGGGGAAGAGGGGAATGGAGCTAAAAAGAGCAGGGCAGGGCACGGTCCAGGACCATGCCATGAGGCAACCTGAGGCTGGGTCCTCCACAGAGATGCTCTGGCTGCCACAGCGTCTGTGTGATTGGCCCTCGCCATGCTGCTGAAGCATGCTGCCTGCCCTCCAGGCTCCAGTGCCTG
>NW_017729030.1:55914292-55916756 GCF_001723915.1 Gavialis gangeticus
CCAGCCCTGCCCTGCCCAGCCCCACCCCCTGCCTGCCTCCTGGGCCCCCCCAATCCCTTCCCTTCACAGTCCTATGGAACTTATTTTCAAATTTGTCTTTGTTTCTTAGTGAGAGCTGAAGTATGCATTGTAGATATGTTGATGTAGGTGCTTGTAAGACATTTGACCTAGGGCATGGTCATATGAACCTCTGGGGTAGTCTCAGTTTACTCTGGAGAAGAAAAGTGGTGCAAACAGAATAGGGACAGACATTACATATAAACTGGTTTCAGTGATCAGAAACTGGTTTAAACCTGTAACAGAACAAATATTCAGTGCACATAAACCAGTTTGAAAATGGCTGAAACTGATTTGAGACAAACCTGGTTGAATGTAGTATCAAACTTAACTGATTTGGCTCAAACCAGTTTTTGCAATGCCTGTTCCAGACCCCTTGCTGGTTTAAGTTAAACCAGACTCCCCTGGCATGCTCTCTGGGCTGGGTGGGGCTCTCTGCTCCACAGCAGACCTGGCCCCTCCTCTCTGCTCCCTGGCTGGAGCTCCATCAGAGACTGCAGGCTGCTCTCTCTGCTCCCCCTCACCACTCTCTGCTCAGCAGGGATTCCCCCCTCCCTTCTGCCTTGCTGAGGAGGTGTCTGTGTATTAGCTAGCAGACCACATGCTGGCTACAGTCCATGATGTGGCAGATGGGACAAAGGCAGAATCAACAGGTAGCTGGTAATGTCCCTCTGTTTTTTTCTTAATGGGGTGATAAGCACTGTGTTATCAATTTCCTGCTGGACTGGTCAGGAGTGGGGAGAACCCCTCCCTAATCAGAGTGGCTATGCCCCCCTCAGCTCAGCAGTGTGGAGGGGAAGGGAAGACTGCTCTAGCACCCCCCACCTCCCAGCCTGAGACACTGAAGGCATGCATCTGCATTTCTGCGATGCCTTATGCAGTTACAAAGTGATTTAGCCTGGTCAGGTTAGACTAACCTGCAAAGTTTGAATCAATTCAGGCTCAGACTTTTTGAGTGTCTGTCCCTAGCCACAATGTCCACTCCAGAGGAAATGTTATTGTCTATTTTCCAGTATAAAAAGGAAGAAGTGAATTTACTCCTTATGAAATTATTCCCATACATGTTCTGTGTCTGTTACTATTGTCAGTTTTACTACAGAGTAGCAGTTAGCTCAGGGCAAACCAGTTCCCCTACCACTTAATGGCTAATTATAACAACATTTCTTTCAGGTAGTCAGCTTGGGAGAACTGGTTGTGTGTCAACTCCTTATTAAAGAATATACTTACTGGGTGCCATAAGGTTACTGCACATTAAAACAAGGTATAGTAAACTGTGCCTGGGAATGCGTCTACATGTACGCCCGAATTAGGAGTAAATTTGCACCCAGTGGGCACAGTGGAATCCAGGGCTGCTCCTGCACCTCTGTCCTGATCTGTCCCCTGCAGCAGCCAGAGAGAGTTCCAGGCTGGCAGGAATTATGGGGGTCAGGCCTGGGCTCTGAAAAGCAGAAGGCAGCTGTCCCAGAGCAGAGTACAGCTTCCAGCTGTATGAAACTCAGGATTGCAGCCCAGTTCAGCAGCACTGGCTTAGGACTGTGCCCCATGGCCAAACAGCAGTAGCATTATGAACTCTCCTCTGGCTTTTCTTGTAGAGGGGATGGGGGAGGAGCCAAGAGCTAAGCAGCACCAGGACAGGGGAGCCCTCTGTCCCCAAAGCACCAGGCTGCGGACAGAGCTTCCCTGTTCCCTCTGCCCTGCTGCTGCCCATGCAGCACAAACCTGTCAGCTCCTGTTCCCTGCCCGTTCCTGGGGGGAGCCAAGAGCTGAGAAGTGCCAGGACTGCAGGGAACCATTGTGGGGGAGGGGAGTAAGCAGTGCCAGGAGAGAGGAAGACACAGGGTGGGTAAGCAGCACCCGAACTTTCCTGTAGGCTTTGTTGAAGATGCCAATGGCATGCCTAGGTGGGACACAAAGATTACATGTAACAAGGAGGATTGATGGCTAGGCTGGGGTCTGGGTGGGACAGACAGAGCACAGAGGTGTACATGTTGGGGCTGGGGGATAAGCAGCTAGTTAACATCTCCCCCACAGTCCTGATGCTGCCTAAACCCATGCTTGGGCATGGGGTGTTGTGGAGGAGGGGAGGTAAGCAGTTAGATGACATGTACACCTTGCACTACCCACTGGAAGAGATGTGAATGGAGGGTTCCAAATGGAGAGAAAGCCTCCCTCTCCAGCCCTCCCTCCCCCCCAGCTGGGGACTTCCCCCTGCAGGGCCAGCTCCTGTCCCCCCGCACCTGGCCATTGATCCTCCTCATTACATGTGATCTTTGTTTCTCACCTAGGCACACTGATCGCATCAATTAACGAAGCCCACAGGAAAGTCCTGGTGCTGCTTAGCCCTCCACATCTCCCCGCCGTCCTGGTGCTACTCAGCTCTCAGCTCCTCCAGGCATGGACAGGGAGC
>NW_017729030.1:55921756-55927960 GCF_001723915.1 Gavialis gangeticus
ATGCAGGACTTACTCCTCAATAAATTATGCTAATGTGCAGTTTGCTAGTACCAAGAAATATAGGTATTAGGTTAACCGTGTATTAGTGACTGCAATGTAGTGTACATATAGACGCTTACCAGGAGCAATTTGCTTCCCATCAGCCTGGGCAGCAGGGAGTGGGGGGAAACTGTCTGGGTCTGGTGCAGCTCAGTGGTGCTGGCTTGGGGTGTTGCCCTTTGGCTGAGTGGCAGCGGTGCCCTGAGCTGTCCAGGGTCAGAGAGCTTCCCTGTCCCCTCGGCCCTACTGCCACCTATGCAGCACATGCCCCAGTCAGCTTTTGCTCCCTGTCCATGCCTGGAGGAGCTGAGAGCTGAGTAGCACCAGGACGGCGGGGAGCAAAAGCTGACTGGGGCATGTGCTGCATAGGTGGCAGTAGGGCCGAGGGGACAGGGAAGCTCTCTGACCCTGGACAGCTCAGGGCACCGCTGCCACTCAGCCAAAGGGCAACACCCCAAGCCAGCACCACTGAGCTGCACCAGACCCAGACAGTTTCCCCCCACTCCCTGCTGCCCAGGCTGATGGGAAGCAAATTGCTCCTGGTAAGCGTCTATATGTACACTACATTGCAGTCACTAATACACGGTTAACCTAATACCTATATTTCTTGGTACTAGCAAACTGCACATTAGCATAATTTATTGAGGAGTAAGTCCTGCATCTCATGCTGATGTGCCCACTGTGGAATAAAAGACACGTTCCTCCAGTGTAAGTGTATCATATGTCCCTACCATTAGCTACACATAACATTTTGATGAAAATTTAGATCAATGCAAAAAAAATCTATGCACCCTAAAATAAATGAATAAACATTGTTAACCTATAGATGATAAAAAACCCCAAAAACCCTTTAAACGGGGAATTATCTAATAAGAGTGTTCCTAATGGAATCTGTAGAAAAGTAGGTGGAGTAGGAGGAGGAAAACCTATGCTCGCTTCCTTCCCCTTAGTACCTGGAAGTCAAGCAGCCCCAACAGTAAAGGGGCAAGACACAGGAACAGTTGAAACAGAGAAACTGAAGAGCCAGCTCAGAGGCAGGAAACAGAAGCAGCCCCTAGACAGGTCTGGGAGCAGGGAAAAGACTAAACCCTTACCTGCAGAGCACTCTCAAGCGGAGGGGAGAAGTATCTCAGCAGGAAAAGCCTGTGTTGCAAAGAGCCCCAGGAGAATGCAGGGATGATCTGGCCTCCTCAAGGTTCCCACTGGGAAACAAACCCCCTAGAAAGGGAAAGCCTTATTTGGAAACACTAAGAGGTGGCTAGAACAGCCCAGGCTGTTTATAACCTCAGGGGAGGAGTCAGTTGATGTTAACTCAGCCCAGGTGTCTCCCCTCAATACAGGACACATAAGGTACAGCTGGGGACCAGAAGCCAGCATTGATAGGCTGGGAGTGCAGGGTAGAAAGCCCAAAAAAGACACAAGCAGTAGTAAGAGGTGATACCCTGCAGCAAAGAACAGTGGTGGCTAGGGGTGAAGAATACTCCTGCCCATATTTTTTCATTCTTGTTTCTAATGAACTACAGAGGCTTCCTGGGAGTCATCCGGGAAGGTACTGAGAGATGCTCTTAGCTGTAATGCCTTAAGAGGAGGAGCTTGTACTTAAAACCTGGAGGACTGTGGCAGGGGTACTGGGGTTGGAGGAGGCCCCTGTGAGGCTCTGTTACAGGCCATAACTGATTATTTTAGAATATTGGACACCACCCTGATGGTGGAGCGGATTTTTCCTTCTCGGGGAGAGAATTCTCCGATTCTTACCATCAAATCACGGCAGGCAAGTACCCTGAGGAGGTAGCGTACCCTTTTAGGGGTGCATGGCACTGGTTGAGCCATATACAAAGGGACTCATCTGCAGAATCCTACAGAAATCTGTTCTTGATCCATTGTGATGCAATTTCCTTATCGATGATCTGGAAGAACATATGAAATCGTTTCTAGTAAACTTCACATAAAGATGGACATACTGGAGGAGTCAAAAAATAGAGATGGGGGGAAAATCAATTACTTGGACCAACTTAAATCATCTTGTAAGGGAAGGGTCCTTTGAGCAATTTGTATTTTAAACACATAACTATAATATCATGCATATAGGAGCAAAGAATAGAAGCACGCACGTCCAAGCCAGGGGAATGTATCCTAAAATGTAGGGACACTGGTAAGGATTTAAGAGATCCTAGGCTCTCGGTGCAATTGTGTAACTGAACATGAGCTCTACTACAAAAGATGAATGTGATCTTTGGGTATACAATGAGGGGAAGTAGGAATAAGGTAGTGATGAGACCATTACTGGAACACTATGTCTAGTGGAGATGTCTGTACCCCAGAGAGAGGTATTGAGACACTGGAAAAGATTTAAGAAAAATAAGGAAAAATAAATCCATTACTGTGAGACACTAAAGAAACTCAGTCTTCCCTCAGACTTTACAGACTGATGACAATCAATGCATACCCATGTGGAGAAAATATTTCTCGTAGCAAGATCTAGGAAAAAAACGCATAGTGAGATATAATGGCTGAAAGTAGAAGCTAAGCAAATTCTGTCCAGAAATAAAGTGCATATTTTTAACCAGGGTAATAAAATCACTGGAACAACTTATCAAGGTGTGATGGATTTTCTATCATGTGAAGTCTTTAAATCAAGACCAGATGTCTTTTAAAAATAGATGCTATAGCTCACAAAGACACCTTTGCCCAGGAGTCTTAATGCTGGGTGAGGTTTTTTACCCCAAGTGAGCAGATCTATACCTGCAATGAATGCAACCAAATATATTATGGCTCAATTTGAGCCAAAGTAAACTAATCCCAACGTCACTGTCTAAACATGTTTTTAAGAACAGTAATTTACTGTGCTGCCAGATAGTCCCATCAGGTCCAAGTGGTATTTGGCACCGCAGTAAACTAGTCTACTAGTGATGCTTTACTATGCAGCAAATTAGCCTGCTATGCATGCAATAAAGCATCTCCTATAGATGTGTCCAGTTATCATTACTGCAAGGCCCTGCATAACAGTTCCTTCTGGACTTTAAACCTGTGAATCTATGAAATCCCATGTTAAGTGGTAATGGAACAACACCAGGTCCATTTCTGCCCAAGAGCCATGCCCAGACAGTTAAAGGGAGGGAAATGGGTATTTGGTCCTTATAACAGAACCTCTGGATATTTTTTATAAACCATATAAGTAAGCAGGGTTTAGAAAGTGACTGCTAAGTTCTTGCATTCAGTGAAGTCTTGGGTCAAGGAACTCCATAGGCTGATTGTGTATTTCATGAAAACTTGTTTTCAGGATCATTGACCTTTGATTTTTATATAATCTTGTTTCTACATTCACCTTTCTGTGACTGACTGGCTCTTCCCCAGCTGCTCCTTATGTTACTAATTTGATCACAAGTGCTGGAGATTGGCCATATGTGTTTGCAACTTGTTTCTATCATTTAGCATTTCATGACCTGTATTCTTACCTAGAAAAATATGAAGTGATTATATCCACCTATTTAAAAAGTTGCCTCAAGATTATTATTACTGCATGTTGTTTGGCACCAAAGTCAATGGTTCTCCCAAACCCACTGGATGAGTACGATTAAGGAACATCAATTTTGGCCACCAACGGCACACAAAGGAATAATGTGGTCAGCATTACAGCCAGTGACCTTCAACACCCAAGCATGAAAGATACAGTTTACATCTATGTTAACTCTTAGCAAAAATCCACAGCAGGACTCAGACTCATGCTCTTGGAATCAGATGGCCTTCACCACTCCACCACCACACCCCAGCAACTGATAGGCATGTTTTTCCATACGTTTATGGGTCTTTCAAACCTTTGTGATAAACTCCTCAGCTAGTGCAGGTCACAATTGTCCCACTGAAGTCAATGGGCCAGCTAATGAAAGTCCCAGCAACTCTACCAGAATCAGTACAGTAGTGCTACCAAAGTCAGTTTTCACCAGCTAAGGATCAAGCCTTGCTGTATTCACTGAGGACTACTGGAAGCCCCCGAAAGCAATGGGCAGTCCTATGCTGAACAAAACTATAACTATTCTTAAAACAGAAGAACTGTGGTAAAGCCAATTATCAAAGAAATAAAATAAAAAATCTCCACAGAGTTTGAACTCCAGTCTTCCCTGTTTACTAACAGCCACACTTCATCTGACCGCTGTGCAGCAGAGAGATCTTTAAAGACTGGACATCATATTGTCAACTTATGCCTTCCTAGTTATAGACTTCAGTGGGTTTTAATTTGGGGCCCAACATAATCCCATTGAATGATTAAAACACTTGCCTCAGTGTTGAGTACTATTTCATTTTCCATGAAATCTAATGAAACATGAAACAAAGGAAACTATTCTGCTAGTTACAAATTTAAGATAAGGTCCTTTAGCACAAACTTCACTGCATGTAATTAATTCCGCTGAATCTCACTCACCTGACTTGGAACTTTGTACAATTAAACTGTCTCCGGTAGTATAACTTACCATACAATTTAAAAACAGAGGGGGGAGGTCTCAGTCGAGTTGGCCTTTCAATGAAAGTTTTAGTATGGATCGAGGGAATTTTCCAGGAGGACAATGGAGAAAGAACTCTATATAGCAAGCTGAACAGAAAATCTCATAGAGCTTCCTGGAAGTCAACTCATTAGTCTAAATGGTTGAAGTAGGAAATAACAAAATTCATACTAGGTCTCTGTTTTACTGTACTTTAGAAGGCTAGGTACCACCACTCAGGTCTCTTAGCAGTACACAGGAGACAAAGCAGACATTGTGGATATGTCATGGAAAAACTAGTTAGAACTTAAATATCTGCTACCTGGAGGAGGTATCAAAGAACAGTTTTCTGACTGATTACAAGGTGCCTTTGCTTACAGACTCAATCTCCAGCACTAGTTGTGATCAACTTAGTAACATAAAGGATGGCTGGGGAGGAGTCAGTCAACTGCAGAAGTGCTAATGAAGAAACAAGCTTATAAAAAAAGCAAAGATCAATGATCCTGAAAACAAGTTTTCATGTAATGCACAATTAGCCTATGGAGTTCCTTGAATCAAGACTTCACCGAGTAAGAATTTTGCAGGCTTTACAAAATGACTGCCTATTTATATGGTTTATAAAGATAACCAGAGGTCCTATTTTAAGGACCAAATATAACCTCAAACATAATTAGATGCATTTTGGGTCCAACCCCACAAGTTTTGTGCTCTCACCACTGATAGAAAGTGTCCTGTAGACTTCACCAGGGTTTGGATAAAGGTTCTTCTTATATCTACTGGAGCCTTGAGGGCACAAAAAAAAGCAGGCATGGAACATTTTCTCTCAATTTTTTCACCCTTTCATTGTCTTCCTGAAGTTTAATTTCACAGAGTGTTTGATGTATCAACAATATAACATTCCAGGATGTATCACTGTAAATGGGGTGACTAAACTTATGATCAAGTTCTGCAGGTAACCATGCTATGATCTTATGTTTCATATTATAACCTGGCTGAAGCATGACAGAATCTTGCATCCTCCTTCCTTATTCAGCCTTATGAAATTATGAGCATTAGCACTGTTAGGACCATGCTTCCAGAACAGTGGGATAATTATTGGGGCTACTATGGACGATCCTATCATAGATTCATAGATGTAAGGTCAGAGGGGACCTGAGCACATCAAGTCCGACACCCTGCTCTGGGCAGGAATGAATACTGAGCTCATATGACCCCCACTAAGTTAAACTTATATGACCCCAGCTAGGTAGTTATCAAGCCTCCTTTTAAAGACCCCTATGGTAGGAGCCAGCACCACTTCCCTTGGAAACTGGTTCCAGATCCTGGCTGCCCTGACTGTGAAGTAGTGCCTCCTGATGTCTAGCCTGAACCTACTCTCAATCAACTTGTGTCCATTATTCCTTGTTATTCTGGGAGGTGCTCGGGGGAACAGGGTCTCACCCATTCCCCTCTGGTCCCCCCTGGTAAGTTTATAGACAGCCACTAGATTCCCCTCTCAGCCTTCTCTTGTGAAGGCTGAACAGGTTCAGGTCCTGTAGCCTCTGCCTGTAGGGCCTGCCCTGCTGCCCCCTGATCATGCAAGTGGGGGGAACTCCCTACTTGAGAGCACGGAGGCAGAAAGAGATCTTGGAGTCATTATTGACTCCAAGATGAACACGGGCCAACAATGCGAGGCCGTGGTTGGCAG
>NW_017729030.1:55928315-55941692 GCF_001723915.1 Gavialis gangeticus
CCAGTGTCGCATAGAGGGGGAGTATCACCTCCTTGGACCTGCTTGTCATGCATCTGTGGATGCATGACAAGGCGCGGTTAGCTTTGCTGACTGTGTCCTCACATTGGCAGCCCATGTTCATTTTAGAATTGATAATGACTCCAAGATCCCTTTCTGCCACTGTGCTTTTGAGCAGGGAGTTCCCCAGCCTATAGGTATGCTGCTGGTTCTTCCTGCCCAAGTGGAGTACCCTGCACTTGTTAGTATTGAATCCCATCCTATTCACATTCACCCACACCTGTAACCTGTCCAGGTCCAGTTGTATCCTGTCCTCCATTCTGGCATGCCCACCTCACCCCAAATCTTGGTGTCATCAGTGAATTTGAACAGGGTGCTTTTCACCCCCTCATCCAAGTTGCTGATAAAGAAATTGAACAGTGAGGGCCAGAGGACTGAGCCCTGGGGGACTCCACTGCTCACATCCCTCCAGGTTGAATATGACCCATCCACCACCACTCTCTGGGTATAGCCCTCCAGCCTATTTGCAACTCATCATAGACAAAAACCATTAAATAGCTTTCCTTCACAAATGGGTCTGTAGGAGACCTTGTAAACGCAGTTACTTTCGCTTCAGAAACCCAAACCTAATTATTGTGTCTTCAAACTTCTGCTTAGCAAAAGAAAAAGTCATGGCCCCATGTATGCTGGAGATTGGCTATATATATGGCCACCCTATCATATCTCCATATCTGCTGTTCAAAAGGAGTGTAACATGGCAGTTTCCCCTGGACACTTTATCATAAATGCTTTCGGACTACTGTTATCCTGTTCGGAATGGCATTGCACTGGAGACAATTAAGGCCAGAATCTATTCCACCTATTAGGTGCAATAAGAAAACTTAGACTCCTAAGTGTGATTCTATTCCACACTTCCAGAGTAACTGAAAAAATGTTGATACAAAAGGTAGGTTCTTCCTCTTAGATTTCTGGTGACTCTAACTTATAGTTCAGATGATGGCATGTTATAAAATTAGATGCATTAATAGATTTTCAGGACTTGAAAAGGCTGGAATAAAATAGTACTTAGGCTCTTAAGCCCATTTAGATGCCTAACAGGTAGAATAGGATCTGGACCTATCTGTTTTTATTAGAACTGATTAAAACAGCTTTCCATGTGAAAATGCAGCCTTCATATAAAATTAAAACATAACTCTGGGAAGTGCTAATGGCAATGAAAGTGCTGATAGGGATACTTAAAAAAATTATGTCAAACTTGTTTTGTTTCAATATTATTTATTTTATTTTTTGGTTATTTCAGCTCTGCCATTCAGTCTCATCTTGGTTTTGGCTTTCTATTGTAATTGATTATTAAATACTGTTGAATAATATGTTTTTATTAAATGAAGCAGTTTTACCCTAAAACACCTATTAAAAGAAAACTAAAAAAAAATCCATCCAAATCTTCTTGCCATAGTTCATTATTTCTAGTTTCAACCTTTCATCTCAAATGCAGAACAAAATTTTCAATATGTTGGAATGTAATAAACATTTTGTTTTATGACCACCTCTAATTTTTACTGTGTTCAGGAAACATGGACTATGTTCACCTTGATTGTCCAAAGAATATTTGAATGATATTACCAATATCCCGTCTTAATAATATAATAAAACACCCACCCCCTCCCAAAATAACCCCTTTCAGATCATGAATATTGGTTAAGCATTCAGGTCAAAAGGGGGAAAGTGCTTGTATCTGTTTTAAATTACAGGTTCCATAAACTAGTTTATTTCTATTGTATAAGTTATTTGAAATTCTTCACTGAAAGATAATGCACAAGTGGATGTTTCTAAACCTGACTGAGGCCAGCCCCTTTCCTTCTCTTCACAAAAGGTTGTGGGAGTTCCCTTAGTAACAGTGCCTAATTCAAGTCATCTTTAAGAAACCAGTGCTTAACAAAAACTCAGCTAAGTGCCATATCTGTGCAAAGACTAAATGAGGGTTATAATTTCTTGATCTTATGTTATTTCAGGTAGTCCTGCTTGTGAACTTTGGCTGTTCAGACTCTGCCTGGGCATAGTTCTGTTTTCTATCAAACCTCACAGCATGGTTGCCTATCCCAAACCACCTCTACCTCTTCCTGGCTGGTTTTCAAATCCAATCTAAAATAAAGATTTTGGCCAAGAAGCAATACACATCAAATCTGTTTGACAAGTGACTTGTTTTTTCTTGTCTCCCAACATATTTAGCTCCTGGACTAACAGGCGATGATTCTTTTTTTAATGGAGAGTGGAAGCCAAAATTTTAGAAGTTAGGCTCCTAAAGTGAGATGTGCAAAAGCATCTAATTGATTCAAGCAGCATGGACATTCAGTTAAACTCCTAAAGGAGTAACCTGCTTTTTAGCAATGCTCAGAACAGAGGAGTGCGCAGTGTTGTAAATGGGTAGTGCTAGGTAAACAGCCTTTTTGAAAATGAGGGGATGAACAAAAGCATGAAACTTCAGTCCCCCAACATTCAAAAATCTTGACTGGAATCTTAAGTCCCTAGTTTAAGGGCTTTCCCTTAACATAACTGGGACTGTCTCTTCAGTCTGAGAAATCTGATGCACCTTTGGCATGACTTTCTTCTTAGCAAAACAGCTAATTCCATGTGTGCACATGCTTCTCCAGCATTAGTTTTTTGTACCAAAATTATGTGGAATTGCTGTAAAATAAAATTACTTATCAAACATGATTTATTACAATTGTATGAGCTATGCACATTTACACATGCATGCACACGCGCACACACAGAGTTAAATAGATATGAATACTAATGATAGTGCAAGATTGGAGTTAGCTCTTCTTCAATTTTCAAGAAAATGCCAAGAATGTAAAAGTGGCCTGGTTAGATCCTCAGAAGCTGCACTGTAATCATAAATGTATTAACGCCAAGGGAGCTATGGTTATTTACACCAGTTAAAATCTGGTCCCAAACATACTAATGCTGGACTATATCATTTGCCTTTATTTAAATATGTAGTTTAATACCTATCTTGATATCATAAAAGAAAGGATGTACAACATGGTTTAATACAGTGCAATGCAAGAATCTGGAATTTTACACTTTTACTTTTTATGCAGATATAATATTGTTTAAGTGTAGGAGGAATTTACATCCAATTTAAGAGAGAAAAAATAGGCAGTAGTCTAAATACAGGGCTAGCATCTGCAAAAACCGATGGTCTGATAATAAAGTACATGTGTGGGCCCCACCCATGACTTGGGATCCCCATGCATTACATGCCAACTACAGTCCCTGCTTCTAATGCTAATCAAAGATTGGGATTGTCAGACTCCAAAGGGGGTACTGTAAGTGTTGGACACCCAATCTCCTTTTATTCCTTTGAAAATCCCAACATAAATAGATAAAACAAATGAAGGATGAGGGAAAAATAAGAATATGTCACTGTTTCACCATGAGAATGGAAGCCCTGGTGGATCATAAAAACTGCTTCCTACACGATTCCCCAGGGTGGCTAGAGGGTATATACCACCAGAGCATTCAAGACTGCCAGGAAGTTTAGGGGTGATAAGGATATTGCTCTCTTTCCACCCTAGCCAAAAGACATTAAACAGCTTTCCTTCACAACTGGGTCTATAGCACACCTTGTAAACGCAGTTACTTTTCCTTCAGAAACCCAAACCTAATTATTGTGTCTTCAAACTTCTGCTTAGCAAAAGAAAAAGTCATGGCCCCATGCATCTCTGAAGGGCTCAGCACAAGATAGAGTTGCCTTTTTAGAAGAATAGCGAGGCTATTGAATAGCTCACGCTTGCTATTACCTCTTCCTGTATTTTGTAGTTTCTGAAAACAAAGTCAAAGCCTTCCACTATGAGTTGTCAGGCTGGAGAGGCAGCTGTAGCATCCCACCCACCAGAGCCAGCCCTTATATTTCAGGGCCTGGGAACAGCTGGCAGCAACAGGCATGTGAACATGATTTGGGATGGGATGGCCTCTGTCAGCACTTCCCTATGGAGCAATGGTGGTTAGAAATGCTGACAATTGTGGCACCCGCATGCAGTGCTGTGAACATGCTGGAAAAGCCCTCTTTATTGTCAATGGTGGCTTGGGGGAAAAGACTAACTAGATACCTGTAAGAACAGCAACACAGAACGTACTCTGAAGTCAACAGGGCCACATTAGTTTACATCATCTAAAGATGTAGCCCAGGAAATCCAAAGCATTTTCTTTACAGCAAAAGCTTACATAAGGGTCATAATCTTGGCTGATACAGCTGGGCTGCACTCAGGGTCAGGCTGTGGCCCTGAACTTGGAGTCTCGGCCTGCCTGGCACAGCTGCTCATCCCAGTCTTCTACATCCTCAGTAGCATGCAGGGGCACCGCCAGGTAGCCAAAAGTCTCCATCTGGGCCTAGTTAAACACCTACTCCCTGCCACTGGAGTGGTCAGCCAGGATCAGGTGACCCTTCAACCCTTCCAACATAAAGCTGACCCAGAAGAAGTGTCTGAGCAACAAGGCTCAACCTTGTTACCTAGGCTGTTACACCTTTGACTTGTGCTGCAACAGGCTCGGACGGATTCTCTAGATAGAGATGTTTTCCTGTCACGCCTTGTTGGAAAAAAAGAGTTAACTGGGGAAGGGTCTTGCCCCTACTTGAGGCAGAAGAGGGGAGGAATCCTAAGGTAGGCTCTCACTGCCTGGCAGGGCTTTGTGTCAGATGGCTCCTCTGGTTTCCTGGTCAGGTCATCACCTTGCTGGCTTTCTCTCTCTCCTGGTTCTGATCCTCAGTCTCTGCCTCCCAGTTCAGTTGCCTTGGACTTCAGGCTACTCTTTGGTTTCCACCCCTCTGGGGCTACAGCCCAAGACCTTGGGTTTTGCAGTCACTCTATTTAATGCCTTGCACCCCTGCAGCAGTGCCTTGGGCTGTTGTACCTGTGGCACTAATTTTCCTTCCAGGAAGTAGGTTAGGCAGGGTGCTGAAACACCCTGGCCTGTGGCTTCCGTATCTCCCCTTACAGCTGCTTCTAGTCCAACAGGTGTTTGTCAAATGGAAAAAAAGGGAATCCTCAGCTTAAACTACTTCCTGCCTCAGGGTGGTAGACACAGTTCTAGCTCAAGGGTCTGCCCCATATGCCTGCTGTTAAACAAACAAATAACAAGAGGAAAACCTCAGCAAAACTTCCTTTCCTTTGGGGCTACTTACAGGGTCTAACAAGGCCCTCCCTCCTCCTGGCAAGTGATGTGGCCCTCTCTGCAGTCAGGACTCTACTGACCTTTCTCCCTCTGTGGGGCAAGTTTTATCTGTCTGGGCCACTCTCCCATTCTGGCCATATGGCCCACTTGACCATACTTGATCCTTGCTAGCCCAAAAGGTCCTAATCTTAAAAGGGGGAGGCCCCTTTCTAGTCTTTTCTCTTCCCTCTTCATAACAGGAGCTTGAATCCATGTTATATCAGGTTTTCAATTGCTTTGAACATTATTGTTCACCCAGTTCTTTTCAAGCCCAGGGGGGACCCACCTTTTATGAGAACCATTTTCAATACCTATCAGTCATGAGTTGGAGAGTTTGCTTGTTTTCAGTGTCACTGGAAGGATAAAGTAGCATTATATATTTTAAAATGAGAGCTATTCTTCATTTTTTGTACAGGGATCGTTCTTCAGACAAATAAAAGACTTTGAATAGAGTGGTAGATTCCAGACACCACGCTTAAACACAAAGTCATAGAAAAGTAGGGCTGGAAGGGCTTTTGGAAGTTCCATCTAGACCAAACCTCTCTTCAAGGCAGAATCATCCTTGTCTATACCACCCTAGCTAAATGTTTGTCTTACCCTCTACAGCTTCTCTTGATAAATGTGAAAACAGCTGATAGTCTTGATCCTTTCCTTACAGACTGTGACAGAACAGACTGTGGGAATTCACCTGAAGTCAAGCAAGTTCCACTGCTGGTGGGAGGAGAGTAAGACCCACATAAGCACAGCCCAGTGCAGGAGTATAAAGTTTTGTTTAGGCTACGATTTAAAGTTGGGATGTTAGACCATTTTAACAAGCATGATCTAAAGTTTGCCTAAAACTGGCCAAGAGTCAGCCAGTTCTGCTTTTCAGATCTTCTAGGTTTTAGCTTGTTCAGCTTTGCATGCATGGAAGTTTGATCTGCCTTGTCTCAACTAGATTTTTGGGGTACATCTTAACTGTAAAGCTGACAGGTTTTTGAGACATTAGTTACTCAAGGAATTGAGTAATTTGACATCTAAATTTGTCTGTTTTGCTTGTAATCATACTATTAAGCAACATTGCAGTTGCTGAGCCCATGCCAGTGTTGTTCTTGCTCACCTGTGACACATCTCATGGTTTTTATCACTACAGTAAGTGGACCCACCCTAGGAATTTTTTAAGTCTGTTGGGGAATTGCTTGTCTGTCTTTTATGGGCACAAGGTTAATTGTTGCAGGAGACTGAGAATTAGCAGCACAAACCTATGTCCTCACTTGAGAGTGGTTATCTTACTACCCAATGACAACTTCTCATTCATATTTTAGCATGCATCCCCTGATGGGTAGCCAACTTGAGTTAAGAGTATCATTGTACTTGCACTAAGGGTTTGTCTATATGGACTGGAACCTAGTTGTAATTTTAATTAATTTTGCAGCAAAAGAGGGATCTTAGGAAGCATTATACTGAGCTAGCTAACACAAATTAATGCCACCCCTAATCTATAAAATACAAGCCTTATAAGGAGACTAGTGAAACTCCTTTTTAAAATGGTAGTTCCTATTCATTTTTGTGAGACAGATTTCTATGATGTTGGCCTCACATGCTACCATCTCCACTGGAAATGAGCCTGCCCTCCTTCCCCCACCAAACTGGTTCAGCCATATCTTGGAAGCAGATAATTATTTGTTCTGCTTAACAGCTTTTCTTACTTGGAACATGAATTTTTAATCACTTAAGAGGAACGTGCCATAATGAGTGAACATATGCCTGCCTTTTTTGGGTGAAAATTAATGGGAATTGCTTTTCTCAATAGGATTGCCTTTAAAATGTATATATCAAATCTAGTCTCTTACAGCTAGAATAACCTTAGTTGGGCATTCAGTGTAAGGTGAAGCACTAAGTTAAGAAGGTAGAGAACATCTGGTAAGTCCTGCTGAGGTCCTGGTATAAGAAAAGCTGCTTCTGAAATGCTTGTTTGCCAGATTAAAAATGTATATATTTTCACACAGATATATGATTTACCCATGCTAAGTGTGCTTCAGTGCTTTCCAATTTAAACCATTGTGCTAGCCCCCAAACCTCTTCTAAAAACAAATCTCTTAAAGTGGTTGTGAAAGGAAGATCTGGTTGCCAAGTTCAAGCTTCCTTGCCTTGCACTCTGTGCTGAGGTCATGGTTGAGATTTTAAAGTTTTGCCTTATGCATATTCTTCATTGCTTTAAACCCATGAAAAAACCCCTCTTTCTTTGCCCTCTAAGCAATTAGAACCACTGCTGTGGCTGCCACATTGTTACATATTGAACTGAGGAGCCAATTAGCTTCCTTGACAAAATGGGTTTTATACAAACCTGTCATTGTACGTCCTTTATCATCCATCCCAAATTGGGTTCCACTCCGTTTTCAAAGATGTTGCAGTCTTTGCCTGAACTACCAAACACCACACAGATGAATTTGCTTTCGCTCAGTCCTTTTATTAATTCTTGCATGGTAGCAAAGTTTAAGGTTTCACACTTTCCCATTCATTCATATAGCTTGAAGTGACACATCCTGAGTGCTCTTTTACACAAAAAAAGCAGTTTTACGCTGACAGTGTATTTTTATCAAACAGCAATGCCTGTTTTTTTTTTTTAAAGAAATAAAAAAAGCATTCTAATTTAAACCATTAGCATGGCCTGTGGTTAGATGACATTATGTTGCTAATGGATCCACTGTGGAATACGACACCAGTTGTGCTGTCTACAGGGACTTAGAGGCATATAATACACATGTTTATTTCAACTCTAAAAGGCCATAGTAATGGCTTCAGCACTTCTGTGTTAAGTAATCGACATTTTCCCCCCTTTGGCAGGGAATGCATATGTAATGCAATCTACGTTTTCCTAGAATAATTGGTCTCTCTTTCCTCAATCAGAGCCACGATGAAATTCCAGACTAGATGCGTGTGTTAGAGAAAGGTTAGATTTGCCCCAATTTTTTAAAAGTCTTCTAGGAATTTTCAGAGGCAAGTCCCATCCCCCTCTTCCCCCAACTATGCTGCTCTTTTGAAAGCCTATTGGGGGCGGGGGGGGCGGGAAGGGGAAGGGGAGTCACAACAGTAGTTCTTACATTGTTGCATTAATTGCTGCTCCTCTGGATCACAATATTGTAATGTCTGAAAGCTCACTCCAGTGGCATTACAGTGATTTGAAGTAGGATGAACCATGGACAACATAGCTACAATAGCTCAGGGGGAGATGCTTTCAATGAATAATTAGTTTACAAGCTAATGTAATGTGATGTATTTCAGTTAAACAAATAAATGATGAAAACAGTTCCTTCAGTTGTTATCATTTTGGTATTCTGATTTACAGCTATACATCAAATAGCAAGGCAGGAGCTGGTCTAGCAGAAAGACAATGCTGGCCACTAGATAGTGCACTAAGTTAGGATACAAGATTTCTGATTTCTAAATTTTGGCTGTTAACAACCTGCCATGTGACCTGTGATACAGTCCATCTTTGCTCCTGTTTCTTCCCCTACCCTTGGTTTTTTCTACCTAGACTAAGCTGTCCCTGGACACTTACCATTTGTACAACACCAAGCCCACATGTGGTCTCATTTGGAGCTCTAGGGACTACTATAATAATAATACTGAACAAACCCAGAGAGAATGGGATAATAGAGATACCCATTCATTTTTCAAGAAATTGTTGTAAATCCTGACAGACCAGATGACTCAAAATTCAACTTAATAAGGAATCTAAAAACATCAAGTGTTTCCCTATGATCTAAAGGTAACCCCTTGGTTCCCATCACTTAACTTTGCCATTGTCTTGTAATAAAGCAAATGTAGAGCTGGGGAAAATGTGTGCAATGAAAGCCAAACCCCAAACTAAGTGGAACTTATCCATTTTGGAGGGATAAGGGTTTCAGTGCAAACCCAAAGCTCAGACCACATTTACTGAGATTTGGCTGTTGTTCAGGGGCTTTTGGGGAGAACCAGAATCTGATTTACAGTAATCCTGATCAAAACTGTGGGTCCATTTTGTTTTGTTTTTTTTTTTTTAATTAGGTAAAAATCATAACTTTGTTGCAGAACTGATCATATTCAGAAGAGGTGACCAAGTTTTCTTTTGAGACTTTGAAAGGCAGCAACAGTAATTGCAATTTTGAATTCTTGGAGTCAGTGCATGTTTTGTCATTGACCTTCACGGGACCTAGACTTCATCTGGCATATTTGTTGACAGGAAATGTGTGCGCGCATGTAAACGCAAAGAAAATATTTGCCCTCCAACGCAAAACACTGAATTCCACACAGCTCTAGCTCTGTGCTTCATGAGCGCAAGACAACTGTGATTAAAAAAAAAAAAAAAAATCTGCAGAGCACTGTGTAGTCATTTTTGATCAAACCTGCCATACACGCACACAAATACTTCTGCACAAACCTTTCACAAAGGGTTAAAATTGGATGAGAGAATACATTTACCTCAGATCAGATGTATGTGTGAATAATATCCAGACCAAACTGACGATACATTAGTGTGCCCTATTGAGAGCACAATTTAAGTAGTAAAAGACAATGAAGAACTTGTGTGAATAGAGTTGGGCATTTGAAAAAAGCTATCAGGAAAGTATTCCCTCTATATGTCTCATGAAGCAGTCTATTGCCAAGCCTTGAAATTTGCATTTTTCTAACTGTGCCGTGGTAGCATGTATGCCTAGCAGGCAGCTGGCATATAAAAGTCACCAAGTGACTATAACATTTCACAGAGGAGGTGGGAATGTAACACTATACTACTATTAATTAGATTTCAACCAAGGTAACTATTACCAGGGATTTGTCAGATTTGTCAAACTGTTACTAGTAAAATTTCAGCATTGTCTAGGGATCAGAGATACAGACAGCTCACTTTACACTCCTGACGTTAACTAAACATAATTCATAAAGGCAAAGTGGGGAAAAACGCTCCATACAAAATACAATATTTAAATCAAAACTGAATCACAATACCTGATCCAATACACGTCTATCAGTTCTCTCAAGCTTGTATTTAATGAGAGGATTCTCATCTACATCACTTCTTTAATAGTGTATGATGTATCCAATTTAAGCTTCTCACACTTTGTTTCCTATTAAGTACCAAGAAACTGCCACCTGGATTGGAAGCATCCAGCTGGCCAATATTTATTAACAGTGCCATTATTAAATCTACTGCTGTATGTTACTGGGTCTGGGCATGATCCAGCCACACACTGAATGGCTCCTGAAAGGTGCTGAATACCTGCTGTAGAGAATGACACACGTAGTCAAAATGTATAAGGAGCATAGTTCCACTATATTTGCATACTCTGATTTCTGGCAAATTGCATCATTCTGTATGCTCACAGGATCAGTCTCTTACTGACAATTTACCATAATAGACCATAGCTCAGTCCACAACCTTGTAACAAATACTGTCTCAAATCCACTTGAGCCATTCCACAATTTACAAGAGCAATGAAAGCAGAATGTAAATGATTCTAGGCTTTTAACTGAATTAAAACCCCCCTAAAAAGTAGGTCTGTTTATTAGCTACAAATGTACATAAGCCTTTCAGGCTTTAAATGGTTTGAAATTATGATCTAAGACAGAATAGCACTGGTAAGAATTATATAAAGTGTTGGCAAAACTAAAGCAACATCCTAGCTAAATAAGGGAGCAGAGATGTTCATACCTTATGCTTTGTTGCTTTCAGGAAATACATGATTTACCCTTTGATCATTTTGTACTGTAACTCCCATGTTATTAGCTATTCATAAACACTTCCTGCTACATATGTGGGCTTACAAGCAATGCATGCTGTTAGACTTCCTGGCAAGATCTCACTCAATAGTGATAAAAGTCCTACCAAACCAGAGTTACCCTCTAAGAACAATTAAATCTTCTTATTTTCTGTAGAATAATTAGTGTTAGGAACACGTATTATTTTGATGAAAACTGTTATGAGAAAGAGATGGAAGACTGTAATGCCAAGTAGCATGGAACAATTGTGCCAGCAGTTGGAATGGCATATGGAAAAGCACAGCCTACGTTCATAACCAGGATGGAGAAAAATCTGTCAAGAGTTATTTTTGTTACATATTCATGCCCTAATAAATTCCCTTAATTGGGTAAAAGAATGAGGAGTCAACCAAGAATGAACGTGCAGTGTTGAGCATGGGGCATGGTAAGAATAACAATTTTGTTTCAAAACTGTATGTTGGTGAAAATCCAAGAATCTTTCCCCCAGCTCTATTCATGTCTGGCAGGATGGAGGAACAGAAGAAGATGGTGCAGCAGTGGAAACGTGTTTGCCAACTAAAATGTCTAAAGATGCATTTTGTAGTAAATGGAGTATTCACACCAGAAAGCTACCTTTTTGGTAACTACTATATGTCATACAATAGAACCCAGAAACTTTTCAGGGTCAGATTTCTAATGCCCCTGTGAAGATGACAGTTTGTGAAGTATTAGGGGTATATACAGAGTCACAGAAAACAGCTGCATGGGACTGCTGATGAGCTCCAACTGAGTGAAGAAGCAACACCCTTTGAATTAAAAGCTGCATCAAGCAGCTCAGTGGCTTATTCTTAATTTGGCAGCCGACTGCGAATTGAGCGCATTGCAAACCACCTGGACATCAATGATCTGGGTTCTACTGTGTATTCTATGCTGTAATTTAGCAATGGAAATAGACATGAACAAATAGTCAAAAAGAGGAATATTACATAAAATCCAATGGGCTGGTTTACCATTCCACAAAATCCTACTAGCTCAAAGCACCTGGTCCCCTTATTCTCTCTCTGCCATCAGCAGCACCAGTTTTCATAATCTGTTCTAGTTATATCTTTAAGGTAGAGGCTGGTATACTCCCTAAACTTAATTCATTGCCTCCAAATAGTAGACACACAGTACTATACCTTCCTCTGGAATGCAGCATTTGTCTAACATGTTAAGTGCAATAAACTGTAGAGATAAGGGGAAATATCCAACAGAAAAGTTAAGAAAAAAAAAGAACTTTTTTTTTCACTTGCTTGTTTTTGTTGCTAATCTAAACTTGATTTTGGATGCCTACAAATTTTGATACTCAGATACTGCTTTAAGAGCCCTGGCTTTCAGAGAATGGGTACTCATCATTTTCTGGAATCACTAGTCAGTTTTAAAAATGCAGGCTCTTATATGTTTCTGTTTGCCTATCATTAATTTATATCCCATCTCAGTTTAAATAGACAGAATGAAATAGGAATTGGCACCAAGAAAACAGGATGAGTAGTAGTTGGTTGGTTTGTTTTGATGCAGCAAAGTGCTTCTTTCAGAGCACAGTTCTCAGCTCTTCACTGTCTTTTCCTCCCTCTTTTTCTGGGATTGTTGCACATATAAAAAGACCAGAATGACTCAGTCAGGACTCTTGTCAGGTAAATCTAGGAAAAAAAATGTTGCCCTTGATCTGTACCTATTCCATGCTACACCTATGGGTTGGAACTTGTAATTGTGAGTTCCAAAGAACAAGCCATATGCATCTTTCGGCACTTGATGAGTTAGGTTAGGTCAGGATGCAGCTATTTCCATGTTAGTACTGTAGGCACACTAACAGTCTGGCCCAAGAAGCAATTTTCAGCCGAACTTCCCTCTAATTACCATTCTCATTTAGAAACAATAAAAGGTGATTTCCCCTGACAAATGAGACAGTTTGTTGATGCCCCTTTGAAGATCAATTCAAATTAAATTCACCATATAATTCTAAATAATAACCCATCTAAACATACATACATAATTTACTTAACCATCAGAGATTCATGGAGCTTGCACTGGGCTGCAATAACAAGAGGACACAAAGTAGATTACTGATTAAATGGTGCTTTTATTCACCATAATGATACAGGGCCTCTCAATAGAGAGCAATTCTCTTCTCCCCATCAGTACATCAGGCCATGTACTATTTGTTGTTCTTCTGAGATACCTGTGGCAAAATCCTGGCCTCTCTGAAGTCAGTGGGAATTTTGCTATTCTTCACTGTGGATGCTACAGGGTTTGCTAGTAGGTCCCCTTCTGTTCATTTTGCTAAAGGGGTAAGGACACCCATTACTCACTGGGGTCAGAGAGGCCTTTAATACACAATTGCCTCTTCCACCACAGATACTCTCACCTGGTATGCTTTTTATTAGAAGACCAGGTGAAGCCAAAAGT